>NC_141468.1:17546530-18146530 GCF_009769465.1 Tauraco erythrolophus | reverse complement strand
AATAGTGCTGCCCCAGTACCAGGTACCCAACCCCAAACAGTGTTACTGAATTTCTCTAGCAGAGTTTGAATATTTTTGTATTGTTTTATACACACATTTAAACAAAAATCTGTGTCTGTTAATGACAGCAGTAGGTTTATGGGCTACGCAAAGGGATTTCACTAAGGAGGGATGCTGGGTGGGAAGGTATGATCCAGGCTAGTGCAGCTGCAAGGGCATCAGCAGAGCCATTGCCGGTGGCTTTCTGCTTTCTCCTTTCAAAGGAGAAGCAGGTACTTTCTGTGGCCAGTGTGGAGTGTTACCTGCCTAAAAAAATTCCCCTGATCCCATATGTTCTCTGTGAGGCCTCTCAGGTGGGTGAACCTGAGCTTAGTAGAACAGAACAGCTCAAATAGCAATCAGGTGGTTGTTTGGATAGTAATATTTTTTTATCCTTTTCTTCACAAAAGGCTTCATCAAGGTGTGGGTTACTTGTTAACAGCTGAAGTCAAGTAGTGATAGGCGAATCGCTTCTCTTTTATTTACGCAACACAGTGCAAGAAAGCTGTGTTTTTGAAATAGTCTGTGTAAGGACTGTAAAAACAAATGTCTCCACCCTTCACAAACAAAGGCTTTACTGGAAAGACCTTCTGCCATGTATAGAGCAGAAAAAAAGAAGAAAAAAAAAGCGTGAAAATTCTCTGTTCACGATGGAAATGAGAATCCTGACCGCTCTTCCCTCTGGGTCTGCAAACACATCTCTAGTGACTCCGTGAACTCTGCAGAGCTGAGCATGAAGGAGGGAGAGAAAAGCTTTGGGGGAACAGTCTGCACATCAAGCACCTCCCAGACCAGTGCATTTCTGAAACAGGTTTGAGAAGAGGCTAGTGCTGTTTGGCTCCTCTATGAGCACCTCAGCATAGATTGCTGATGGAGGACTTAGTTTCTGAAGGCTAATGCTTGCTATTTCTGAAGGCTTACACTTAACTATACCTCACCTGTGCCCTGAAGATACCTGTTCCCATGCTAGTTAGTCACCGGTCTTGTATTTTGTACATCTTAGCTACTGCTTCCCAAGCAACCAGAGATGCACCACAAACAGGTTGCAACAAGACCCTTTAAAATTCTGAAATGTTAGAATGCTGCAAGTGGGGTTTTCAGCACATTAAAAAAAAAACAAAAAGCCACAACCTTGTAAACCTTTCATCCCCAAATTTTTAATGGGCATTTTTAGTGTGTGAATCTTTCTAGGAAAAAAAATTTACTTGAGAAGACCTAGAAGAGTAAATTCAGCTGTAAATTAAATTGGGAAGGAAGATAAGATGAGGATCCTCTCCAGCATTTTTGAAATCATGTAGTAGGATATGAGACCTTGTCATGATTTTTCCAGTTGCTTACTTTTTTTTTTTTTCAGTATTGCTAGCATTCTGTCTGCCTCTTATTCTTCAAAATGAGGCTTGGTATGAATTGGAAGGTATCTCAGGTCTTAGCAAATAGGGTATCTGAGCTCTACATCAACTGCAGTTGCAGGCCTCCCCCACGTCAACACAAAATTCCTGTAGAGTTTTTCTCTCTGTCCATGCAGAGCAGAGGAACACTTGGTTGTCTTCTTCCTTGCACTGAAAAAATCTGCAGTGGAGTCTTCATTTGCAGAACACGAGGCTGTTTGAAGTCTCTTAGACTCTTCTTTCTGAGAGTGGTCTGCAGAACAGCACAGAGAGACGCTTTGGTGCACTTCAGAAACTCTGTAGTGTTTTCAGTTTTGCTGTTAACATCGCGTTTTGGTGCTCCGAGAAGTTGGGTGGCCCAAAAAGCAAGGACATTGCTTCTGCAAATCTTACCTAGAGGGAGCTTTAAAAGGTGTTAGTGGAGGTGGTGCTCAGCAACCCACAGCGTGCCAGACGCGGTACGTGGGCAGCATTGGAGTGGCAGGGCATGGGGCAGCTGACGGGGAGCAGTGGACGCCTGTACGTGGGACATGGGACATTTTAGGCAAGTTTAGTGCTGAAGTGCGAAGGAGCTGAGCAGCCGAAGCTGCAAGTGTTAGAGGCAAGGAATGAAGGGCGCTTTAGGAGTGGGTTACACCTCCTAATAATAATCAATTGTGAACTGCAGACTAGACGAAAAATCTGCAAATGGTTTCATTTTCTTTTTTTAATCATCTTTCAATGTGCTGTTATAAATGGTAGAATTATAATGGTAAGTCAAATAAGCTGGGGTGGCAAACGAGATAACCCTTACAGAGCAAAGGATGTTCTGTTGATGTTCCTGTCTTCAGTTGAAATATGTTCGGTGTGTCTTTTCATTGTTTAAATTGTCTAATTCCTGTGTTCTATGAAGGTATTATTTTACTCAATTTATTATTCTTTAATTTGCAAGGTAAACTTTAATTCAGTGCCAAAAGGTCAGCTCATGAATATTTTTTAATTTTTACTTATTTAACTTTGCTTTTAATAAGTCTTTCAGTGACCAACATTTGCAGCTTAACTCTGCTAATTCTCTGTATCCTGTAAAATAATTCTTGAAATCCATTGAATAAAATAAGGAATAAGAAACATAGGGTAATTATCAATAAAATTGATCAGGGGCGGTGTGGTGGGTTGACCCTGGCTGCTTGCAAGGTGCCCACCAAAGCTGCTCTGGCACTCACCTCCTCAGCTGGACAGGGTAGAGAAAATACAACGAAAGGTTCGTGGGTAAAGATAGGGGCAGGGGGAGATCACTCACTAATTACCATCACAGACTCAACTAGTGGAAATTAGTTTAACCTATTACCAATCAAATCAGAGTACGATAATGAGAATTAAAACCAAATTTTGAAACACCTTTGCCTCATCACTCCCTTCTTCCCGGGTTTAATTTTACTCCGGATTTTCTCTACCTCTTCCTCCTGAGCGGCGCAGGGGGTCAGGGAATGGAGGTTGCGGTCAGTTCATCACACGTTGTTTCTGCCGCTCCTCAGAGGAGGACTCCTCGTACTCTTCTTCTGCTCCAACATGAGATCTCTCCCATGGCAGACAGTCCTCCACAAACTTCTCCAATGTGAGTCCTTCCCACAGGCTACAGTTCTTCGTAAACTGCTCCAGCATGGGTCCCCAGCAGGGTCACAAGTGCTGCCAGCAAACTTGCTCTAGCATGAGGTCCTCTCTCCACGGGTCCACAGGTCCTGCCAGGAACCTGCTCCAGCACAGGCTTCCCATGGGGTCACAGCCTCCTTCAGGCATCCACTTGCCACAGCATGGGGTCCTCCACGGGCTGCAGGTGGATCTCTGCTCCACCATTAACCTCCATGGGCTGCAGAAGGACAGCTTGCCTCACCATGGTCTTAACCATGGGCTCCAGGGGAATCTCTGCTCCAGCCCTGGAGCACCTCCTCCCCCTCCTCCTTCACTGACCTTGGTGTCTGCAGTCGTTTCTCTCACGTATTCTCACTCCTCTCTGGCTGCAATCGCTGTTGTTGTTGCACAGGGTTTTTTTTTTTCTGCCTTTTTAAGTATGTTATCCCAGAGGCTCTACCGCTGTTGCTGCTGGGCTCAGCCTTGGCCAGCAGTGGGTCCATCATGGAGCTGGCTGGCATTGGCTCTGTCAGACATAGGGGAAGCTTCTAGCAGCTTCTCATAGAAGCCACCCTTGTAGCCCCCCAAAACCTCGCCACGCAAACCCCGTACAAGCAGGGTACCACTGCCTTGCCCAGACCTAAACACTGTGGATCGCTGGGTCTGCAGCATGTTACCCCTTGCAAAAGCAGCTTCTCCAAGAACTTGCTTAATTTCCCTTGGCAAAGGTAGTCTCTGATGCAAGGAGGGAGAACATCCCCTGGGTGCCAGCCTTGAACGGCTGCCGACCCCTGAGCTAGCCTGCGTTAGTCTAATGGAGATAGATTGATGTGCTTCTCCCAGCATGTTTTAAAAATGTTGCTAAAACCTTCCAAATGCTAGTCTGTACAAGTTGACCAGCTGAATTTTGTCCCTCGTCAATGCTGTAGGAAGGCATGCTGTGTGTGTCTGAGCTTTACCTGAGCTCGGCTGTTTGCTCTAGGTTGGAGCAATATGGGAATAACAGATGATATACATTCTTTCTCACAAACGTATTCTTTTTTCCATACTCCTCCTTGAATGGTCTTCTGCCAGAAGTCGCTGAGATGTTAGGAAGGCTCCGGAAGCCAGTAATTTGCTCACTTAGAGTTCCACAAAAGATACCAATTTTTCGTATGGTTCTTACCATCTAAAGGCAAATATAATTAAAAAATTGAGTCAGTTTACAAATAGGTCATGGATCATGTAATAAACTGCAATTGTTGACATTTATGGAGGCTTTTTCTTCCAAGCATTGTTTATGAAAGGCAACTGGCAAAGGCAACGAGACAAAAACTGCTGTAGGCTCCTTTTCTGGGCAACGCTCAGTCTCCTCGGCTCCTCCCCTCTCCTCAGCGTATCTTTTGAAGCTCCCTTTTAGTATTTTCATGTACATACATGTGCTACACTTCAAGTGGTGCGGTAGTTGATTTTCTTGTACTGAGAGCTGTGAGATGTTGATTGCTGGGCTGGTTTTAATGGGGCTGGGTTTCACCTGAATGCTGGCTTCCCCCTGGGGAGGCTGCAGTGCACGTCCGTGATTTCAGCCATTGTCCAGGGCATGGCAGAGCCAGCCAGGGTGGATGTCCCTGGCCAGGCTGCCAAATGTCCTGCAGACCATCACCTTCACCAGGTCAACGTGGAGGCCTCCAGCTGTCTCCAGTAGCACAGACGTTAGTGCATCTCAGCCCTAAATCAACCTCTGGAACAGCTGTAGGTGCATGTATGGTCTTGCTCTTTGCAGGAGAGCAGCAATACATCGAAGCACCATAGGTGCTGCAGGCAAGAAAGGATCAGGGTAGAGTCTGTTCTTGAAGCAGCCAGTAAATTAGCCATTAGGTTTTTCTTATTTCAGTTTGCAGTGGTTCACATCCCATTCTTGTACCAGAATCATCTACTCCAGTCAGAGGCAGCTGATCTGAACTCAGAAAACTCTTGCTGGAGGCAAAATGCATATTCTCTCTTCATTACCCACACCAGACTGGTGAGAAAAAACAAAGGCGGGGGAGGCAGCAAAAACCAGATCAAGGAAAGAGTTGAAAGACCTGGGGCTGAGCTGAAGCCTTGTATGCATTCAATTTTTCTCCTGTGATCTTGAGGTATGGTTAGTTTGATTCAGGAGAAGGAAGATAAGGGTTAGCCAAGGAACAACCTGGAGTGGAGCTTTTCCAAAGCTGGCAGTGTTGGGTTGCAAAGTTGTGGTTCGGCCCCATTGGTAAGGAGGCGAGGACAGGGCCAAACAGAATGGAAGCTGCATCCTGTGGGGATCTTTGAGGAACAATGGCATCTTTCATACTTTATGGCTATAAAACTCCTGAATCAACTCACCTGAGGCAGAAGAAATCAGGAGCAACTGACATCAGCTGCAGGAGCGAGTCGCTTATTCTTTTAGGGTTAGCGCGTGTCCCAGCCAACCCAGTCCACACTCCGGAGGGTGTCTCCCTCCATCGCTGCCAATACAAGCTGGGGACGGATGTTTCATCTACCTTTTTCATTGCATCAGATGACCCGCCGCCCCCACAGAGCCCAGGGTGCAGAAGCCCAGTGGGAGGGCCGGGTGGATGCTCCTGCTGCTGGACATAGCACTGGGCAAGAGGCGTTGTGCTGTGGCCTTGGTGGCATCCTCACAGGGTGTTGAGGACAGTCCTACCACACGCGGTGTGGGGACAGCCCTGCTCTCCCTCCCAACAGGGAGCTAGGGGTCAGCGTGCAGGGCTGGACTTTATGGATGGTCCATGTGAAGTCCCACAGTCATGTCTGAAAGGCTGCCTTTTTTCCCCCAAAAAATTCTATAGTTGGAATTATAGTGCAAAAGATCCTAGAGTGACCAAGCTGGGATTGAACCTACCCATGAGAAAACTCCTTGGTACAAAATCCCCCCCCTCCCCACACAGCATGAGTCAGTGTTTGGGACACCATTAAAAGCCAGAGAGAATCCAAATTAAACTCATTTTATCTTTTTCTTTTGCCACAGCACTCACCTGGTGTCAAAGGCTCATATTAATAGGATTATTCTCCTGTCAGATGGGAGCTGTAGATAGTCATCCCAGATGTGCACGCCTGGTTTGAAGGCCCGATTATCTTGTTGGTGTCAGTTCTTGGCCTCTTATCAAAGGGACTCTCAGTGCACATCACCTTTCAGCTCCTCACTCTCAGCTCTGCAAGGAAGAGTGGTGCGCTTATAACAATTTCCAGCTAGTAAGCTGACATTTGTCATTTTTTTCCTCTGGGGCAGTAGCCTCAAGAGCAGACTCCCATGCTTGTCAGGTAGAGGTAGGATGAGTGAAGGTTTCTCCTGGTTGAGGACTATAGATCAGTGGGAGGGCTACAGCATGGCATATTGCTGAGCACAAGGTGCCTGTTGGAGCCTTTTAGGTGACTGGGATTTGCGTTAAGGTAGAAGATCACGCCTTTGATCTGCTGACTGTGGCGTATGTCTGCTTGAAAAACAGCAAAATGTGATATTAGTCTTGATGGACATCATTTAAAAAGACCCTTTACTGGTAAAATGCAGATTAAAATCTGAAAGTGTTGCCAGCTGGCTGGAGAGGTGACCTAAAAGAGAGAAATCAGAAATAAAGTAAATATTTACCTTTTTAAAATCATCTATTATTTCACTTTTATCAACATAGCAAGTAGATTAACTAGGAAGTCTGGTGCTTCTGAATTCATTTACATGAACCACTTAGTATTTTTTTGTAACAAAAGTATCAAGAGGTGAAACCAGCTATTTCCCACCTCTAAAATCCTTAAACATAATTTGGTGCCTGTCACTGTGTTACCAGGATAAATACAGCCATGCATCCTTCTGAAAAGAGCCAGAATATAGTAAATACAGGAGCTTAAATCTTTGTTGTTTGCTGGAAAGGAAAGCTTGTCGTTTCCCAAGGCACGCTGATGAAGAGCCCTTTAATTGAGCTGAACAAACCAGTACTTGGAGGGGAGGCCATGCGGTGCCGGGGGGAGCTGCCGGAGGAAGAGCAGCGCTGGCCTCTGGGGAGGCTGGGGTTTGGCTGGGAAACCTGTGCTGGGCGAGGAGTCCCAGCTTGAAACGTTGAAGGTGCGTTCTCTGGATGACTTCATGAAATGCCGAGAGCCAAGCCCACATGCCGCACCGCAACAGGCAGCGAGAGACAGAAATTAAACCAGAGGAGGTGACAGAGTGAGTCGGAGTGACCCACCCGACTAGATTGGCACACGCAGCCATTGCGAACGCATCATTTTGTGGCCATCTCTTGGGTCCAGGTAGACTGCAAGTAACTTCTGTGATTCAAATAAAAACACTTTAAAGGTATTCAACTTTTATGATGTATCATTAAAATCAGTAACTGGTCTATGTAAGAAAAGTGTCACCAGTGAGGTTTCTCTTAGGTTACGTTAACTTGTGGCATGTTTGAAACACTAGAACTAAAGATTTTCTTGTTATATTTGGCAAATCACTTTTAAATATGCTGGCTGCTGCGTTCATTACTAGCACTAAACCACCATGTTGTTGCATCACCAGCTAGCTGTTGCTTTAATTTGTAAGACCTCTCAAGTCTCTTTTCTTGTAATTAGATTCTACTGTTTCTGTGTCACGTAACTGTTGTATAGCTCTGCTAGCAGAAAAGAAGGATATTTTTGTTGCAGTGTGTGAAAAGGCATAGTGTGTTAAAATTCCCTACCTCTTTGCATGGTGTGAAAAGCCAAGTAAGTTTATGTTGGGCTGAGATCTCTTCCCGGTGTCCAACTTCGGTAGCTTTGGTTTTCGTCCCATTTATTCACTCCCACAATGTTTCACCTCCCTATTCTTCTGCGTTATCATGGGGTTTTTTTGTTAGCAATGTCTAGCATTGCATCACCCCTCCGCCTGTGTCTCTGTTCTTTCTCTCCATTGCAGGTCCAAGAATCATTGTTCTCTGTTTAGTGATGTTGCCTAGGTCACAAATTGCATCATTTTATTAACGTTTTTGCCATAGCTTGCTTGTTTCCCTTACATTCTGCATTGTATGTGCGTGCATTAATGTAGCTGTCACTGAGTGCTTATATTTCACTCTTTTAATTAGTATTTTCACTTTTGAGGGATTTTTAAGCCATAAAAAGTGCCAACGGAGAGTTGGATTTGCAGTCGTGTGTTCAGCTGTTCCCTCAGGCTTGCAGAAAACCCGGATTACGCAGACCTTAGAGGTACGTGTGTGTTAAGAAGATGTTTACATGACAGCAGCGGAGGCAAACACCAGCCATCAGTGTACAATGTGTGGCTTAGCTTCTTTAATGTGTATTGTGGCGTACAACTGAGAAGTGAGAAAGTATAATTAGGAAGTAAGAAAAATAATTTGTCTTTTCTTTTATGCTATATGCCGAAGCCAGTGATGAGACCTCTCAGCCAAGTGCCTCCCCGTTTTTTTCCCACTTATCTTGAAGCTCTTCTGAATTGTCAGCTGTGAACACAGGGAGGTTAGCACCCTCTTTGCTTAAGACCATTTAATCTTCATACTAACCTTTCATCGCAGAAACCACCCGTGAGCCCTGCCGATGTGGGTCCATTTCTGTGGCACTCCTGCTCCCTTTGGCTGCTGTGCAGTGTCTCTGCTGACCTGCACTGGGTACCAGAGCAATCTTGGAGAGGGCTTCCCCGTGGCTTTTCTGATCTCACATTTCTAGTGTGATCCTATTAAGCATTGATTTGCCTGCTGCTCATCTCAGTAGTTTTCACTTGGAAATAGTGACTCAGAAAATTCCCTTGTATTCCTCAGGTTATTTTCCCTCCATATGTTTATTGTATTACTCTCATCCTAGCTTCCAGAAGGCAACATAGCATCCCATTCTTCTTGTTACAGACCACAGGTCATTTATTTTCATCCCTCTGCCTCATGTTTGCTTCTTGACTGTGAGTTTGGAGAGTTTTTGGTACGTCTCCGTGTCCGTGCAGTGGTCTCTGTGGGAGCTGGAGCTCAGTCAGTCTGAGCAGTCCCTAAGCTCCTGCAGTAAATTCTCCACAAACATATGCCATGGGAACACAAATCCTTTACAGCATAGACTTCTCTGTTGTGTTACTGTTATCTTCTTGTTATGTTAACAGCCTGCTGAGACCCAGAGCAAGATGTACAAACTCAAAACAGACATCCATCCCTTGGGGCTGAGAAAAGAGATGGCAAACATTTGTCAGGCTCACTCAGGGTGAAGGGTGGTGGAAGGGCAAAGAGTTGAGACCCTTCCTTATCCACATTAGCATATGAAGAAGGCATCAGTGACTGAAGCCCCTTGTACCTGCTCTCACCTGCCATCACAGGCAGGCAGTTTCCTATATGAGTCTCAGAAGAGAGAAGTTTACAGAGAGAATAGGAGGGAGGGCTTTGTGACCACTCAGGGAAGTGGAGGAAGAGGCAGACACAGGAGAGGAGATGAAACATAGGGGAAATCCAATACTGGGAGACGGAGCCCCACTGTGTTGGCAGAACAGAGGTAAGTGGCAGCGCATCATGAGTAGAGGCAGCAGAGTGACCAAATCTCAATGCACCGTGCCTACAGCAAATTGTGAGCTCTCCTGTACAGTTCCCTGGCTCATGAAGATCCTATGAGCCACTACAGTACTGCTTTGAGGACTAAATTTGATTTTGTTGATGTACCAGTTCTCCTTTCTTTCCCATCTCCTTTGAGCTCTTGTACGGTGGACTTCCTACGGTTCCCAGTTTCTTTTTTGCAAGCTCTGCTGGTCTTTCTGCATCTGCTCCAACAGAAGCCTCTGCTCCAGACAAGGGCTGAGAGGACCTGAACCCACACTGGCAGTACTGAACAAAAAATAATAATGTAGTTACTCTTGAACGATTAATTTTCATATCTGCATTCATGGTTTTCCCCTACTTGTGCTTCTCTGCCCCATTTCTTTACTGACTGTTGACAATTTGCATTTGAAGTGGTTGGCTTCAGTATTAGCAGATGTTTTGTGGCAGTTTGGGATGCCAAACTGGGCCCTGTTCACCTCCCCAAACGGGCATCTGCCTCCTTGCCCTGTTTTGCAAATCTAGCAGCTGAGTAGAGAGAGATTAGCCTCTCTAGACAGAGCTTTCAGAAAGAGATTTTAATTAAAGGTGCAGGATGGAGCTCAGTGATCACCTCTGATTACTGGTGCAAATGCTTTAAGAAGAGAAATTAGAGCAATGGCATATTAAGAGGTGGGTTCTCAGGTCTTAATATCTCAAGCAGTTCAGTCTTTTTAAAGTGATTTGGACAGATTCTGCCTTCTGGTACCTGTGTGCAAATCTGGAGTAACCCCAGTACCAAAGATGTTGCAGAGCAGAGTGGTTACTTTGCTCCTTTGGGTAAAGATAGTTTTGAGTTCAGGGCTGCTGAGTCTGTTCCTCTTTACTCAGAGAGGAGAGAAGGGAGCACTGTATGTATTTTACAATGATAAATGATAATAGAGAGCTCTTCTGTGTTTCATGCTTGTATAATCTCATCGTTGTCACTTTATTTCGTACTACATTACTCAGTTTCTGCTGGTAACTTGGGATTACTGTTTGATATTTTCTAGGATGGTGTAATTATTCAAATCCTACCTCTTACACAGCAGTGCACAGCTTGCATTGAGTGAGATCAGTACTTTCAAAGTAATTACAGAAACATCATTACTTGATTGGCAAGTTAAAACAGTTGTGGAAGAGAGGAAGAAGATGCACTCAGAGACCTAAGGAGCCTCCCTGTATTTCCACGGTCTCCAAAGCATCCTGCGCTTCCCAGATGACTCAGTCAGTAAAACGCAGCAGATGTTCAATGACTTTGTGAATTCACAAATTGCAATATCCTATCTGTTGGCCTTGAATAATGTCTGGATATGAGTCATGGACCTGTACAAAACCACCCCAGATTCTGGTTACGAGTATGGATGTAAGGAAAAAATGTATATTAGGTAGGTAATATTAAAATGCTTCCTCTTTTTGGGCACTGACTTAACTTTAACCACCTGTTACAGCCTTTTCTGAAGCCTCAGGTTACCGCAGTAGAAACAACATGCAGGGGATGCCTTGAGCCAACTGAGGAAGCGCGTCGGGGAGAGGTCGTTTTACAGAGCCTGAGCTGTTTTAAAGAGCAAGCTGCCCAGCACGGGAGCCTGGTGTCACAGTGCAGGTTCCTGTTCACGAGAGCCTCTTTCAGAGACAAATGTGAAAGGATTTAGCCATGAAACACGGAGCTGGCAGCAGTCCTGGAGCGAGAACATGAAGTTGGATTTCCTTAAGAGGAGACTGTGAATTGTCTTCTTTGCCAAACAGGTCTCTGACAAAGAGGGAAAGATAAATTGGTAATTTTTTCAGGGCTAGAATATTTTATTTTGAGCTTGAATGTTCTTTGACATTTCCCTGCTTTTTTTTGTTCTTAATTATACATCCATCCTTAATTAGAAGTGGTTTTTTTTTAAATGAACCTGAATTAGAAGATACGTTTGGCAACTGGGGAAGCACTTTTAAATTTTACTGTAATGAAATCAGAGTAAGTTAGAGGTCGTGAAGGCTGGAGTCTGGCTAATACACACCCCACCCCGCAGGCCTCATGCCTGTGAACAGTTCTCCCCCCCCAAAATGCACTGTCAGAGTTTGCTTCTGCTTCACTGCTCGGCGTCACTCACCCATGTGAACGGTCCTGCTCCACCTCCGCCTCCTCGTAGCTACAAATGCAGCAGTTTGTTTTGGGTGGGAAGGAAGAAAGCAACAAAAAGAAAGAGTAAAAGCCAGCTTGTCTGGGGCAATTCTCTGCTCTTGTGGGATATTGGAGGAAGAGCTGCATCCACTTCTTGTTAGCAGCTGTGGGAGACAGCTGCGACGGGAACAGCCTGAACTGGAGGTCAAGGGCAGGGTCTCTATACGGTGATCCTTACCAGCCCTGGATTTTGAGTTATATATAGACATCAAAAAATATATATACAGAGTGGTAGAAATTCTGTCATTTGCAGTGAAAGACTCATGGGAACGGATATGTTTCTGTTAATTTGTATTGATTTCAGTGACATGATGTGGGGGGATTGTCTGGTAGAAATGTTTTTTCTCCACTAGATGCTTTCTACAGATGTTGCAGCCAGCTATCGTGATACCTTTGCGTTTTACTCTGTGTTTACTTGACATGAGAGATGACATCTGTGTGACAAATTGTGGAGCTGGGTTGGATGACAGCTGTGTGTCTCTGCTGGCCACCGCACTGCCCCCAGCCCTCCTGCCGCTGACCTGGAGTGTGCCAAAGCCCTCTCCCTTCCCCGCACACGCCTATGGGAATTTTGCCATCCTTTTCGCTAAGGTTGCCCCATGCTGAGCTGCTGCTGCCTGCGCTGCTCAGGCACCCCAGCAGCCCTATAAACCTCTCCTGATCCGGGTTGCAGCTGTTTTGCCTTTCTCCCCATTACCAGCTGTCATGTCTAGAGAGAAATACTTCTTCCCATGCAAACACTGAACGTCGACTTCCCTTTCCCAAGAGTCCACCTGTGAGACATTCAAGGCAATTAGTGCTTCAAGCAGCCAGTGCCGTGAGGTCCTGCAGCTGTGGACCACCATGGGTAGGATTTGGCTGTCTTACGTACCCACCTCAGATACCGGTGAGTTTGTTTCAGAGTGGCAGGCAGAGAGGGGTTTCTGCAGAGAGAAGGAGCAGGTCCCTCATGGCTCATGGGACATTTGCAGGGCTTATTCACCCAGTGCAGTGGCTGCAGGTGCTTTAACTGAGTGTCCTGTCCGCCTTCAGAAAGCTCCTTCATGAAGATGCTCAGCACTGTCCAAGTACAGTAAAAACAGGCTAAATCTGAACAGGGCTAAAGAGGTTTTTGAAAACTAAGGAAATTTTAGAAAATACCTAAAATACACTTTTCTTCTGAGAACTGTGTCACTAGCTTGAGGCCATGACATAAGCGTAATTTTGTCAGTGGAGAGAGAGAATGAGTGGCTGCACTCAAGGGCACGGTTCAGAGCGCTAATGTCCTGTCTGTATAGATGGCCTCAGAGCTCAGGTGGTGAAAAAGTGCGCTCTGGACTCTGAAACAGCAAATCCTTTCTACTAATTAAACTTCAGCAATTATCTGAGCTCTTGGGAAATGACTCCACAGTATGAAGCATCCTGCAGGAATTCAGATAAGCACTTTGCAGAGACAATCCTGATTTACAGACAGCTGCTTTTCACAGTGTGTAATGCAAAATTTTAAAAATGATTTTTTAAAAATAAAATCAGTGGTTTTGCTCACTCAAGGACAATATTTGTCCTATATTACATGCATACAAATGGCTGACAAGGGGGTTTGGCATGTTTATGGAAAGGTGATAGGACATCTACTAACACTTGGCAAAATCTCGCCCTGCTAACTCAGTGCTTTCTTGTGAAGCCGCGCTCTCTTGGAATCATACCAAAGTATAGTCTGGGAGCTCAGGCTGAAGGCTTCATGTCCAACAGTCCTGTAATGCTCAGGCTCTGCTGATACCTGTGGAACTATATGGATAAGGATTCCTAGAATGAGGATTTTCATGTTTTCCCTGAATTATTTACATTTTAAGGCTCAACATTAATGGTGACAGTTTTGGAGGATATTTTGCTTAGGCTCAGTATTTTATATTTTTCTGTAAAATACAACTAAACTGAAAAATAATGCCTTTAAAGATATTAATAGCAATCTAGTGCTACTATGATAAAGGAGAGATTAATTAGATTTTGTAGAAAATACAAAGAGCCTTGAGAAAACTCAATGTACAGTGAAACTTTCTTCCATGGGTAGTTTATTCCATGGGAGTCAAAGAGTGCTTCTTCTATGGCACCATTAAGGTCACCGTATGTCCAGCTTTCACTGGATGTGTTCTCTTCTCCACCTGGACATTTTGCCTAGGTTGAAAAAGAGGGCTTTGGTCCTGGATGTCAGGATGTCCAGTGATCTGGCAGGAGCAATAGTTTCAATGGGATGGCTGGAAATAGTGGATAACTGTGGTGTGCATGATGCAGGTGGCATAGGGAGTCATCCTGCCCTGCTGAGGCAATGGCTCGATGGTGTTCATGTGCCTGCTGGGTGTTTGCAGTTGCCCGTAGTGAGCCTCTGCTTGCCTATTGGGTACCGTGGGCTCACCAAATACCACTTGTCTGGATCGCCTGTGGCCTTGGCAGAGTAGGAAGGAAAAAAACATCATCCAAAAGAGAAAGACGCAGTCACCTTGCCCTTGACCAGTAGCACAAGACTGCCAGGCAGAGTCTAGCCTGGTACGCTCCTCGTGATGTCCTGCTAATGCTGTGGTAAGATCGAGGATGTATTGAGAGCGCCAGCATTTTCCTCTGTTATCCAGTGCAGTAAACTCCTTTAAAGATAATCTTTTGCTTATGGAAATTGTTGGGTAGTCTTATGTTAGACCTAGAATGCAAAATACCTGTTTTGCTTGTGATCTGTGTCTTTCAAAGTGTCTGGCAGAAAATCTTGTCTGATTTTTAAGGAAGTGAATCATGTAGTTATGACTCCATTTCTACAGCTCAGCTGAATAGAAATCATTAGACAGGCATTTGAGATTACAGTATCGTCTCTGAGATCAGTGTAGTTTCTGCGTTTCACCAGTGGCTCCGAGTCACTGATGATACCCACTTTAATCTGTCATAACTCGACCTGCTCTTTCTCTGTGTCGGCTTCCCAAGATGACGTATGGCGATAGGAGTCAAGCTCCTGCATTCTTCTCATTTTGTCTGTGGGGCTGCTTTTCTCTTTGGGAAAGTTTTGGAGAGAAAACTACCCACTGCAGGTTCAAGACTATAGAAACAGGAAACAAGTGCTTTGTCCTTTTTGATTCATGTCCAGCATACTAGTTTTAGCGGCAGGGATCCAAGAATAATCTTCTCAGTTGACCATGCGGCCAAAACCACGATGATCTCATTGCCAGTGGCCAGTGCCACATAGATGGTTAGCTAAGCAAAGTGATTTTTTGTTTTTACATTGTGTTTTTAAAAGATTGTGTGCATTGCCTATCAACAGAGAACCTGGACAAAGTATGTAGCATTTTTGCTATATATATTGCCAGTGCCTGGTGAGTCTTTCCCAAAACTACAAAAGTTTGGTAAAGGTGATTTTGCCTGTAGTATCTTTCTATTCTTATTTCTTTATTTTAATCACATGATGCAAGCAAATATTTCTTACTGTAGTTTCTTATTTGCTTAAGTTTCTTATACTCAAGTTTCTTATTTGCTTAAGTTTCTTATTTACTCAAGTTTCTTATTTGCTTAGCTCAGCAGACCTCGGTTAACAGAAGAGATTGGACAAAACTGGGCAGCTGAAAATCTAGTAAGAAAAAAGAAAACCTATTCCGTTTGAAACCAAAATTGGGGGGAAACATGGTATTCTGTTGAAGAAAATGTTTTCATTCTGGGGATTTCTAAAGGAGTCAAGTTAACTGAAAGTCTAAATCCTTCAGACTGTGGGACATGGATTTATTTTGTGTCCGATCCCAGTTGGTGGGCCTAGAGCACACTACTCACCTAGGGGTGAATGCTCCCCATCGCTTCTCTTGATTTTGATCTACTTCTTGTTAAAAACTCTTAAATGTTAATTGAACTCGAGAGAAAAGGAGAGAAAAAAAGAGGTATAAAGGCTCTGAAACCTTTCCTTTGGGACACGTGTGTTACAGGTGGGACGTCCGTGCTCCAGTCATTGCTCCCATCAACAAATTTGATGTGAACTGAAGCAGCATGAGAGGGTTACCCTGCTTGTGTGGGTGTCTCGTGCTGGAGCATGTTTGAATCTCATGGGGCAGAAGTAGCTGAACCAGCCTTTACTGTGCCTGGTGCATGTGGTAGCTGTTACTGCTTGTCCTTCTCCAGATAGATAGCCCTCTGTTTTTAACTTGTATTAATTTGCAAATGGTCTTATGATGACTGAAACTACAGAAACTGGAAAGAAATTACACACATGCCTGAGAACCCTCTTAGTTTCCCAAGCTGTGCTTTGGCAGTGCGTGAACACAGTCAGCAATCACTTGGGCTACCACAGCTGAATTTTGCTGGTGCTTTTTCTGTTTGAGAGAGATGGGCAGGTGTCTGCGTTGCCCAGTATATCAATGACTCTTTCAGCTGATATGTAGCTGTTTTGAAAGCTTGGCTGTAAACAGAAATTACATCAGAGAAACGTGACCATTGTCTGTTTTCATTGTTTCCTCCTTTGTTTTGCAGTCAAGATAGCAAACCTGAACTCCATCCAGTGGGAAATGTCCCCATGATTTCACTGTGGGTCACAGCGAGGAGCAGAGCCTATCTCCAGGCAAAAGGAACATGGAAATGTGGAGACATTTAGAAAAATAAATGTGACTGATTTCATTTTGCTGACACTGTTTTGAAAGGATCCCTTTGATGTCACTATTACCCATTATGGGTGCAAACACTGAGGTAGAGAAGCTATTTCCTTATCACTGCTCCCAGTTTTGAATACTCCCAGGCCTCCACTCCAACTTTTCCCACCCCCTTGCCATCCTCAAAACAGTTTTCATCCATTCTTGCTTTGAAACTGCAAAGAGAGAAACTGCTTGCCTGGGGAAGTTCTTGCTTTAATCAGACCTAGTGAGTAAAAATGTTTGGCAGGGGATGCATAGCTGGGAGGAGAATGGAGGCTTTTGTGGGCACCCATCGATTGCTCCTCCGCCAGCGTGGCCAGGCCCCCCGAGCCGGGGCTCCCTCTTTTGAAGTGGAGTTAGTGACGTAAAAGCGTATCTCGGGGTAAGCACGCTGCTGTTATCTTACTCTGTACAAAATACATCATCTACTTGAAGACTGTGCCCTGAATGGAGATTAATGCTGGAGCATCCCATGACTGCAGTTTAGTTTGTCTGGTGCTTTTATGGTTCTTTAAGAAACCTGTTTCAAGTCCTGTGTACAACTGGTTACAGCTGGGAAGGCAGAGATGCCCATGAATAGCCCTATGGCTGTGGGGTGATGGGGGACGGGGCTCCGTGTGACCGGGCTCTGGGCACCCTGGTGCCCACCAGCAGCTCCCCTGCCCAGCAGTGCCCATCTCTGTGGCCACCGCTGCAGTGCAAGCTGTGGCTGCAAGCAATGCGAGCCTGCTGGGAAACTGTCTGTTAGCTATGGGCATTTAGCTATGCGTTTAATTAGAATGAAAATGTAAATTATATTAAAACCTTCTCCCTTTAAAGTTCCGAGAGGCTTAAAAATTATCACAGTAATTAGGCAATAGTTTTGATTATACATGAAACGAGATCAAGCTTTATGGGAGGTGGCGGAGCCCCCAGCAAGTCAGTCTGTGAATCTATCAGGTGTAGCGATCTGGAGGGGGTTTTTTCGTCTGAACAGGTCCGATGAGTGCCGTAAGACGCAGGTTTCTGTGGACATTAGCATGAAATGGAAACCCGCCTCTTCAGCTGGAGTTTTAAAAGCTGTGTCGAAGCTCACGTACCAGCCATGGAGGGTGGGCTCCTGGGCTGTACATCCTCTCCAAGGGGCTGCGTGGCTGAGAGCTGGGCAGGGGAGCGCTGCCGGTGATGGTGCTGGCAGGCAGGGAGCTATTGTGGCCAGAGCCGTGATGCTGGGGCAGGCTCAGCCCCGCTGGCCAGCATGGCCAGGCAGAGGAATCTTGCTGGTCCTTGCTAACAAGGAAAACCAGCTGAGGTACAGGGAGATGTGCAGAGCCTGTGACGGTACATCATTTTGCATTTTAGCTAGCAGGAAAATCTCCTCGTCAGTAAAATGGTCTGGAAGGAGATGATTATTAGCATACTCACGCTATCATCCCGCATATCATACTTCCCTATATGTATCCCTCATCCTTGTGCTTTCTGCTCTGGACAGGGACTTGTTTCTTGCCTGCCTTGTCGCTGCTGCATCCCCGCCATCTTCCCCTGCCTGCGTCTCGTCCCCCACAGCAGTTGTACCCCGTGTGTGCCAGGTACCTGCAGAGCAGTAGGCGATGCTGCGGGAGGGTACTGGAAGCTGCGGGTGTCTTTTCAGCCTTGCTACAGTCAGAATTCAAGAATGCTTATTCCTCCCAGCAAGTCCAACTTGCCTCACTTCCCACCCGCCAGAAATATTCCCCCAGACTGGTGTTATCAAACCGATTAACATTTCAGATTTATCAGCTTGCAGGTGCTGGTTTCAAAAAAGCCAATGGCAGTCTTGTATGATGTCGAGCAATCCAGTTGGCATCGATTTGTTCTTAATCCTCTGTTCAAGCTGCAAACTGAAATATGTTTTTTTTTTTAGTTTTCAGTATTGTGTACAAAGTAAATGATCCTGATCAGTGCAGGCTACATTAAAAATAATGATACCAAAATTAGTTTTATTTTTTCTCTTACACACATCAGGAATGATGCTTTATGTACGGTTTCCTCTCACAGCTTGGGGATATTTTTCGCTGTCTGTTCGAGCAGATACTGCTGTGGCTGCTGCCAAGGGACCACGGAGCCAGAGCTGACACGAGTCGCAAGCCCCAGGTCCCACTGTCCACCTTCCCTGGGTGTCCCAGATAGCCATCTCTGTCAGGATGAGGAGATGACTTGTCTTGCAAAAAGAAGTACATGAAAGTTTGACTTTAAGTGTTTTTAAGAGTTTCTGCTGCAGCCTATGAGCATTAGAGGTGGCTTTGCCTGGAAGTATCTGGACAGACTTGTCGAGATACTCTGCTTGCCCTGACCCCAACATCATTTCGCACATGTGGATGTGGCTCACACTGCCATGGGGCAGTGCAGTGGTGGGGCACAGGCTGCAACCCAGGTACATACCCCATATGCTGGGTGGGCTGGAGCAGACCCCTTGGGTGCTCTGAGCTGCCGCAGTGGCAGGGGGACGGGGCTGGAGGCGGTGTGGTTAATGCTGAGATTTAGGGAGAGCTGGTCACTGGTGCAGTCATACATAGACTCTCACTCTGTGCCAGTGTGGACCATTGCCTGTCCTTCGGCAATCTTCCAGCCTTGGAATAGTTAATCCCAGGTAGCTTCTTTTCCCTGAAAAGACATGTTTTCCCCAGGACACTCCCCTCCCTTGTAGTTTGGTCAGGACTGAGCCCTCGTTGCTGGTGTGCTTGCATACGCCAGGCAGCTCAGCTGCCTTCTGTTTTACCTTGCCTTGTGATCTAAAATCGTGCCATAACACCACATAATGCATCTTCCTCTTCCCCCTTCCTTTGACCCTTCTGAACTCTCTTTTCTTCAAAAGATGCCGGGCAGCATTGACCAATGTTTTCCAAACTGAGCACTTGCAGAAGGGAGGCTGCAGCTGCCCATCCTTCCTGAAATTTAGAGATATCGAGGCATGGATTCAGACACCTGATTTTAGGAAAACCCTTACAACCTTTACAACTCATGCTGTGCAGTCCATGTTGCATGTTTCTGCTGTCTGCGAGCTTGTCCTACTCATCCCTCACCTTTTGCTTTCTGCTCTCACCGTCTTGATTTTTCAGCCCTCAGCCTTTTCCTGGGCAGACTGTTGCTCGTGTTTGGAGCTGCCGGGTCAGGAGTGAAGCTCTGTGTGAGCGCACTGGCAAGGACTCAGGGAATTACGTTCTAGGGCCAGTTTTGGCTGGGAGCAAAGCCCGCTGAAGTCAATGGGACTCTTCCTGTTGACGTAATGGGCTTTGGAGCAGACCTAGGCTTCGATGTTCTTCAGAGCAGTGGTTCCAATGTGAACCTTTGGCACTGTGTGAACAATAGGTAATTATTTTTATATATCCTTTCCAAAGCCCACAACTTGTGTTGGCATTCAGTGCTCCTAAATGCGCGAAACTAAGACTGGCAGCCTGAAATGACGGGACAAAAGCAGTAACATAAGCTTCATGTGGCCAAGGGGGATCATTTCCATGTCATTTCATCCAGCTTGATATAAAGAAGGAATTGCTCATCAGTGGCATTTCTGATCCCAGAGCTGGAGGATGGAAGGCTTTGAGAGAATCCATTAGTGCCTGTCTTAGAAATGATAGGATGTTATACACAATACGTTTATGTTTTCCAAAGGGAAGTGATGGATTGTATTTCTCATGGATGTTACTTTTCTATTATTGCACATTTAATATCACTTTTCTCCGGCAAAAGAGAAATTTGTACTTTCATCTGTTCCTACCACAAACCAGGGACTTCTTAGGGATGCACAGCGGACATTTGCCACTGCCCATCACTCTGGCCTTGCAGAGAGCTGAGGCTGACACCATCCTCAATGTCCTTTGCCAGGGTGCCCTGAAGACACTCAAACTGGGGTCACATACACAGTTTCTGTCCTGAAACACTTCTCTGGTGAAGCTGCTCACTGGAAAGATCTTGAGGTAGCATCTCTGTAAATTCAAAATTAATGCCTATTTTCATTTTCCTTTCTGGTAATGTTTTCTGCTATTTCAGCAAAGCATCTGACTTAGGTTCCCACCCACCATTTTCTGTGCAGTGTAGCATAGAATCATAGAATACTTTGGATTGGAAGGAACCTTTAAAGGTTATCTAGTCCAAACCTCCTGCAACGAGCAGAGACATCTTCAACTAGATCAGGTTGCTCAGAGCTCCATCCAACCTGACCTTGAATGTTTCCAGGGATGGGGCATCTACCATCTCTCTGGGAAACCTGTTGCAGTGCTTCACCGCCCTCACTGTAAAAAATTTCTTCCTTATATCTAGTCTGAATCTACCCTCTTTTAGTTTAAAACCATTACCCCTTGTCCCATCACTACATGCCCTTATAAAAAGTCCCTCTCCAGCTTTCCTGTAGGCCCCCTTTAAGTATTGAAAGGCTGCAGTAAGATCTCCCTGGAGCCTTCTCTCCTCCAGGCTGAACAACCTCAACTTTCTCAGCCTGTCTTCATAAGAGAGGTGCCCCAGCCCTTAGATCATCTTCATGACCCTGCTCTGAATTTGTTCCAACAGCTCCATGTCTTTCTTGTGTTGGGGGCCCCAGAGCTGAACGCAATACTCCAGGTGGGGTCTCACCAGAGAGGAGTAGAGGGGCAGAATCCCCTCCCTTGTCCTGCTGGCCACGCTTCTTTGGATGCAGCCTAGGATACGGTTGGCTTTCTGAGCTGCAAGTGCACATTGTTGGCTCATGCCCAGCTTTTCATCCACCAGTACCCCCAAGTCCTTCTTCTCAGGGCTGCTGTCAAACTCTTCATCCCTCAGGCTGTATTGATACCAGGAGTTGCCCTAACCCATGTGCAGGACTTTGCACTTGGCCTTGTTGAACCTCTTGAGGTTCATATGGGCCTACTTTTTAAGCTTGTCCAAGTCCCTCTGGATGACGTCCTGTCCCTCAGGTGTGTCAACCGCACCACTCTGCTTGGTTTTGTCTGCAAACTTGCTGAGGGTGCACTCAATCTCACTGTCTGTGTCACTGATGAAGATATTAAAAAGTACTGGTCCCAATAACGACTCCTGAGGACACCACTTATCACTGATCACCATCTGGACATTGAGCCATTGATCACTACCCTCTGGATGTGACCGTCCAGCCAATTCCTCATCCAGCAAACAGTCTGCCCATCAAATGCATCTCTCTCTCCAATTTAGGAAGAAGGATGTTTTGGGGGACTGTGTCAAAGGTCTTACAGAAGTCCAGATAGATGACATTCATAGCTCTTCCCTTGTCCACTGATATAGTCACTCCATCATAGAAGGCCAGTAGGTTGGTCAGTCGGGACTTGCCCTTGGTGAAGCCATGCTGGCTTGGTGTTGAATCCCCTCCTTGTCTTCCATGTGCCTTAGCATAGCTTCTAGGGGAATCTGTTCTATGATCTTCCCAAGTACAGGTCGGTAGTTTCCAGGATGCTCCTTTCTACCCTGTATAAAAATGGGTGCAATGTTTCCCTTTTTCTACTCTCTGAGGACTTCACTGCCTTGACTTTTCAAATATTGTGGAGAGTGACTTGGCATCTACATCAGCCAATTCCCTCAGGACTCTGGATGCATCTCCTCAGGTCCCAGAGACTTACGTATGTTCAGGTTCTTCAGGTGGTCACGAACCTGATCTTCTCTTACAGTGGGAGGATCTTTGCTCTCCTAGTCCCCATCTTGCAGTCCATCCACTTAAGAGGTCTTGGAAGAGAAGTTGCCAGTGAAGATTGAGTCAAAAATGTTGTTGAGTACCTCAGCCGCCTTCTTGTCCATTGTAACCACTTTTTCAGTCTTGCTCACTGCGGGGGTATGCAGGGGGTTTACCTTCTTTCAGGATATTTTCTCTCTGCTATAAGCTTCTGAACTTTTCCATAATGTAGAAAATATTTAAGGAGTTTGTCTTGTGGATGCTTACAGACTTCTTATTTGTACTCACGAAAGTGATGCTCTGTAGAGCCTACAGCAGTGGTTTGGAAGGGATGATATTAATACACTGATATTTTATGCATTTTACATCTGTTTCCATGGCGGTGGAAGCACACATGCAGGGAAGGCACTTGCACTGCAAGACTTGGAGACTTTCTGAGGCAAAGTGAACCTTAACACAGGACTATGCATCTCACTTTTATGGACATCTGCTGAATTTTTACTGCTGTTTGCTCAGCGGGAAGTATGGTTTGGGTTCCAGCTCTGCTCAGGCTGCCAAGCGTTGCCTGTGGTCTCCATTTCTGTGAGCCGATGCTACTTAAATGCTACTGCTGCCCAAGCAGTGGAGAAGATGCTAAAAGTGTGGCATCCTCATTATTAAATCAAAGTGTAGTACTGGATTAGGTGTATATTAACTCCCACATGTAAAGACATGACTGGAAGAAATGGGGGATGGAGGTTTGATCATTGAAAGGCACGTCACCAAGCGATGACTGCTACCCGTGGGCATGCCTGCTTCTTATGAGCTGGGAGGAACAAGAGGTTATTTGAACCTATGGAGTCTCCTTATTCTACGTTTTGCTAGCCAAGGATTTTGCATGGCTGTCATAAATTCTGACATATATTATTTCCAGATGCATTATGAAGCAGAATTAGAATTGACATGGGTTGGGATATCTGTGAAAGATACTGTGATGCTGAAGTATTTATATAAAATATGCACCTTTCATAATTAGCCCTAAGACCTTTGTATGTAATAAGCCAAAAAAGTGTTAATTATTTTATTTCTGCCAACTTAAAAAACAAACAAAAGAACCTTTCTGGCTAAGTGCTGCCATTGCCAAGTATGCATTTCAGTTAAACTTTGCTGTGTTTTCATTTCTAGATAATAAAATTCTTTGGTTTGTGGACTGCCAGAAGATAGAAGGCTGAGATTAAAGTCTCAGATTTGATGGGTTTTGTCATAAATTAAAAGTAATCATGAAACAATGACTAATCAATTCTTAGTTATTCATGTGTTTTAGAGAGGTTCAAGCTTTTGTCAGCCTTACTGTTTTCTCTTTTCTTTGTAATGCGTCAGGGTATGCGGTTGCTATTAAATCTTTTTGTTAGTTTGAAGGAGGATGAAGATGAGTAGTTCTGTTTTTAAGGAGCCTATTCAGCAATGACAATGACACAAAAGGCAACACTCTGCTTTGTTTTCTACTTTCTGGAGATTTATTTTGTAGAAAGCCTGCATAAAATAATATTGCCAGGATATAAGTTCAGCTTGCAGAGACTTCGTTTGAAATTAACACCTCTTCTGTGCACCTACTCAGCCCTCCAGAATCCTCTTTGTCCATTCATTGATATATTACCCATTAAGAGTCTTTTATTTTAATCTTTCCACCTAGTTTTTAGTAAACCTGGCGGTAGCAGCTTTTGAAAGAACCTTTTGTGATTTGTTCCGGATGTTTATGCCGCTTTCATTATCCCAGTATCTCAACATTTCAGCATCTGCACCCACTACTCTACAATGTACATGTGAGTGCCATTATCCCCACTTAGTGGTAGAGAAACTTGAGGACAGAGTGACAAAAGCCATTGGTACAAGGGTTTTAGAAGCCAACTCCACAAAAGGACGGATCAGATACTGTCTGCCTCCTTGGTCTGTCCTGTGTTTCCCTTTTCTCAGGCTATCTGGGTGACAGTGGCTTGGGCTGCTAAGATTCAGCCTGTCCACTCAAGCCACTCTTAGCAGTGTGCCTATGAGTCCCATCTGCCAGCGTGGCTCCTGTTTTTAGAGCTCCTTCAGGAAGACTCCTGCATCCAGCTGGTTTGCTGAAGCCAAGCAGATGATGGCTGAGAACTGGTGACAGCTAAGCCTTACATTCGTTTGAGTTTTCATCTGTGTGAAGGTCTGCTCCAAAAAGTAAAGTGTAGCCAGGGTTTCTGTGGTTTAGCATCACTGAAGGGTGTTTCACACCCCGGACTGAAGCCATCTTCCATCTGCCAAAACATGATAGGGACTTTTTATAGCTCTGTCGTAAGACCTTTGAAAAATCAGATTGTTAGAGCCTTGTTAGCAGAATAACAGATTGGTTGTGCGTGTACATCGGATAGCTGCATATGGTAGGCATGTCAGAGAGTGGAAGGCCGTAAAGTATTACCACTCCATAAAATAGTACTTCCTAAGACTGTTTTTCTGACATTTCTGGCAGTAAACATTTGAAACTTTCATGGGGTATTTCACTTGTGAATCTCAAACCACACACACTATTCTGTATTTAGGGCTTAATTCAATTCCCAATAAAGACGAGGACAAGATTTCCACTTTCCTTATTGCACTCGTTCCAGCCCTCAAAGCGAATGTTGTCTGTTGAAAGTAGAATAGCTACTAATTTGGTCCCATAAAACCACAGATTGTTTCAACTTTCCATGAATTTCTGAATGAATAGATGATCAGATCCCGTGATGCTGCTCTCAGACTGGCTGGTGATATGAAAGAGGCACTTGTCCAGCGGGCTGTATAGCTGTGCCACTCTTTTGTTGCCTATAGTACACACACTCAGCTCCTTTTTACTCTCTTTTTATTTTAATGCTCTGCAACAGGGCTGCACAAAGTCGAACTGGCTTTTAAAACACGACTTCACTTTGCAGCTATACGTCTGTGCCCGGTTTTCTTTTGTCCTGCCTGCGGAACAAGGAGGCTGTGTGGTATCTGACACTGGGCTTTTTCCAGTGATTTATTAACTGTGTCAGAGTAGCTGTTGTGAATGCTGGGAAGCTCTTGCATATTGTGACAGTTGATATTGATTATGACAGTTTGTAGACTCTAGTGCGCTGTCAGACAGTGGATCGTATTTTGTCTTCTTACTATACATACCATGGGCTATAGATCATAGTGTTTTCTTAAGAAAAGGACCCATTGTCCAGCGTTCTCGCTGGTATGAGAGAACTTCTGTAGCGTATTGTGCAACAAATAGCAAAATAGTTCAGGCACCCTATGGGACAGGCAGGCAAATGTCAATTGCTTTAGGAAAAAAAAAAAAAAGTATTTTGTTCTGCTTCTGGCCTTTCAGGGGAATGAGCCAGGCAGTTGACAGAAGTGGGTAAACTAGTCTGAGGATGTCATTTAGGAAAATACAGTGCATCCTGTATTGTCTGTTGGCCAGAACTCCACAGACCATGCAGAAGGAGGAGGAGGTTACAATGAGTGTTTTGGCTACCCATCGTTTTGAAAGGTTGCTTTGGGTCTTGGTAGAGGCTGAAGCTACATGTTTCTAGAATGAGTCTGAGAAGAAGAGATAAAGATTTCTGCAAACTTGGGAGAAAGTGGAAGCTGGTGCGTGAGCTTCTGTGAGGGGCACATCAAACAGATCACCCTGAATAAGGAACTCTTCTGACTGTTTGGTTTTAGCTAGGCAGTAGTAAAGTAGCACAGAGGAGAAAAGATTTTTCTGTTTGCCTAGAGACTGCTTCAGTGTGGAAAAAAGTCAACAGCTGAGCTTTTACAGAAAACCTGATCAGGAGGAGGGAGTCAAAAGCTATTTGGTTAATTATGCTGCTGTAATTTGCTATATTGCTACTACATTATTGGAGGAAAAATGTTCCAGCAATACATTTCTTTTTAAAACAAAACAGCACTTGAGGTGTAGTGGTGACAGTGAATAGGAAAGGAGCCATTCTGATTTTTCTGGTTTTGAAAGACTTTGTAAAAGAGACCATAATGGGTCATAAACTTTCATTCTGAGATAGCAAATCTTAAGAAAATGACCTTTAGCAATCCGTGCTATTAGAATTTTGATCTCACACCGAGTTTAGATTGGACCAATTGCAGTTTCTGCTGTGATTTTACATTGATGTGATTCAAAATCCATTTCTGCATATACCTTGTGGTTTAACTGAAATAAGTTTCACAAGTCACTTGTGAAATGATTATTTCTGTGATACTTTGGCCCAAAACTATGGCACTGAGCTGAGACCTAGGGGAACTGGATTCAGTTCTTAACCTCTCTATGGGCCTAATATTGGCAGCTCAAACCAGTTTATCTCTCTCATGAAATGAATTCACCTCATTTCTAGTTGTTTATTTACACTGAGATCTTTGAGAAGGAACATTTCCTATCAGAAGCCAGTCTTGATCTCTTCTGGGATTTCTGGATGCTGCTGTAATACTAACCGTATTTTCTGTAATGCAATCTGTATTTCCTTAATGAGTCCTTAATGTGAGCAAGGACATAGAACTAAACTAAGTGGTTTGGTTTCAGTGATGATGCAAGTTCCCATTCCATCCTCACATTGAATTTGGATTAATTATAGCACTCACTGTGTCATAATTTTGTCTGTAATGATAGAATGCTCTAGAGTTTGTACATTTACAGCACTACTGTAAGCCTCAGGCTGTACTGAGATTTTACAGTGGCATCTCTCAGTCCAGTGTCAGGTATTAGTGCTATATTTACATATTTACGGGTTTTACTGCAGAACATCCACAGCAATATAAGCAATGCTTTAAAGGAAGGATAAAACGGAAGAGTTTTTAACTTCTGCTTTTCCCTACAGATGTATTTTATTCCATTTTTTTTTTCTAATTCTCCTAAAGTATTTTGAAGAAGTTAGATGTGAGGAATGAAGAAGTTCAGGTGTTCAAATGTGAAGACTTGTTTCCTTAGGTGACTTTCATCTAAAGCTCTGGTCACAATTCTCTGTCGGTGCATAGTTTTGTCTCTATAAGCCTGAGACCATGCCTGGAGAAGATAATTTTGGTATTGTGCTGTGAAAAGCAACAGCTTCCAAGCACCAGTTCTAGACTAGCAGTGACTTGTATGAAGATTCATTCAGTTGCTATCATGAGAGGCCCCTTCCCCTTGGCATCCCCTTGGCCATCTTGGGGCTTTCAGGCCGTCTGTTTGCTCATTAGCCCTTGCAGTTTGTTTGCCTGGGATGTTCTCCAGGTGTTCTGTGCTCTTCAAGATGTCCCTGGTCCTTTGAGTTGCAATCTTTTTGTTTTGTTTTCCTGATTAAAGACATTAGTAAGCACTGCAGAAGGTAGATACATTTCCCTCTCCCCTCCTGGTGCCCTGAAATGCCTCACAGATCTGTTTTATTTCTGGAAGACTGCAGGAGCCTCCTTGTCTGTAGGTTGAAGCCTGCTCTCTGACGTTGCTGTTATCTTTCTCTCTTCCCATCAGATGGTGTCCATAGTGTCACAGCAGTTTGCACCCTGCGTGTTACCATCATCACGGATGACATGCTCACCAACAGTATCACGGTGCGGCTGGAGAACATGTCCCAGGAGAGGTTCCTTTCTCCCCTCCTGTCCCTGTTTGTGGAGGGGGTGGCGACAGTGCTCTCTACTGCTAAGGACGGCATCTTTGTTTTCAACATCCAAAATGACACAGACGTCAGCTCCAATATTCTGAATGTGACCTTCTCGGCTTTGCTCCCTGGTGGCATTCGAAACAAGTTCTTCCCGTCCGAGGACCTGCAGGAGCAGATCTACCTCAACAGGACCCTGCTGACCATGATTTCCACGCAGAGGGTGCTCCCCTTCGATGACAACATCTGCTTGCGTGAGCCCTGTGAGAACTACATGAAGTGTGTCTCTGTCCTGAAGTTCGACAGCTCAGCCCCATTCATCAGCTCCAACACCGTCCTGTTCCGCCCCATCCACCCCATCAACGGCCTGCGGTGCCGATGTCCCCCGGGCTTCACGGGCGACTACTGCGAGACAGAGATTGACCTCTGCTACTCCAACCCCTGCGGGAGCAACGGGCTGTGCCGGAGCCGAGAAGGGGGCTACACTTGCGAATGCTACGAGGACTACACTGGTATGTGTTTATCTTATCTTTGACCCATGATTTATATGTTAGACCATAAGCCAGGCCAGCTCTGTGTCAAGCTGAAATTGCTGACATTCTTAGTCAAAGGAGGAAAAACTGGTGCTGGCTTCTGGTCAGGGGAAGGCTTGTGAGTGTCACACATCACTTAGAGGAAGTCCTACATCTTAGTGCACACATAGTGGTAGGAACTGTGCGTTTCTCCAGACCGTGTAGGGGGCCAACAGCTGCTGAAGCAACTCACATTGTGTGAATTTCTTCTGAAAACGTTTTATGCAAACATATTTCTTTTATCTGGAAGGAAAAATGTGAGACACGTCCCCTGGTTCGTGGTTTTGTATGTTCCATCTTGGTGGCCCCTTAGCAGTTCCCTTGTACCAGGGTATAGTGAAAGTGCGTAGCCTTGGTGGGAGGTTGTCAACACTCGGTTGTCAACAGTGCAGAGCGTGAGGATGGTTCATGGTCCCAAGAAACTGCAGTAATACACATTTATGGGAAGTACTCAAAGTCAGCTCCAGTTTATGTATGTCCAGATAAACTCGAGGACATAGCTGCTTCCAGGCCTGTCTCCAGCAGCCTGCTGAGGAACGTACTTCGCCTCATCATGGACTTGACAGCTAATAAAGATCAAAGTGCTGCTTCTTAAATACTCCTGAGAAGTTATAGAAGATTGTTAGCTGAATGTTTTCTGGTGCTTCAGTAAAGTCAGTGGGATTATTTATGTATTTGAAATTGCACATGCAGTTAAGCATTCTGCACTGACGTGCTGCCGGCTGTAATTTATGCTGACGGCTCAGCAGTGTCTTCTATGGCCCCCCCAAACAAGGAGCGAAGCAGAGGAGGCCGTTCCCAATGCTGCCTCTCACTGCTGAAGTTATAAAAAATTGAAAACATAAATTATTTAAATCTCCACGGAAAAAAAATCTAGATGATGTGTATGCCTACTGGGCTCAATCCAGCCCTCTAGGTGGAAGGGTTTTCCTTCACTTTCTGTGGCTTTTGGCTCAGAGCTGTAATTAAAAATGTGGTGGTGGAAGGAGCTAGGAGTTGGTGAGAAGGAACATGATATGCTCCCCGAGATCAGAGTGGGGGCAGCAGGACCTTCCTGAGGAGATGCATACAAACTTCTTGCCTGACCAGTGAAATCCTGAGTAGGGCTGTGAGATGGTTGGGATATTGGTCTTTGTTGAGGAGTGATTTTCCTGCCAAGCTTCTCATGAATGACTTCCGCAGTGAAATGCATTATAAAGTCCATTATCCGTTACATACAGCTAATGCAAAATACATGCAGCATTCGTCATCACAAAATAGATTTTATGACCAGTTGATTTCATTTAAGATGTTTGTGTACTATTATACTTTAAAAGGAGTGGTTAGAAGTAGTGAGTTTCATTGAACACAAACATGCATATAAATAGAGATAATTCATCCATGTCTTCGGTTTTGGAATGACATGCGTTCCTACATCACATTTTGAGGGTCTCTTGATAGAAATCTTCAGAAAAAAAAAAAAGGGCTAAATATACTTCAAAAATCAAAGAGAATAATCTTATATTAATAATTGATTAATATATTTAATAATTAACACTGTAGTCAGAACAGACATGGTACATATTTAGAGGAGAGGCACCATATTCATACACAAAGAAAGATTTGATCTATAACTGTATTTTCAGTGCATAGTTGTTGAGTTAAAAATTAACTGTCCTGCTGCCAGGATATTAGAGTAGTCAGAAGTTAAGGAATGAGCACTGCTTACAGCCTTGTCATCTTTAGGTTTCAGAGTCAACGACACTTCAGTGAAACCCTTTATTCTTTGGAAGGACAGTTCAAATCGTGATTGCAGTCGGGTTGCCAGGGCAAAACACACCCAGCCATGATCAAGAGGGCTTTGGAATCCCTTATCCTCTAAATGGATACAAATATTATTGAATATTTCTGTTACATTGCTGAATGAATGCAGTACAAATTTAGTATCTACTTTGTGGTTAGTTAGTGTTACATTAGTACCTTTAGGCTCCATGTTGCATGAAAATGTTTTTTCCATCAAACTTGACACATTTACCCGGATCTGGTGGTCATTAGGTAGTTGGTTTTAATCCCCTTTACAGAACAAGGTGGAAAATGTTATCAACAAGCAATCTATGATCAGAAATATTTTATGAAGATGCATTGTTGAATCTTGTCCCAATCTTCTTCAAGAACTTTAGATTTTTGTCCTTTCTTTAAATACATTCATACTCATTTGCAAGTTCCGTTTATATCTATTAATTGTAATACTGTATTTTCTGCTTGTATTTTACAATGATCCAGATTTTATATCTATTTATTGTTTAAACGGCATAGGTGGGTTTCAATAGCAGCAGTGTGTGTTGGATCACGGAATGCACCGATCGGAAATCGGAATGAGCAGCGAACTGCTAAGGCTGAAAGTTGGGAGATTCTGGTATTACCGAAGTGTTACTATGGTATTATCTCAGTGTAGTCACATACCGGAATGAGGTAGTTATGAATCTTTGAATTAACTGTTAAAGATGAAATATGAATGGTAATAGTCAATGAAATGCAGCCTGCTCTGCAAGCTCTCATGTTTCCATTTCCCAATTAAGAGACTATGTAGAAAAATAATTACACAAAAATATTAAGATCTGTCATCTCTCTGGGGAGATACACTGCAACTCGATGAGAAATCATTACACAATCATAACTCTGTACTGAATCTATCTGACTGGTCACCTGTTAAAAATATAGCATTTATTTCCTGTGGAAGATAATTATGTCCTATCTTAATCAGATGGAATTTCCTCCTGTTTTTCCACCCTGCTTTGAAGCCCTCCATTTGTTTTGATGTAATTGTTAGTCATTTATACATGATGAAAGTTTCTCTGTCTTCAAGAGTCTTCTGTTACGGGCACAAAGGTAAACTGAGCTTCTACAAGACATTTCTGAAACTTGATGACTGGCTAGTTTGGGGTGATTTGGAGTTAGCTTCACTTCCTGTGATGTAAGGATGTGAGTGAAGAAGGACATATATTTTTTAATCCTGTTTTTTTCAGAATAGCAACTCCTTTAACTTCCTTTCTTTATATACAAATTTGTGTAGAGAAGTGAACAATGTGTACACTAACAATCGTGCCGCTGATGGCAGGGAGCGGTGTGCATGGCTAAAGGGTTAAAGGTTGTAATTTAAGTTAAGCAAACAAATTTAATGAACTTGAACAATGTGGAAAGCCTGTGTAGTTTTTCCAACATCATTTCATGTATCTTTGAGTGCTGCAGAAGCAGCTGAGATGAACTGTTGGTGAAAGCTTGGGCAGAGGTGGAATTGTCTGTGCTCCCCAGGGGCCAAGCCCTGAAGAGCAAACGCATCATGTCATCTGCACTGGTTTTGGAGGCATGGTTGCCACAGCGGTTCCTGAATGAGCTTTACCTCCAGCCCCATCCTGATGCCTCCTGTAGGACATACCACTGTGGCTGTAAGTCACTACCTTTTTAGGTGTGAATTCCCATGATTCCTGCCTGCTGTGAGCAGATGCCTCCTGCCATCGCTGCGTCCTCCCGCAGCTCTCGCCATAGCTTGATGCCCACAGTCCTTCTGTTTAGCAGCCACCACAACGGCTCTCCTCTACTGTCGTGCTCCCAAAAAGTAAAATGTAATTTTCACAGGACAAAAGCACTCCAAGGGGAAAAAAAACCAACCCCTGAAATAAAGAAGAGATTTAATGTTCCCACAGTTCTCCTTAGCACAGGGCTTTCTCTCTGCCTCCTTTGCTACCTAACCCCTAGCAAGGAGTAATTTCTAGGGAAAAAGATCATCAGAGAATTTCCCATATCCTCTGCATCTCTCCTTGGATTTCACTTCAGAGAGGGGAGAAATCTTAAGTGGTTGTAAATCTTCTAGTAATCAAATCCAGCAATTAAATACCTTTTACGTGTTACACATTTTCCCTCCTAATTTATTTTTGCGATACCATATTGACATGAGGAATCATGACATCTAACTTGGCCGCCACGAATTCTGACTTTGTGTCGTGAGAAGGTAATTATAGCTATTTTCACAGCATCATGCCAGAAGTCCCTATTGATATTGTTTAGTAAGTTGTCAGCGTTTGGCCCCTGCAAACATAGCAGTAAAAGTAAATGTGAAGATTTGCTTCGGTGTTATCTTTACTTATATCCATTCTTCAGATAGTAATTTCCCAGCTCGTTCTGATACTAGATTCTCATTTTTCAGGCCAGAGAGATTTATTTGGGAGAATTTCAGCTTTCAAGTAGAGAAATCTGGCAGCCAGGGTGGCTGTAATGAGTGTTTTATCTTGGGTGAGAGAGTCTGAAATTCCACTCTCAGTTACACTTCTGCAGCTCCACTGGAGCGGTGGGATCACAGGTGTGTAACAGCCAAAATCCTGTGCAGTAAACCTTCATTTGATTCCTTCAGGTTCCTTACTGCGTCTTTAACTCCTTGTTTAGCTTATGAAAAGCCATGGTTTTACAACAGCAAGGCTGAACAAAGATTATCCTCACAAAGTTGTGGGGCTTTACCAGCACTTTCAAACAACCGTGACCAAGTAAGTTTGTCTTTGCTGCAAAACGCCAAATAAGAAATTCTGTCGTTCCAAAACACTCCCATAAATGTAGAGATCCTGTCTACAGCATGGGACAACTTCATGGGTCATTTCTCTGATACCTTGTTCAAATGTTAAGGTGATGTATTGAAGGCACTAAAATATTTTCTATCTTTGCTGCCTTAACAGTGTCCCTTAGTCCAGGTCTTCAAAGTTATGCCACTGGATTCCAGGAGCGTTTATATAGTAAACATACAAAAACAGTAGCAAAGTCTAACACTGTTAAAAATATTGTATTCATTTTCAAGAGTTTAATTGCCGCTATTAGGGCGCTGGGTGCTTTGCACCATTTTCAGAATTTAAAGGCTGTATGTTCTCCCATTTGCAAAAGTCTGAACAATTTTTTGTGAAGTTTTTGTGCTGATTCTGGATGCAGGAGAAGTTGAGTGCTGACTATCAATCAGCCTTTTAATAACTTTCATTGTTTCTTGGTGCCTCAGCAGAGAATACCCGGTTGGCTTTCCTTGCGTTTTGTGTATGGCAGTACCGTGAGAAAGCTTATGTAGGGTGATTGCACCTCAGCGAAGGTCTGTATAATGTTGCAGGTCTAGAAATTTTTCTTCTTTTTCAGCAGTGCTATCCCATGCTGCTGTTTCGATGTTTGTAGTGAAACTAAGTCTTTATAACTGCAACACAATTTCTTTGCTGTGGGCCTGTCACTCTGCAGCTGAGGTAAGTTTTTCACATCTGATGGAGAGATAAGTGATCATTTGCTTATAAGATCTTTCTTTACAGTTAGTACTCCTTAGTTTTCTCTGTACAGATGTCCCAGCACAGTGTTTTTCATCAATCTTCAACTTTTTCTGTCTCATCAGCATGAATTTTTTTGTGAGGAAAGCCCTCTTCTGCCTTTATTGAATAATCAGACATGTCTGTTGGTGTAGACATGGCAAGCTGTGTCCCTGTGGTTGGCAGCAGTTGTGTACAGATGGGTACTTCTTTCCTCCCAGCCTGTGGCCCCTTCCAAGCTCCCAGGGGCTCGGAGCACTTGGGCAGCTGGCGAGAACTCTGCAAGCAATGCAGTGGATGGTCCAGAAGCAGAGCTTAACTCCCCTAAACATTTTTCAGAGCATGACTGGTGCAAAAGCTGGAAAAGCCTATCGTTTTCTCTTCGTATGATCTTCACCACTCAACTATGTATTGTGAGACATAGCGTCTCATAAATCTTACTCTAAGTGCTTTGAAGTTTCCCCATATGACCATTGCATTTACCCATGCCAAAAAGCAATGAACCCCAGATGTTGTCTCATGAGCTGACTTGATATCTAAACATATAAGGAACCCATACAACCTATTCTTTGCAATTAGCCATGGATAATAAGTCTTCCGTTGGCTCTTCGGCAGTGCGTACTGCATTTGAAGAGCACAGCAGTCAATTGTGACATTTACTTTCCTTTCTCTCCTTTTAGTGCAATGTCCAGTTTGTGTCATGAATTTTTGAAAATAAGTATTAGTTTTGGATATTCGGATTAAGAGATATCACCTGGCAAAATTCTTGCTTTTGGGTCCATATATATTGTCAGAGAACTATGACTTCAGATCATTACAAGCTGTACCTGTACAAAAACACTTTTCATCTAAGGATCACTATGGACTCTGCAAAAGTTACTAACAGCAAAGGATGCCTCTGAAACACCCCTTTGAGCAAGAAGAGGTTGTCCACCTCACCAAAGGGATGGGAAGCCAAGGCACAGCATCTTCATCTCTTCCAGGTCACATAAAGCAGTAGGTGGCAAGTAAGGAGCAGCTGAGGAAGCTCTTCTGCACCATTCCTGGCCTGCCTGCAGCTGGAAACCTGAGGGAGATCCCCGTGAAAGACATTTCTTTCTTGACACAGAGTCTCAGCAGAAGCCTGTGTGCCCATTCACCCGCTATGTTTAACTTAGAGATTTATCGTGCGTGTTAAAATGAGTCCTTGCTTGTTTCTGTTGCAAGACTCACTGTTAACTCGTGCAGGGATAGGGCCAGCGTGCCACAGCCTTATGGCTGGACCCAAGTGATGCTGCGCTGGACCTGAGACTATGGCCCAGGTAACACAACTGCATGACTAGCTTGCTCCAGAAGATAACTGAAACAATAAAAACAAGTAAAGTTACATTTTTATATAATACAGTCAAAAGCTGATGTCTATTAAACTTTTAAACATCGTCACATTTTTTGTTGATTGTATTTCTGTCCATGTCACCAAGTCACAGATGAATATTGGAAATCTGGAGTTTATATCAGATTCACAGGACTCACTGAAGAGGTCTGCCACTTCTATGGGTAGATTTTATCTGCAGGATACGTCCTTCGGCTAATCTTCAACCTATGCTCACTTGTCAGGATGCAAAAAGCCTTTTCTAGTTGAATTACTGTGGTCTATTTGTTGACAGTTTAATTCTCAAATGGTGTAAATGGCCTGCAGCCTTCACATCAATCTGCTGTCCCTTTTCCTAAACCTGAGCAAAGAGTTTTATTGCATTACCCTCATCCTGATGTGTATAAACTAGCTACTGTTTAAAGTTTGAAAGTTTTCCCAGTCATGTACAAACCCTCCCTTTCCCCCCGCCCCAAGATGCTGCACGTGGGATGATCTTTGATTCAGCTGAACTGCTGCAAGTGCCGGGGGTTTGGATGCCTCTTCTGGAGCCTCACGTCTTATCCTCCTTGCCCGTGGAAATACTTGCACTGATCAAAGTCCTTTGCTGTCATGTGGAAACTTAGCTACAGACTTAATGTTGTGTTTGTTCTTTTTAATTAGTTTTAGAAGGGTTTGACAAGACTTCTGTTCTTGCCAGGCGCTCGCACAGTGCTTTGTAAAAGCAAGCAGCAGCTCACACACCAGTGTATTCACTTAGCCCTGGCTTCAGCAACTACCTTAGAAATCCATCTCCAATATATTTATGAATTCAGCTCTTCCAAGCAGTTCAGGGTCTAGGAAGTCCTCCTTACTGATTACAGATTACCTTCTTTTGCCTCTCCTTGAGATGGCTGTGTGCCTGGCCTGTTCTTCTCTTCATTTAGGCACTCCCCTTATTTGTCACCTGCAGAGTTTATCACTGATGATTTTACACTTTCTCTCCCGTAGTTGATAATTTCAAGTAGCATATGGACACAATTCAGTGTCCAAAGAACTAGGACAATAACCTGTTTGAGGACGGTTCCATGCTTTCTATTACATTTTTATACCTACTTGCTATTAATGCCATTGATGCCTGTTAGATTACGTTACAATATGGGGAGAAGGTAGGTTCTTAATTGCGGGCTGTATGGTATGAAGTCAAGGAGCTTGCAGACATGAAGAGTCCTGGGAGTGCGCACTGTGGTATGATGGCATTGCTGCTGTTGAACAAGTGCTTCTACAACATAGGTGTTTAATATCAAGCCCTAATGGCCAGGTATAATAGGATCATGGGATGGTTTGAGTTGGAAGGGACCTTTGAAGATCATCTAGTCCACCTCTTCACCATGGCTAACATTGCCTTCAGTCTTGTTGAAGTCAAATCTCATTAAACCCCTGATGTGAAAATAACACATTTGACCCTGAAGTCGTGCCAAGGTAAGCTCGTGTTTGCTGTCAGGCAGCTGGGTTTATGTGAGCAAGGCAAACTGCTAACCTGGCATGGGTACCTGCCTGCCTCTGGTTCCTGACCTCACCTTCCCACTTTTTGGCAAGAAAATGTCCTGCAAGTATGACCTTGTCTGTTAGTGATGTTCAATGGGGGGGTGGAGAATACATATTGAGCACCTCGTGTTTCATATTGGCATTCTGGTTAACAATGGACCAATCTAAATTTAGGATTCCCTTTGTTCTAGCATACATGAAATTCCTTTTATTGTCTTTAACCTGCTGCACATATATTTCTTTTTGAATGATCTCTCTGTGTCAATTTTCAGAAGGTTTTTAGGCTCTTGACTTGTGCTTCTGGTTTTATATTGATGGGATTTCTGTTACCACACCTAAATGGGAGTCACAATTCTCCCAGGCTTTTTAAAAACCTTTGTTATGCATTTGCTTATCTTCATTGGTATAACTAAAAAAAGTGGAAGGTGGAGCGTAATTACACAAAATGGAGCTATTTGATATTATAATTTTATAGGTACATGTAAAACCCTTCCTCACTGATGTCACTCAATTCCCACACGCTATCATGATTGTGAACATATATATGCATTGCAGAACATTGATCTGAGAGAAACTACACACATTGAGGTTTGTTTTAATTAAAATATTTTAAGCAGCACTTTATTAAACAACAGCCAACTTCTCTGTGACCATAGTTTACAATTGTGTTTTTATTAATTTAGCCAAGTTGAGCCTTGTGTAACATAAGACTTGGGGGGTTTTCTCATAGTTTAATGTCAGAAAGGTTAGCTGGGTAAAATTTTAAGCCACACAAATGCATTCTAATGCATCCAAATGTACACTTGCTAAGTGTCAAAATAGCCCATGTATTAGACTACCCTTTAAGTGGTGTTTTTTTGCCAATGGCTAGGTGTCTGGGTTTTTCTTTTCTCACTGAAAGCAAATCAGATAGGGAAAAAGGAGGAGAGAAAGGAGGAAGAAAAAGAACTAACAACTTGCCTTTAAGTTATTTGTGGAGAAGATAAAATCATAATGAGATAGTGTTTTTTCCAATATGCCTCATGTTCTGGAAAGCCCCTCACAATGTTCTCAGCAGATCAGAGGCGAAAGCTAAAAAAAGAAATTCCAGGAAGGCTGGAATTAAATATTTTAGAATCTTCCAAAACAACAACAAAAAAGAATTTAACTTCCAAGGAACAAGGTAATGGGGCTCCTTTTCTCCTGGCTGTACATACAAAACTGGGAAGCTCCTTACTAAACTGGGAAACAAAACTAAGAAGCCTCCTTACAATTCAGTGAGGTTGAATTATGAAAAGCATATGGGGCTTCTGTACATATTTATAATTCCTAAGACATTTTTATTTTCGTCAGTAGATAAATGACAGGAAAGTGGCAGGAAGGACAGTTGGGTGCAAGATGAGAGTATCAGGATAATGTCCTGTTGGGGAGGAAAAAAATATAAAGTAGTTTCTTGTGTGTCTGTTCTTTGTGTTATGATGATTGAAAGTTTCGACAGTTGAACACCAGAGTGAGGCACTTGGCCTTGAACATCAACATAATTACAGTTCTGCGATACAGTTGTGCTGAGCATGGTGGGAACCACAACTTCATTGTTGTTGCAAATGCTCTTTTGTTTAGAGCATCATGGTTCAGTGCCTGCATCCCAGCCCCTGCTCCTCCTGGGGCAGGTTTTGTTCTGCGACCTGCACTGTACGGTGCCCTCGAATCGCAGCTTCCGGAGCAGTCATCGGTCAGAATTTTCAGTTTCTAAAAATCAAAATGAAGATACTTTACTTCAGACTGTCTCTCAAATTCTCCATAGCTAAGCATATGAGAGTTATTATGCAGCATTTTCCAATATAATAATTAAAAAACACGTTTTAATTAGATAGGGCCACCCAGCTTCAAGGGGTCAGCACACTGATGTGCATATTGTAAGAAACATTATTAGGAAGATGAGTGACTTATGTTAGTAAATAAACACAATCTAGATGACACAGTGAAGTATATTAACTGTAACAAGACAATAATCCTTTAAAGTGACTTTAAAATGAAACCATATTTTACACAAAGGCTGAATTTTAGTCTAAGAAACTGTTATGACAAGAGTTAAGTACAAGTTGTGGAAGCTGGCTGGATTAATTTTTGATGAGTCTGTTTAAAATTTTTTTAAAAAGTAACTATTTAATTTCTACCTATTCTGTAGATTCAAAAAGATCATTGATTTTGAGATTTTCTGTATAAGCTGTGTGAGACATTACAATGGCTTTTTCAAGAGTCATTAAGAAAAACTCGGCTTCCCTGATTAAGTTGCTTTTTGTTTTCAATTTATGTTTACTGACCTGTGTAGGAAATACTTTTGAGACCACCAAAACCTAAGATTATGGGATTATCTTTTTAACCCTATTTTTTTAATTTGATAAACAAAGAGGCATTTTATTTTTTTTTAAATTTGCCTTCGATGTATAACAATGGAAATTTGATGAGCATCAGATTGTTTTTGCCAGTTCTCTCTACTCCATCAAACAAAACCTCTGAACTCCTAACATCGACAATAGTTATATAGTACTTCTAACTTTTTTTTAACCTCATACTTCTCATATAAAATGAAAATATGAATCTCTGAAATCCTAGCTGCCTAAGATTTAATTCCAATAGTAGACTTTAAGCATATTTTTCGGTTACTTTATTAATACTTTATGGCTTCTCTTCAATTATTCTCACTAATTGACCATTATGCTTCTTTCCACCAGAGCTTCTGGGACCACCTAGGACACTAAGGAACATTATTTGGTTTGAGGTCTACCTATTTCTAAATGCTATCATTTTTACTATAGGGTTGGATTATGCAGAAGATAGGAGAATGAGATTTTCCTGTGAAAGCTTCTCATTTATGGAAAATACAAAATGCAGGTTCTCACCAGCCTTCCTTTAATGGAGGTGTGCAGAGTTAGCTGCTTGTGCGGTTAATCCCTGTGGGCTGCTGGAGACCAGGGCAGATGGTGTCTTCTGTGCTTTGTCTCTTGTTCTGAGATTAAACATCAAGTCTGTAACAGCTACATGGAGAAAATTAAATGGATCTTAGTGGAATAAGGACGGGGCTCTTCTAAAGAAACCAGTGATGTTTGCCTTTGAAAGGGAGATCCTGATATTCTTTTTCCCATGTTCCCGAGCCCTTTTCTTTCTTCCTCTCTTTCTGAGGTCATTTCTTTGCAGATATGTTCTCTTTTTCAACTGCCTCAAGATATTAACTTGCTTAAAAATAAGTACTAGAGCTTTCTCCTTCTCTACAAATTTGGGAACTGTGAGTTGCAGCCCTTTGGTGTCCTCCTCTGTGGAAAGCAGCTTAGGGGAACGAGGCTGAAAGGGAGTGGGAAACCTGACAGTGCCTGAAAGCACATCTCGTTTTCCGACTCCTGAGTTCCTGTTGATAAAAGATGTTATTGCACACATACCCCTGGCACAGCCACCACTCCTTACTTGCTTTCCTCGTTCACGTAAATAGTTTAATGTATTCTGAAAAGCCCGGTGTGAGGCCCAAATGGCCTGTGGGTCAACAGCCTTGGGGAATTAATGGCATTCGGTGCCCAGTAAAAATTGCAACCTTGAGTGATGAAGTAGTCTTTTTGTCATCTGAGCGGAGGCACGCCGAGTCTATGGGTACCCTTTTTCTGTCTCACTTCTGCCTGTGGAAGGAGGTGAGAACTAGGCATGGCAGCCGGTTCCCATGCTGAAGTGCCTGCAGGTGCGTAGGGATGCAAATACAGAGCAGACTGCAAAGGCTGTCCCCGAGGGAACATGTCCTGCAAGCCGCGGTGGCTGCTCCAGCCTTCAGTTCCCTCCATGTGCCCCTCAAGTAATGCTCCTGGAGATGAATCAAGGGGCATAGAGAGCAGAGAAAAAAAAAGAAAGTATCAGATGTATATATAGTTGAGGTAGAGGATGATTGTTTCTCTTAAAAATAAATGGAGGGAAGTATATTCCTCTGTAAATGAATATGTTGTGAAAGGTGTGTTTTGTTCTTACATCTCCAGGTTTCTCATTGGTTTTAAGGTGGGATTTTTAGGAAGGGATTTATTCCAAGTAAGACATAATGCAAATTGCAGACACAATGGCATAATCTAATTTAGGTTTTATCTTTGACATCTACAGCAATGTTTTCCCTGTACTAAATGCATCCAGAGATAAAGCTTAGGCTTTTGAAAGGCACTGCTTCATCACCATATCTTACCCCAAATCAGTGCAATTTGCATTATGATAAATTGTTTTACATATAAACCTGCCACAGAACTCAACATAAACTGGAAATTTCAGTGCATTTCTTTTTTTCTCTTTTGTAGATCTGTGCTGTGTATAGTCCTAGGTAAGAGACACAACCTAAAAAAGTCTCTAAAGCTTTAACTTACAGGTCAAATGCGAGGGGAGATGACACCTTGTGAGGGCACTGTACATTACAATAAACGGTTCCATAATTTACATAGCTTAGAGATAGTTGTAAAATCAGACAAGAGTAAAGATGATGATATTAAGAAATTAGCCATCGGATCCCATAGAGCAAAAAATGTTGGTAGGTAGCTGTGGCAGGCTGAAGGCATGGATGCTTTATTTCTCATGCTCCTCCACCACATCTAACACATTCCCAAAAAGTGCTTTTCCTCAGTGTTTCCTCAGAAGTCTTGGGGGTGATTATGTCTGGTGCGATGGGAGCAGGCAGCATGGAGAAGCCAGGCACTTTGCATGCACCTTGGTTTTTACTGTAGTGTCTGGCTCCTTGCTCATCAGAGTGCTATAGGAAAAAAAGAAAGCAATACTTGTGATAAGTGTTGGTAGCACTTCTGGTGCTCACATCACTCCTGGCCTCGTTGCTGGAAGGTGAAAGGCGAGCAATCTGGTGTAGACATAGTGGAAGCTTAATGGCTGAGAATTTTTAATCCTTGACAAATATACGAGGAAAAGAGCACAGATATTAAAGACTTAGTTGTGACTTTTGTCTGTGCTCTGTTCTTGCCAGCACTGGTGGAAGCTGCATGGGAGAATAAGATCCAGTGATCATTCAAACTGAGCAAATATCATCTTAAGAATATGCTCATAATTTCTGGAATCCACAGACTGATTCATTTCTCCAACAGATGTGCCCCAAATATCACTAATCCTCCTCAGTATTGTTTCTTTTTTTCCCCCAATTATTCCTTCTCATTTAAATGCAAAACCACAAAAAAACCCAAATCCCGAATCATCCATCCATCCATCCATCCATCCATCCATCCATCCATCCATCCACCCATCCCTGCAGGGTGCCTGTTGTTTTGCTTTGTTTTGTGACCAGGGAAGGGGAGGAGGCGAGGAGAAGAGGAACATCTTTGCTTAGGCTGGTGCTGTACGTAGGATCTTGGGACCAGGTACCATTGCAGTAGCAGCTCTGCATGTGCAACAGCGGACATAGCCCAAAGCAGCTTGAGAGATGGAGGCTTGAGCTTTCCCTGCTCTTGCTTTTGTAAAGTACAGTTTATCTTGGTTGCTAGTGGAGAAGGATCAGGAGGTAGCATGGAGTCCTGGCCTTTTCCTTGCCTGTTTGGCCAGGAGGGTTTTTCGTTGTGGTCCTCCTCCTCCCAGGAGCTTGCAGGACCCCAGAGTAGCGGGGCTGCAGATGCTGTCCCCAAGGACCCCAGTGGGAAGGAGAGCTGGAAAGGGTTGAGTAGCGTGTTCCTGTTGGGGTGGGAGTGGGCATGGGAGCTCCCTCAGAGCAGTCAGGTTCAGTTGTGTGTTTCAGGCTGGAATTTGACCACCAAGAGCTCTAACACGCCTTGGGGCCAGCCGATGCCATCCACAACTTCAGAGACAAATACAAGAACATAAAAAGCCTCCCATGTTATTTTGGAGCATCTCATGATTAAAGATCTCATGACCTTTATTTAGCCTAGTCTCATGATTTCTGGAAATCTGATTTGTGAGTTACCAAAGATGCCCGAGGGGGAAAACTTTGTGGAAGAAGACACAGAGAAGAGAGAAGGTTGATGGTAAAGGAGAGGGATGATACATAGCTGAGAAAACACCAGTAGTCCTGCACACCGTCTTCTACCAGCTCAGAGACTAGTCCTTATGCCCACAGAAAAATCAAACCAGGTCCAGAGATAAAACAGTGATTTCCTGAGTATCTTATTACAGGATCGTTTTCTGTCTATAGCCTCAGAGAGCTACTTGGCAAGCTATATATATATATAGTGTGTGTCAGAGAGCTACTTGGCAAGCTATATATATATATAGTGTGTGTGAGAGGAATGTTTTTATTGTTATTTTGCTTATCTTTGAAATTCAGGTTACTCTCTTGTAAATACATCTTATTAGATCTGGAATGGTTAGCAACTTAAATTAAGAAGGACAGCTGTCATTACGAGTCACTGGCATTTAGTCCTGAACAGCGTGAGTGTATGTCTCTGTGTGTGGTGTGTGCTTGTGTGTGTTCATGTATTTACGTATTATTTTACTTCAACCTGTTTCTCATAACCTGCCTTTATAGTCCAGAAAGCAGCAAAGGGAGCAGAAAGCGAAGAGGAGGAGGCAGACCCCAAAGTGGACCTTAAGCTGGTGTTTCTCCCTGTAAGAGAGCTGGGGTTGATTTTAATTATCCTAGATCAGTCTCAATTCTAAAAGCTTGAATGAATAGGTAAAAGGAAAGACCAAAGTATATTTTCAAATTTGAACGTTTAGTAGCAGTGTAATGTAGAAACCTCATGAAGTGATGACTTAGTATTAAGTCTAACAAATGTGTCTGCACGGCCTCTCTGAAGTGGCAGATAGAGGGTTGGCCATTGATTTCTGAGGACCCAAATTTTACCTCTGCTCTTCAAATAACACTTCTGAGTTCTCTGTGTAAAATAGCACTTGAATAGAGCTGTTCCCTAATAGATCACAGTCACTGGTACACCGGTGGCTTCTAAATTCTATTTGATCCAGCTTCTCTTTCATTCAGAATGACTTGGTTACTTTTTCTGGGTAACTGCTTTCTAATTTCTCTCATAAAACCAGTAGGTTGGTTTGTTTGTTTGTACAGTGTTTCACTGGTAAGTGGCATTTGCTGGGAGGTAAGGCTCCAGCCTTTGGTTCAGAGGGTAGGCTTATGCACCACAGAGCCACTGAAGTAATTAATTCCACTTTATGGGTAAAATCTAGCATTCGTTTTCATTTTTATTATTTGATTTGTGCCTACATTTTAGGCAAATTTTCCTGCAGTACATCCCTGCACGTTCAGTGTAGAGAGGTGAGTATCCACTGAAGAGGTTGATCCAGTTCACCTAAGTCAAGCATGAGCCACTACATTTCCGCATGAGCCACTACACTCTAACATGAGCCATCTAAAATGGCTTACAGCTGTATTTCCATAACAGTTAAACCTTTCTAAGATCATTCCTTCATTCTTACTCCTGGGTGCATGGTCCTGCCTCGTTCCCTTGTGCCTGCTGTGCTATTCATCCCATCAATCCTAGGAGGGACCTAATCAGAAGATCGCTAACCCTACAATAAAGAAATGAATGGTGTTTTGCCATCTTAGCTCCACAAATCAGTCAACAGCAGGATTACATGAATGCCTGCACAACGGAGGGGGAGGAAAGTTCAATGAGTTTGGAGAAAGGAGAGGACTATGGTAACTCCCACTCAGCCTAAACTATGGTGAAACCACCCCTAAAGTGGGTGCGCTGGATCCCAACCTCTTTATCTCTTGTCCCAGTAGAGATTTCCAGGCTGATTCTGCAGCTAATTTGTTTTTAACAACCTTCTTACTACTTAGTGCACTGATTGCTTTAGTGCTGATTGTCATTTAAGCTTGGTAGCGGTTTAGTTACTAGAGGAAAAGGACGATTGATTTTCCCATAATGTGCAAAACAGCAAATACATTTTTAATGATAGTTGGTTCTTTATTAGGGCAATGGGTCAATGGGAATTCTTCGAAGAATTTAGTTGCCCTATTTATTTCTTGTTGTTCCTCCTTTCCACTTTTAAAGTACGTCATTTTAGGCTGGCTGCTTAAATCAGCTTCTCAAAATGCTTTCCATTCTGGTGAAGCAACTACAAACATGGAGAAGAAGATTAATGTGTATGTAGAGCAAATGGCGGTCTGGAGGAAAGGAGAGATCAGTTCAAGTCAAACAATTACAGATACTGAGTGAGAAATTAACATGTGTTTAGGGAAGATGGAAAAAAAGAAAAGAGAACAGCAGTGTAAGTCTGCTGATTCATGTAAGTATATATTTAATGTAGTATCTCAGTTGAAAACAATCAGACAATAGTATAAATTTTTGAGGACTAGTCCCTAAACAGGGATATTGTGGAATCACATTGCAGTAGACTGAAGTGCAGAGTAATTCTGTATTTATTCCAATGCCATCATATTGTTTCCAGAAAGCTTTCCAATGTTGTACATTGTCTGTCATTGTAAGGTCAAGCAACTCACCAACAAAACCACAGGCAGATTTCTGCAAAGACTGGCTCATTGATGCACACCAGGGTGCTGTTTGAAACCCATAATGTTCCGCTCACAAGGTATTTGCAATTGTGATATTATTTTTTTCATTTTTCAGATAGCTTACTTCTATTTCTTTTCACTTTTTTATCTTTATTTATTGTTTATTCATTAAACTCTTCCACTAGTTTACTTGGAATAGGTCAGAGGAAGAACAAATCTTCTAGCCAGTTTTTGCTTTGTGTGTTGTTGTTACTTGATATTGTGGTGTCCTCGCTTACATAAAATCAACAGAAGAAATGTTATTATTAACGTCTTTGTAAAGTTAGTCCTAAAATTGTAGAAGAAATACAGGATGGTTGAGAGTAGGAACCAGTGTAGAAAGCAGCTATCACGTTGTGAGCTCAAGGGCTTTAAAACCAGGAAGCACTACCTAAAGGGCTGTGTAAAAGCCACAGGACTTGTGGCTTTAAGAGTCATCAATATTAATTGCGAGAATATAAGATCAGCTACTGTCCTGTAACAGTAAACTGTTTGCTGGCTTGGGCCAGGATTTTTTCAAAGCTCAAGAATCTCCCAGCAGATAACAGGCAGCCGTGGCCTGTGTTATCTGACAGCACGTGCTTTAGATTCAGCAGCTGGAGGGACTAACCTTCACGTCTCCTGCTTGGATTTCGCAGAGTTGTGATATATAACTAGTTTTTTAAGTGATTCCTAAAATGCTGGCCAGTGCAAAAAATGAAATTATATTAGCAAAGGAAATGCCATGAGCGAAGGGGAGTTTCACGGGCTGGGCAAGGGGATGAGCCATGGTGGCATCGCCAGTGTCGCAGATCGTCCCCAGGCTCTGTGCAGCGGCTGTTGGGGCTCCGCTCTTATCACCCAAGCCCCTCCAGACCCTCGCTGCACAGCACCTCTCCCTCCTTTTGTACTATTTTTTCCCACTGGACTGTGAGACATTTCCTCCGACAGTGCATCCCAGCCCTCCGACCTTCAGCTGCAAGCAGGCACACAGGCGCTTTTCATCCCGAAGGCTGGCAGATGCAGATCCCTTCCTTTTTAGTTCCTCAAGTAGCTCTTCCCTTAGGGCCTTCCGATTCCGACTCTAACCAGCAACCAGTCCATCCTTCAAGTCCATGTGGGCTTCGTTTCAAATTTTGAGGGCACTTTTCAGGCCATGCCTCAAAGCTCCCGCATGGCAGTGCTGGGGGATGGCGATGGGTCCGGGATGAGATGGCCACCCTTGGAAGTGACAAACCTGAGAGCCACAGAAAGGTGTATTGTCTTGCCAAAAAGGCTTAGGTGCTCCTGATCAAAGCCCTGCTTTGAATGCTTGCTCAGATGGCTACTTCATAAAGCCCAAAATGCCATGTTTCTAAGTAATTTCAGGCATTTTTTTTTGCTTTTGGAAAAAAAAAGAGCCAATCGGGATTTATCAAGTGTCTTGGTAGACCTTTGTGCCTTGAAGCACACTTATGTCTTGGAGTTACAGTAGAGATTTCAAACCCACTATTTTAATATATTTTGGTAAATATACATAAAATATGAAAATTCAACATCAAAGAGCATGCATCAAAAGCAGTTCTCATTTACATTACAGACTAAAGAGTATTCAGAGTAATTTTAGTAACTGGGACATCAGTGATGCTACAGCTGAGTGAATATAGTACAAAGGATCTCTTAATGTTGAACTACATTCTTTTAAATTACTTCTTTACACATCATAATGAAAAGCAGTAGTAAACATAATTCAACAGAGTTTTTCTGTAAGAGTTTTTTTCTCTTAAATAGTTTTATGCCCGTATAGGTATCTAAACAAATGGTCTATACGTTCTTGTTGTATCACAGAATCAATACAGAACCATCAATGACTTCCAGCTTAGACTTTTCTATTTTGCTTCCATATTGCCATGGCATTTCCCCAGTGTGCTACAGTGCCAGGAATCTCTCCTTTTAGCTCGCTCCTTTTTCTCCCTGTGTATTCAAGCCTGTGCGTTATTTGCTTTTGCCAAATACATCATTCTGCTTTCAGAAAACCCTGAAGATTACATTCCGATGAGTTGGAGAGTTATTTCACAAAATATCCTACTACTTTTTTTTAAAGTGGCAAACCTGTGTTTAGTCTTTCTATAGGAATTGTGTTTTTCCAGTTTTTTGAGCATTTTGTACACAAGAAGTTTGTGTGTGTTAAGAGGGATTGATTGTGCTTATGCAGCAGATCATCAAGAAGTGCTTTCCGTAGTGTCCTCTTAGAGCATCTGATGTGTGTGTGCGCTTTGTTGGCATATCCAATACACTGAGGGAATTTTCTGTCTTGGACAATATATACAATTTCTCCCAAAAGGAATGCATTGTAGAGCGTTTTAAAGTATCAAGGAAGATGTGTTCACATAATCTTGCTTTTTACTGACACTTAATAAATGGAAACAGGAAGATATTTATCAAGTGGTCTTCACAGCCTTTCATCTTAATAAGTTAAAGCGATAGGAACATCAGTGCTGAATCAGAAAAGCTCTAAGCAGAGGCTTGGAGTTGAACCCTCGGCTATAAGGTTTATTACTTTGGAGGTTTTGGCTTGCACTCCATCTAGGATGACAGAAAATGTTTATTTCATAATTTGTTAACTGTGAGAATTATTATTATAGCGAGATGTGTTCAGCTCCCCTGTGCTTTGTATTACATCCTTTTTAAATATACTGAAACACCCCAGTATATCATTCACCAGGAGATACCCGCAAATGTGCCCATCAGGAGGCAGTTGTACAATGGCTCCCCTCGTCGTGAGGAACGGAGCGTGACCGGAGGTCTGTTCTCCGGAGCTGAGCCCACCTGGATGGGGCATGCGTTTGGCTGGCTGCATGATCACGGCACCCTTGTGTTTGCTCCTCTGTTTTGTTAGCGTACACTGTACCTGCCCGCAAGACACGTGATGTTGATGCGAGAGGAGAGAGGCAGCAAAGCTGGAGAGCCACAATGGCCGGGCTGTCCACCTCACCTTGTCTCAGAGATCGCTGCCCCTGGGGCAGTGGCTAAACCAGCTGCAAACCATTGCAGCTTACAGCTTGGCATAGAAAAGAGGTGCAGCTCCAGGTGTGGATGCGGCCGTAGCGCTGGCTGCAGCCTGCCGCCCCGCGTGGGCGCCGTGGGCGTGGGAACCTGTGGGAGCAGGGCTGCGGGGGCAGCGACTGCAGCAAAGCCTTCCCTTTAATTTGCCTTTGTGAGTCACTGCCCACAGCTGCTGCTGCTTTTACTTTCCTCCAGGAATGTATTTGCACGATTTTAACTGTGCTTGAATTAATGTAGTTGTATAATCTAGTAGCAAGTGATCATGCAAATATCGAACTGTTGCAAATGTATTCATTCCTTCAGCTGGCTGTGTTGAGTAGTTTTACTCTGCATTTATTTGTCAGACATTGTTACTGGGTAAAATCCAACTATGTATGCCATCTTTGGCTTCTCTGAACAGTTTTACGCACGGGATCTGAACACGCTTCATACCTTGGGAAGACACATGCCAAAACATAACTGTTAACTAATTAACCCACATAAAGGGTTTAGCTTTCTGTACAGTGATTAATTCAGCAGCTGCCTTTGTCCCAACCACAGCAGATTTTTTAAAGTGAATATCCTCTGTACATTATTTTTTTAAATTGTGATTCACTGTCAGATTTCGGGCAAACGCAGGAAAAATTATGACATACATACAAAGCAAAACACCTCATTCTGTAGTAATATATTTAACACATCTTAATGCAGACTCCTGAGTTTAATAAAGATGAAGAATTTGGGGGGGAAACAGCTTCAGCGAGCAGTACACAAAATCCGTAACCTCCGTGGAGAGTTACTGCACCCATCTGTGAAGGGTTCAGAAAATGGCTGTCACCTGCAGGATACATGGGAAAAGGTGGAAGCAATATGTATGTCATCGGCATCCTGCTTATTCTTTCTATAAACATTTTGTGAGCATTGTCGCGAGCTCAGCCGTGCCCTGCCACCGCCACGGGCAGCAAAGCCAAATTCCACGCAAGGCAAAGTGCAAACACTTCTCTGTTTACACAATTTCCAACCCATAGTGAAACACCGGAACAATTTACACATATTTTGGTTGATGGGGAGCGTGCAAGTTTTTAACTGGTGGTGTCACCTCCTCCCATGTAGATCTGCCAGTCCCCAGCTTTAGATTTATCACCTGGGTCTGGAAGCGGCTGAGGAATTTGAAAACCAGGGCCAGCATTGTTGGGTATTTGCAAGAGGATTGCTCAGCAAATCGTGTCCTGCACCCCCCTGAAAATTCAGACTTGAAAGATGATGCAGCATCCGTACCCCCCTGCAATTACAGGCTCATACCTCGATTGCGGAGGGGGTCAGGTGCGGAAGTTTGGAAGCAGCTTAACCTTTAGCAGGAACACTTGGGTGGCTGAGTGTCACAGCTGGCTGCTGGGGCCAGGTGTCACCTACCCTGATGTCTGCTTCTCTCCTTGTAGGAGAGTACTGCGAGGTGAACGCGCGCTCTGGCCGCTGTGCTCCGGGGGTGTGTAAGAATGGAGGAACCTGCGTCAACCTGCTCATCGGGGGCTTCAAGTGCGAGTGTCCGCCGGGCGAATACGAGCGGCCGTACTGCGAGATGACCACCAGGAGCTTCCCCCCGCAGTCCTTTATCACCTTCAAGGGGCTGCGGCAGCGCTTCCACTTCACCGTCTCCCTCATGTAAGTCCCGGTGGGGAAGGGCTCGGTGTCTGGTGGCTTCTCGCTTGAGCTTGGGGAATGTTTGTTAAATATTGTCACCAATCAAATTACCCGTGTGTAGAGGTTGTTCTGGGGCTTTCTGACAGTGACTCCTGCGAGTGGGGCACAGTCGTGTTGTTTGAAAGCACTTGATTTCTGCCCTGCTGAGGGTGCCGCTGAGGTGCTACCTCCTGATCTGCCTCTGATGCAACACAAGACGGTGGTGCGGGGATAGGGGACACCAGAACCTCTCTGGCCACCTCTCAGCAGCCCTCAGCCAGAGGGGCACGGGGGTGGGTGGTGGGTTTCCCACTTTTTGTGGTTGTGCCTGTGGCCTCCTGACTTTCAAGTAGCTGCAGAGCTGACTCATTTGTGCTGCTCGTTTGGGAGCACTCTTCCCCTCTCCTGTTTCCCAGCCTGTGAGAGGACCCGGTCTCATCAGGCCATGGTTGAGTGCAGGCTGGTCCTCCTCAGGTTTTTGCTCTCTGTTGATTCCCAGCCTTGGGCTTGGGACAACCTCAGCTGTCCCAGCTCCTCACCTCACTCCTCTTGACCTTCACACTTGGCTTCTGTTTCTGGTCCCATCCCAGCTGCCAGGTATGACTGGCCTCAACCCCATCCCATCTGCCACCACGTTGGACTGGCTGTCCCTTTTCCCATCGGGGTACTCAAGGAGGCAAGAGGAATGATTGTGGCGGCCACACTGTGTTGACTACAGCTCTCCTCCCCTGAGTGACACATCCCAGAGGAGAAAACCCTCTTCTGGAGAAGACTTCTTGGGTCAGGCTTGTCTGCCATGGAGCCAGAGCTCCAGGTGCACATACGCCTCTTCTCTGCAGAGGGAGTGGGTTTGCATCTTTCCCGTGGTTTAGCCGTAAGGTTGACCTTTGGTTCTCCCTCACAGTTGACTGTGAGTAAATAGCACAAAACGTGTTAGCCCCGACCCCAAAGGGCAAAGCTGGGGATTTGTTGATACATACAACAACAGCCACAAAAACAGACATGTTTACACATCTGTCCAGAGAAAGTGCTCAGGGAGGACACCACCAGGCACATGTCCCATTCAGCACTCAGCAGTTACCTGGTGGTTTACATCTGTCAGGAACCAGGCAGCATCTTTCCATTTTATCTTTCATCTACCTTAATCCTAAGGTCTGAAATTTTATGGAATCCTGACATTTTGGTTAAATCAGAAAGTGTAGGCATGGTTTGCATGCAAGTCGAGGCAAAGAAGAGATGCGCCTGTGAAGGTCATTTTAGAGCATCAGATCTAAGTACATGGAAAAGTTGAGGAGCAAAAGGCTCTGTTGGACTTGTTAGACCTACAGTGAGTGCAAACAAAGGAGCTGTCTGGGCTGGCTGCCAGCATAAATTACCTGCACTACCCTTGGCTTGTCCCTGCAGCCACGTGGTGTCATTTTTCAGGCTTTCAGGAAAAGATCTTTGACATGTAGGGTACTTCAAGTTAAAGTGACTCAAATTCTCTGTGTAGGGGTTATTGAGAAACAGCAAACTACTGTAGCAAGGTAATGCTTACACCAGGGTTTCTTCACCGTATTTAAAACCAGGATGGCGTATTTAGTCATGAGCTAAACACTTCTGAGTCCACTCAGTGTGATTATACAAAGTCTAGACCATCATGGAGTTCATCCCACACTGTTTGGGATAATGACACATTTAGCTTTTCATACCTGAAGTTCACTTTTATTTACACTTGTTATTTCTTTGGCTTTTATTATCCTTCAGTGTGGGTGGAAAACATCATGTGAGGATAAGCAAGAATTAGCAGTTTAACTAGATGATGATTTGCCATTACATATTTTGTGATTTGAGATCATTTGTAAAATCCCAGGGTGTCTAGCTTCCCTCAGCCTCAAGTAACTCATGACCTGCTTCTGGCAAAGAGCGGCATGTTTGCATTGTCCAGTCTCATAACTATAATGTGATTCTTTTTAAAAAGTATTTGAGTTACTGACCAGACGTGTCTTTCTGCTCCCAGCATTACACGTCTTCCTTGCTTCCTTCCAATGCTTGCTGCTCCTTCACTCCAAGAGACAGTGTCAGTGGAGACATTTTCCTATTTATTCAAAATTCTGAGATAGTGTCTTTTGTTTCCTATGTCCTGAGCTTAAAAATATCCCTTCTATTTAAAAACAGTGGATTTTTTCCCCTGCGGGTGATAACCAAACAAGTTCAAAAGCAGTAGTGTTTTAACTATTAGTATGATACAAAAGATGCTTTTGACTAGTGGCAAAGAATGGAACTGAGCACGCAACTAAAGAGTAAAGAAATATAAAAAATAGCTTAATAATTTAATAGTTTACTAAATAATAGTTTAATGAGTAAAATGATGGTAGAGAATTGTAACCATATCAGAAAAATATATTCAAACAGAACCAAGGTTCCTATTGTTGCTGATCAAACTAAGTCTTTCTGCCCGCTAAAGAAGCATCACTCTTATTATTCTCATTTCTTTTGCTCGTATGCATCCTGAATAGATCTGATCAAAAAAGTTTTGAAGAAGCAGTTATCCACCAAAAAATGCAGTCTTGGGAAATGCTTTACAGGAACTATATTCCTTTAGATGAAATATTTGACAGTGAAAAGTAGAAATGAGATCAATGTTTTGATAATATTAAAGTCTTTCAACGGTATTGTCTTAATTAATTTAGTTTGCCTTTTACTTCTATAATGTTATTTTATATTATGTTAAATAAATTTAGAAGTAAAGATATATTTCAAAACTGATTACAGGTAATCAAATCAGTAGTATAATATTTTGATGGGCTATAACGGATTCTTTGGAGTTTGTGTTTTGTTGGAAATGTCAAAATCTTTACTTCTGTTTTTTGAACCAGAACAACTCATTCTCCTTCAAAAGTGTTAAAAAACATATGGAATAAAAATTCCTCTTTCCGTGTAGTTCAAATTCAGGCTGAAAGGTCTCTACTCGGTGTGAGCCACAACATAGCGGATGTGTGAGAAACAACTTTTGTTAAAAAATATTCCTTGGTTTTGAAATTTTTTATTTCAAATACCAGACCGTGTTGTTCCGAGATACTGCTGCTTTCGCATTCTCTGAATTCAGGTTTTGTTGCATCTCATGAGAGTCTTGCTGGTAGACATGACATGACAGGCACAAGAATCATTTCTTCTGTCTGTGGAAGGCAGTTTTCATGAGTTGTGTTCAGCAGTTGATTCATTTGTAGGAAAAGTGGGTTGATTTAAATCATCAGGCATATTTCCTGAAGTTCAAGATACAAAATCAAACTACACTGCCATTTGGAATCACAAGAAATTCCCATGGTTTCTCTCTCTCTCTTCATATAATATTAATCTTTGCAAAAATGTTTATGTAAAGCGTAATAAATTTTTGCATTTCTAAGTAGATGAAAGCTGTGTGTAAATTCCCAAAGATAATGGGATTCAATTAAATACACATAGCACGCAGAAATTTTGAAAAAAAAGTTCTGTGCTGACAAAAAAACAGGCTTTTTTAAAAGTGGGGTCGCCTCTTTTTCTGCAGGAAAGGTGTGATACATCCCATACTAGAAGCACAAGAAAAATAAAACCAAAACCCACCCATTGGCACTGATGTAGTGGAATCATTTAAGTGTTTATTTTCCTTCCTCCAATTGACTGACCTGTTGATTGATGAACCCTGATTGTCTACATGGCATTATTAAAGTCACTCTTATCTTTCCTTTCCCCCTTGCCTCCCCATCAGGTCTTTTTAATCAGTTGATGACTCTCCTTGTACCATGCGGCATTTAGACAGCAAGCAGGCAGCAAGTCTTCCCCCTTTGATGTGAAAATGCTTTCTAGCTTTCGGACTGTTTGCAAAGTGTAGTAAGTGCTACTGTTTGGCAAGTGACAGGTAGTCACGCTGCATTGTGCGTCTGCCTAATTTTACTGTTCGTGAAGGTCCGCATCCACAGCAGTTCTCTGCAGAGAAGATTTCCATAACTTTCATCTTGTTTGCCTCTGTTGATTGTGAAAGACTAGATTTAGACTGCAGCTGACTCCTCAATTTTATGATTTTCTGTATAAAGAAAGATTGAAAGGTTTGCTTTTCTGTGAAATACAATGCCATCTTTCTTCTGGGTGACTTGACCATCAGTCTTTAATTCATAAGCTGTTAAGAAGGAACTAACCCCTGATCTTTGTGTTCTAGGTTTGCAACCAGGGAGAGGAACGCTCTCCTCCTCTACAATGGGCGTTTTAACGAGAAGCACGACTTCATTGCCTTGGAGATCATCGAGGAGCAGATCCAGCTCACGTTCTCTGCAGGTGAGGTGTCACTTGAGTTGAGCATTTCTGTTTGCAGTCAGAAGATCCTCTCAACTCATTTGGAAACGCACTTCAGTGATTTTATACAGCTATTTGCTGCCTCGTTAATTAAGTAACCTGCTGACATTGTAGAGTGGACAACTGATGCTGGCTGCTGCAAAGTACTCCAGATTGTAGCGGTTTGTGGTGGTAACACTCACTGTCCTAGGCAGGAGCTTGTCAACATATCAGTTATAAAAGCTGGAGTTTATGACTACTATAAAAGATTGGCACTAGCCTGAAAGCTGGTCTCCAAGCCAATGTTTGCTTAAATGAGACTTCATTTTATCACGCTGTGATAAACGTTGTGTGTTGATGCGTTTTTATACTATGCCATCAGTGAAAGTAGATGCGTAAATGTTGTCTAAAAAATACGCAAGCCAAAGGAAAGGCTAGCAGACAAGTGAAAATTACCTGCTGTTCGATAGGGGTTGGTGATGAGCAGTGCTGTTGCTGGAATCCACTGCTGCACAGTAGAAGCACATCCCCTTGGAAGAAGCTGTAACTCACAAGGAATTTAGGAGAACTAAGCTGCCCGCTCATTGCTACGGTGGGCTAGGAAACAAGAAACGGAGGCTTTGGTGTTTGCGTGCTTTCTGCTCTAGGACAAAACCGGCATCTTTTAGTGCTTCTGGGAGCAGAGAGCGGGGAAAGCAAGTAAAGTTCAGGGTGGCATGTATCCCTGCCACCGTGGCCTTCTCCCAGGGGAGAGGTTTCCTCCAGAAAATCAGCCCTGGCGGTGGCAAAGCTCTTCCTGATGAAAGTGTAATCAGAACAAACCCTGACCGGTCCCAGCCTCAGCAAAGGAGTGTTTCCCAAGTTAAAAAAGCCCAAGTTTCATCCAAAAACTCATGCCCAGCTGTGCTTATTTCCATGACGGGTAGCATGTGGAGCTGTTAGCATGTAGCTGTACAACGTGGTTGAAGCACAATGAAGCCACCAGTAATCACCTTCTGTACTTCAGCAGGCTTCCTGAGCCTCTTGGTGGACCACTTGTGTTCCTGCTTCAGCCCAGGAGCAGGTCTATGAGTTCAATAGGAAGGCTTTGGTGGCTTTACTAAACCTCAGCAGGGCAGACAACCTCTTGTCGCAGACTTAAGGGATGTTTTCCATTGGGACAGAAACAAATATCTGGGAAGGGCTGTTGTCGTGTAGGTCAAGTGGGGTTATGTGTAGGTCAAGTGAGATGTTCGTACCTCTGTACTGGGCACATAACTCAGGAAATAATCCTGTTATTTGCCGTTATCCATATTCAAGATGGACATGTGGGCTCTAGTCAACTCTTATTTTATTTTTGTGAAAAGTGAGACATTGCAAGGTGGTAAAGCAGTAGAAACAGAGGCGCGACACACATTGCTGTTGTGCCCTCATCACAAGTAATGGTCACTGCCCTCAGACCCCATGGCAAATCCTATGGGACTCCATCGATTTACTAGTGATGCTTAAGTGCATATCTGGGCCCTTTGGGTTGAAGATATCCGGTTTCATTTCCCCTTTATTACCTCAAAGTTGTCCAAATTAGATTTTAAGGCAGGCTTTTGAATGGATTAGTGTAATGAAATAACATGCTGCAGTCAGAGATATGTTTTCTTCTGTAGCTCTGCTCCGCCTGTCTAAACTTGAAGCAAATTGCTCGGAAGGCACCCCGAGGATGAATGAGGGGAAAGAAAAAAATCTACTTGCACTTATATGCATTTAAATGTGAAGGAACTCCTTTAAAATACATGAAACTAAATTTAGATTTGCACTACTGCACCCGAGAGCAGGTCTGGTCCTGTATATTACAAATGGTATTTTCTTTGGAAGGAGAATGGTTTATGTTTTATAGTTTTAAGTGGCTTTTAACGAACAGTACAAGTTTTGGACATCTGATCTGACTGTTTTACCTGTCGCAACAACTTTTTTGCAGAAAGCAAAGCAGAAGGATTGGAGACGGGTGATCTTCCTTTTGCAGAAACTTTCTAGCTGAATAAAAAGTCCGATTTTTAGCACAGATTTTTTATCACTAAACGATAAAAAACCATCACAACAAGATGTCAAACATGCTAAGCTGAAATCTGTGTTGTTTAAATAACAGAAATATATAGGATGGAAGTTAAAAGAGAGCAGAGGACATAGCAATAATACTTACACAGGAGAAAGTAATTGTTGCAAGTAGAGAGTAGAAAGTGCATTTTAAGCTCAACAATACTGTGAACTTTGTTAGCTTATGGGAGGGAGTTATTTTTCCTGTGGTTTATTATGTAGAATTTTCCAACTGTTAAAAAAAACACAAAGAAAGAGGGGGGAAAAAAAGTCGAAACCTAGCAATCGCTTCTCCGTGCCAGGCCTTTTATGTACTTTCAACACGAATGTTTATTTTTCTGCTACCTCGGAACAGATATGCCTGGTTACTGAGCTGGTTCTGCTGACTCAGACCTGACTTAAAAGCTTCAGCTTTCCAGAAGCAATGGCAAGGACTTGCTTTCAAATTTAAATACTGAAAGCTTGCCAAGAATTTCATTAATCACTGGTAAAATTTTGCTGGGACCAAGGTTACCATCCATGGGTTTTGTACTAGAGTACTTTTGGATTTCACTTTCTCTGCTCTGATGAGGAGTAGGCATCCCTTCCCTGACAAAATATCCCGGCACGATCCTCATCATCTTAAAAACACCTCAAAGTGCTGCTTTTGGCAGAAATACAGAAAAATTCCTGTACATTTTTCCTCAGTTCACCACCTCAGCAACAGCTGGATCTACCCAGTACATCTGCTACCGCGCTCTGCAGAAACGCAGTAAAAAACTAACATGATTCACCCAAATGTGCCAGAAGCTATTTTTGTGTTTGTGCTCCAAAATAATTCCATAAAACTGGGGTTATCTACTGTCTCACAGGACAAAAACCCAAATTCCTCCGTAATGAAGTGAGACGGCTGCATCCTGTGCCCGATGAAGGACTCTCTGTGTTTTGGTTTAGTGCAGAGCAGAGTTTGCAGTGATGTTGACTGATCCCTTTGCCTGCCATTGCAGGGGAGACAAGCACTACGGTGGCACCATTTGTTCCTGGAGGGGTCAGCGATGGGCAGTGGCACTCAATCCAGGTGCAGTACTACAATAAGGTAAGACTAATTGTGTTGGTGATAAGCCATTTATTTGTGAAGTAATAGAGGCGTGGGTCATCTAGCTCTGTCCTGATGTATGCAGGTGACCTGAATTTTATTTATTTAACCAGGCACATTGCTACAGCTCTGCACAGATGGTACTGGTCTTGCTCACCTTGCCTGGGACAGAAATCCCCTTTGAGAGCTTTTGAGTTTTGTCTCAGGAAGGCAAAATCAGACCTAGTATCCCCTTTTCAGAAGTACTACCAGGGAAGCTTTCATATACTTGAGTCTATTTTAGTTTTCAGTTCTTTAAACTCTCATGAGTGTAGCTGAAACAACTGATGTATCTATTTGGATTTTTTTAAAGATTTGTGCAGTGCAGGAGCCTTCAGTGTAGTAACTACAAAGCACTAGTGTAGAATTTTCTGAAGCAGAGCAAAATTCTTCCCTATAACTGTCTTTTCTGTGTAAAACGACCAGTTTAGCTAGTGCAAGCTTCTCTAGCTTGGAAAATTTGGTTATTAAATGGTTGACACTTTTCGGTAATCAAAGGCTATCTTACTAAATCACTTTTTTGTCTGCTATATAAAAATATACGCAAGAGAAATTAAAAAAACGGCACTGCACGCAGTCCATGGGACCCAGAGGCGGGCTCTGGGGTCCCTGTCCCACGGCTGCGCCCTTGGTAGCTGTCAGGAACAGCTTCACTTTGACTGAGCCAAAGGCGGGGGCTTTGTGCAAACCAGCCATTTTGTGAAGAACCAAAAAGCAGGCTTTTACGGTGTATGGTGTCACTGTTTACAGATAGATGTCAGAGCTCTTCTATAATCTATAACAAAAATTGGAGAATTCATTTAGTTACTGGGAAGCGTTGCTTTTAAGTCTGACATGATAGCATTATAGGGGATTGCGTAAGGAAATAGAGGAGCATTGTTGGCTGTTAAAAAGGAAACAGGATACTGGTGTAGGAAGCTGAATGGAAGATGAAGGATTAATATGATCAGCAAGTTCTTTATTTCCCAGTGCTGCATCATTTCATCACAGTTTGTGTGGCAGTTTGAATGGGAGGATTAGAATTTTCTTTAGACTCCTAGATAGGGTCTCCTAGCCTATCCTCCTAGGATATTTAATTGAGGAAATAAAAACCTTTTCTATTAGTTATTTTATTATAATATAATTAAAACTTATTTTGTAAGTTTTGTAAGCTTACTATACTTAATATATTCTCCACTATCCGGTGTGCAGAGAAGCATAACTTGTTGTGTCACCATGCATTCATCTGTGGACACCACAAGGCTCTTCTTCACAAACTGCAACATGCCATGTTTCCATAGTCTGCATATTTCTTAATGAATCACTTTAGCAGAGTAGATGGCACTTGCTGAGGCAACGGAGGGACACTCCAGCTTTCCAGCTACTTTGTGTATGAAGAAAGGAGGGCACTGCCATGGTGATAGCCGCTGGAGCGGCTTGTTGAAGCACTGCCAAGCAGATAAGGGGCCCGGGCAGCCCCAGGACACTCTTTAAAAGGCAAAGAGATCTGACACCGATGTTAAAAATAAACCCCTGCCTCAGTTTCAGGGCTTGCTGCTGTTCAAGCAGACTGGTAGATGAGCCATGTTAGCAGCTGGTGTTTTCCTATCATTAACACGTGCGCCCTGTCATCATTTTCTTCTTCTGCCCCAGTTTTTTGAAGAGGAACAAGCCAGTCCCCGCTGCATGGGAGGAAACTCAGGGGAGAGAGGGAGAGCAGAGGGCCCGTGCCAGGAAACACCACTGACTTCACTGCCTTTGCCATTCTCATGATATAAAAGTGGTGAAAAGCAGGGTCACTGTGTGGATAGCAGCACTTTGCCCTTTGCTGTCCATGTTAGAGACCGAGGTCATCACCTTCCCCTTAGCAGTATTTATTCCAGAATGGTTAAATTTGGGCTGGCAGAGGGGAGCTCACAGTGTTAAGTAACCAGCACAAGTGGGATATGCTAACCTAGATGTATTCAGCAAGCTCTCAGGACTTCCCAGCATGCTGAGAATTGCGTGTTGCACCAGCTCTCCAGCAGTGAAAGAAGGAGCAGGCGCTGCGGGGCAGCGGCAGCCGGAGGCAGCTCTGCAGGTCTGCCCACCGGCCTGCCCCCCGCGCCCTGCAGCAGGGTTACGCCTTCGCCTCGGCTGGTATTTGTTTGCAAAGCAGTTCCTTGGCTACTTCGTGTTTTAACAAAGCTGGAAGAAAAGTTCCTGTGAGGAGGCTGAAAAGACAGAGATAATTTGGGGATTTGGGTTGTGCCAAGATAAATGGGATGCTGTGTCTAAACTTGACTCAGCTAAGACGTGTTTGTATAGCAGAGTAACCAAAAGTCATGAGTTTGCTTAAATTATGCGCTCATATTATTAAGCAGGTATTGCATCCTTCCGCTCTTTTCAGAATCCTTCTGCACAGTGTCAGCTCCTCGTCCCATCACTACTTCAGCCCCTTTTTCCGCTCAGACACCGCGCAGCCTCCCTGGGCAGGCGCAGCTCTCCTGAGCTGGCTCCCTCCTCCCTGCCTCCAGCTCATGTTTGGTCCCTACCTTCAGCCCCTCCTGGACTCTCCTCACTCCCTCAGCCCTCCAGCTCACTCTGGCGTTTTGCAGCTACGGGACCACAGGGGCTGCCTCCGCTAGCATTCCCACAGGGCTCCTTGACCCTTCTTCTGTTCAGCTGTTGGCCATGGAGCTTCTGGTCTTTGCTCCTTTTCAGACATCTCTTCCCAATGCTGTCCACAGGAAGTACGTAACCCATCGTCCCAGATCCCCGTAGAGATCCATTTTATTAATTCATCTATGTCCTGCTTTAAAAAACCCTTAAAGAGTTGTTTATACCTGCTCTTTCTTCTCCCTCACTCATGTTGAGTTGCATCTCCCTCCATCTGCCTTTCTCTCCATCAGCAGGTTTTCTTTATTTAATAGGTACGATCACTTTTGCCTGTCTGTTCACCAGTCCCTTCCTGTGTCACTTTTGTGGTTTTTTTTTCACAGCAAAACCCATACAGGCATTTCAGACTTTTCTTATTATTCACACTCCTACAGCCAAGTGCTGCCAGGCTGCTTGTCCTGCTATTGGTGTCATTACAGCTGGGCCTGTTCTCTTCCTACCCACCACTGAGTCCTCGGGCAGTGACAGGCTGCTTCGAGCTGCACCCTTTCCTCCTGTCTTGGAAGTGTAATACGTGTCATGGTGCAGGTTCAAATAAGTAGCAATTCAATAATTCCTTTTTTTGTTAAGCTTCTTTAAAGTATCTTTTTAAAAACTAAGCTAGAAACTATTCAGGTTATTTCCTTCTTTTCTCATTTGTACAGTATCTAGCAGGAAAAAAAAGAGCTCGGTCTTCTTTGGAGCTTTCAGATAATGCTTCAATTCATGTAAGTAGTATTAGATTTCATCACAGCTGAGGTTGGTTTTTCATCTTTAGTTTTTGAGGAGAATGACTAACAGGCTTTGATACATAATCTAAATCGCTTCAGTCCAAAGCAAATTTTTGTAGATGAGTTTTCACAGCTCTGAAAGCTGTTCCTGCCATCCGAGTTGATCGTGGTCAAGTATGAGCAAAGCTTGAGTGGTTTTTGGCACTTGCAGCTCTGTGGGTGATATTTGTCTGAGCGTCATTGGAATTTGGACTTCAGGAGTGGATGACTTGGATGTGGGGGTGATTCTGGTGGGAAACTTCCACAGAAGCTCTTCCCTTAACGTGGCACACAGTTCTGCAGTGTCCTGGTGATGCTGCCACTCTGCACAAAGTCCGTTCGGTAATAACAAAGATGAAATAAGAAGTAAGTGTAGAAATGGCTCCTGTGAATTATTTTCTGTACTCAGCTCAGAAGTGATGTGCTTGGTAATGTTTATCTTTAGTGTTGTTAAAAAATGTTGTTTTATAAATAACTCCTTATCATGAGGGTCCTCTGCTGCCTAGGGACAAACACCGGAGCCTCATTGGCGAGAGGTGAGTCCAGAGCCAGCTTTGTGCCACCATGTTTGCAGAGGAGCATCAAACCAGTTCTCTATCAGCTCAGGTACCTGGTGCTTTCTTACAAATCCTGGTATGTACAGGCACTGTAAAGCAGATTGTATTAGAGGAGGTAGAGAAGCAATGTCATTGCATTTACTGTGTAGTGATGGAAATGGATGCTTCCTCCCTGGGTAACAGTTGACACATTTGGGTTCAGTGGAAGTGCATGAAGCACTAAGGGAAGCACATGGATGTTGTGCTAAAAGTGTTGGCTCTGTATTGAATTTCTGGAAGCGAAGACACCGAGGGGAAGGAATTAGTAGCTATAAGAGAGCAGAAGTGAACTGGGAATGTTTTATAACCATTCTCCAGTTTCAGTTATATATTAAAAGTCTTGTCAGCTACCCAGTAGCAAGGTATCAGTTTACCTGTTAGCAGTGTTACCTGCCATTATAGACGTTTGCTGGCAGCGGGGGAAGGCAGGGAGGAGAGCTACTCACTGACTCTGTTAGCTCAAACACGTTACCTTCTGGGATCCTCATCTTGCAGCCATTAAAATCAGTGGGAGATATTACATTAAAGGTGACCTGCATGTGACCTGCTTTCTCAAGAGGTATATGCGTTGATAAGAAATTCAGAAGAAATGGGGTTTTTTTTGAAAGGTGGGAGAAGGGGAAAGATTTCAGCCTGGCAAATAAAACTGATGAAAAATAAGAGAAGCTTGTTCACAGGATAGCTGGAGTAAGGGGCAGCAGCAGTGTGAGCTGCCCTCTTTGCCTTGGTAATGTGCTTCCTTTCCACATGATGAGAGCACAGGCAGCCTCTGATGGAGTTTGGTCCTTATCCTTTGACTATTCTGAGCCTGCCAGCATGAGTTACAGTCAGTAGGATTAGCCATGCTGATATATGTTTGGAATAGGAGCAAAACAACTAGGGTGTTTGATGATAATGATGTTCAGTATTGATAATCTCACATGAACTATCTGGCATTCATTGCGCATACAGGATCATGTATGATTGTAGGCAGTGCTTGGGACAGGAGATTTTAATGAGCCCAGTAGTGGGTGGTGTTTTTGATTAAGTGAAAATGTCAAGCAACTCTCGCAAACTTCTGATAGAAACACAATTTTGTTCAGAATTTAAGATATACCATCAAATTTATGTTAATGTTTTACCTGACTCATTACCTCAGGGTAGAATTCATCATTTGGCACAAGATAAAAATGTTTTACGTATGGACATGTTCCTTTAATTATAGAGGGCATGCATATGTGTATTTATATACTGTGTATCTTATATGTTACTTATACATAGATGACTTCAAAGTTGTTTAAGGACATTACTGTTCTGTAGTTGGAAGCTCCTTCTGCGTCTATTTAAGGGAGCACAGCATAATTTTACCTAAATGACGGAAAACCTGAGAATGGCAGAGAGAAACCTGCTATCGCTGCTGTGCATGCAGTAGTTCTGGGGGATGGGATGAACAAATCCCTGAATGACTCACAGAATGACTCACAAAAGTAACAACGGTAGGACCGGGCAGTGTGTGTGTTCGTGGGATCCTCCTCCATGGTCTGGAGGTGTGAAATGGTGGGTACCTCTGAGAGTGTCTTAGCTGTACTTGGTCACTTGAGCCTGCAGGCTCCTCGGATGAGATACTCAAGACAAATGTTACTCTACTTCCATAATCAGGCTAAGGTTTCTTCTCGTAGTTGATAATCGATAGTAAGCTGCTGTTCTTTCGCTCCTTCCTTGTATGTTTTTAGACGGAAGAGTGCCGTGGTTGTTGTTTCAGATGCTTGACTGTCTTGGGAGTAGCCCACCCTTTCACTGAAGTCACAGTTAGCGGGGACCTGCTGCTTTCCATCCCACTCAGCAGACCCCAGACCTGCGTTTAGCCTGAAGACAGCCACCGGAGAAAACAGGCAAATTCTTCAGTTAGAGATAAACTTGAAAGAAATGAGGGCTGCTTAGGGCTGATTTTGGAGTGCTGTGAATTCAAAGCACATTGCTACATACATTGCTCTGAATCAGACACACTTATGCTTTCAAAAATCTCCTGCCTGTGTAGGTGATGGTTTCTCTTGTGTTAACTGTCCTTCATCTGGGGCAAGCTGGAGCTTGAGTATCACCAAAGTGAGCTAATGCTGTAGAGATTTAGCTCTCAGCCCACTCGTGCACTGGAATTTGCCATTACCTTTCCTTCCTGGAGAGCTTGAGTCTGTCCCTCACTGAAAGCTGTTTCCAGGTGCCAAAACACCTTCTGCTTCGGTGCCCAGACCTACGCCGTAATGGATTTTTCGTACCTCGGGTGCGTGCTGCAGCTCTCTCCTTGTGCTGGCTCAGCTGGTGAGCAGGAGGGCGGCTTTCTCCCTCACCTCTGGTTCCTCGGCTGAAGCCTGTCCCGAAGGGTTATTCAAGCGTGCCTGTACAGCTGTGCTACAGCACCAGCAGAGCTTACCATTTTCAGTCTGCATCCACAAACCCTCCATGCCGTTGATCACTAATAGTGCCCCACAGACTGGTTGTCGGTGCTGGGAATAGCATACGTTGGGGCAAAACCAACCAGCTGTATCTGGGGAGACCTCAGTGAGCCCCGATTGCTCTTGTGGTCTAAGTGGCAGCTCTCCAGAGCGGCTGGGCAGAGCTGGTGTGTCCTGCTGGGCTCCGGACGGAGCTGGGGACAGCTGAGGTCTTGAAGACAATGTGGGGTTGGGACTGCTGCCAGCCCAGATGGGCCTGGGACAGAGGAACAGATCTCGTCTGCACTTGCGTAGGACTCAGGAGTGAAATGGAAGGAGAGAGACAAGGTCAGGGAGGAAAAGACAGGCAGAAAAAAGCAGCCCCAGACCACATCAGGACTTCATTTGCTACTGTTCTGTGTTTAGTCAGGCAATGTGTTGGTCAGAAAGAGACATGTTGGATGGGATCTCTGTGCAACTGGGCTTGGCAGTAGGGCTCAGGAAAGGCTTCACTTCCACTCACCTTCAACATCCAAGGAGCAGGTCTGCACTATCACTGTTTCCACTGACACCGCCTTTCCCCGTTGAAATCCTGCCCTCTCCTGTGACCATGCAGAGGTCAGGCTTCAGCAACCTCCAGGTCCACTGTTTTTGGGAAGCTACTGCCCCCTTCCAGTGCTCATCTTTTCTCATGCCACTCCCTACCAGGTCAGCATACCTGACTAGCCATGGCCATCAGCCTTAGCTTCCCTGTGTCCTCACACAGCATTTAAAGTGGGCGCCACATGGGCTGGAAAAATCAAGGCCTTCAATGGAGTTTTATTTGCAAAAGAAGGGTGTCCTGAAACCTGTGGATGATAGCATCTCAAGAAAAAGCTGGCAGGAACAAATTTAAAAAAAAAAAAAAAAAAAGTCTGGAGGTATATCTTGAGGTACTCTACCCTTTTCCTCAGCAGCTTGTGTATTTTGGCATGTATTTTACTCTGGTCTTGTAGACAGATTCAAGGAGCGTCTCATCAGCACAATTTCCTGATGGCCTTTCTTGTTTTCTGGCAGCCAAACTTCTCTCTCTATTTGCTAGAGCTAGCCATTCCCCAGCAGTCAGTTTATTTGCCCATTATTCAAAAAATGTCTGAATAGGCGTAAGTTGAGAGTGAACCTAATGGGGGATAGTGTCTGTCAGTGCTCTTACTGTTAAACTAAAACGAAAAACATCTGCAGGCCTGTTCCACACCACCCACCTTCACTCCGTGCACTCTCTCCATCTCCATATGCAATTTTTGTCATGTCCAAGTGTGCTGGTTTTGACTGGGATAGAGTTAATTTTCTTCCTAGTAGCTGGTGTGGTGCTCTGTTGGATCTGTGACCAAAGCAGTGCTGGTAACACAGGGATGTTTTCATTACTGAGCAGTGCTTACACAGTCAAGACCTTTTCTGCCTCTCACCCCCCCCCCCCCACCAGCGAGTAGGCTGGGGGTGCACAAGGAATTGGGAGGGGACATAACAGGGACAGCTGACCCCAACTGACCAAATGGATATTCCATACCATATGATGTAATGCTCAGCATATAAAGCTGAGGGAAGAAGAAGGAATGGGGGACGTTCGGAGTGATGGTGTTTGTCTTCCCAAGTCACCGTTACACGTGATCGAGCTCTGCTTTCCTGGAGATGGCTGAACACCTGCCTGCCCATGGGAAGTGGTGAATTAATTCCTTGTTTTGCTTTGCTTGCGTGCGTAGCTTTTGCTTTCCCTATTAAACTGTCTTTATCTCAGCCCATGAGTTTTCTCACTTTCACCCAATTCTCCCCCACATCCCGCTGTGGGGCAGTGAGCAAGCGGCTGCGTGGGGCTTAGTTACCAGCTGAGGTTAAACCACGATGCTAAGCAAGAGGTAAGAAGCACTTTACAACAGGCCTGATGTTTGGCAGCTTTAGACTTTCTATAATGCACAAGAGCAAAGGCTTTGAGATAAAAATTGCAACATTTACCTGGCCATCTTGGAGGGAAGGGAAGGTTGTTGAGTTTTAGTTTTTTTCCCCCGTTTTCCAAATGGAACAGAGAATTTAAGCTACTTTGTTTGCTTGAAAGGCTTTTCTGCACAAATGCCTTCCAGACCTCCAGTCCAATGGCAGCTTCTGGTCTAGCAAAAGGAGAAGGGTGGGTGAATTGACAGAAAACCCAATGAACCCATTGAGCTCCCAAGGCAGATGTGAGCAGGGAAGCAGCAGTCTCGTGGGGCAACTGCAGAAGTGGTGGGAATGGGGAGCATGCAGTGACCACCAAGGCCCACCAGCAGATGTGTAGGAGGCAGTTGCACACTGGAGAAAAAAGAAGGCACAAATCCGCCTTAGACACATGATATGTCTTGCTGGAATGCGCCTTGCTCATATGGGGCACCTGCTTCAGCTGACCACATGGCAAACATAAGCTCTTGGTTTCAGTCTTGTACAACTCCTGTATTTTCTCGTACTCTTACATTCATTATGCCTGCAACTCACTAGCAGAATTATCTTTAGGATTATCTTTATAGCAAATCTTGAACATTCATCACTGCCTTTGTTTTACTACAGCCTCTGTTTTGACTCGGGGAGCCTACGTCACACAACTGCCTGGCAGTGGCCAGGGGCAGAGCACTTCTGAAGGACTTGAAGATGCAGAGTTCCCTTTTAAAAACCCAGGACCAACCCTGACCCGTGAGCCAGCTGGGTCCCTGTTTCATCCAGCCCCCAGTCACTGGGGTGGTCACCCTAAAAATCAAGACTTACAGGGCTGCATGCTGGTGTGCTTATGGGCACCTGGCAGCTTGGTGACCATGTGCCATGGGCAGGCAGGACCTGCCCTTCAATCCCAACCCCTTGCATAAGCAGAAGCAGCATGGGCAGTCACAGGCAGCGGGAGTGATGGTGGTCTATGTCGGAGATGTTAATGTAGCACTTTGTTTTGAAAAGGGTGGGATGAGCTACAGCAACCTCTGATGGTCTGCTGTGGAGAGGAGCACAAGCCCTGCAGTCCACGGCACACGTGCCATGGCCAGCAGGGCTTGTGCTTGTCTCCACGCATGACCCTGAGCCGGGGGGGGCCTGTGGAGCCGACAGATAGGTTATCTTGTTTCCTTCTGAAAGCACAGACTCTTTCTGCTGATGGCAAATTCACCTGTTTCAGAAATGTAATTATTCTTTATTCAGGACCAATAATTGATCTCACCCCTTTGCCTTTTGTGGGGAGGGGGGGGGGAGCAGAAAGGCAGATATCAACATTTTAGTGACACTCAGATTGTGGCAACTGCATCAAAAGACATGGATGACACTGGTTACTGCTTTCGCTCCTATAAAGGGGACTAATTCTCATTAGGAGTGCTGAGTTGGCAGAACTCCGTGTTCCCCCCCCAGGACCGACAGACAAACGGGAGCATCACGCAGCGTCTCAGCGCAGGCTTCCCCATCCCACCCTGCCACCACGCTGCCCCTCGGGCAGGAGGCTCCCATTCCAGCACGAAAGCCATGTTTGCTCAGCTCTCGGTCTCCCTGCCGAGCCTGCCAACGAGGCTGCCAGCATCGCGGGTGATTTATGGGGCAGGCACATGCCTGCAGCTGAGTAGGGATTGCCAGCTCCTTGGACAAAAGCCACATAGCTGCCACCAGCTAGGCATAACTTGTAGTCATTGGACCCCAAGGTGAAAGACTTTGCCCTGAAAGTATCCAGGACACCATCCAGTATCGCTTACTTCTTAATCTGAATGGTCAGGAAAAGTGATTAGCAATTAAATTCTTAGATAGATATTAGGTATTACCCCTGTGCTGGGGAGCATCATGGTTGCCTCTGCCGAGTGCTGCATTTTGTAACTCAGATGGAAAAAATAGACCCCAATGGAAGTCAAATCACTGCAAGTGCTATTAGTAATAAAGGCTGAGCATGACTTATGCAAGTGTCTATCACTCGTGACATCTGAGCAGACGTAATTGCGATCTGAGGCAGAATTTCTGAAGCTAATCCTTCTGGTGGCTTCCAGACTAATTTGTTAAGGGATTGAGGGAGATTTTCTAAATAAACAATGCAGTTGTTGAAGATTATGATAAAGCCACTGTTGATCAGATGTGGGCCCTGCCAGAGTTTGGATTTTGGTGGCTCAGAGTGACTTGCTGTGTTTACAGCGTCCGTCATCAACACAAGCGTTGCCTGGCGTTGTCTGCTAAAGACAAAAGCAGGACATTAATTAGAATGTTAAGTAGATATTGGACTGGGGGGTTGTGCTGTAAATACTGAAAATGTCATTCAGTTAGGAACAACCTACTTCTCTGGGCATATTTTTCCAGGAAGAAATACAATTTTATGGATCCGCATCTCCAAACGTAAATTTGTAATATCTTTAAGAAATACCAATATACCTCTTAAAGGCTCTCTTAAGTGTGCAAGGCAGAAAGCGTGTCAAAATTTAGTGCTTCCTCTTAAATCACATATTCTTACTTAAGATTTAACCATATTTCTCATTTTATCATTTCCTTATCACTCATCTCATTGTGAATATTTAATATTTACTAGCAAAAGGTACTGCAGGGTTGTGGAGGTCAGCGGTGGCACAGCAAGGAGGAGGCAGTGAACAGTGCTAACTTCCAGCAGAACACTGGTGGTATACTTCACCAGATCATCAATTTGTGCTGGATGCCTCTCCTTCTACGGCATTTTCATGAGATCAAAAGCTCTGCCATAGCTTAAGCACAGGAAAGCTCACAGGGCACCAAAACATGGGGAGCATGACCGCAGTCAAGTCATTAGCTCTAGTTTTGAGAAGGACTTATCTGTGGTTACCTGTGGAAGTGTGAGGCCTCTTCTTCACAGAGAAAGTTGCCGGGGCTTCTTCAGTTATGCGAGGAGGAAGAGCAATTCAAGTCACTTTCTTTGCTAGCCACAACCAAAATTTTTAACCAACATCCTGAGAGACATGCATGTTTCATTTACTTTTCAACGCAAGAGGTCAAGGAGTTTTTACAGGATTGCCATTATTGTTAGCCAGATGCAGGTTATGATCATTTTTTCACGACTTTCTTACAAGAACAAAAGTTACTGTATCAGCAGATTATTGTGCTTTTTGGTGATCAAGCTTGTAGAGTTGTGAAGCATGCGGTAGGTAGTGCTGGAGGCACACATACAATAGGAGAGTATGAAGAATTTGTAGCTCTACATTTTTATTGTCTTCTGTACTACATATTTTTGGTGCTAGTGGGCATGGCCATTAAAAAACTCTAGCGATTAAAATTACAATCACCTAAAGGAAGGGAAAGAAATCGAATTTTCCATTGCTGAATGCATGCCAGGGTTTTACATTTAAAGTTCAAAACGTTGTTCTAGTCAAACACATAAAATACATTCTTCGTGTCTGAATGCGAAACATGTTTCCTACATGCTCAGAACTCAATTTTAAAACGCCATGAGGAAAGGTAATCTCTGCAAAAATAGTTCAGTTTATGAGTCATTTCCTGCTATTCTGACTGAAGATTCAGAGAATCCCATTCTTGCTGAGGCCAAATTTATCCTCTTCCACTCAAATCCAGAGGACCATCAGTGAAAGTCCTAGTCTAGATAAGACCATAGATTTGATATATAGAAACTGAAGCTTGACAGATTCTGATTAGAAATAATATACAGTATCATTAATAGTGAAGGTATATAATCTGCATTATAATCTGCCCACAGTTTTGATGGTCTTGCTGTCCTTTGAAATCTTTAAATCAAGTCAGTATTTCCCTTTCTAAAGGAAAATTTTAGCTCAGGTGCAAGACATGTTGTTGAGGCAGGATTCACTGGGTGGTGTTCTGTGGTTGTATAAGGCAAAAGGCTGATTAAATGATAACATGAGTCCCTTCCATGTCGCTGCTGGAAGGCTTCAGGCAGCTCCAAGCAGACCAATGTTCTAATGCAAAGGCTTTAGGCTCTACTCTAAGGAAGGCCCACACTCCTCCAAGGCTCAGGAGGAAATGCCTCCCCCTTAGGAGTAAACGCCCTGCCTTAAATAGTCAGGAGTCACATGGTTTGCTAGATGGGTCAAGGCTATTGGTCACTTGACCATCCATCTCCCAGAGTGATTGGCTGAATGCTACAGCACCTGTTTCAAGGTAACTTTCCCAGTGTAACGAGCCACAGGTGTTTTAGCTAACCTGCATAGGGAAAGAACCTTCACAGGATGCTGCAGCAGCCAAAAGATTTCTCCACACTTCCATCCGTAAAATGTGGCAGCATCCTGTGAAAACCCGTCTCAAGCTTCAGCCTGCAGTATTGCAGGTGGGAAGCCGAGAGCCAGGAGGACAGGAGAAGTGTTGCTGCACATTTGCCCTGTTCTTACACTCTTCCAGTGCATCTACTGCTCCCTCAGCGGGGCTTTGGTCTGGCCTGTGGCAATCATTTACATTCCTAACATCTCCTGAAAAGCACTGAAGGGTCGCCTGACTAATATTTACTTTGTCTTGGTCCTGCTCGGATGTGATTGCGGAGCCCTTGCAGGTGGTGATGAGTGTGATGGGGGCAGCTGATCTATCCCCGCAGAACTGGCAGATGGGAGCCTGGACTTTAAAAGCCCCTCCCTGCAATTCCACCAGTACTTATTCGTGCGGATCTCAATTAGTAGTAATTGGTTTTGTCGATTTTTTGTTTTCTTTTTCTGGTAGAGGGTAAGTGCCAAGTGATTGATATCTGGGAAAGGAAATTTGGTGGCGGAGCGACATTCCATTGTCTTGACACGAAGTAACAAATAACTCGCCTCTAAATCTGTGTCTCGGGAAATGAAAGTGTAAAGCAGTGAAAGTCATTTGGAGGTCATTGAGATGCAAAGTGTGTCCCGCTCCCCAGCCCTGAGTTGCTCAGCTCTCCCTGACAGCTTCGAGAAAACTTTCAGGCGACTGGGGAAGAGGAGGGCAAGCGTGTACCCAGGGCCTGGCTCTTTCTCTCCCCCGCCTGCTTTGGGAAGTGTTGTTCTCATAGAGTTTGCAAACACCACCTGAAAACACTCGTCGTTGTGGTGGTGATTCTATAGGCAAATGCAAACAATAACTTTTTAGAAACTGTCCCCAGGGTTTTCACTCTGCGAGTGACAGCAGGGACCATGTCGTGTCAAAACCAGCTCGAGCCCCCACTCTTCTGGAAGCCTCATCCTCGACAAGCCTGCTCAGCGCTTACTCCTCTCACTCCTCGTCCTCGCAGGTTTTTAAAGGCTTGACTTGCGTGCCCAGTTACAGCACTGCCACTTCTAGGGCTGTGCCCACCCCACACCTGAGCAGGTTCTCAGCCGCATGGCTTTGCCCACGGTGTGGGGCTCTCAGATCACCCTGGGGAAGCTGGCACCCAACCGTGCTCCTTCAGCCTGATTTTGCTCAAGCCGTCTAACACTTCCACAATGCAAAACTCCTCGGAGGTTTAGTGACACTTCCCAAAATGTCTATTTTCAGTTCCTCCTGAAGGGTGAGGAGATGCAGGGGACCTTCATGAGAGCTGGCAGAGCCTGAATGGCCGTTGGCTCACCTTAAGGTCCTGAGGACAGTGGTTGAAGGCTGTGCTGTGCAGCCCAGCATGGCAGGGCTTCTGCAAAGCCAGCGGAGTCATTGAAATGGCACCTCAGGAATTTGGTGGGAGTACTTTGAAGTGAACTGTTATCTCCATTTAATCACGATCTACAGTAACTCGCTGATTCGCAGGAACTTTTCGGGTATTTTGCGTCTGTCTGTGGAGTGAGGGGAAGCAGCATTGCAATTACCTGGCCTGCATCCTGGGTGCAAAATTAAGTTGTAAAACATACAAGATTCATATAAAGCCAAAAATATTTGAGAATGGTACTTTGGCAGGTAGATAGGGACAATGGCGAAAGGAGAAGGGTTTGCTGAACTGAGAGAGGAGAGCATGTGAAGGAGAACAAGGACACTCTTCCAGCTTCTTTCATGTGCTCTCCTCTCCCAGTTCTCCAAGGATGCTGGAAGAGCATCCTTATTGTTGGAAGGATTGGTGGAATGGAGGAAGACAGCAAAATAAGCAGAAAAAGGGTTCAGAGAGCAGTGCAGGGCAGGGAGAAGGCGCACGAGCCACAGGGGCAGATCAGAGAGGAAGAGAGGGCTGCAGAAGGTGGACAAGGGGACACGCAGCAGCAGAGCACTGTGATGCATGGTGTCTCCCACGTGGAACACTGGATATTGTCTTGAGGAGTGGGCATGGTTTCTCAGCAGCCAAAACAGGTCCTTCTTGCTCTGTCACTGATTCGGCATCAAAGAGCTGAGAAGCATCTGGGAATACAAATTCAAGGAGAAAATTTCCATTTGCAAGCAGGGAAAACTCTTTCTTACCATCAGCACTACAGCAGCCTTTGCCAAAATTAATCAAATCCAAGAATATACCCTTTGCAGGAGCTGGATGACATTTGTGAAAATACTGGTCACACTCTGTGGAGGGAAGGAGCATGTCTGGATGCTGTGTGTGTGTAATCAGGGCTTTTCACAGCCTCGCCATGCCTTGCCCCACAGTGGGACCGGAGGGCTGCTCCCCGTCTCTGGTCTCTGCCCTACCACCAAAAGCGCAGCAGCAATTCGGGCAGCGCCGTTAATGCATGCCATAGTTGTGTGGAAAGCCTCCTTTGAATATCAAAGTTTAGCCTCTGGATGCGGTATGAAGGAGATAACAAATCGGGCTAGTAAAACTCACTCAACTTTGTGGCCCAGCCTGGATCCTGACAATCAGTGTTTCAGGGAGTTTGTCTAGGAAAAGGAACTGGTCTGGTGGCTTTTCAGGATTTGCATTTTTGACTCACAGATGGGAAGCCTTTTCTCTGTCACAGGCTCTCATGTTTCTCTACAAACTCGAGCCAAGTTTGTATAAAGAAATGCCATTAAAATATTCAGGGCATAGAGGGGATAGATACATCAAAGGATAAGGGGTTTATGTGAAATGATTTGTCCTGTCTTTCCCTGGTGACTAATCAGAATGTGTAAGAGACTCAAGTTTTTCACACCGCCTCATTTTAAAGGTGCTCTGAAAAGCAGTAGGGGGAGAATTTAAAAAGCTGAGATTAACATTAATGGTTTCTCTTAATCTGGCCTAATTTGGAGTTTCCCGATTGATTAGAACGGCCTGCAAGTCCACGCCACAGCGCTAAGCTTCTCCGGCATTTCCTAGTCTCTCCCCTGGATCACAAGCCCAGTGCTTTCCTCGTTTGTTTTTTCTTGTTTATTTATTTATTTTCCTTGCGGGGGGGCCAGGCTCCGGCCGCTTGCCCAGGGAGACCCGCGCCTCTGCGGGCACTTAATGAGCTTTTTGACCACTGAAGCAGCACAGCATCGCCTGGGAATCGGAGGGGGTTTCTCCCTTCCCCGCGTTAGATAGCAGAGCAGAGGCCGGCGGGTTAACGAAGGAGCCGGGGCGGCTGGCGGGCTGCCTAATGAGCGCCATGGAGCCAGCGAGCAGGGACCCTGGCGGCAGCCAGAGCCCCAGCAGCAGCATGCAGCGAGACTTGATGCCAGTTGCTCCATTTTTTCCCATTATTACTGTAGCTGGAAGCGTTAGGAAGCAAAAGAGCCCCAAAGAGTATGAACATGAGGCGTTTTCCACCGAGCGCTTTTGGGGGTGGTGGGGTTTGAAGCAGCACATTAACAATGCAGAAGAGTGCTTTTTTTGTAGGAAAAATAACCAGGAAACAGATTCTTTTCAACCTTTAACCACTCCAAACAGTCAATAAATCATTAGCTACTGATTAACAAAAACAGAAGGGTAACTTATTGTCCAGTAAGCAAACTCTTGGAAGCACTGAAAGGCTGGCACTGACTTCAGGATGGCTTTTCTTTTTACACTTAGAAGCCAAGCTTTGCGTATTAAGCCATGCCACACAAAGTGTTTCACTAAAAGACCAACTTTCTAAAACAGATATGAGCTGAGCAAATGCAGTATTTGCAGCGTTGTATCTGTCCCCTGAGAACACAGGTCTTCTCGTGCCAAGCATAACGAGATGTGCTGTGTCGCGCTTGCAAAGGTTCCTGGTCCATGTTCTCAAAGTCTTGGCCATACTTACAGTCTGCTGCTGAATCATCTCCTCAGCTCCTTCAAAAGACTCAGTGGGGTGGCTGAAGCAGGAGGAAGTCCTCGTGGCCGAGGTTCAGGCTGGAGAGTGCAGCTTTCAGTTTGGGTTCAGGGAATATCCGTGCAGTTGGAACACTCCCGTAGCTGACCAAAACCACTCTCCCTCTTTCCATCTGTGTGGAAAGTCAAGTGTCGATTTTTTATCTAAGAATGGAAGTTGGAAGAAAGTGTTTCTGGTGGAGGAAAGCTTGTGGGACCTTTGGAAAAGCCCTGTTATCTTGGGCATTAACTAATAAAAGGGTGAGATTCAGGAATCTGAGTGTCACCACTGCTGCTGATTAACTAAACAAACATTTGCTCTCTTTGTAGAATTACTATTACATGTAGAGTATCTAGTCTGGTTTAATTCAAAATAAGTCTACCGAAGATCGGACTATTCAGTTAAACCTCTCCAACAATTTTGCATTGTAGCTTTTGAAAGCAGTAGCATTTATAATGTAAAACTTTGACAGCTGGGTATTTAAGACAAGGCTTTCATTGTCTGTTAATCTGTACGTCTTTGCTGTTCACTGTGCGTCGTTAGACCATCTGTGTCTTTAATAAGTAACTGTGTGGGCTCTCGCAGTTTGAATATTTACTTTAAAATAATGGAGGATCCAAATGCAACTGAGATACATGAGAATATTGTGTCTGATGTTTTAAGTGGAATGGGAGTAGATTTGTGCAGTAGATTTGCAAACTATAAACAGATGTGTTTCGATGACCTTCTCTGCTCTATCTGGTCTCCATTTATAAAACACAAGTTCACAGATTAAGCTCTCAGGGTTTTACATGCACCTGGGAGAACCTACATGTGTTTCTTTCTGTTGAAGTTGTGGGAAGTAGTCCACACAGTTCATTGCTCAGCATTGGGGTTTCACAAAATTCAGATTTGACATCGCTAGTAAAATACCTTCATGGTGACATTCTCTCGCTGCAACCTGAGAAAGTCACTGCAGGTGGCCAAAGGCAGCTACATGCACCTTTGCAGCTTGAGAAGGTCACTCCTCCAGGTCACCACTGAGGACAGTAGATGAGTCTCACTGTTAACTCCACTACGGTCAGAAAGGGAGCTGCAATTTTCAAAAGACGTTCTGGGAGACTCATTCCTGCAATCCCAGTCTGCCTGTGACTCTGTCTGGGCAAGGGAGAAATGTCATGGATTAGACACGAGATTTGAGATCGTCCACCCATACATTGGAACCACTAATCTCCTTCAAGAAAGCTCAAAGATGCCAAGTTAAGTTTCATGATGTTGTATACAATTTTATGTACTAATTGCCATTATTTGAGGAATATAAATGTGGTTCATCTTGTTTCACAGTTATGTGAAACATATATGTGGGTCCTGAGTCAGGACTGCTTCTTTCTCTTCTCCAAGTGACTCTGTATGCAATTATATTGACCAGACAGAAGTGTCAATACAACGAACACAACATACTTCAGTATGAGATGCACAGAATGTTTGAAGAATCACTATGTGGTAATACAGTGTGACACTTAAAGCTGCTTTTTATTCCGTTTTTTGAGTCCAGGATGAATCCACTTCTTGTTTAAGGGAGACCAAGTTCTCTCTCCAGCACTGTTTGGTACCTCTTCTTGCAACTCACTTTTACAGCATGTGGTCTTTGAAGTTTGAATCCCAACCTCTTTCTGGACAAGCACTAAATAAAAAGGCAGCCTTTAGAGTTATGCAGTGCAAGGTAAATTTTCAGCCCCATGAGCAGGAACTCAGTTACATGACTTGCATTACCATTAATGGGGGTCATGCTGGTAAATTCCTGTACACCACATTGAACATTTACTCATGAGTGCAGAATTGGCACAGCTAATGAAACTTGCCTTTCGGGTAGCATGGTGTTTCAGGAGATGAGTCTGACAGGCAGAAAGGACTGCTAAGTACCCAGATGAAAGTCTGGCTTTTAACTCCTTGAACATATTTCCAGAAAATAATAGTGTGAATTAATGCTGGTTAATGGTAGCTGTTCCTACTGTTAGGGATCAGTCTTGCTCCAGTAGGATTCCACAGAAGCCAAGATGATGCCTGAAATGTAAGTGTTTAATGTGTTATGATTTAATGTTGACAATTCTCTTTCTTGTGTATTTTCCAAGTATTACTTACTGTTACTTATTTTCTTTCAAACATAGGCCAGTCTTGCTAACACCAGCTTCTATAATCACAAACAAGTTCTTTTTTATAATTTTCACCCTGCTACTTTCCCAAAGATGGCCCCTCCTGTGGCTGAGCATCACCTGCTGATTGCCAGCTTACATTACTCATGGGCATCTTATCCCCATTTGTTCTTGTACTGTGTCCATTGCAGTAATAGCATCTTCTAGTTTCCAAAAGTCTTCCTTAGCCTTTACTTTGCTAGACTAAACACAGCATGTCCTTTTTGTCTGTTTGATAGGTGAACTTTCCATTCTCCTGGCTGTGCTTCTGCACATCTGCTCTCGTTGGAAGTTATTTTTAATAACTGAAACCAAAATTGCCCACAATATCCTATCCTGTTCAGTGTCGTAAAATTTCCCTCGTACCCATCGTCGCAACAACCCACTATTGTATTGCCTTTTTTATATTTTAATCACTATGGTTCATAATTGTTTTGTAGTCAATTAATACAATTGATTTTTTCTTATTTTTCATCATTTATAGCTGATGACCTCTGAGCCTGCGATAGAAATTCTTGTCATCAGATTCCAAGTTTCATGTTCTGTGATTAATTATCTTTCTAGGACTCAGCTATTCAAAATTACTCTTTTTTTTTTTAATGCATGATACTCTAAAATATCCTCTATGTCACCAGCAAACTATATTTAGTATTAATCAAAATATTAAATTAATAAAGTCAGTTTCATTATTCAATTCTGAAGGAACTCCTAACTTAGGCTCCTTCTGTTCCAGTCTTTTCTTTATTCACATTACTTCAATTATAAAGTATTCCCTACAGTAGATGTGGAGAAGATGAGTAGTGTAGTACTTGCCACATATAAGCAAAAAAAATAGTCCATGTCACATTAAATCACTCAGAATCTCTTTCCTTTCCCAGCAACATATTCTTCCATTTGGGAAAAGCCCGCTCTGTCAAATGAGCCTTTTGACATGGTCAGAAAATCATTGTATGTTTGAACTCAGTAGCTTTGAACTGCCGATAGGTCTCTTTTCATTCACCAGAATATTCCAGTTCCTCATCAGCTTATGGTTCTGTGTGGTCATCAGAGCCAAGGAGATGCCAGACATCTGCACTGCAATGACCAGTCAATATCTACAGAAACACTTTGCAATTTCCATGTTAAATAAAAGAGGAAAAAAAATCAGTTTACCACTGCAGCTAGTTGACTGTGAAGGAGCAGCTGCAAACTGCTGAGTCTCATCAGGTTGCAATCTTGATTAACATTGGGCAGATCCCCCCTGCTGCGAGAATAAATACCCTGCCTTTGTCAAGGCTCCCATGTAAGAAACAATAGGTTATTTCAGTGAAGCACAAGAACGTAAATGTTAATCGAATCATTCCTCCAAATGAATAGAAGTAGCACCCAAATTGTAAACATTTTCGTTTTTGGAAGGCAGGGTCTGCCTCTCGGTTGGTTAATTTTCTATGTATTTTTTCATTTACCTTAAAAAGCTGCTCCCTAGCATTGCCTTCATTGCATACAATAACATTGTCAGCACTGCAAATATGTATGCTTCCTGTCTTTCCAGGCTAGGCAGCGGCAAAGTCCAGGGAGTATCGGAAAAAACAAAATCTGCCTTAATATCACTCAAGAGAGGTCAAAACCTTATACTGTAAAACTGCCAAACTATGTGATCACATTAGCTCTTGGTAGAGGAAGTGGAAAATACTTTCCAACTGGAATTGACACCAGGAAACATCTTTTAAAAATGGGTTTTATACATTGAGATAATTACCCTTAGAAATAAATCTGTGTCTCTTTACAGTTGATGAAAGTGGCTTTAGGTATTTTAAAGAATTTATGTGTGTACAAGCGAAACAGAAAGAACAGGCACTTATCCCCTTACTGCTTCCTTGTTTGCTGTACAAATATGGGATTTCAGTATGCAGTTGAGCAATGTATGTTCTAAAGCGAGCGTACAGCAAACCACAGTGTTGTGCCCAGCGTCCGTTTTCATATGATTACAACTATTGTTCATCACATCATGAAAATATCTCTTGGCTTTCAGTTGTGCCGCATGTCTGGTCAGATTCTGGTGACTTCAGTCATGTGAGGAGTCATAGAGGAATGGCAGCAAAGCCCAGGGAGTTCAGCTCATTGCTTCTTTTTTGCCTGTAAAGTCCTCAGAGATCGTGCACCAGTGGTAGATCAGGACTCTGTAGCTCTCTGTGAACACTAAACATAGAAAACAGTTTTCCTACAGAATTTGCTAGTTCTTCACTGAGGTTGATATGCTGCTGTTTATATGTGCACACTTTTTTTAACAGTCACTTCTCCACTGGAGTTTCTGTGTAGCAGATATGGTCTCCTGTCAATCACGCTGGGGTACATCTCATCAGTTAGGAAATTAGTAGAGATGAAGGATGTGTTTGTGGTGGAGGCACAGAAGTTTGGTGTTTGGGATTGGATTCCCAGTGGTTCCGGAGGCTTTTCTGCCTGTTGGGATCACTGAATTTCCCCAGGTGCCAGTTGGTGCTGAAGTGGGGAGAACACCACCTGCCAGCACAGAGTGATTAGCAGAGTGAGCCAGTAACGGTGGAGGTTTGAAGCTGAGTGTGGTAACACTAGTTCTGTGGCCTGTGTTCACCAGGGCACTTGGTGGGTGGGCGGGTGGGCAGGAGTTTCCTGCTGCCTGGTGAAGCTGGAGACCAGAACAAGCTGAAGCATTTATTGTCACTGCAAAACACACCATCTTTCATGCACCACCCATGATGTCAGTCTGCATGTCTGGACCAAAGCAACTGTGTGAGCAAGCTCAGATTCATCCCTTGTTTTTAATTGTCCAGCTCTGTGGGTTGATGGTCTCTATTTTCCTGTGACTGGAAACCAGCTTGGCTTGGCAAGCCAGATTGGCTGTAGGCAGTGAGTTTCCATGCCTTCCGACTTGTAGCTGAGAGGCATTCCCAGCAGGCACAAGCAGTGTTCTTCTGAGCTCCCTCCTGTTCATCGGATAACCTTTTGCTACAGCCTTTATAGGAACCTGCACTCGCTTTGTGGTGGCCCTGTCAAAATACCTCGATCATGGAAAATTTGTTTTAAGCCTTTAGCCTCACTTGTGATAGTACATAATTTTACATTTTTCTGTCTTTGGGCAGAAACAATGTTAAAATTCAAGTGACTTCATTCACTTGCAGTGAAAAGTTGCAAAATGAGCCGAATTTATTAAGAGTTTGCTGTGCAAAAGTAAGAAAATGCCTCTTTGAAGTGATTTGGGCCAAAGTGGTTCAGCAGTGGAAAATGTCACACTGAGCATGCGTGGACCCTCTTTAAAGTCATCCGTTGTTTTTTGTCTTGCCTAGATGTCATAGGTCAACTTCTGCTCTTTTATTTACACATTCTATTTTAGTCCTCTTTGGGGAATAAGAAGTACATTTTTGAGCTGGCTGAACCAGCATTTAAATCCCATATGCATGTAGCACTGTATGACATGTCCCATTTATTTCTTGAAGCCCAACATTGGGCGATTAGGAATTCCCCATGGGCCTTCTGGAGAGAAGGTGGCCGTGGTGACTGTGGATGACTGTGACACAGCAGTGGCCGTGCGCTTCGGGAGCCTCATTGGAAACTACACCTGCGCTGCCCAGGGGACTCAGACCGGCTCAAAGAAGTAAGGATTCCCTATATTCGCCTTTTCCACTCATTCTCTTCTTCCAGGGCCGAATCAACAGGATGTGATTAACCACTAAGCGAATTAAGTTGGAAGAGCAGATATGATTTAACAAGAAAAAGTTACAAAGTTTAGTTTAGTTCAGTAGATGGGATTTGTTGGAGGCTACTGCAAGTGTCAGTACACTGGGTGGAATGCAGAGTTTTGTGTAGGTAGAGACATGTGCCCCTATTACTTGTAAAATGCAAAAATAAAAAAAAAGACCTGGAGGTCGGTGTGGATGGCCCCTCAAAAGCATCTACTTAGTATGAAAATACAGAGAGAAAGGCAAATAAAATGCTAGACTTCATCAATGAAGGGGATGGCTGAAGAGCTTATTACTTCATTTAAGTTCACAGTCCTGTCTTAAAGGGACAAAGAAATAAAGGAGGTACAGAAAAGGCCATTGAAAAATCATTAGGTGTTTAAAAAAAACTTCCCTGTCAGGAAAGATCAAAAAGATTAGTACCATTGAGTTTAAAGAGGAGATGGACAGCAAGCAACATAGCAGGGATATAAAATGACGAGTGATAGCAGAAAGACTGTTGAGATGCACATGCTGCTGTAAAATTCCAAGAGAAGAAAGGACCATAAAAATCAAGGCTAATTCAAACTGACCAAATGATATACTTTTCACACAGTGTAGAGTCACTCAGTGGAACTTGCCTCCACCAAATGCTATTAAGAGTAAGATCTTCAGAGGATTTAATAAGGGTTGGCACTGTATAATAATTAAGTCATTATATCAAAATCTACAGCATCTCAACCCTGTGCTGAGGAGCGTAAGCCAGCCCCTGGGTGACTGGAGTCAGAAAGAAGTGTCCTGCAGCTGCACGTTCTGTCATAATTTTCCTTTTCTTCTTCATATTGGCCACTGTTAGGGCCAGGTCATTGGATTCTGTACGCGTATGACAGCTCCTGAGTTAAAAGTTACAGTGTTTCTGGAAGGTCCTGTGATTACAAGCTCTGGAAGTGCCGATGTAGGAGAGGGAAGTGCATGGCAACACAGGTGAACTAAACAGCTCAAATATGCTTATGGAAGCAGTAAGATAAAGAGCAAACCAAAACAAACTATATGCAAGAAATGATGAGCGTTTCTTTGTTTCTTCAGATCTTTGGACCTGACTGGTCCTCTCCTCCTTGGTGGTGTCCCAAACTTGCCTGAAGATTTCCCAGTGCACAACAGACAGTTTATCGGCTGCATGAGGAACCTCTCTATTGACAGCAAGCCCATCGACATGGCTAGTTTCATCGCCAATAACGGCACTCTGCCAGGTATGAGCAACTACCACCCCAAAAGTCAACATGAGAAAGCTCTCTGCCATCGCTGTGTCTGTAACAGGGCTTAGGATGTCAAAGGGGCCAGCACTGGGAGTAACCCCAGGAAGGGGCAGGGGACAGAGGGGTCTGCAACAGCCCCTGTCCCCCTGTTAGTGCTGCTGAGCGCAAAGCATTTACCTCGGGCTGCGTGGCAGGGGCTCAAAGTGCTGCTGGGCATTGTGCTGCCACCGTGTCGCCGGTGCAGCTGCATCCAGACCTGCTGGGCACACCTTGTTTGTTTGAGCAAGGAGCAGTCCGTGCCTGTGCCAGGGACACACACAATAGCCCGTGGCACAGCGCACACTTACGGGATTAAGCGGCATGCAGAAAAGGGCCGGGCTTATCTAGAGCTTCTGCATTGCTATGAGTTTCACCTAGGAATTTACTCCTAAATTAACTTTTCCTCTTTTTTTATTTAATTGCCTTTTAAATGTCACTTTGCTCTGAAAGCCGGTGGGATTAGTTCATGAAAAAGACAATGACTTTCGTATATTATGTTTGTTCTGTAAATCAAATTCTGCAGTCCTCCAAATCTGAAACCTGCTTCATGAAGCAGCCTGTTGGAGTTTCTGATTTGGTTTCCAGTCCCCGAATCCCTGATCAGGATTAGTTCTGGTGTACAAAATGTTCTCATCATCATAAAACTGGCTCTTACAAGTGAAAGTGGCAAGTCCCTTCCTTCTGCCCTGCTGAAAGTCCGTGTAAGAGCTAAACTGCAGTTCTTGGGTATGTTGCATTGATCGTGGATTAAGAAGGGAGTCGTAGCATCCGCTTCAAATTGCTATTTTGTCTTGGAGCCCTTTTTTATAGTTATGCTCTAGTATTAGTTAAACACAAGTTTTTATCTTATGGAAGTGTACATCAGGAGGGGCATGAAGTGGTTTTTTTTAGGATGGATTGTTTTTTCTCATTTGGAAATGTGTTTCCATATCATTTAAAACAATGATGTATAGTAGTGTTACTCCACTGTGTAACACTGCACATTGGATTTCCCTGGTTAGTGTCTCGGTTCGATGACAGTAAGTTGCGAACAGTGGTGCTGAGTCACAGCACCGGTCGATCTGCCTGTCTCCAGCAGTGGATGGCAGGGGAGGAGTATAACGACAGGGCAAGCATGCAGTGATAGTTCCTCCAAGTTTTATCCTAGTCCCCAGAGATTTACAGCTGAGTGACTGTATTTAGTAGCCTTTGATAGATTTGTCTTTATGAATTTGACACTTGCTCGGCTCACATAAACTTCTACCATCCACATTTTGCTCCACTGACTTCAAGGGGATTTAAAAAAAAAAAAAAAAAAAAATGCGTATAATAGTCATGTCTTCTTTTTACGTAAAAACCTGTTAAAACCATGCAAAGTAACTGTTTTCCTGAATTTCAGGCTGCGCAGCACAGAGGAACTATTGCGAAACCAACTGGTGCCAGAACGGAGGCACGTGCGTCAACAAGTGGAACACGTACATCTGCGAGTGCCCGGTGCGCTACGGAGGGAAAAACTGTGAGCAAGGTGGGATGCAGAAACCTCTTCCTGCGTGGCCATGTGTGCTCGTTTCATTACCCGTCATTAACATCCCATAGCATGAATGTTAAACTGTGATGCTTAAGGGAGGGGTAACAGGAGATTGCAATTAAGACTAAAAATCACCCATTATCTATTCGAAATAATTTTAGAGATCACCTATATAGTAAATATGGTAGGTGACATACTGTCATGAATAACAGGAGCTTTCGTTGATTTACTTATATGAGCAAAGTAGTCCACAGAACTTGGCAGTATTTAGTCATTTGTTTATAGTAAAAATGCCTGATCCTAAGCCCCTTTAAATCAGTGGAAAGAATCCCGCTGACTTTATTGGGCTTTGACTCAAACCAGGGATGAATGTGCAGTTTTAATCACCACTTTCTTGGCAAAAAGACAGTCTCTGCTGAGTACAAGCACTTTCGGTTTTATTGGGTTTTTCTTTGATTGAACACAATGTGCGTATATGTGTAAAAACTCATTAATAAAGGATGAGGAAGGAGCAGCAGGTGTGTTTTATAGGGCATGAAGAACTTGCAGTTAGTTTCTTCTCAAGGAAGCGAGGAGTCTTCTGCATTAGGGGTCCCATGGGGTCAGTGCAGCAGCAGGCTGCCCGCTGTAAGGTGGCACCTCCACATCTGGTGGAGGGTTGCTCATTTGGAGTCTTCCTGAAGCCTTCCAGGAAAGAAAACATACTTAAACTAGACATGGCTTTCCTAGAAACAGAAGGCCAAATTCTGGCCTCTGGTGCAGATGTGGTAGGGCTTTGTTTTGGTTATCACTCCCTGTGACACTTAGCCCAGGATAGTTTGCAATGTCATCAAGGATTTTGTTCTTTTGATGTGTCTGCCACAAATCGACATTCTTGATCAGTCTCAGCAGGACGTGGACCCTGGAACAGCAGGTCTCCAAGCTGAGGTACGCACCACAGTGATTTACGAACCACTTTAGCATAGTATGCCTCAGCCTGGGCCAGATCTAGGTGGTGGCAACTGTTCGCCCCTTGCCTGAGAAGGAGCAGCTTTGGAGGAGAGGACACAGTTAAGTTTCTGGTTTGGAAATAAGGGTCTACAGGGTAAGGGACAGGGGAAAGGAACGATGGAAGCCTCTTCCTGTGTTCCACCTCATGCAGAGCCCAAAGCTGCTGTTACTGCACCTAGCGAGGCACCTGCTTTCTATAGCAGCTCCTCAAACATTTTGAGCTCTCCAGGTCTGTATGAAGATCTAATTTTTGTATGTGTCTCATGTCAAGTATCTTTGTCAGTGAAATTCTGGTGTTTTCTTCATGATAGGCTTGTCTCTGTGGTACAAACCCACCCTGTTGTCTCCTGAGAGAGTGCCAGGGCCCAACTCTGGTGTGACCTGTGCTGGGGTAAATGGGGAGTAGTGCTATCACATGCAAAGACTATCCTTCCTTCTGTCTGTATCTTAGTTTTGAAATGGGATTTCAAAATTCAATCAAATGTGTGGTTTATTGATCATTTTCTTATCCCAAACTCAAAACCAAAACAGGAAGTTTGGGATTTAAAAAATCACCTCTGAACTGCTCTGTAACCATCACTGGAAACACATTTTAAGTTCAAGTTATACAGATGATGACAATCACGGCGTCACTGCCCGTCGGTCCACCTCTGCCTCAAGTTCTGTGCATTCCTGCATGTCCCCTTTGTCATTCAGTAACCCTGTGTTCTTGCTGGTGCCTCAGTTTGTGGGAGGGTTTTATAGTTTGAGAGCAGCAGACTGCTTGCTGCTTTGATGATATTTGTGGGGCAGAGTGTCCCTAAGAAAAAACTGCAAACCAAGAAAGAAATGAATTTTTCTGAAATGTGACCAAAGGAGCCTGAAGTTAAAGTCAGGAGGAATCGCTGATACACAATACTGCTGGCTCTCAGGTTGCTCATTTGAGTGCTCAGATTTGATCCTGACAGCATTAGCTATTACTAGGCAGCTGGGTTTTTTAAGTCTTATCTAGAATATTTGCATTCTTGTGTAGGAGTGGTTGGCTGATGCATTTCTTCAATCCCTTTGGCAGTGCTGGGTCTGCTTCAGGTTCACAGACAGCCATGGCTTTGGCAGGTTAAGAATTCAAATTTTTCAATTGCCCATTCTTCAGAAACTCTGGGATCTGGTCTGCACTAGTGAGGATGGGCTGATCTGTCTTCACCACCCTCCTAAGACCTGCTGACTCACTTTCTGGCAGCTCCCATCTACCCCTGCTGACATTAAGGGAGATAAAATTGGGGAAAAAATAGTTTCACCTTTCTTGTAGTTTAATTATTTTAAAAACGGAGATATTGCAATACTGTGAGGAAGATCTAGCAGCTGTGCCTGACTTGCTCTCAGCTGGCTAATGTCATTCCGCTGGCCTTGGGCTGAGCTCTGCAGGTTTGCACCAAAACATAAACTGTCACATGTCCTACATCCAAACTGCAGGTAACATCCCGGTGTTGGCAGTGTGTTTCCCCAGGCCCTGTCTCCACAGTGAATAGCCCTCACATCTTTCTGATGGCCTTTTAAATGTAGGAGTCTGTTAAAAGTGTATGTAGATACACGGGCAGCACTTCAAAGTGACAAACCCTGAGAAAACAGTTAGTTTGCATCACTGCATCTCCGACGGCAGGGAGATGCTGTGCTTGGAAGTATATGCACTCGCCTCTGTGGTGACAGGGGTGGTCGAGTCCCATGTGGATACATCAGATGTGGCCACCAGCCTCTTCATGGAGACCCTTGGTCCCAGGCATGGGGAAGGGCTGGGAGGAGGAGAGAGGTCAAAAGGGGCTGGTGGATGGGGATTTCTATTTTACTAACAGGGGAAGGTGCACCCTGGCCCCGGGGTAGGGAGGGTTGTTGGGAGGAGGTGTGGGAAGGGAATGGTATTTGCAAGCACGGAAAGTCACCACCGGTGAGAAAAGGAAGAAGGTGGCTAATTGCCATGCCAGTCCAGTTCTCCCAGGAGCCAAGCCAAAACACTTGCAAACAGCGTTCCTAGCCTCCAGCAGGTGGGAAGCCTGCAAGGTTGGTGTCCTTGCTCCGCTCTCCAGAGACAGGCGGACTTGAAAATCTCAGCAACGGTCTAGAAAACCACTAGCAAAGAAGTTGGAAGTTGAGGTTGTTGCGAACATCAGCAAGGTAGAGGAGGAAGAAGGGCTGACTTTTGCACGTGTGGAGCAGAAGAAGGAAATGATTGTGCTCAACACTTATGTCCTGGTTACTTTTAGATTGATGTGGTGCAGTGTGGGCTGATGGCCCAGACAGCCAGAGCTTGAGCACCAGATTCAAGTTTTAAGCAAGCTGGGAACATCTACGTCTGGTGGCAAACCGATTTAAATTGTCTGGGTTTCCAGAGCAGGCTATCTTCAGTCGTTCCACCATATGCCCCCACTAGCGTTCATGTAGGACTGAGTATGACTGCAGAGGGAAGATCACAGCCTGGAGCAGGAGGGGGAGGAGTTGCCCTTTGGGGCTGTTTGCATTTACCCCAGGGTTTGCATTTACCCACTTCTGGCTTGGCTTGCAATAGTCCACTAGTCACTGACATCTTGTTTCTCACAAATAGGGGGCTGAAGGGCTTGCAGACAGCACATTCCTCCAGCCTCTGTGATCCCACACACACAGCCTTTCCCCTTACGGAGACCGGCAAGGCAGACATATGAGAATTTGGGGGTTGGGATTTTTCCTCAAAAAAATTCAACTTGACCTCAACCTGACTCCATCTTCCACAATGATGTTGTCCCTCTACCATTTGCTAACGACTTGCCATTTTATAGTAATACGCACACATTTGTTTATACATGATCTCTCCTACTACAACATCTGGAAGAGTCAGCAGATATGGTAGCGTGGAGCAGAAGGGGAAGGGGACTGTTAAGCCCTGTCGTCTCACTGACCATCCACATGGGCTCAGCACGTGACAAGATGCAAGGCTGGGTGCCAATCTGTGGTGGCTGTACCCAGTCTCTAAGGCCTGCTTCCACTTGCAAAAAGCTGCCATGAACTTCACCAGCATGCCCATGAGTGAGGACATCAGGCAGGGGCTGACTGCAGATGCCACTACAAGGTGCCACGCATGGTGGAGGTGCCGTACGAGGTGCTGCAAATAGCACAGAGGTCCCATGGCTTAATTTGTGCTTCTAATCAGTGGGATCAACTAATCCATGGTACTATAGTTCCTGTTACCTGAGGTAACTACTTTAAAGGTCCAAAGGGTGGATCTTCCTCTATTTTCCATCAGCAAGTGCTTTCCACTGAAAGCTGTCACCCATCTCTCCCTGTAGGAGCTGTGTTCGTGCAAGGTTAGAGAGGAGGGTGACTCTTCAGCTGTCACCTTGAGATATTTAAGGCAGGTGATTTAGACAATTTCAAACAAGCTTTCTCCCTGTGAAAAGACTACATAGCTGAGACAGCTGAATAATCTGGCCCTGGAGTATTTATAATTAATTAATATTTCCTGTTGCCTCCCAGCCTTTTCCTCTGTGTTTAATCTGTTAATTAGAAGCAGGTAATCAAGGATATGTTGAAAACATCTGCAGCAACTGTTGCCCTCATACTTCCTGCTCCGTCCACCCACTCATCAGCAGAACTGTATCAGTAGAGATCCTGAGCTTGCCTTTCTAGGAATATCTCTCACCTGTGTAATGCCATAGCAGTATGGAGGTGCAGCCCCTGAGCCCAGGCACCGAGACAAGGTGCCTGCCCCACAACAAGGGTAGGTTGTGAATTTGCAGTATTATCAGCTGCTTCATAGTAACTCCACTAGACTGACTCTTACTCCATAGTAAATTAAAAATAGCTGAATGGAAGAGAGACTATCTACCTGGCACCATCACCACAGTGTAGCATCATGTCTTCTCCTAACCTTTGTCCTGAAGGATATCAACTGTTTATCTCTTGTGTTTCGATTTACAGCAATGCCTTCTCCTCAGCGTTTCAGTGGTGAAAGCATTGTCATTTGGAGCGACCTTGACATTACCATCTCTGTGCCATGGTACATCGGGCTGATGTTCAGAACCCGGAAAGTCAATGGCATGTTAATGCAAGCCAATGCTGGGGCTGCATCCAAGATCAACATTCAGGTAAAAATGTGGCTGCCTTTGGTTAGAAAAGAGTTAAGAAATTCTCCCCCATCAGTGGATATGGTCACATAAACAACATGGCTTCGTCCACCCAGCTAAATGCACATCAGTAAATACAAATTATTTCTTCAGCCTTTTACAAAGACAAAAGATCAATGATGGAAAGATCATTGTAAAATTCAGATTAATTGGTTTGAGGTTATTTTTTTAAACAGAGGTAGTAGTGTGCGTTAATATAGATGCAAAAAATGTGTCTCTTGATTGTTTTGAGATTTTTTTGTCAGAAGAGTAAGTTAGAGTCTGAATATTCAAAGTTATATGAGGAGTTATGGCAAGTGTTCCCTTCTTTACTGTTTGGTTTCTTTTCCCTTTTGGGTTGTCTTAAGAAAAGTTGTTATCTTGCCCTCTGCCCCCTTCTGCATCAAATACAAATATGTAGCAAAAAATATCCTTTTTTTTTTTTCTCAACAGATCCTGAACAGCTATGTGCAGTTTGAAGTGTACAGTGGCCTGAGCCAGGTTGCAAGTTTGAAGATGAGTCAGTTGCGAGTCAGTGATGGGGAATGGCATCATTTACTAATAGAGCTGAAGAGCGCTAAAGACGGTAAAGACATCAAGTACCTTGCTGTCATGTCTTTGGACTATGGGATGTACCAGGTAAGGCAGCATCATAACTTTGCCACTAAGCACTATTGAAATGTTTTTAGAAGAAAGTAGGATAAAAAATTGTTAGCAAAAACTTATGCTGAGCGCCATGTTCTGCAGTGATTTAAGCCTAATAAACTTATATTCATTTATTAAGCCTAACGATAAGATATCTTATGAATGAATCTGTAAAAAGCCACATTCAGATGTCTAGCTCCTCACTGCTTTGATGTTTTTTCTGTAATCTACTGTCAGCTACTGCTTGACTCCATGACTACAGAAAGTAGGCTGGCTGTGTCACAGAGGATGATAGCGCTTCTTATCGACTGTCCTTTTCCTCAACAGAGCACTGTGCAGATTGGAAATCAACTACCTGGACTGAAAATGAAAAGCATCATTGTGGGAGGTGTCTCTGGAGACCAAGTCTCTGTTCAGCAGGGATTTTATGGCTGTATGCAGGTATGAAATGAAAAGTGTCGCAACAACCTTTGAATTTTTAAGAAAATACCCATGTGAAAATGTGAGGTTTCCTTTTTCATCTATGCTCGAACATTTCTATTTCCTCCATCAAAATATCTAAGAATCAAAATATTAAAGCCCACTCACTTTCCCAGGTACAAATCTGGTCTCCTAGAGGAACAGCATTTAAAAAAAAGTCTGAGTTTACCTCATCAGGTGATGATTTCTGTAAAATGTAGCCTCATGGATTAATGGAAGTAGTGAAACACATAGTACTGTACTCTGAATGAAGACTCTAATTTAAAATTAATTGTCTTTTGTCACCAGGGAGTAAGAATGGGAGAGACATCTACAAATATAGCTACACTCAATATGAAACAGGCTATCAAGATCAACGTGAAGGAGGGTTGTGAAGTGGATAACCCCTGTGATTCCAACCCATGTCCCCAGCACAGCTACTGCAGTGACGACTGGGACAGCTACTCCTGCATCTGTGACCCAGGTAACCCAGTGACCGTCCCATGTGCTCATCCGGGAGATGGATCACGCCTTCATGCGCTATCAGAAGAGCAGCAGCGGCAGCAGCAGCATGCTTGCAAAGTGCTCATCTTCTGATTCTTCCTCTTCTAAGTATTATCTTTCTCAGTCTTACTGTAGTACCCTTGAAACTGCAGTCATGGACTACAGATCATTTGTTCTAGGCAACATTTCAACGAAACAAAAAGACGGTCCCTGGTCCAAAGGGCTCTTTCTGTGCACCTCGCATTTTGATTTTGTCTGTTTTCTTTTTCTTTTTTCTTTTTCTTTCCCAGCCTTTTCTGCTGTTGCATTTCAGTCTCACACTCTGCATCCTAATCGAGATACTTTGAATGTTTTCTCTGTTTTGGTGCAAGTAGCCAGCACACGCTGTCAGCACTCAGCACAGTCACCTCCCATACATGCAGAGAGAGAATACAGAACTATTTGTAACACATGCTCTGAATATAAAATGGGAAACCAAAGGCACAAGGAAGCCCCAAGCATGTTAACAGACTGTCGAAAAGAGCAGCCCACTATCTTTTTTGCTGAGAGGCAAAAGAGCACCTTCTTTCTGACAGTTATCTCAGGGGGAATATACTGATTATTGAAGATGCGTTATTAGTGTATAAGCTTAAAATAGATGGTCTTTTGGAGACATGCTAATCGTAAATTACAATGGTTGCTGTAATTTTATGACCTTGTCTCCCCAGGGTACTTTGGAAGAGACTGTGTTGATGTATGTAACTTGAACCCATGTGAGCATGTCTCCACGTGCGTGCACAAACCTAGCTCATCCCATGGCTACACCTGTGAATGTGGACAAAGCTACTACGGACAGTACTGTGAGAGCAAGTAAGAGGATTATTTTTGTTCTTGGTTTCTTGATCCTTCCAGGTAGCTCTTCTTCTAAGGCAGTGGTCCTCCCACTTCCTCTTCTGCTTCGGTTGGCTTTCCTGTTACGATTTGAGTGTTCATAGTGGATGGTATTCGCAGGCTCCCTGCCCTTTGGTGCTCTTGAGGTCTCTTCCCAGAGACCAGGCCAACTTCCATATACCCAGGGACCGCTCTTCTTCAGCAGCAGCCCAGGGGTCTGACCAATTGTGCTGTCGCACACCACTGCATCTGACCCGTCCCTTCTGGTGGCCTTGGCCTGAGTTTGCTCTACGTCTCTCCTTCAGCCCTCCCAGCCTGCACACAGAGTGATGCACCCAGTTAGGTGGCCTGTGGCCAGATAAAATGGCTTTGCAGTTTGGGTCCAGTCCCTGGGCTGGCAAAAAGCCATCTCTTCTGGACAGTCTGGGAGGCCTATGTCCTGTTGCTGTGTGGGAGAAACGTGCAGATTCCCTCGTCACTGTATTCCTGGTCTCAGATGAGCATGCAGCAACCAGCCTTATCCCAGAGACAGCACTTTGATTTGCTGTAATATGGGCCATTCATGTTGTGCAAATGAAGTGCACTTGTCTGCCCATTTAGGAATAGCTCATGTGATGTTTCCTTCCCTTTGAAAACCACAAGCTTCTTCCTCTGCCTTTTGTTGTGTGGGCTTGCAAATGTTGGCCATGCTGTTGCCAGATTCGTCTTTCATGCCTCTCGATTAGCAACGCAGAGATGTTGTCCCTTGTCATTATCTGCTGACATCATGTCAAGTGCAGCATCATGGTTTTTCATATTATAAAGCATAGAAGTACAAACCTGGCAATTAGCGTAAACAGAATTCAGCATGGTCTTTGAAACAGATGGCAAACAGCTTTTCTTTCCTAAAATGAGCAGCGGGGAGGGGATTCCTTGTGCATTATGCTGGTCACAGACTCAGCAGTGTCGTCCTTCAGGCTTGCTTGACGAAAACTTCCAGATAGCAGAGACCTTAGTCGCTGCCCCGGCCCCTTCCCAGAGCCCTCCTTGTCAGCACTAGTGTTGGGGCATCTGTGGGACAAAGCTGCTCAGAAGCTCACCCAGAAGAAAGAGCACCAGCGAAAATGAGGGTTATCCTTCAGCAGGGGCAGCTTTTGCATTGCTGCAGAGTCTCTGACGAGCTGTGCTGCTCCACTCATAGTCTGAATCATAGTCTTTCATTCATAGTCTGGATCAAAGCTGCCACTCTTACCTCTTCCATGTCCCTACCACGTGTGTCCTCCTCCTCCCCTGTGGCAGACCAGGGCTTTCTAGACCCTGTGGTGAGCTAGCAGAGAAAGCCAGGTTGGCTGCAAGTTGTGCCTTCTCTTTACAGGGTGAGCTTGCAGCCAGCTTTGCACCTGAGCTGGAGTCCCCGCAGATTGGACAAGCACTGCTATCGACAGCAGGGCTGGGACAGGAACCTGTGGGGATAGGGGTGGGATATAAAGTGTTGGGGAGCTCTACCCCGAGGCTGTTTGTGGTGGTAGGTAAACCAGGACACCGGCTCAGTTGCCTGAGCTGTTGAAGTGCTAGCACAGCCCAACATAGGCTGTCCAGCCTGCCCCAGCCAGCGCTTTCTCCAGCAGGGGACTAGGGCTGATGGGACTGAGACCGTTTCCACTAGGCAGCGTGGGCCCCATCACCCTCTCCCAGAGTAAAGAGCACTTTATTTACTCATACAGATGTATACTCCTTATAAAGAGAAGCTAGTCTTGAGAACATTTAGAGAAGCATTCCTTCTAGGATTCTGTAGCACTGATATTCTTTATTTTCTTTTATTACAGTGTGTATATATTTATATATGTGTTGATTGTTGGCTGCTGCAGTAACATACATAATACTGTATAAGCTGATGGAGCTGGGTGCAGATTTGGCCCAAAGCTCTTTTTTTCCACCTTTTTAGAGGAAACTTTCTTTCAATGTGATTTTCTTTTATAGGATCGACCTGCCTTGTCCCAGAGGCTGGTGGGGAAATCCCATCTGTGGCCCATGTAATTGTGAGACTAGTAAAGGGTTTGATTCTGATTGCAATAAGACCAATGGAGAATGCCACTGCAAGGTAGGCAAAAGAAACCAGTCTTAAGTCAAAATTTCTTTAGTTTAAAAAGTAACTATACCACTAATACTTACAACAAGTTGGTATCTGAGACAAAGTACACACAGTTGTGCTTTGTATCATATATATATATATATGTGCACAGTGTAGTTAATCTTTACCTAAAACATTTTACTGGCACCGCCTTTCACAAAATCATACTGTGCAGCTCTTATCTTATTTGCGTTCGGAAAGCAAAACTGAGAGGATGAAAGCCTGGCTCTGATCTCTCTGAAGTGCAGCCTGGTTTATCGGGGGAGATCAGACCTGGGCACAGAGGAATGCTGGTGGTGTTTTGTGTATCACAAGTGAGTAACAGCCATGAAACAGCTCGGGCCAGCTGGGCGAAGCTCTCCCCTGTGCAATGGCCAGCAAAAGGCTTAGCAGCTGGCGAGAGGTAGATAATACGAGAGGCTGGATGCTTTCCTCAGTGCTGGTTCTGTCGAGTTTAAGAGGAATTTGCCGTGGACAGGCAGGGACAGACTGGGGACACGGGAGGGGAGGCACCTCCCTCCTGAAGGTTTTACAAAGGGCTTCTCACAATAGGGTTTACAATAGGCTTGAATGACATCAGAGGAGCTGGGCCGGTGCTGACGGGCAGCAAATCTGCCCCCGGACTCTCTTGCGAAATGCCAGCAGGACACGCAGCAACTGTTGCGTTAAATCGAGTCAGCGGGGTGCCAGCACCATGCTCTTGTGTCATCGCGTAACGCCTCGGATCAAAAGCCTTTACAGCTGCGATTTGAATATGTGACCATTGGCTGCTCTCCACCCTGTACGTGAAACACTAATGGGCAGTGCAAGAGGTTTCCTTACTGGCTGGTTCATGCCATATAAGAGTGGAATTGCAAAGCAGAGAAAACTGCAAACCCTCCAACAATACGTTTGCTGGGCACTGGCAGCAAGTACACAAGGAGTAATGTGGGCCCTCTGCCCCCACCGCAAATCGTGGTCCACACCCCGGGTCTCTGCAGCACAGGGCAGCCCAGCCATCCCCCCGGCGCTCAGCTCTGCCTCTTCACGGTGCCTGGGCTAACGCAGCACACTTCCCATAGCTATTACGTGTTCTGCTAATAGTACTATCATTATTATCCCGTGCTTTGCAAAATCAGCCCTTCTGTGATGCACATGCTGCTAGAGCAGGATTTCAGAAACGCAAGCAATTTGGAACAAAAGTCAAATACCTCATGTCTATCATTTTGTTTTTTCTAGGCAAATTACTACAGGCCTCAGAGCAGTGACACCTGCTACCCCTGTGACTGCTTCCCCTCTGGCTCCCACACGCGCGCCTGCGACATGGAGACGGGACAGTGTCCTTGCAAACCTGGCGTCATAGGGCGGCAGTGCAACCGCTGTGACAACCCGTTTGCTGAAGTCACTGTGAAGGGCTGTGAAGGTACCTCCTGCCCAGCAAGCGCTGCCAATCAGCCGGGCTGTAGCTGCAGGGCCAGAGCTGCTAGCAGCGGGCAGCTGCGGGGTGCACAGCGGTGGGCGTGCAGCTGCATCCTGGGGCACGTGTGAGCCCAGCCAGGTGGCTCCAGCAGCGGCAGTGGGAGCTGCAGCAGCCTAAACATGTGCCCTTCCTCCTGAGACTGTGCCAGTATGACTCATGGGGGCTGGGGAAAAAGGAAAAAGCTCATATTTCTTTAATTTTCATCAAATGGAAATATAGCAAGCTTAGGCGGGAAGGCAAAGCACTAATCCCAATTTTACTTGAAAGCTGAGTTCATCTGCCAGCGCATTGTATTGCTGTGCTGCAGCGGAAGAGGTGGGTGAGGGGCCTCGCACCTCCTGCCCGCAGAGGCTGTGCCGCACACCTAGTGCATTCTGCCTTTCTTCCCCATCTTGCCCATCCTGCCTTTCCTCTCACCCACCCACCCACCCACCCACCCACCCTCCTCCTGCGATCAGCACAAAGCTGCTGCAGCCGCCAGCTTGCCACAGTGTGTGGGTGAAATGAAGGGAAGGTGTTTTCCCACAATAAAGGAGCAGGCAGAGATAGGCAGAGCCAAAACGCAGAACCCCATAATCATCCTGAGCTCTCCTCTGCCTTTACCTGTCTGCCCACACTGCTGGATAAGGAGCAGCTGATGGGTAACAGCTTGGAAGGCACTGCAGAGGGCAGGTATCCTGACAGGGTTTGGGAATTACAGGAAGGTCCTTTAGGCAGGTTGAAATATCTCCTTGTTGTGATTTTTATCTTGTCAGAACAATTGCATCATTTCTCTTTCTGCTTTCAGTAATTTATAATGGCTGTCCCAAAGCTTTCGAGGCTGGTATTTGGTGGCCACAGACCAAGTTTGGCCAGCCAGCTGCTGTGCCGTGTCCTAAGGGATCAGTGGGTAAGTTCCCTGGGTAAAACATTAACAACTTTATCTACATGCCTGTTTGAGGGGGAAAAAAAAAGAAAAAAAAAGTGTACATAGGGAATGGCATTAATTCATTATGTCTAGAGATTACAGCATAGGTCATTCACATCGCAAGCAGAAAAGTTTAGCTAGCTGAAACTCAAGAATTGTTAAAATACATTTGGAATAGTAGCAAAAAATAAATACAAAAGAACAGCAGATAAAGACATATAAAGGACAGAAATTCTGTATCTGTGTTTCAAAAAAACACAGTCCAATTTTCTGTTTTCTGTTTACCCTATCACGCAATTTTAACACATGTAACTTTTAGTTTCTAGCGACTTCTACGTGTTCTTTAGTGATAGGCTCCTCTGGGCAAAGATAAGATGAGGAAAATCATTTATGTGACGATTGCTTTGCTAGCATTGCAGGCTAATAAAGCTAAGAGTTACAACAGAACTTGCCATTTTCCACCCAACGTCTTTTCTCTAACCCATAATTCAGATGGCTGAAAAATGCATTTTATGAAGCATATGGGCTGTGTCATTTTGTACAGCAAGCAAATGACAATCTGGTTTTTCACACACGTCTCTGAAAATATTGATCAGATTTTGGAAAACAGAGTTCACAATCTTTTCCGAAGGCTGTTCTGTGGCAAATGAAACCTCTGTCTCATTTCTGGGCCTGGTAACTCTCTGCTGCGAGCTCTCCTCAGGCTCAATGAGTTATAAATGATTATTTGACTTCCTGAAATATTGCTGGGGGTAGGTCACTGCTTGTAGATGTGCAGAAGTTTTGTGATCAACCAAGTTCCTGTTCTGAGTATTTTAGGGGATAGAATTGATTATTATTTTTGTTACAGTGAAGAGTATTTACATTATTAAATAGTATAAAGTTGAATTAAAGTAAGTTTTCTGCACTATTTTTGTGGTTGACCGCAGTGTCTCTTCTAGCAAATAGGCTTAGAGTACTTATAGGAATTGCATATTTTAGATGAATTTTACAGAACGTTCAAAAATAGTAAGCCTTATAATAGTGAATGTTCAGACTAACAACCTGATGCTTAATTGTATTTGCCTAATCACGAAAGACAAATAATATCATTAGATACTGTCTAATTAATTGTAATTCTTATTTAGATATTAGTAGTTAAGTGGCTTAGATACATACAATATGTTATGTGCAAATTAACTAGCACAATGTAAATTTTGAATTTGATAACTTGCAATTCACTGTGAAGGATCCGCAGCCGATAATCACGTTTTAAAATAGTACAACATAATGGGCTAAATTAAGCAGAAAACTGCTCATAGACCATTCACAAGTAGCAAAAGGCAATTATACGTGTTGCCTGAAGTGTTTACCACATGCAGCATGCGAATGTGCTGGCATGTTTTGACATGAAGACAGCATTTATCTGGGAGGTCTTCCTGTATAGGCTATTATACAGAAATCTGAGCAGGGATATGTTTTCAGAAATAGTCAGGAAGTGCACAGTCTTTCTCATATTTGGTATAAATAAATTGCTGAATTCATTTGAGAACGTTAGGGCAGTGAGGCTGAGAGCGGTTAGACAGATCTTGAAGTTTTCTGTAAAGCCTAGGGAAAACGATTCATGAAGATGAGTAGTCTTTAACTTTTCTCAGACAGGAATCCCAGTTTGGAAAGTGAAATATGTGCGTAGCTCTAAGAAACTTGTAAAGGATGCGTGAAATCTATGAAGATGTACCCAGCACAATTCAGAACATTATTTACCATTAACGTTTTGTTTCCTTCAGGAAACGCGGTTCGCCATTGTAACATTGAAAAGGGCTGGCTGCCTCCTGAGCTTTTCAACTGCACCACCAGCACTTTTGTGGATCTAAAAATCATGGTAAACTGTGTTTTCTTGGTTCTGCCTTTATTTTATAAATTATCATCAGTTCAGATTCCAGTTTGATACCCCTGCACTCCATCTTTTGACGGAGTCCTTGAACCTCCTCATTTCCCATCAGAACCCGGGTGCTTTTCTGGCTCTCAGTTACATTTTCCATTGAATTGTCCTGTCCATCCTTTCTCCAGACAACCATTTTGATCAAACAACTCTTTTGTGCCAAAAATCCCTAAATGATGATTATCTTTGCAACTAGAAAGAAAAAAAAAGATACATCATTGGATTTTTTCTTCCTTCTTGTCTCTGATTCAGAATGAGAAATTACACCACAATGAGACCAAGATGGATGGAGACAAAACCATACGGATCGTGAGAGTGCTGCAGAATGCCACCAAATACACACACCGCTTGTATGGCAATGATGTGAGGACAGCTTACCAGATAATGATCCGAGTCCTCCAATATGAGAGCCAGCAGCAAGGGTTTGACTTGGCAGCCACGAGAGACGTGGAATTCAATGAAGTAAGAGAGATACTGTATACTGTGCTGAGCCTTTACAGTTCCCCGTAAAAGTTTTATGGTGGATAATTAAATTTATCTTTGACCAAAGTGGAGTGAATATCCTGAAATTGCTTAATATGTTTCACAAAGGAGTCAGTCTTCTCAGTTTAGAATGGGAAGTTGGTTACGCATGTGTGTATGCACACATAATAAATATCATCGTAATAGCAACCCAAAGGAAAATTCCTTAAATGAAAAAATACCAAAGTTGATGTGTTGTTCCTGGATAAAATACCTTTGTGTACTGTATTCAGTTTTGTTGGAAAACCTGCCTAATGTGATCATTTTCATTTAAATGTCCAGTGAACTAAATCTGAGCCAGTTGCTGACTTTGAAGGTTTCTTATAGTTCAGTTTGGAAACACTCGAGTCATGTTTATTAAAGAGTTGGTACACTGAAAGACACTCCATACTGTATTGATACTTTACGTGATGCAGGCACATACAAAAATGCATGCCAGAGGGCTTCTGCTAGTCAGAGCATTCATGAAAGACCCAGTTATTACAAAAGACCTCACCAGGTCTAGAGAACAAGCTGTAGCACCCTCCCTGTCTGGGGGAAACACATAGTTGTGGTGGAAAAGTGTGAGACGTGGAAGAAGCTGGGAGTTTTCTGTGGTCTGAAAACGTGAAGATTGGATGACTCATGTCAGGCTCCTAGAGCTCTCCTCATTGCCATGTGTGCTGCGAGGTACTGCTGTCCATGCTTGCCAATACTATTTCCAAGATCCTAACCATGGCGCAGCACAGATTCCAAGCTAAAACATCCTACTGCACCCATCCTGGCAGAGCCCAGAGCTCAGACACCACAGTAAGGATGCTGGAACAACCCTCCATGGCCCATGACTGGCCTCTCTGCTGGCCAAAGGTGGTGATACTCCCTTTGAAGCTGTGCTGCACCCAGCTTGCTACTCACAGTGCTCCAGGAAGACCAGCCAGGTCAGGCAGACTTTGGAGTGAACTTGGAGACCCTTTCCAAGGCCAAGCTGCACCAGGAGAGGGTGTCCCTGGGGAGGTGGGAGCAGAAGGAAATGTGCCTGAGAAAATTCCTCAGTGTCTTGGGCTGTACAGTCAGCAGAGAGTGGAAAACTTCTGAAATGTTAAACATTTTAGATGCACAAGATTTTAAGAGATTGAGTTTTTCCTTTCCTAAGGACACACTGCTAACAAACTTGTACCTGTGGGCTGTCAAGTGAATGAGTACCCCCATTCAGATCTTGAGAAGGAACTTCATTTTTAGCATGTTTTGTTAAGTAAAAATAAGAACAATAAGGAAAAAAAAAATGGCTTGGAAACCTCTGCTTTAATTTATTATTCTCTGCACTTGACACCGAAACTCATACAGATGATATTTTCAAGAACTCCCTAAATATTTTTTAGGATAGGTCAGGAATTTGAAAACTAATTAATAAAGCTCATGAGAAAAAGGAGGTAACATCCTAGGCTGAGAGAGCACAAGGGGAGAAGGAAATTTTATTTTTTTTTATAGTCTCAGGTAGAAGCTTGAAAAATAGACAATAAAAAAAAATAAGTAACGTTCACAAACACCAAGGAGGCCTGGTACCAAGTACAGCATGTGTCTCCTGCGTTCCTGGGGAAGCATGTAGTGCTTCTCACCCAGGATAAAGGCAGTCATAGTGGCAGGCTCTTTTATCTCAGATGCACACTTGCAACCTCAGACAATGATTAGAGAATACAACATCTTCCCCATCTGCTTCTAAATGATGCTGAAATATTTGCTTTGGCTATTTTAGAGCTTGGGGTGATTAATTCCTACCATAATTTATGCAAATTTTACCTTAGTTAGGAATTAGGCTTCGACACAGCAGTGAAGTTCATGTGTACACCAAGATTAAAAACTTCTTAGTCCCTTTCCCATTTAAGCCATTTAACACTCTCTTTTGGGATCTTCTTCCATTCAGCCTGAGGGTCCCTTTACATATTCTTGTAAGAAAGGGCAGGTCCTCAGCCAGAACTTCCTTTTTAACACCATTTGTAAGCAACATAAAAATGGAGGGAGAACAACATGATTTCAGTTTTCTTATATATTTTCAAGTTTATATATGCAAATTAATATTCACTCTTGTCAGTCTTCACCATGTAATTTGTCCTAGTTATGCAGAAATCAACAAATTTAAAAAAAAAAAAAAAAGAGAAAGAAAGCACTATTGCTATCTATTGCTTTCTTTTGATTTTTAACATATCACATTATTTTGATTTCTCTGGGGGAGTTCTGTGTACATACCAAGCACCCTGCTCTTCTTGTCTCTCATCTCTCCGAGATAAAACATGGTTGGGTTTTCCTCTGCATTTACTTGCTAAGTTTCGTGTCATAAAGGGGAAAGAAAATAGGCAGTTCTCTTACAGCCTCCAATTTTGCCTTGCTTTGCTCATAAAAAGTTTGGAGGGATTTGCTTTGTGTAACAAAAAAACCTCAGGGTGAGTAACTGGTATGCATATTTTCATACGGCTGCAGTAGAACATGCCTGCATTAAAATATTTCATTATACGCTCACCTGAGGCAGTAATGCCAATCATTTTCAATATTCCTCACTTGAAACCCAGCACTTTGTTTGCTTCATAATTCAGGCTTGTACTTTGTTTCTCAGAATATCATCAAAGTGGGTAGTGCTCTACTGGACCCCAGCAATAAGGAGCACTGGGAGCAAATTCAGCGAACGGAGGGTGGCACCGCACACCTGCTCAGGCACTATGAGGAATATTTCAACAACGTGGCCCAGAACATGAAGAAAACCTACATGAGACCTTTTGTCATTGTTACCACTAACATGAGTGAGTATCTGTGTTGAAAACTGCCATTTTGTGTAAGAGCTTTAAAAATGTGCTGGGTAGAGGTGCTAGCTATTTGTTTTAGTAGTACCCACTGAGAAACAGCATACTTGGATTTTCTAATCTAATCAGTGCTTTCATTTCAAGTCAATTGGGCCTTGATCCATATCTCTCTGTTGCCATGGGGGCCTCCTGGGAGACGTCTGATCTGTTTTCTCTCTGGGCTGCGCCACTGCTCTGTGTGGCATTTTGTTGCAGCCACTGCTGCTAGTGTACAGATGGTAGGAAGGACAAGTTTATAAGTGAAGGTAATGCCTTTTGAGACCACCTATGTAGCTGAACATAGTAGATCATGTTTTTGAAAGAATCACACCACCCCCACCTGAAGAATTACTGCAATATCGAAAAAAAGAAACCTACTATTGATCATACACCTCTGATTTTCACATGCCTTCCTAGCCTAGAACCTATCCAGAAAATCATCCTCTGTAGAAATTCCTGTGCTGAAAGGTATTTTCTCAGAATCATCCCTCCAAGCCTTCAAACACCCTCCCAGCCTTGCAAAACCCATCATCAGAGCAAAATCCTTGGGATCCGAAATATCCAGAATGGGTCTAAACTGAGAAGGAAACATCAGACGTACTGAGACACCTTCCCCACCTGCTGCAGTAAATGCCTCCTCTGACAAGCAAAGAGCAGCTTCTGCACTTGCAGGACTGTGATGTGCCTCAGATGTCCCCGTGGTACACGTGCAAGTGAACCACTGCAACCATAGCCCAGTCGGCCTCTTTCCTCGTTTTCTCCCCTGCCCTCTCTATTTCATTTTCTTGCCAGGTACCAACAGTCTGAGCTATTCAGGTGTTGGTGACAGTCCTGCACTGAGTGGGAGGTGAGACTGAGTTGGGTGACCTTCAGAGCTCCCTCCCAAGCCACGTTGCTATCTGATTTTTCTTTCAGAGATGGTCTAAATTCTTATCAGCCTGAACTTGTATTTAACATTTCAAGCCACTGCTTTTATTTCAGACCTGAACAAGGGCTTATGTGCCCAAAAGCTTGTCTTATTTTCCCAACTACAGCCATTGGTATAAGAAGTGAGTTTACCTTTGCCTACAAACCTTGCCCTGAGCGTGCTTCATATCCACAGTCACAGGGGCATAAAAAGCAAAGTCATGAAACAGTCAAGCTACAAAGTTTATAAAGTCCTGTGTCAACCCCAGGGGGGAAGGATTATTGTTGAACTAAGCCAAAATGAAAGACTTTGATTCCTGTTTAATAAACCAAAAACTAAATACTTCCTTTTGATTCAGGACTATCAGAATCAAAATATTTTTATCTTCGTACTCAGAAAAAAAGTATGCACAGTATTTTAGTCAAACTGAACTGAGAGGAAAACAAAAAACAGAATTTCTTGCAGGTTGTAAATCGTGATTTTTTTTCAACCAGCTCTTCCTGAGTAAAAAGGCGTGAGCTTGGGAGGGATGAGGCAACTCTGGCCTGAAAGGGGTCTGTTTTCTTTTGAACAGTTTTTCCAGGTGAACATGGTGTTAATGGAGTTTCTTAATGGCTCATCTGGGAGTTATTTAGAGACTGGGAAAGGAATGGGAATTTGCAGATCTTAACTTGGATATTTCTTCATACAGAAACTTGCAGTGGATCACAGCTTTCGGTGTAGGGTTACCCCCAGGATTTCCAGCTTCTCACTTTTATTAGAACATCTAAATTGGCACTCAATGACTTCTCTTAAATGGGAAAGTTCAAGCCAACTCAGCTGCTTTTAAATATTTTGGCAGTTAGACAACAGGCAGAGCTGATGAGGTGAGCCAGGGAGGAACTGCTAGTGTAGAGGAAGGAGAACTGGAGGACTAAAGAGTAGTCTCAGGTAAAACCCAGGTTATTTTCTTTGCTTAGCTGACTTTGCAATTTAATAGATGCCAAAGAAGTGTATTTCTGAAGCAGCAGATTGAGCCTTCCCTACAAGAAGCAGTTCTGAAATTGGAACATGCCATTTCTGTATTTCCAATGTTTGCAGTATTGTTTTCCTAGTATGAGATACTGTCTTGCAAATTCCTTTCCACTGCAAAATAAATTTATAATTTGATAAACGTAACATAATGCTGACACATAAGCTTTTACTTGTCATTTAAGGTATTAGTTGAGAGAAATTAAATTTGACTTTGTATTTTAGGGTTTAAATTTCTTTTCTGCATTGTGCAGGTATTTTAACCTTTCAATCATGTTTCATTTTGTCACAATATCATATTGAAAGCATTGAAGTTAATTTTATGGGACACTTTTTTTCCTCCAGTTATTGCTGTTGACATCTTTGACAAGTCTAATTTCACGGGAGCTAGAATACCACGATTTCATGAAATTAAAGAAGATTATCCAAAAGATTTGGAGTCATCTGTTGTCTTCCCTGCTACTTTGTTCAGACCTTCAGACAGGAAAGGTAAAACCCTTCTGCTGCTGTTCGGAGGGCAATTTTGACTAGCTCCCAAGGAGCATGACTGATCCTTGTGAAGCAGAGTGGTACTAGGGTGAGAGCACAGAGACCCTCTACACAAGTGAACATTATTTAGGGATGGAGCAGCTGTGCATACTTCTGAGGCATTTTGCCTGCCGGCAGTGATGGGAGCATAGGGGGCTGCGTAACTGGCTGTACCTGTCTGTCAGGTCTTGCTTGCAGCCCTTCAGAGAGCCCTGTCTGCCTCCGTTCCCAGCAGGATGGGATGGGACAGGACAGCTACCCGGAGCCTGCAGCCCCACTGCCACCTTCCCCCAGTCCCTGCAGAGATGGAGGGAGGCGATGCAAGAGATGGAGAATTCAAATCTGGGAGCAGAGCTGTGTTAACAGAACCAGACAGCAAATAAAAGTCTTGAGCTGCGCAGGGAGAAGAGTGAGGAGGGTGAATACATGGGGAAGTACCTGCTTCCCGGTGCCTCTGGAATACCCCGAGATTGCTGAGAGGAATCACAACTTACCTTGGGCAAGGGAAGAGAGAGAGAGTAACTCATAGTGCAATAATAATACACGTACCATGGCTGAACATCCTCCGAATGGGGAAATAGTAACACTTGTGAAAATAACACATCATAATTAATAAGTTAATATACTTTATGACTTTTTCCTCAGAAACAGGGCTCTTCCTTGTATGACTTGTATCTTTTCTGTAAGAAAAAAGGGAATGTGAATTTTAAGAGATACTGCCAAAACTGAAAGCTCATTATATGACAGAATTAGCAGAGAGCAATCCCATGTGACCAATTGGTGTATTCATACCACTAGTTTTGCCATATATAAAGGTACATACAATTTAATAGCATGTGTATTCTTTTAAAGTTGTCCTGAAATCATGCACAAAGTATTTATATACTTCTGGATCTTCCAGCTTACAAATGGCTTATTTTCTAGCTAGACTAAATGGTTATTCATGGTTCAATGGTTCTTTGATTATCAGCTATATAACTATGAAATGTGCTAAAATTTTATTAAAAATATCAAATATATTAGGAGGATGCTCAGTGCTGTAAGCCTAGAGTTATAACAACAGTAACATCTCTGTATCTTTGCAAAGCAAAATTACCAGTTTAAATGGTAGCTCCGAAGCTGTGTGGAAAGAATTTAATATTTGTGTTAATTCCATAGCAGTGCCTACAATGAAGCCTTCAAATCAAAAATTATCCTCTAAGGTGAACAGTGATGCACTAAGCCCTGAGGGTGCTTTTGCGAAGAGAAGGAAGCGGCACCCAGATGACTCAACACATCATACTGTTGCCATGGTCATTATATACCGAGCCCTGGGACACCTCCTGCCCGAAAACTATGATCCTGACCGAAGGAGCTTGAGGTAAGCTTCAGACTTGTCTGTGAGTTGTTCAGACGCCTTCTTCCACATGCTGTAAGTGTGCAGGGGAGGCAAAGCAGCTTTTATAGTGACCAAATGTCACCTGTGCTGCAGCTGTCACCGCAGTACTGTCTCTCGTCCTCCTCTGGCACACTGTGGAAGAATAACGTCAGTAGTGCCAGCAGCTTATGGAAACACAGCTGTGTGGAAGGCTGATGGTCCATCTACTTCACTTTCTGACTGGAAGCGACTGGAAATCTTTTATTTGGAGAACCTACCAAATCAGTGCTTTGCATTTTCATGTTTAGGTCACTGTGCAATTTTTCTCTTTTTGCAGATTGCCAAATCGCCCTATTATTAACACACCTGTAGTGAGCACAGCCATTCACAGTGACGGGGAGCTTCCTCCCAACCTGGTGGAAAAGCCCGTCATAGTGGAATACACCATGCTGGAAACAGAGGAGAGAACAAAGCCTGTCTGTGTCTTCTGGAATCACTCCATCACGTATGTGTCCTGCTTGCTTTAGGCCTGTGCCTGGCAGCTGTCTCAGTAGCAGACAGTTCCACCCAGGAAGATTATTCTAGAGGAAAACCCTTTTGCTCATTTTATTCAACTGGCAACTGATTCCTAGTGGACTTGAGCTGTGTAGTCACTTCCCACCAACCAGAGAAAAATGAAAATAATTATCATAACTCTTCAAACAAAGGATTAGCCATGTGATTTCTGACGAACACAGTGTCATCCTGTCTTTCTGCAGGCTTCATTTTCACCCATCAGTAATAAATCTCACAATTTCCTTGTATTTATGCATGCTTTTGGCCCACAGGTGTATCTCTGGATGGGCATAGCCTGACTCCATTGCCTGAATTCATGGCTCGTCTGAGGTCCATAAATCGTGACTCTCCTTGCCCCATGCCCTCATTTTAGGATGGCATCTTCAGGAGATGATTCAGTCTTACATACATGGGCTGCATCTCCTCCTGTTACACTCTAATAACTATGGACAGAATACCTGGCAAGCAGGCACTCACCCTTGACGCCTCAGCCAGGGCCAGTGCAAAAAATTACAAACCCAAGTCTTCATGTGAGTAAAAAGGAGGACTGAGGTTTTGCAGATGAAATTATGTGAGTACAGATGATAAAGTTTTGAATCTCAAATTTTTGCATCAAAAGACAACCCGAAGACATTTGTGCCGATAGGAAGCAGCTTACTTTTCCTTCCGTCAGCTATTGTGGATTTGTTTTCGTTTGTTTTAGTGAAAAATTGGAGGGAGAGGAAATATCTTTTTTAGATATCTTTTAGACCTCTTCCAGTTGTTAGGAAGCAATCTTAATACATAAGCAGAGAGTATTTGACTCTCTAGGAGGGAAGTGTGAGGGAAAAGACGAAATATTCTGAAAATGGCTTACTTAGATCTTTTGTATTCAGTAAAGTTAAAGATACAGACATTTTTCTTGAAAACATGAAAAATGTTAAGAACTGTATATGCTCATGTTTTGTTGGATTTATGGCATTGTGGAAACAGCACAGTTCTGTTGTAGATATTTCGAGAGCGTGGATAAAACAAAAGAAAATGTGTTGAGAGGTAGCTACACGCTTTGCATGTTATGATTTCACAATATTGTAATGTCATGGGTTTAACGCGGCCAGCAGCCAAAGACCATGCAGCCGCTCGCTTACCCTCCCCTGCCTCAGGGGGTGGAGGGGAGAATTGGAAGAGTGAAGGTAAGGAGATTCATAGGTTGAGATAAGAACAATTTAATAAGTGAAATAAAATAAAAATAATAATTATAATAATAGAATATGCAAACGAGTGATGCATAGTGCAGTTGCTCACCACCCACTGACCAATGCCCAGCCCGTTCCCGGCTAGCGATCGCAGAGGAGAGAAATCCCAAAACCACAATCCTGGAAAAGAGAGAGAGCCAGCCTCCCAACCAAGCCACATTTATATATTGAGCAGGACATCACATGGTATGGAATATCCCATTGGCCAGTCTGAGTCTGTTGCTCCCTCCCAGCTGCTTGTGCACCTGCACGCTGGCAAAGCATAGCAAGTTGAAAAGTCTTTGATTTCTTAGCAATAACTAAAACCGTTAGTGCATTATCAACATTCTTCTCATATCAAATCCCATACTAAATCCAAAACACAGTGCTATTCTAGCTACTAAAAAGAAAACTAACTTTATCCCAGCCGAATCCAGGACATGTAACTATTACATGTATCATGCAGTTTTCAACCTTAACACCAGGTATATAGTGAGAGGATGATACTGTCTGCCCAGGGTAAGAGGAATAGCTGATACTGGTCTCCTAATGATCCAAAAACTCTAGTAAAACTATAGAAAAATCTTTTAAAAGGCAATATTCTATGCTGGAAATAAAAGAGCAAACTAACCTAGGAAATGTTTGCCTCCCATTCAAAAGCTTCAGGAGATTATATCATTGAAAGGATCGAAGAAGCAACAGAAATCTCTTATGTTAGCAATAATAAACTATTTGCCTGCATGTAAAGTACTGTAATTGCTGCTCTGTACAGATGATTCTGCCAACTATGAGGGAATGGCAAGTCCTTTTTCATAAATTTTTAAACATTGTATGGGCTTGAATAGCTCATTAGTTCTAAAGTGATTCATCTATTAGCTATTTGCTGGCAACTTCAATGGCATTGTTGTCTGTGTTGCCTCTTCCTACAGCCACAATTAAAAAGCAACTCTTAAACTGCATGTAACAAAAGTTTTTAAAAAGTGAGTACTTTTCAAGAGAAAGTGGTATTTAAACTATTTAACAAATATTTTATTGCTGAGTGAAAAAAATCTCCTGTAATATCTAATTAAAAACTCTTTTCAGTAACAACAAGAGTATTTTTATTGATCATTGACTTCAGAATACAATGATTAATATTGATACAAAATAATTTCTGAAGTCACTAGAGTTAACCAAGGCTAAAAAGGAAACAATTTTTAAGGAAGCAGTTTCTCCCCAATGTTAATGCAAGAGATCTCCTGACAGAAAGTATTATTTACTGTTTTTAACCTTTTCTTGTCTACTTTTTAGAGGTACGCTATGATAAAATCGTACTACTGCTGAAACATATTTCATATAACAGTTTTACAAGCAGTGTCTAAATCTAGGGAAGTAGAGATGACTCAAAAACATGTCTATCTCTGTGTTTTTTTTATTTTTTTTACCCTTGTTACATCCAGTTTGCTCTGTACAATCACTTCCCCATATTGCTTGTGTGGTCACTGACCCAAAAGCAAAGGTTGTTTTTTTTAAACTCAAACCAAATTGTTATAAAACCAAAAAATTTGGTCAGCAAAGCCAGGTGTCATATCAGAAACTACTTCAACTGAAGGCTTTTTACGTTGATGATGCTCTTTCAGGCAGGTGACAGCTATAAATATTTCTGTCTTGGTACTTACAGTCCTCTCTGGTTACAGAAGAAGAGCTTCAATAGCAGTAGGAGGTGAGGGGAGATCAGAGGATGGGTCTCAGAAATGCCATTTTTTTCCCTGCAGGATTGGTGGGACAGGTGCCTGGTCTTCCAGAGGATGTGAGCTGTTTTCCAGAAACCAGAGCCATATTGCTTGCCAGTGCAACCATATAACCAGCTTTGCCGTCCTGATGGACATTTCGAAACGAGAGGTGGGTGATGCCAGACTCGGGATTTTTGAGAGCTTTGGTTTTCAAGAACATTGAGCTAGAGCTTGGGCTTGAGCTATGAACCTGACTCAGAGCATTGTCAGTAGGTCGATCCCATGTTGCAGCATGTCAGGAGCGTGTTGCCCCATGCCTAACAGCACCTGCCGTTGGGTCTGCTGAGAGGAACTTCTTACCTGGTTGGTGCAGGACGCAGCCGGCAGTGCAGAACTGTGCCAGGCTGTGCTGCAGAGAGCTGTATGGAGAAGGGAGTGAGACAAGGTAGTTGTGAGACACATGGTGGTTGTTATTAGGTCCATCTAGAATTACAATAGTGGGGACAATGACATAACACCATAGGTTTTTCAGCATCTCAGGACAGCCTTAACAGGGGCAGTCCAGCATAAAATTCACCGGGATTCCTGCTTAACTGTCTGGGTACTGCCCATACACGTTCAACATGCTGAGTAACTTAAGAGGTGGCATTGTCCTCTCCTGTTGGTCCTAAAGCAAATCTCTAAATTGGCTCAGTAGTAATGAAAACATTGACTTTCCAAGTAGTAGATTCGACTGGAGGAAAAGGAATGAAAGACCCCCAGAGGTCCTGTCAATCTGTCTTTCTACAGAATGGGGAGGTGCTTCCTCTGAAGATCGTCACTTACACAACCGTATCCATCTCGCTGGTGGCTTTGCTGATCACCTTCATACTGCTGGTCCTGATCCGCACGCTGCGTTCCAACTTGCACAGTATCCACAAAAACCTGGTGGCTGCCCTTTTCTTCTCTGAGCTCGTCTTTCTTATTGGAATCAACCAGACTGAAAACCCGGTAAGAGTTGCTCTGTGCTAACTGCTGGAGTTCTTGTCAAGCTTTAAATCAGGGGATTCATAATGTGACTTTTACCTGCTCTCTTCTGTTTCATTTTTTCTTTTTTTTTTCACTTCTGCTTGGCCTCAACAGTCATTTGAAAAACGTCAGACTTTTAATATATTCTTGTATGTTTTACATGATTAATAGCAGCACAAGGAGATAGGACTATATCTTATTTTCACAGAGCAAGTGACAGCAACCCTGTTGAAGACTTATCCCAGGAACTGAACGCTGAATACTGATTTCTTCCTTCCTTTCTATCGATATGTTTTCTGTCTTGCTTTGTCTGTTCAGTAGGAGGCTTTCCAGTTTCTCCTGCAGCAGGTACCTCAGAAGCCCAAACAGCTCCTGGTGTTGACTGGTAGGTTGTCAACTGTGTTGCTGTGCAGGTGCTAATATGCATGTTGCACACTCACCATGGCCACTGGGGAGAAGCCACTTGCCAGGCGTGGGACAGCTTGCTACCTAGGAGACCTGTCGCTTTGCTTTGTACTTTCCAGCCACAGTGATTATTTGCTTTAGCCCGTCATATCTGCTGCCAAAGCTTAGTGCAGGCACCTCCAGCATTGTGCATGTCAAGAAATGCAAGCTATGAATGGACTGGATATGAGATATACGCTCCACGTGAAGCGTGTATGTTCATTGCTACCTTAACTATGTAGCATTGTATGTAGTATTGCTGCTAATTCTTAGTAGCACTTGTCTCAAAAGTCATGGTTACCATGCAGTTAGGTGCGAAACAAGCAGGCGAGGGTTCCAGCACTGCCAAGCTTCACAGTCGCCTTTACCAGTCAGTAGACAGATGGGGGATGACATGCACTAAAAAATATGTCCTTAACAGATATGAATGATATTCAAAATGTTAGTGTAGGGATTATCTGAGCACTCTGAAGAAAATTTATATTCTAGAAATCCTTTACTGTACACATTTCAGTCTAAATTTTGAGGAAGAAGTACAATCTTGAGATGAGAACATAAAAAATCAATCATACCGAGTCCACATTGTCCAAGCAGCAGAAATGGGAGAAAATACCGACATTCAATGGGTATCATCACCGTTATGGTAACGACACCATTGTGCCTGACCATGTAGCTTCACTTACTGTCTAACTTAAGCCTTAACTTAAGGTAACTTAAGTGTTACCCTGGTTTCTGATACTCATTTGAGTTATAACATGCATTTTAGAAAGTATCTGACCTTGACTTAGAGATTTAGTGTGATGGCAGTCTCTTACCTCTGTTAGTGTAAGGTGTCATAGTGTCTCATCCCAGTTGAACATGCTGTCAGATTTTGTCTAATTTCAACTTCCAGTAACTGGGTGCTGTCAAGACCTTTTCCTAGTAAATTTGAGAGACTTCTCTTACAAAAATTGTCTTCTCAGGAAGCCTCTGTCCAATAATATTTCTTTTGGAAACCTGAAGAAAATTAAGCTGCCTAAGTTCTTCAATTTCTAAGATTCACCTATTCTGTTGCCTTTTTTCTGGGTTTTCTTCCTACACTTTACCTTTTGGAAAATTATGAATGCTGAACTGGATGAAGCTTTCCAGCTGGTAGTGTCACTTCCAGTCTCATATTCTGATATTCCCCTGCACCAGGAACTTCAGTTATCTGCTGCTACAGTGAGGTCATCTGCAGTGACCTGCCCTCTGGAATTTGGTCTCCTATCATGTGTGACCCATGTTGTCTTTGTTTCATAGTGTACGAGTTTGCATATTGAAATAACTTTGCCCAAATGAACTCACCTTGCCAACTGATCCACAGCGCTCCGTGTAACTTGACCTTTGTCGTGCCTTTTTGAGCACACCACTCATTTTTCACTGCATTTCACTAGTGGGGAGTTTATACTCTTTCAGTTCTCCAACATGAATACTGAGGAGCAGCGGGACCAAGCCCACATCCCTGCAGGATCTTACCAAAAGTTATGCAGTAAAGGATGGCTCCTGATTACCAGGTTCCTTTCATAGTATCATGAAGCACCAAGCAGAGGCTTATAAGAGTAGTAAACCAGTTCATTATAGCAATACCACAAATACTCATGGTCATACTTGGTGAGACTGGTCTCTTTTGCTCCTTCCCATTTTCATGCTTTTGGGCTCATGGTGTGGTCATGTCATGTACTGTTACCAGGACTCAGTGAAACACCCCAAAGCTTTAACCCACTTGCAAAGAACTTTAAGTTACAGAATATATTTCATATGGCAGAAAGCCGCTCCTTACAGCCTACCCAGTCAATTTGAGAAGTTAGGAGGGCTGTAAGCCATGTCTGCCTGAAACAATTATTCATCTGTCTGTATGGAATGAGAGTTGTCTAACGAGTCATGCACTGATGAACATAAAGAGGGAAAGAATGCTGGAGCACAAATAATGCTACGCTGCTTGGCACCCAGCCTGGCTTTTATGGGTTTCTGTAAATTAACAGTCACATTTCTGGGCGAGGTTTTAGTCTTTCCCTGGACTATTGATAGAAAGTGATTTATTTTCTTTCTTTTTTCTTACCTGAAAAAGGTAATGTTCAGGTCAGTAGTCTACTCATATGCACGTGCTAGTAGGAACAACAAAAAAAAAGCCCTGCTTACATAGAGGGAAGAAAGGTTTTTGGTGAGCTACATTTTCAATAACGTTTGGTGTTATAATAAAGCTGATGGAGTAAGTGAATCCAGAAAGTTGGCAGTCTTTGTATGATTCCTTCGCTCTGCAACGTTAAACAGGGAAACTTACGTTTCTGAGCATTATACCATGAAAAAACACTAAAAAGTCATGCCAAAATCTGAAAGGAAGGTCAGTGCTGCACAGGAACAAAAGGATCCAAAACACAATGTAAAACATATTGAAACAAAAATTAAATGGTTACACAAAGTGCTCTTAATTCAAACTTATCAACAGATCCTTGGCAAAATCCTTTGTTCTGCTTCTAAAAGGAGAAGGTTAATTGCAAGATTTCAATTCAGGTGTCAGATGCTTGTGGTCATTCATAGAATCATAGAGTAGTTTGGGTTGGAAGGGACCTCAAAGATCATCTAGTTCCAACCCCCCTGCCATGGGCAGGAACACCTTCCCCTAGATCAAGTTGCTCAAAGCCCCATCCACCCTGGTCTTGAACACTTCCAGGGATGGGACAGCCACAGCTTCTCTGGGCAACCTGGTCCATTGTCTCACCACCCTCAGAGGGAAGAATTTCTTCCTTAGATCTAATCAAAATCTACTCTCTTTCATTTTAAAGCCATCGCCCCTTGTCCTATCATACATGCCCTTGTAAAAAGTCCCTCTCCAGCTTTCCTGTAGGCCCCCTTTAGGTACTGGAAGACTTCTACAAGATCTCCCCGGAGCCTTCTCTTCTCCAGGCTGCACAGCCCCAACTCTCTCAGCCTGTCTTCAGAGAAGAGGTGCTCCAGCCCTCGGATCATCTTCATGGCCCTCCTCTGGACTTGTTCCAGCAGCTCCATGTCCTTCTTGTGCTGGGGACTCCAGAGCTGAACACAGTATTCCAGGTGGGGTCTCACAAGAGCAGAGTAGAGGGGCAGAATCACCTCCCTCGACCTGCTGGCCACACTTCTTTGGATGCAGCCCAGGATACAGTTGGCTTTCTGGGCTGCACGCGCACATCGGTGCCTTGTGTTGAGCTTCTCATCCACCAGCACTCCTGTTTTCACCCATCAGACTGTTGAGTTGGGAGAGAAGGCTGGTTAGCAGATACTACAGAAATGCAAGTCTGTGAATGTCAGAAGTTTCAAGGTGGCCATTTGGTCACAAAGATGACTTCAGCTACCAGTTTGCCCACTGTAGCTGTTACTCTTAGTTACACTAAGGACCCGGTCTCTTTGGTTTGAGCAGGTCCTTCAATTTTGCTGCTGTCAGCCTGGCAGAGCTGAGTGGTCCACTCCACTTCGTTCTGCTGACATAAGATAAAACCTAAATCCAAGCCTGGGACAGGAATCTCCAGATCCCTTTTTTTCTAGCTGAAGACGTGAACTACCCGGCCAGCATTAACCTGCTTTCTATTTGTCCTCATGACTTCTATCCCTGACTGCAAGTAGCACAGCTTCAAGAGAAGGGTAGAGCCGAGCATTTCTGGACCCAGACTATCCTACAGCCTGGCAGTTAGGATGGTTTTTCTACAGTGTATGAGAAGGGGGTTAACCTCGCTGCTCAAGCTAGGTGGAGCCTAGAAGCCACTCTCCCACTTTGTAGTCAGATACTCTGATTTTGATATTAGGTAAAAGGTTGATCTGTGGAGTAGGTGGTGATCTACTTCTTGATCATTTTAGTCCAGTGGTAACAGCCAGGAATCCTCCATGACTTGTTGAAGTATAGATGTGCAAAGTCTGCAGGGTTCGTCAGTGGAGAGCAGAGCTGCAACCACAAAAGAGACAACCATTGCCTTACCCCTGGATGCATCCATACTTTTGCTTCTCAATTCCTTTTTAAAAAGAGTCTCAGGAAAGGTGCTGTAGATAGAACAGATCTTTTCACACCTATGACACAGTCACATAGGGGCAAAATGGTCTGCTGAGCTTATGCTAGATCATAGGATCACATGAAATTTTGCCTGTTTGTGAGACAGACATTTCATTTACCTGAGCAGAAAAATCCTCAAAGAAATGCTAGATTTCTTTGGTTAAGATCTGTAGATCATCTGTGGCTCATGTTCAGCCTGTTCACATTTCCTGTGCGGAAGATTCATGGATTTCTGTCCCCAGAAGTGAAGTTTTTCAGAGCAAGAAGAGCTTTCTTGGGGACTGGTCCTAAAGTGAAGACCTAAGATCTGTCTCATACCTTTCTTCTGCCTCTGCCAAACACAAGGAGAGTTTCTTTGTACTTCTTCGGCTACTAGTATCAGGCACAAAACAATGTCTACTTTAAGACAAAGCAAAACTGTCCCAAAATAGCACACTTCCGTGGAGAGAGAGGTCTCTTTTCTCCATGGAAAGAGTGAGTAGCTGAAAAAACCCATAGAATGGCCCTTGATGTAGAAATGGGAGACACCAAGTGAGTGCCAGGCTGAGAGTGCCCGTTCTCAGGAGCAATTTGTTGGCTTTGAGGTGAGACCAGTTTAGCTGATGTGGTTAAACGCACTGTGGGTGAATTCATGGGAGTGGTAGTGTGCAGGCGAGACTCATACACGAGGCAGGACAGAGGGTCTGCAGCCTCCCTAAGGGCGTCCCCATCTCCTGCTTTGCACTGGGAGAAAACGCCAGGAGCTCTGCCAGCCCTGCCGCTTCTGCGAGCAGAAGGAATTTGATCAGAATAGCCAAAAGTCTCTCCTGTGCAGCAAATACGCACAGAGAAATTAGCCACAGCACATGGAGGGCAAGGACAATGGCAAAAAGTGCATTGGGTTGATAGGGTAAAGCTGAAGCAAACTCAAAGCAGGCCACATAATTTGGGAAAAAAAAAAAAAAAAAAGAAAAAGAAACTTTCACAATATGAGCAGCTTTTCTGAAACTCTGAAAAACTTAATTTATGGCAGTATATTTGTTCTCCCAAAACCTTTTTCTTACACTTGCCTTTAGCTGCACAGGGAAGCTGGTGACTCACCAGGCTGTGATTCTGTGATTTGGAAGAGCAACTCTAATTTCCCTGCCCTTTCCCTTCTGCAGTTTGTGTGTACTGTGATTGCCATCCTCCTGCATTATTTCTACATGAGCACCTTTGCGTGGATGTTCGTGGAGCAGCTCCACATCTACCGGATGCTGACTGAAGTGAGGAACATCAACTTTGGGCATATGCGATTCTACTACGTCGTTGGCTGGGGCATTCCTGCCATCATAACAGGTACCCTCATCCATCCCAAAACAGCTTCATTTCCCTTCCCTGCCATCTTCACTAGCCAGATTCAGGAAAGTTACCCCATCCAAGACAGCTGTGGGTGCACTCAGCTACTGCTGTCACTTTAGTGTTTTTCTGAACGAGGGCAGTACCGAATGAAGTCTAGCAGAAGACAGCCTGAATTTGACAGATCTGTGCACCAAACATCTTATTGCCCCAATTGAAGTGATACTGAGGGTTTTACAATAATATAAACATAATTGCTCTCAGAATAAAGCAGAACTTGATAACATTGCTTGGGAATAACAGTATTTCTAACAACTTTGCCGGTGGCCTTCAGAAATTCTCCTTTCATGTGCTGGTACCTCAGGATAGGGACACATGGTCTCTCGAAGAGGTGGTTGTGCTAGCTTCAGAAGCAATGCTGCCCACAGGACATTAGCACCGCCCTTCACTGGATGTTCCTGTTGCCCACCCTCGACCAGCAGTAGATGCTCCCTGAAGGGGATTTCAGCAGTTCTGTTTTACTTGGCATGAAAACAAGCTGAGAATATGCAAGCAGCCTTTTACTTCATTTCAGATACAAAGGCAATAACTTGCAGTTGGGGAAAAGTAATGAAAACCTGGAGGCAGTAATCTTTTAAACTGTTCCAGGGTGATCCACAGGAGCACATCCATCTCCGCCCTCACCATGCCTATTTTTGCAATCAGACATTTCCAGTGCTACCCTAAGCACATGGCGCTGCGTTAATTCAGGCAGACAGCTCCTCGGGAAGTGCACTTCGCACAACAGTTGGAGTGGGGTTTTTTGGTTCAAATATTTCAGCATGTATCTGTTGCCATATGGGAAATCAGATCATAGACAGACAGTTAACTTTTATCCAATTACTTTTATTTTTACAGATAGCAACATGCTGTCAGCAACGGCAGAGATTTAGATGTCTCTCAGATCAAACAAATATCTATCACCCATGTACACTTGGAAAAGTACTGTGGAACAAGTTAGAATTTTTAAAATATATGGGTTTTATTTCTATATGACTTACTTAAGAAAGTGTAATACAGAAACATAATGTAGGTTAGCACAGGTTAGCTTTCATTCTGGAGAGCTGGTAAGTTTTTTTCCATATCACCTTGTGGATAAATAATTTCTGCTTCTATCAGTTTATCCAGAACACAGTGGAAAGTACAGCCCAGAAGGCTTTGCTGCTTTAGACATATCTCTGACATTTTAAATAGATATTGTCCTTGAACTTCTAAAACATTTCAGACCTGTGTAACTTCTATCACTACATAGAGGACTACTGCAATATATTTAGGAATGTTTAAGTGCTCTCAGATAGTTGGCAGCATCATTTCTGGTAGAAAAGAAGTATTATCGTTTAATAGCAGTAAGCAATTTGCATTTCAGAAGACACAATTCTTTACAAGAATTTTGTCAGAAGGATTTTCTGTTTCAAGTTTAGTGTCTCTCTTGAATTTTAAAATTAATTCAGACTTTCTCAACAGCAATATTGTGCAATCTAAATATTACAAGTACACCGTTTTTACATTTTTCTACTTCGGTATTGTTCTCTGTGATATGGAACTATTTTGCACTTTTAAAACTATGAGTTATGTTTCCAGGTTGTCTCCTGTAGTTTAAACTCTGAATCTACTCAATTTGCAGTTCATTTAAATGAAAAGTCGGATCCCTATTACTGAGCAAGTCAGAGGATTTTGTGAAACGAAGGATGAAGAAACCAAGCCTTTAGTTTGCCTTTCCAGGTTTAGAAATCATCTGAAGAGAAAATTATTTCATCATAAATAGCACAATGTGGGATTTCTTGCCCCGGATAACTTTGTTTCTGTACATATTTTAAATAACCTTATTTTTTAAATTTTCATATCTAAACAGTAAAAAGGTTCCAAATTCATAACATGCATCTTAAATGCAATTTCTTTTAAATTGCTTTATGAAAGAAGGATTGTGTATGTTTCTTAATAGTGGAAAAGTCTAGATATGGGAAGGGATTTCAGTCTTGGACATGCAAAGAACTTTTTTGTTTTATTTGAAATATAAATGTCTAGCCCATTTCATCTTTATTATAGCTATCCGGACAAAAAAAAACAACGCACACCACAAAAACCAAAAACACCTACAGTAGCAGTGGCTTTACTCTGTTTTGTTTGTTTATTTTTTCTATTTTCCATGCTCAAACTGACATTCATTTCAGGCTGGGACATAGCAGTCCTAAGGCATCTGTAATGAGACCAGGCTACTTGCAGAAGGGAACCTTGACAGTTAGGGGAGGGGGAAACTCAGCAAAATATTTACATAGGGAACACTCCAGCAGGGAAGAACCACATTAATCACAGCATAGAACAGCAAATTACCATGAATAAAAGTAGGATGGAAGTTGGGCGAAGGCTTACAGCCATCAAAAGAGTCTGGATCTGGAATATTCCTCCATGGGGAGCGACAGTGGAACGTTTTAAATTTGTTTTAAGCTTGCTTATTTTAAAATGTGGTTTGATCCATCTGGGAGAGGGATTTTTATGACTTCCTTGCCTCAAGAGCAAAGGGCTGGATTTGGCACCCAGCAAGACCCCTCCAGTTCTGCATGTCTTCGTGGCAACACGCTAACCAGTTGGCATATGCGTGCTGTAACTGCTTTGCCATGGAGACTGCAGTGCTCATGTTAAAACAGGTTCTTATATAGCCCTAAAACCAGTATCCCCCAGAAAATGGCACTTTCCGAATCTGCTATTTGCTGTGAATACTAAGTGAGGCGATGAGTCAGGAGAGAGGTGAGGCTGACCCGCAGTCACCTGAGTCACACACGGCTGCTGAGCCTGCAGGAGCTCAGAAGGTTCAAAAATGTGGCCCTCCAGCAACACCTCCACACAGTGTGCTCGTGACACACTCCCAGGATGTGTGCTGGTCCCCACAGGATGCTCAGCTCAGCTATAGGACCAGCCTTGGTTTCTGCCAATATCACCAAGCTATCTTGCAGCCCACATGCTTAGTCTGCTCAGGGTGACTGGGCTGCAGCATTTAATTGATGTGCCAAAATGATTCTCTATATTACTTTGCATTGGCTTAATTCTGCCTTTGGGTAAAGTGTTATTTCACTTATTGTTGACTCCAGTAAAATTTGAACCGCGTACCTGAAGACTGCAATTCACCTCATTTGTTTAATGGAGAACTTTAGGGTAGGATTTTGAAAGTGAAAAAATGTTGCTGTCTGCCAGTTACTCTCAGAGCCAGATGTTTGGTCAAAACGTAGTTTAAGTGCCACTAATGGGGAAATCACGTCCTGGGAAACAGACTGTGTCTGTAGAATTACATCTGTGTAAAATACTTTATGGTCTCTTAATCATTTATGGCTAATTCTTTCTGAATGGCAACTGCTGAAGGGGGTGGTGGAAGGGCCATGAGAGCAGGGAGGGAGACCAGTCCTATCTCATTCCACACTTCAGAGAAAACAGATCCAATATCCACTGCTTTGCCAAATAACCAGTTTAACTTTCATAGACCGTAGGCTTGTACCAGATGTGAATATTGGCTGTGGGCCAGCTTTAAGCAGTGAGAGTGAAATGCAGCTACCTCTCTCTTTTTCAGTGTCTTTTCATCAAAGCACATGGGCTTCAATTTAAAAATAGGCATTTGTTAACGCACATGAATTCTCCTTGCGGAGCACAGCACTGCCGTCAGCCTTGGCCACCTGCTTGAGTCAGGACATACGCTCAACGCAATAGGTGCCCCCGATGCCCAGACAACGTGCTGCAGCCATTTACCATATGTCATTGGCCATAGGCCTCGCAAAGATCAGTTTCTGTGTCTTGAAGAAGGAAGACCTCTGCCGTATTTTGCAGGTCAAAGGCAGCAATCCCTGTCCGTCGCCATATGGGCGAGGTGTAGGTCACCAAATCAGACGGCACTGTAAATCAGCAGGTGGAGAGTGGACTCAGAGACTCCCTTGGAATTGTCCAGGCTTTGAAAAATAAAACAATAGAAGGTGTGTTCTTAATTCAATTGCCTTGAGGGCATTAGCAAACTCCATTTCAAACAGCGCTGAAAGCAAGGTGAGGTACCTGGGATGGCAGCTCAAAATGAATCCCACCTGAGCTCAAGCGGTTAATTCCCATGAGTTCCCAGGTTCCTTTGTCTCTGGTGTTATTTTAGTGACAGAAGGCTCACAGCAGTTAAGAATGCACTTTTTTTGTAGTATAGACATCTCCTCAGGTATGATTCATGTCATTCTGCTGCGTAGGCTTATTGAAATTCCTCAACATGTCACTCACCCTCAAGGCTTCATCACACTGTGTGAATATGACTATAAAACTGTGCTGAAACAGAATTCATTTGGAACTTGCATTTATTGTCATTTTTATGCAGCTGAACTTTGTTCTGGTAGGCAAAAACTCATACTATCATTTGATATGGAGTGACTAGTGTACAAGTTTTGATTTACAAAAATTTCGTTTCAATATTTGCCTTGATTTTGACTTCCAGACTGTCCTATTGAACACGTTTTGCCATTATCATTTTGTTTGTCAGACAGTGATTTGAAAATGTGCCTGGTTGTACAGAAGATCTCAGCAGCCCCTTTCTGATGTACTTTCTCTCTGTTTTGTGACCCAGGGCTTGCTGTTGGGCTGGATCCACAAGGCTATGGGAACCCTGATTTCTGCTGGTTGTCTGTTCATGACACTCTTATCTGGAGTTTCGCTGGGCCCATTGTAATTGTTGTAGTTGTAAGTATGATGTAGTTGTCATCCTGAGGTGTCTCTTCCCTACTGCTACTTTTTCTTTTATGTTTTGTCACCAATAGTCATAATATGAAGCTGATATACTCGAGCTTGCTTCTTTTGCTTAAACAGGTAAGACATGAGCTAAGCTTCTGGAAATCAGAGGGCTGCTTGCCAATGTGAAGATTGCTTATGGAGCAATGGCTATATGGCCAGAAACCTATCTATTTTTTCCTGTTTGCTTTGTTCCATGTTTGAAGGATTGGTCAGTGGGCTTATAAAATAAATCAACAAAATGAGCCATAACAAGTCACTCCATCTGGAAGTCCTAAAGGAACATCAAAGAATTCAAATTTCAGGAATTTAAAAGAATTGACTGGTGTTTAATTTCTCCCTTAAAACATCCCTCAGTAACAGAGCACCAGAAGATACATATCTATGGTGTGACTGTATCTTGAATGCCAAGTCTGGTCACATCATCTCAAAAAGTATGAAGTAGACCTGGAAGCAGTGTAGGTTGGGGTCACAAGTCATCAGAAACATGGGACAGCCCTTGCTGGAGGTGCAACTAGGTGGACTAGGAGCCTGCAGCCTAGAGAAGAGAAAGCTGCAGAGAAGGGGATAGGAAGGAGCTTGTAACAGCATGGTGGCCTGGAGACTATAATCGTCCAGCCAACCATTCAGTGTCTTTTCCAACACAATTACTAGTAAGAAGTGGCAGATTCAGAACAAGCAGGATGAGCTACATTGTCGCTCCACAGGGAGTTAAGTTAGAAACTCACAGAAACAAGACAATGGTGATGGTAAAGCTCTGTTCAGTTACAGAAAGTAACTGGACAAATTCCCGGAATCTATATTCACAATGATCGATCAAGTACAAATGCACCACTACACCTAGTGCATCCCAGCTCTGGAAATCAGTGGAGGATGGAGGAGTTTTCACAGGAATTACCGCTATATGCTTACTCTGTTTCTATAGTCTGCTTTGACCCAGCTGAAACAAGATTCTGGGCTGAGTGGACTCCGGTCTGGACAAGGATAGCCATTCCTGAGTTTTTATGTTTCACTCAAGCCTTTTTGCATAGGGCTGACTTACTGAGTTTCATTGAGATTAAGTCCCAGGATGTTCTTGACTACGTTGGCTTGAAACGAGATGAATCTTGGAACTTTTGAGTCATGTAAATTGAAGAAGTATTCTTGGCACTACAAAGCGTTTTAGGATAAAAATTGCATTGTCATTGAAAACTGAGCCCTAACAACTTTATAGAAAGAATCCATGGTGTTATTTCAATTTCTCTTTCAGATAAACACTGTCATCTTTATACTGGCAGTGAAAGCATCGTGCAGACGACGGCAACGTTCATTTGAAAAAACTGGAGTCGTGTAAGTTTGAGTTCAAAAACCTGTAGAAAAGTTCTGGCCAGGAATAACAAAGGGACAAAATTGCCTGAAAGCGAGTGTTGGGGTGGGAAATAAGTAAGATAGTTGGTGGAGACAGTCAGCATTGCTAGAGGTGATTGGAGCTGCTTCACCAGCACCTGCTCCTGAGGTTCCCTTGGAGGCTCTGTAAAACCTCCACCATGGTGCTCTGCACCACCACCAAGTGTAAGCAGGAGAAGGGAGAGGAAAGGGAAAGGTTTATTCTCTGGATGGTATTGTTACAATCCTTTCAGATCTTTCATTGTACTCTCTACTACACTGTCACTTCACCTCCACCTGTAGCATTGCCTCCATAGATGTAATTCTGGGTCTCCCCATGCTCTCCTGTATCCCAGAAGGGTTTCCCCTTGCAAATGCCTGGGTGGCCAGCCATGTCATGGCAGAGACCCATTGAGGTCCCATACTGAGGACCAGCCTCCCCCATCCCGCTCCCCGTGGGAGGAGCAGAAAGCCTTACAAGCTGAAACCTGCTGCCTTCCCAAGCTGCTGTGGCAACCGGTTCCCATTAACGTTTGTTTTGCCCAAAGCTCAGAATTTACCTGTGAACCGAAACGTGATTAGCTAGTGGCAAGACAGCTCTCTTTTTTTGTCCAAAAAGGTAGCTGTATGAGATTTCAAAAGGCTGCTTCTAGCTATTTTTTCAGCCCTGGCTGTTGGGTAATTTTTTTAAGTTTCTTTTTTAAATCTCTGTAAAGAAATGGAGTGTAATTGCTACTTAATGGCAGCTATTTTACTCATAATACAAAACTTTTGCCACTAGAATTGTGACCATCTTTCAAAAGTGTCTGTGAAATAATGTTTTTAAGCAAACAAATATTCCCCTGAGTGCCCTCGATTCAAAACCTTGGCCTGTAATGTTGAGAAGGAATGTGAGAGTGAACTTGACAAAGAGAAGTGAGACGGACATGGCCATTTACTGCCCACATCTCTTCCTTAGAGTCAACAGGGCTGAACAGCATGGGCTTGGCGAACAGCCTGGTTTGTTTGAAGAAAACCTTGGAGATGAACTTGAAAAGAAAACACCTTTTTTTTTTACCTGAATACGCCAAGTCATTGAGTAGTGCAGTGAGAGAGTTGGGAATTGGGAGCTGGTGAACACTGACCTAATTTTCCCAAAGGGCCTTTTCAGTTGGTGAATCCTTGGGCACTTGGCATCGCCCAGGCAGGGAAATTGAGCTATTCCCTTGTATCCTGTTGTGCTGCAAATGCCTGTCTCTCTGTTTTACAGCTCTGTGCTGCGGACAGCATTCCTGCTCTTGCTGCTCGTCAGTGCCACATGGCTGCTGGGGCTGATGGCGGTGAACAGTGACGTCATGACGTTTCACTATCTCTTTGCCATTTTCAGCTGCATGCAGGTAAGTTGGATGGCGTCTTGTCCAAGGCTGACCTTGGTGGGCACACTGCTGCACCCAAACCTCCAAAAACCTGTTAAACGTGAGCTAACTTATGAAGAACAGAGGTGTCAAGTTCAATTTTTGCTCTCTTTTCTCAAAGAGAGAGTTCTTTTCACCAAAACCATAGGTTTGAGTAATTGCATCTCTCACCTTTAGTCATTCTAAAGATAAGTGCTCTACTATTGTAACCTATGACAGATAAATAACAGCAGGCAATTATGCCTCCATCTTTCTAGAGACAAAAATCTTCATTACTGTCTTTGGCATGCTCATTGTTAACAGTCATTCTGTTGCTACTGCAAACAAGAGACCATTTTGTTTCACCCAGAGTGGATGGCTTCAAGTTCAGGGCTTTCACAAATGAAGTTACTGTTTAAGGAAATGGTCCAAATAATGATTTTCAAATACAACTGATTGGTTTAGGGATTTACTGGGTTGCCTATTCTAGCAGGCACACTTGTTGATTAAAGATGCAGAATATAGTTATTTATAGGAGACCTGGTACAGAAGTAGTCATGAAGCTTCATATTGGTCACAACTTGAATGTGACCAAGGACAGCAGTAACTGTCGTGGCAAGTGCCTGCAGTATTAAAACAGCTACTGCTAGCCGGTCCCTCTTGTCAGCTGCAGCACAACAGCCACAAATTACAACAAAAGAGAAAAAGAAGTCTGATGGATCTCCTCTGGAGATGACTGTCCATGCCCTGGAAGCGCACCAGATAAGCCAGCCTGTAGCAAGATTATTTTGCCACTGCAAGTAGTGTGCTCTGAAATAAATACATCTACTTGGGCTGTAAAACCAGGCTTCCACAAATTAAGTTAAACATAAACCTGATGAGAGGGAGGAAAGTCATCAGCTGGCCTGCTCCAAACTTGCCCAGAGAGGCACAGTGGTATGTGGCGTTTCATGTCATTGCCTTCTTTGAACTTGTATTTTTAAAAAGACATTTATTTGAATTTTTTTAATGAATAATCCCAAAATGCTAATGCCAGCTAAGATTGCATTTGATTGAATGTTTAGAAAATGTGCTTGAATTTTAAAGTTTCTCTGAGTCAATTGCTTTGGCTGAAATCATGAAATGCAGGCATCTTGTGATGTTGGTACAGGTGCAACTTCATGAGTGACTGGCTTCTATATACTATATCTCCCACCAAAATTGAGAACAATTTGGCAGCTGCATGAATTCCCTCAGAGCAAATACATCCGAAGGCGCACATGCGTGTGCCCCCTGCCCCCAGCAAATGTGCCCCCAGAAAGTATGTTCCTGGCAGCCAACTGAGGATTTCAGCCCTGAGGATTTCAGCGATTTTCCCACCGGGAGTTATTGTTGAACCAATGAACGTATGGCACAAAAGTTGGGACCTCTCTGCCCCCAGTATCTCTCCATGTTTCACAAGGCTTTCTAAAGTTCTCTAAGCAGCAGTAGTGGTCCTCCCTTTTGCCGTATATTTTCCCAGGCACGTTTGAACATGGAATAAGTCAATGAAGATCAATCAATGCCATTCAAAGACAGAAAATAGTTATTGCTATTGAAATCATGGACTATGCACTAGAAATCAGGGATTATTTCAAAAAGGTTGTTCTCTAATATCTGTTTGTATTTGCAGTTTGGTGGTAATGAATCGTTTAGATTTATTCTTCCTCTCTCTAAAATGATCCAGGGGCTGTTCATTTTCTTCTTCCACTGCATATTTAACAAAGAAGTCAGGAAGCACTTGAAGAACACTTTAACTGGAAAGAAACCTCTTCCAGATGATTCCACTGCAACAAGAGCTACATTATTAACTGTAAGGAAAAAACACTGGGAAAAAACATCCTCTTGCTAGTAGAAGTTGCCTAAATACACTTACAGGTGGCTTGTCCATAGTTAAGTGAATTGTCTGATTGATTTAGTTGACTTGTACAAAGATTACTGATGACCTCTCTCAAAAGTTTTGATTACTGTTTTAATTAAAACTTTGGAGAGGAAATAATTTTTTTCATCAACATCAAAACCCGCTTGGTTCCGTCAAGACTTTTAATGCACTTGTGGGTAACATGGGTTTTTGGTAAGATAATTCACTATTGCTTTGTGTCTTTTTTTTTCCTTCAGCGATCTCTGAACTGTAACAACACATATATAGAAGAGCCAAATATGTATCGCACAACTCTTGGGGAATCCACTGTCTCCCTAGAAAGCACCGTCAGGTCAGCCAAGAGCCACAATAGCTACCTTGCTTATATTCTCAGGTAATCAGGTGGCAGGTGCATGGCTTTCAGGTGCTTGCCTTTGCCTTTTCATTGCTCTTGTGGAAAACAGAAATGTTTTGGTTCAAATGCTACTTGGTTTATGTCTTAACACTTCTGGTTTATGTGACTCATTTTCTTCCATGCGTTTTCTTTTGCATGCGCCTTTGGTGGGGAGTTCCAACAGTGCAGTGGGTAACACAGCTATTAGGTTAACTATATGGGCCATGCTGCTTGCCTGTTAAAATTCAGTCATGTCTCAAGGAGTGGGATTTAGCATATTAACTTCAGGCTTTTTCAGACTGTGATTCATGTGGCCAAAGGCAGACAGCTACATTAGGATAACCCATTCTTGATGTAGAAGTGACCACATTGACAATCAAGCACAGGCTGGCTAGTGTCCACTGCAGCTGTCTGCGTTTGACCAGAAGAATCTCATCATCATGTCTGCCTTGTTGTTAAGAACAATGAAGTGACTGAGAAAGCTGTCCCCTCTTTTTATTCTCTAAGGGATGAGGCTGCTCATAAGCTCAGTGGATCCTCAGGTCAAGCAAGGGCTGGTCAGACTGAAGCAGATTCCTCCATTTTTCATAGGAATCCATCAAAATCCAATGGTAAGAATTATTTCTAAATGCTTTGACCCAGTTGTGCACCTTTTCCTTTTCAGCACTTTTTTCAAAGGCTTCTGTAATAGGAAGAATAGTTCATCTGACTTGGTGTGTCTGATTCTCATTATGCTCTTGGCATAGTGAACTATGCAATGGTTGCTTTACTAGGGAATCCTGGAATGGAAATATCATGTATCTGCTGCTGTTTCAATCTGACAGCTGTCACAGCTGTTGACAGTTTCTGGCGTCCCCTTTCTTTCTCACAAATTATGTGCTGTTGCTCTTGGTTTTTAATTGGAGATCTTTTAGTGTTTGAGACCTTGAGGCAATATCCTCTTCTACTGCTATGTGTTTTGTACAAGAAAATGAGAAGTGGCTCTTGCCTGACTTCCTTTCATTTGGAGTCTTGACGTTAAATTTTGTTGCCTTGTAGCAGTTTTTAAGAGTGTATTTGCATATTCTTGATATTTCTAGGTACCTTGGTTTGCCTGTGTGTTGTGTTGATTGAAATCCTGTGGAGTTACTTTTCTGCATATTGACCAGGGTAAAAAGTGTCCCCAATCTGTTCTGCACCTCCCATGCACATAAAAGGTCCTGCCCACTAGCTGAGCCATGCCATAATTACTTGGATGGATGCCACCATCCTTAAGAACTATGTACACTTACGGATGTAAGAGCTCATCTCTGGTATGGCCGGAACCAGAGCCTGCCTTTTCTTTCCCTTCGTGCATTCCTCAGATAGATTCGTCCAACTCCTGTCCGCTGTGTCCCCTTTCCTCATTTGTAGAGCATGATTCAGACTCTGACAGCGAACTGTCCCTCGATGAACACAGCAGCTCCTACGCCTCCTCCCATTCGTCGGACAGCGAGGAAGATGGGCTCGAGACGGAGAAAAAGTGGAACACATCCTCTTCCAAAAATAATGAACGTGGTCCACTCCACAGCACACCCAAAGGTACTCCCAGTTCAAGGGGAGAGCAACGGGCTTATTCCTTTCTTTAAAATAGCTTTAGAGTAGACGGGACAAGTTTGCCAGACTGCCATATGGCTGAGACAGCATCCCTACAGCTGTGCCTTGCTTTTGCACAGATCCTTGTTGTCTCCAGCTTAGAGACTTTTCTTCCTCCCAGGGGTTTGTTCACAGGGGAGACTGAGTGCAAAGGATGCTTGAGGAAATCTGCGGCTTAGGGCACTCAAGCAGAGAGCGGTCAGTGGGCTTTGCAGGTGGTTCCCCTTAGCTGTACAGACAGCAAACTCTCATATGAAGGAAGAGGAGGAAGGAGCTGGTTATTCTGAGGGCAGAAGGAAGAAATACCTGTCTCTCCTCATGCGATACAGGCATGTGAATTTAGAGGGGTTGGAGAGGTCATGGGCCTAAAGAGTTGGTGATCACTGGCCGTTGATATCAATACTGTGTTGCAGGGTGCAGGCATTTCTAGGCGCAGTTCATCTTGTCCTAAAGATAAGTCATCGTAGGCCGACAAACATCCAGGCTGTGTGCTGGTGCTGTGCACAGGCACAGCATGAGGTGCCTCAGGTTCCCTTACTCCTCAGAAACCAGCATCCCCAGGGAGCCAGTGCGATCGCTGGCCCTGGGGAGCTGAGAGAGCAGGTTTGACTCACACTTCTTAGTAATGGAGTTAGCGACTTTGCTCTGGGAAGGGTTTGGACACCCTGCCATCCTACCAAGTGTGGTTTTTGGGTGTCACTGCACCCCGAGGGCAGCGCAATCCAGCAGGGATCATCTGAAGCATTGCTCTAGTTTGACACACAGCTCCTTCCCAGCCACGGGGAACAGGACTGGCTGGGCAGTGGTTGAGAAAGCCTGTCAAAAGTGGGTGTTGAGCTAGTGTTTTTTTGCGTTGCAGTTGATACCCTTCCCAATCATGTGAAACCCTATTGGCCCACAGAGTGCGTAACAGGCAGCGACGGCGAGGACCCCAGCGAGAAACAGAAGCTCAAAGTCGAGACCAAGGTCAACGTAGAGCTTCACAGGGAAAACCAGGTGAACCACAGCAACGAAGCACCCCAGGACAAGGAGAACGAAGGGCAGCAGAAGGAGAACAGACCTCTGTCCCACCAGAATAACCAGCAGCCGGAGCAGAGGAAAGGTAGTGCAGCCAACCCAGCCTCACAGCTGAACAGGGAGACGAGGGGGGTTAATGAGCATTAATTAGTTCATATGTTAGCTCTATCAGGGAAGAAGACTTTCCAAATGGCTCCAACCTGTGTAACCAGATACACCATGGGAAGCTAGTAGGTAGTTGCTGAAGTCTAATCTTTTGGTTTTGAAATAAAGTGACAAACTAGAAGTCTGATTAAGAAATACAAAATGTCACTTCTTGGATGTATTCAGTTTGATAAATGAAATTACTGAATTCTCATTATTCCCTCTCTTCTGTAACAGGCATCTTAAAAAATAAAGTCACCTACCCTCCCCCGCTGGTGGACAAAAATATGAAGAATCGACTGCGGGAAAAGCTATCAGATTACAATCAGACCACGATCTCATCCAGGACTACTTCCGTGGGGACAAATGATGGGGTCCGCTCTCCCTCTGAGTCAGGGGTGACAGTAAAAAATGCTCGGAGGGAGCAGTCTCGAGACCAGCTCAACGGCATGGCTATGAACATCCACGTGGGAACAGGACATGCTGACACCTCAGACTCAGAGTAAGTGCAGCATTGGAGTGCCCTGGCAAACCTCTTATAGTTCTGGCTTCTCCCTTCGCTTTCCAGCCCCAAACTCCCACATGAGCAAGGATTTCAGCTGGTGACTGGACCAGAGTCTTTCACCAGTGACCATCCATCACCAGCTTGTCCATACCATGTCCCCAAGCCATGGCATTTCACTGGTGAGAAGGCCAACACAGGTGTCACGGGCAAGGCGCTGTGACAGACACCAGTCACTGGTCACCCTGGCATGCCGTGAATTGGCAAGCTGATGGGACGCTGTGGACTAGAGCAACTTAGCTCTGCCCCATCCCCTTGCTGAGGGACTTGCTGTGTTTGTCACGGTGACCCCTGGTCACAGCAAACGGGGGACTCATATCAACACAAATTATCTGTCACTAGGACCAGGATGGGCTTTTTCGCTCCCTCATGCTGCCACCTGTCCAGGACAGCTCAGCAATGCCCACCCATGGTCCCAAGAGCCATGCATGCCCTCAGGGGAATCTGCTGGGGGATGCCCCCTGGTCCTGCTTCTCTGCCCCCAACCCCTCACCTTCACTCTCCTTGGACCATGGGAACATTTAGTTTCCCCTCTCTTTTTCACCCATCTTCCCCTTTTGCAGCAGGGAGAGTGTTTAGGGCTGTTAGGGACCTAACAGAGTACCTAACTGTACTCCTGACAGGGTACAGTTAATCATAATATGGCCAGTACCAGGAACCTAAGGAAGAGGATAAGTGCAGGGCAAACATGGAGCAGCGCTTCTTGATGCGTGTCCAGTAAGACCAGCAAGAGTTATTATGGCTATCGGGCAGCCAACATGGAGGAGGGCAGGTGGGAGCAACACCTGAGTGAAGAGGACTCCTGAGGAAGCCCAGTGTTTTGGTGGGGAAAGGAGCTAGGCTGGGGGGAGCATGGGTAGCTGGTGTCCAGCTGGGCAGAAGGAAACCATTGCTGGGGCAGGAGATCCAAAGGCTGCAGAGAAAGTGCCAGGTCAAGCTACTGACCGTAAATTACCAGGTGTGCGATTCCCACCCATTGCATGGCGATTGGTGTGTGTTTGCCAATGTAAACTAAATCAAACATGAACAAAAGACTGAGCCAGCTCTCAGCCAAAGGGTCTTCTCGGAAACCTCATGAGTCATCATAATTCTCACATTTAAAATGAGGACAACAGCCATACGTACAGTCTGCACAAATATTTTATGTACATAGTCTTCCTTTTATTAACACAAATAATAATCTCGTTCTTTCTCCAAATGAAGAGAAAATGTCTCACCCAGCTTTAACTCTGACATTGTCTCACTATGCTTTGAACACCCATGTTGTCTATGGGTGCACAGACCGTTCCCAGCTTACTGTTAAAATACTTCTTTGGGTTGCTGGGAACTGGCTGCTGAAATACATCCTTGTTAGCCAGGAAACAGAGATGTCTTTAACAAGCAGTAAGTACTTGCTGCTACCAGGTAACAACATTCATTACTGGAGACTAACCAGCCAACTTGTTGTACTAAGCAACTGGTTTATCTCCATACCTTTTGCATACCATAAAACTCTCCTGCTGGGCAGCAGATTACATGAATCCGTCTGAAATACCAGGTTTCTAACAGCTTGTAAGATTTGTGTGCGAACCTTGGACCTTCACCAAAGCAATAGCCAAATACAAGTCCTCCGTAGAGCTTCCTTCCTCTGAAGAGTGCCCCTCTTGTGTTTGACCTGGAAATGTTTCTCCCAGCTGCTCTTCCCCTCCAGAGCAGCATCTCCGTTGCAAGCATTGCGTTGACAAGGCATGGTAACTTGGCAGAGCGTGAGCCCTTACTAAGAAGGATTAGGTGGTTTTGGGTGGAGTGGTTTGCTTGTGTCTGTTTAACCCTAAGCCTGCATGATTACTTCTTTTCACTAACAGAGGCAGTAACGAAACTTCAATTTGAACTATCAGGAGACTGTGATCACTGCTGCGTGGTTCTGGACTCCGTGCCGAGGGGTCGCTGCCTGCCCACATCAGATTTCGTCGGAGCAGCCACGTAGTGAGGACGAGGTGGGCATTGATGCCCACAAGGTTTCACGTTATGGCAGACTCCTGACCGCTCACGGTGGAAACACAGCACCTGGATGCACCTGCAGTAAGGCTGCTGGGTGGTACGCTCGGCGTTGCGTGAACCTGTGCCAAAACGCATGGAAATGGCCACAGGGATGCACTGTGATGGACGGATACCTGCTCACAGTGTGGACAGTGCTGCAGGGGTTGCTTATCTACTGGGGAGAACCAAGGGAAAACACTATTATGGCGGTGGACCTGCAGTAAGTCAACCCATCAGCCTTAAGACAAGAACCAGGAGATGTCTCTTGGGGAGTTTTGTCCGGCCTTCAGCTCGCTGGGCTATAGGGAGGAATATCGTTAACAAGTGTCCTTTCGTTTCTATGCCAGCATCTCTATCCATCCCCTATGGACACATCGTCTTAAAAAAAAAAATCGTTTATATATATATAAAAAGTGTAGATACTTTTATATATTTTGTATGGTGTTGCTAAAGAAAAAGTTCCTTTGTATATTTTACATTTATACTGATCTTCTTAATTTGATAATAGGAAATCAATTAAAAGAGGTTTTGATATTTTTTATATGAACATTGCACAATTTTACTTGAATTTGGCATTTGATAAAGTAACTGAGGTTTGTGTAGAAGCCACCTTAAGATGCAATGCAGTTTTCAAAAAGTAATACGGAAAAGATTACATCGAAATCCTTGACTATAATTTATAAGTTTTGTTGACAGATATTGGAACACTTTAAGGACACAGTATGTTTTTTTGGTAATGTCTTCTAAAACTCACAAAAAACGTTTTGTTTTTTCACTTCGTGGTGTTTTGACCTCTTCCCTCAAGTGCATTGAAATGTGCAGCAACTGAACCTCAGGACTAAAAATAAGTCATATCTTCATCTAGTATTTCAACATAGTCCTTGTCTGGAGTAAGTCAATATTTCCCTTACCAAGAAAAAGGAAACAAGTGGTGTCACTGTATGGTAGGTTTTGACTTCAGTCTGGCTCTGCGACAAGCCAGTGCTCTGCGCGTCCCAAGAAGAGGACTCTCCTCCCGTGAGGCAAGTTCTGCCCCAGGCGCAATATTTTGTTTTACTGTTAATTTCTTTCCCACTGGAGTCAGCACGTTGCTAATCAAAGCAGAAATATAAGTCTTTAAGGATGTCCAGGTTTCCCTGCCCAGCAATTTGACAGCCCTGGCCTTCTTTGTGTTTCAGGCAGCACGTGGAAGGCTTAAGGTTTCATGTTTCCCACAAAATATGCTGGTTTCACAAGTGTAGGAAAGTTGAGTGTGGCCTGTCCACCGTCTTCACCTTCCTGCAGTGTTTACAAGAAAAGGAAAAATAAGATGTGAAGAAACCTGCATCCCGCAGTGCGGGGCAGAGCTCTGCTGGCGGCTCCCCGCCGTGGGAATTCACAACTCAAAGGGCAACAATGGTATGGCCGTCACCTGCTCTCTGCCACCAAGGCTTTCAGGAGCTCCTCGCTCACTGTAGCAGCCCTTTTGGGTAAACATTGCCTTTCGTTTGTGTAACTGCATGTGTGAAAGGGAAAAAACAGAAAACCAGACTAAATAAAACGCAGGAGTTGAGGAAAAAATGGAATAATATATACCGTAGTCTTGGTTTCATTATATTCCTATGCATTTTCAAATGTATTGAGGAGGCCTTGGGAAGGAGAGAGGGAGGAGAATGCTGTTCCTTAAAAATTATGCAACATACTGTGTGACATTTTCTGACTGAAAAAACTTTTGAATGTTTTAAGGGTCTGGCACTTGGCTGTGTGCTCAGGCGTTGTGTATAACCCACACTAGCTGTTTTTACATCTGTGTATGTATATTTTGTCCCAGTGAGATGTAGGTAGTTTTTATTTTGATCAGAATTGTTGCAGTAAATGAGGGTCAGTTGTATTAATGACAAAAAAATTAAAACCTATTTTTATGACTTTTTAAAAGCTTTATGGCAGATTAGACACTGGAGGGTTTTTTTTTTAACAAATGTATATTTATTAATGTGCAGAACACTGGAATTGCAGCACAGATGAAAGGAGAATTTACAATAAATTAAGAATTTTTTTTTGAACATGTATTCTTCCTCTGCTTGTTTGTTTTAAGTGCAGTACAGATGCTGAGGGTCCAAATGACATTTCCCAGGGTTTAGAAAGTAGCAGGAGGGGGGATATACGGGTACCCATCGCTCTCGACAAGGAAGCAGAGGCTGTAAAGCATCAGCCACCAGCACTGCTCCCTGCAGGATGCTTCCAGCCCCGGCTGGTGTCTCAGGGAGGAGGTTGCTCCAGCTGGACATGTACACACACAGAGTCCCCCTTCCAGCCCAGTGCCCTTTGCTGGCGCAGGGTACCACCACGTGCCTTGCATTTCGGTCCAAACCCATGGCCTTTACTCAAACCTGGGAGATGATCCATGGAAGAAAAATACCCTCTGCTAAGCCGGAGCAAAGCGGAGCGCCAGGAAAGCACAGGGGTTAGAAAACAAGGTTTGGAGAGGAGCTGGAGGGGGTGAGGCAGCCAGCCCAGCCCATGGACGCCTGCAATGAGAAGGACCTTTTTGGGCTTTCTTGGCTTTGTTCTTGACATTCTCAAGCCAACTGAGGCCAAACTGTGGTCCTGCTCACTCTGTACTTTTCAGGCTGTTGTGCAAGTCTTCGTTCATGCGTCTCACGAGGCACAGCAGTGACCTGCACGTGTCTTGCCAGCTTTCTGGAAATAAAACTATTTCTTAGTATCATCTGGCCAGCTTTTCCATGAATGCTTTTAAGCATTAGGCAATAAACTGGCAGAGTGTGAGGTCAGGGGGAGAGAGCCTGATTACTGTCATGATTTTGGGGCAAAATCAAAGACAGGATCTTCAATTTGCAAACAGATCTGCCAAAACTTGCCATTAAACAAACCCAGGGAATTAGCTCAAAGTGAAACTGTTCTAAATTTTATTGTACAAGCTTATTTTTCGGTGGGACACTAATACTTGTGTTTGTTCTCAAGTATTAGTTCACTTTACTGTGGAAAGTCATAAATAAGGCTCAGGCTTTCACATGAGAATAGTTATGGGCCAGACCAACCCATGATCCTGTCTCCAGTAATGGCCAACAGCAGATGTTGAGGAAAAGAGGATTACTGGCCACACGTGACACAGTGAGGCGGCCCCAGCAGGGTCCACAGCCTCCAGCATTCTGCAGCTCAGGGCTCCCCAGCGTTGTGCTTTTCTCCATCAGCCCATTTTTTCATCCAATAATGTGTCCTGTTGTGTTTTGGACCCACGCAAACTTCTGGTACACAGTGGGTTGCCTGATTCAGTCACAAGCAGCAAGAAAATGTTCTTACTCATCTTCAGCTTTGTTCCTGTCCTCTGTAATGGACACCTTTGCTGCCTGCACCACGAGAGGCACGGAGCAATTGTTTCTCAGTCACTTTCTCCAGGTCAAAGAGGAAGACAGGCTCCATCCTAGAGCACTTGGATGGTCTCTTTCCACCTGAACAGCTCGGATCTCTGTAACTGTTCCTTGCGTAGATGCGCTGCTGTACCTTTTAGCCTTTCTTCTTACCCTTCTTTAACCACTTACCAGATCTAAATCTCCATTTCATTCCCTTTTCCTGTTGTAATCTTTACAATGACGTTTGGCCTGAGGAAATTTTAAGAAAAAAGACTGCAGAAGAGATGGACCAGTGGCAGCATCATGGCACAAGGCGGCTGCAGTAACCTAAGCGATCACATAGCCCAGGCCTCCAGCAACCCAGAATCAAACATACCTGGGGATTTGTGTAATATGGTCTTAAAAATCCTAAATTACAACTCCAGTGCATCTGCCAATAGCCTGCATGGCTTCCAAGCATGGTGAGTTTGTTTGCCCATATCCTTATGTCATGCTCAGATGCAGCTTGCTCAGCTGCAGAGGATTATCCTTCCGAGGTCTTCGAGGATCGCAGGAAGGAGATCCCAGCAGCCCTGGTGAGATGTTATCATCGCCCACACCAATGTCACCTGCAGCTGCAGGGCCAGTCTGGGATGTGTTTGGGCCCCACAGCCTCTTCTGCAGCACTTCTGCCTTGCCCTTACACTCTTGTTTGCATGTGTGCAGGTGACTTTTTCTCCCTGTAAGTAGCAGTTTGCACTGGACTCATTTTCCATTTTAGTCTCTTGGTTTTTGGATCCATTCTCCGGTTTCTCATATTCATTTTGGATTTCAGTCCTGTCTCTGAGGATGTCTGGAGTCCTTTGGCAGCATCTGAAGACTTTACTAGTTACCTTTTATTTCATCATTCAAACCATGAATGAAAATATGAAATAAGACTAAGCCCAAGAGGTCTCCTGTAAAACTCCCCTTCTTGCTGAGCGAGTTTTGCACCTACCTCACATCGATTAGCATCAGACTGCAGTGACTGTTTCGCGTATGAGAACACAGCATGAGACAGTATCAAACCATTTACTGAAGACACGTCCCATCTGCTGCTGCTCCTTTATCCACCCTGCCAGGCGCCTATTAAAGAAGAAAATTAGATTAGTTTGATGTGTGTCTTGCAAAGAGGCTATGTTAACTCACTGTTGTCTTCTAAATACTTAAAAGTATTTGTAAGTGCCCCCAGGATCCCCCTGGGGCTCTGTACTGGGCTGGCGTCTCCCCACACCATCCCCTCCTCTCTTGGCCACATGTCTTCTGCTGCTATCCCTCCACTCCAAGACCGCTGTGATTAGAGTATCTGCTCCTTCAAACTCAAATTTGACACACTCTGAGCATATTTTGTTTATTTGAGGGGGGTCCCAGACTGATACCTCTCTGATCCGGTGCTTGGTGAAGGCAGCTGAGCTGTGAGACCCCAGACCTGTGCCGGGTCAGGGGATGTGGCACAGTTCAAGCCACCCCGTGTGGAGAGGACTGTGCTTAAGGTGAGAGGTGCCCCGTCTCTCTGACAGCTGCGTTGTGTCCCAGAGCCACCCTCAGACAAAATGCAGCCTCCCCCACACCCACTATGGCATAAGGCTTCTGGAGCCCATCCTGACCTTCACAAAACTATCATAATTTTAAATTCAATCCACTTGGGAAACAGAAACAAGCTCAAAGTGCCCCCTTCCCAGGTGCTGCCACTCTCTTTCATTAAAATAGTTGTAGTGTATCCAGTTGGGTTGTTTCCAGTATTAGATTCTTACAGAGTTGAGTTTTTTTTCCTCCCAGTATAACAGCTTGCAAAAGTGCCAACATCTTGCTAATGTGTAGGAAAACCTCTTGCTCTTGACCGTTTGACAACAGCTCTTTGGAAGTCCATCTTGAATGATCTTCTTTGCATGTTAAGCCTGTCTCACACTTTCCAAGTGAAGAACGTAGGGTTGGGTCTGTGCTTCTTTTAGATATTCATGTGCTCAAGGAAATAATGAGCACATGAAGTCCTCTGCGTGTATAAACAGGGCAACTGAAGCAGCGGGTCCTTGTCTGTGATGTTTTTAAATACAGCAAGTGACTCCAGCACCGGCTCTGCTGGGGGCAAAGCAGAGGCAAGAACAGGTCTCCCTCCCCTCAAACCCTCGCAAGCAGAGGCTTCCCAGCTGCTGCTCCTTCTGGGCAGGCAAGTGATGGACGTGGGGCAAGGGGAGACCTTAGACAAGCACTGGTGGGGAGAGCCCACACCAGTGCTCGCCCCTGCAGCCACATAGCACCCCCCCCAGAGCCCTCCCAGCGCTGCACAGCTGTGTTGGGAGTGAAAGGGTGAGAAAAACAGTGGTGAAGCAAACTCCATGTGCGACGCACCATCCTTGGCCAGGCAGAGCATCGGCCAGAGGAGGTAGGTCCCAGGGCTCCCAATCCCAAGGGAGCCTTGGCAGCCCACAGCTCATGCACCGAGCTGCTGGACAATCACTCAGCAGCAGCAAAACCCCCAGATGTAGCGAGCACTTGCCAGAGCCACCTGGAGAGTTTGCAAGTGGAAAGGCAAACAGGTGTGTTCTGCAATGACACAATTACTCAGAAATTAAAAAAGCCCATGTTTATGGCACATGGCAAGCCACCCATAAGAAAATAGCTCTGCTGGAGCGAGCACTCTGAAGGTACAAAGGGATAAGAGCGTTTGTCAATCAAAACAGCTGCGCTTCCCGTGCATGTTCATCAGATTTAAAAACAAAACAAAACAAAACAAAACAAAACCTACAGCAGCAATTTCATTAGGTATAAAAGCAGACCCCAAATGGCCAGTATATTTTAAGAGGGGAAAGAATAGCTGGTTTTAAAGGAAATAAATATCCCTTTTACCTGGATCTGTTTCACACGGTCCCTTCAGGTTAGGAATATCCCACTGAATCCAGCACAAAACAGCAGCAGCTGCAGTTGGGAGCCAGCAAAGTGAACAAGTTTCCAGGTGAAGCAGTAAATCAGGCTTTGACTTTGAGAAAAATCAGTACGTTTTATTACATGTTTCAATTTTCTGGATAAAACAAATGAGAAAGCTTGGAATGGTTAACTCCTTCACTTCCAGCCGTACAGAGAAGAGGTTTCAGGGATGGAAAGGGTCAGGGAAAAAACCCTGCTGGGTTAGGGTTAGGGGTTATGCGTTAGGGGTTGGGGTTAGGGTTCATTCCACTGGCACAAAATGGCCAAACTAATGGGAGCGAGAGGGCAGTCAGGAGGGACCGAGCTGCCATGCCACCAAAGCGTGCCTGTCACACAGCTCTCCTCCACCACATTGTCCAAGGGAAAACACTTTCCTGGCTGATCTCATCTAGGTTACGCCAAGCACAAACCAAAAGCAGCTTGTATATTTTTTTTCTCACTCATCCAAGTGCCATGCCAACTTACCAGGCAGTCACCTGCCCCACGCCCACCTTCCCTGGGGGGGCAACGCTCTGCAACCGAGCCAGTGCCATCACAACCGAGGTGACCCCAAAGAGGTTTCTGTGGACACCGGTTCCTCCCACTGGAGCAGACTGGCAGCAGAATGCTTCTGTTTCTTGCGATGCCTTTATCTTGCCTCCATGGGCAATACAGGTACATGCCATGCATCCCTTGGGATTTGCTGCGAGCTCCAGGTTAAACCTGCCTCTAACTGGAGAGGGGCCTTGCCTCCACCACACTAGATTTTCATGGCAGGTGCTCAATACAGCAGCACTAGCTACAGGGACACATTTCAGCCGATGCCCATTGCAATTAAGGAGCTAGATTGCGGGAAGCAGCACACCGGCAGAGTTGCTTGCTCTGATTCCCAGGATCAACCTTTTGTGCTCAGAGAGTATTTACATGTTCTTCCTGATCCATCAGTGGTGCTCAGCCTCTGAATTCAGACAGGAGGTAACTTGCACAGAGCCACCTTAAAGGTCATTAGTCTTAAGTCCTCTCCTCTCACTAGTGGATTCTGCTGTTTTCTGTAACTCAAGCACTGCAGAGGAGACACACCAGATGAGCACAGTCTCTGCTCCATGAAGTGGCCAATTTAAAAGCCATGCCTGAAACCTTTCAAATCTGAAATAAATTAATTGCAATTTTACCACATATAGCAAATTTGCTAACAGAGTTTCTCTGCTATGGAGCTGGTTGGTGTGATACAACCTGTAGAGTCCTCTTTAAGGTCCCTTCCAACCCAAACCATTCTATGATGCTATGATTTATCTACTACCAGAGCAGACCAATAGATAAAATGTGTGAACAGTAGCAAAACTCACCTTAACTAACCAGATGAAAATAAAAAGCACCTTTAATCCAGGACTGGTCTTTAATCCAACAGATGCCTCATATCTAGTTATCTCATTTTTGTATTCCACTCCTTTTTATGTTTCTAATCCATCCTTCTTTGATGTTTATAATTTTATACAAAGCCTCATCCAGCATAATGAAGCCACACCACACTGGCTGGGTTTGCTTTGCCATGAGGCAGCAGCTGCAGCAAGACTGGAGATGCAGCCTTGGAGATGCACAGATTGCCAGAGAGCTGTGCTACTACTCTTACAATCATAGAACCATAGAGTGATTTGGGTTGGAAGGGACCTTAAAGATCATCTAGTTCCAACCCCCCTGCCATGGGCAGGAACACCCTCCATTAGATCAGATTGCTGAAAGCCTCATCCAACCTGGCCTTGAACACTTTCAGGGATGGGGAACTTCTCTGGGCAACCTGGTCCAGTGTCTCACCACCCTCAGAGGGAAGAATTTCTTTCTTAGATCTAAGAAAAATCTACCCTCTTTTAGTTTAAAGCCATTGGCCCTTGTCCTATCACTACATGCTCTTGTAAAAAGTCCCTCTCCAGCTTTCTTGTAGGCCCTCTTTAGGTACTGGAAGGCTGCTCCAAGGTCTCCTCAGAGCCTTCTCTTCTCCAGGCTGAACAACCCCAACTTTCTCAGCCTGTCTTCATAGGAGAGGTGCTCCAGCCCTCAGATCATCTTTGTGGCCCTCCTCTGGACTCGCTCCAGCAGCTCCATGTCCTTCTTGTGTTGGGAGCCCCAGAGCTGAACGCAGTACTGCAGGTGGGGCTCTCATGAGAGCAGAATAGACAGGCAGAATCCCCTCCCTTGACCTGCTGGCCTCACTTCTTTGGATGCAGCTCAGGATACGGTTGGCTTTCTGGGCTGCCAGTGCACATCGCTGGCTCAGGTTGAGCTTCTCATCAACATCACCCTAAGGCCTCCTCCTCTGGGCTGCTCTCAATCCGTTCTCCTCCCAGCCTGTGTTTGTGCTTGGGATTGCCCTGACCCATGTGCAAGACCTTGCACTTGGCCTTGTTGAATGTCTTGAGGTTCACACTGGCCCACCTCTCAAACCTGTCAAGGTCCCTCTGGATGGCATCCCTTCCCTCCAGTGTTTCGACCCTTTTGATCGTCTTTTTTTTAGATGCAAATTTCCCTGAAGTCCTTTAAATAAGAGGAGAAATGCTGGTTCTAACTCCTCAGTCTCTCCTTCTGCATTGTAGTGAGCAGCGGACACAGTCCAGGATTTTCCTGCTGTGATAGTGTTCTTCAGCCCTGGAGAAAGCAGCAGACTGGGAGCCAGACAGGGGATCTCTACAGCACTTGTCCCAGGGGAGAGAAGCCTATGGGGCATCTTCCCTGCTCCAGAGAATGTGGGTGAACCTCTGACCAAGTTCTGACCAAATTTCATTAAAATTAGAAGAGATCTGGATGTATAGAGGGATGAAACAACAGCTGGCTCCCATCAAGTCAATGCTATATATCTCTGAGTCTCCTCTTTACTACCTAGGGGCTTTCTCAGAGCAAAAGAAGAAGAAGAATTTGCAATTTGTCCAAGAGTCCGAATTGAAGTTTGGCAGGACAACCCAGATGGCCCATCCACCAGCCAGAACTGCTGTGTAATGACTGAACTGACATTGCTTGCAGAACACATCCAGCTCACTGCAACCCCAGAGACACAAACCCAGGAGACCTGTGGTGAATCCAGGATTCCTTTGGTGTGAAAGCACCAAAGGAATTTCCATCATGAGCCTCCAGAGCATTACTGGTGAAATCGAGGACAGAGCAATGGGGTCACTTTTCTCTTGATGAAACTTCATGCTAGAAGTAGGTCTCCTGTTGCTTTTCCCCAGAGGAACTGATGTGCTGTAATTACAAGGCTGGTATTTTCCCGGGAGCATCCTCAAAAGATGGTGCTACTGGATGGGAATGGTGCCACTGAATCATCAAAGTCTGGAGTGAAGCAGTCCCCTGGGAAAGCATCATTTCTTCAGGTGGGGTCTGATTAAGGGGAAATCTATCCATGTATTTCATTGTTTCTAGAACCTTAAAACTTTCAGAGTGAATTTGAAGCTCTTGTGTATTGAAGAAATTACTCCATATGCTGTAAACTTGCATAGAATGAGGAGTCCATTAACTTCTTCCACTCTCAAGTTTCTCTGACTGATACTATACATTTAGCAAAATGCAAGACATTTTAGAAAAGCAAAAAATCCTGGAGATTCAGCAAACCAAACCCAGAAGGTAGTGTTCATCAGACTCCTCACACACCCAAATAGGTGTAAGAATCTGGCGCTAGTTCTCAAAAAAAAAAACAAAAAAACCCAACCAAAAATCTCATTTTTCCCTCCAGCGTTCAAGAGCTAGGTGAAGTTTAAGACTTTAAACTAGTTTAAGTGTAAGTGACGGTGAAAGCAAACGACCAGCTCAGCATGGTGGGCGCAGAGGACAGAGGGCAGGCAGGACCTGAAGTCAGAAGCCTGAGTGGGACTGTGATCGCTGCCTGGCCCTGGTGGGAGTTGGGTTCTAAAAAGCTGCTGCTTCTCAGCTGGCTCATCAATGCCAAACGACAGCGCGGCTTGGTCCCTGCCTTGGGCGAACCCACTGAGTGATGGTCCTTCCCCTGTACTGGCTCAGCAAAAGTCTAAAAAAAATAAAGGAAAAATTTCACAATTACGGATGCATTGATTGCTCTTCTTATAGCCACCGCTTCCCAGTCGTTACCAGCGTGATGTCCTGGTGCCTCCTGGTGCTGAAGGTGGAAACGGCACGCTGCTTCCCTGCGTCATTGGGTGATTGGGGTGATTATCACATTTGTGACGGATGATTTCATTGTGTTTAATTCATTAAAGCATGTAAATACATATACATGAGGAGAAGCGTTTTTAAAATGCTAATCATAAACTGTGCAAGGTTGCATGTATGTTCCTCATCAGTGGGACATCCTCTTCACCTGCTGTCACCATCATCTCCCACCTGTGCATGCTGCCACAATGCTCATAACACCCGCAGTTTCCAGGCCAGAAGGGCAGTACCTGTCCCCTCATCCATTTTTCCCGTTTCTTGCATGGAAAATAAATCTTGTTCATTTGCTTACCTGTTTGGGTTTGGGGTTTTTTTGGCCTTGGGAGTAGTCAGGGCTGTTGTTTTTTCTTTGCTTGGAGAAATTAAACAATCTGGATTTATTTAAAGAAACCAGTGTCTAAGGCATTTCGAGAAATCTGCACTTTTGACCTGACTTTCGCTGATCCGCGCTCATCCTTACCGACAGATCAGTTGGCTCAAACCTCCCCAGCCCACACACAAGCTTTTGCTGTAGCCTCACTCCACATCAGATTTTCACGTTTGCCCCCTTGCCATGAACAGCCTCTTGCCTTCAGAAGCTTCTTCCTGGCTTCCAGCTCACAATATCAAGGGAGGAGCTGAAGAAATGCTCCTTAATATCAGGACCAGCATGCAGGAGATTTAAGGGCTTCATCTTTGGTGGCAGTTCTCACTGAGACTGGCTCACAGCTATGGTGAAACCTTAGTCTTTTTATTTTTAGACAGTACCATAAACGTGACTGATAAGGGAGCTACGTGCTTATGGAGTGCAACCAGGAGACTCGCTTTGCTCCGCACCCTCCATATTACGCATTCCATCTTCTAAAGAGGGTCCAGCTTCAAGAAGGCATTGCTGCAGAGCAGATGGTGCTGCTTGCCATGGCCTGACTCAAAGGCTATTTGGTGACACAGAGATCCCTCTCTAGGTCATTCTGCCATGCCTGGCTGCAGAACCCAGCATCTTCTGTCATGGTTTAAACCCAGCCAGCAACTAAGCCCCATGCAGCCGCTCGCTCACTCCCCACCAGTGGGATGGGAGAGACCTGGAAGAGTGAAAGTGAGAAAATTTGTGGGTTGAGATAAAGACAGTTTAATAGGGAAAGCAAAAACCATACACTCAAGCGAAGAAAAAACAAGGAATTCATTCACCACTTCCCATCGGCAGGCATGTGTTCAGCCATCTCCAAGAAAGCAGAGTTCCATCATGTGTAATGGTGACTTGGGAGGACAAACATCATCGCTCCAAATGTCTCTTCTTCATTATTCCCTCAGCTTTATATGCTGAGCATGACGTCATATGGTATGCAATATCCCTTTGGTGAGTTGGGGTCAGCTGTCCCAGCTGTGTCCCCTCCCAACTCCTTGTGCCCCCCCAGCCTACTCGCTGGTGGGGTGGGGTGAGAACCAGAAAAGGCCTTGACTGTGTAAGCACTGCTCAGCAGTAATAAAACATCCCTGTGTCACCATCTGTGCTGTTTTGGTCAGAAATCCAAAACAGAGCATCACACCAGCTACTAGGAAGAAAATTAACTCTATCCCAGCCAAAACCAGCACATCTTCCCATGTAAAGAAGGAACAGTAGAGACCCTCACCAGACCTTCCTATCTCCAAGCTGAAAGGGTTGTTTTGGACAAAGAGAAAGAGATTTGAAAATTCTGGGTTAGGGATAAAGGTGGAAGGGGAAGTTGTATCCTTAAATCTGAAATGGCACAACCCTGATATCGAGCTAGCGAAGGCTGCGCTGTGAATCTGTGCTCCCGTCCTGTCCCATTGCTGCGGGGGCGAGTCGGACAGGTGGTTGCACACAATCATCTCCCAGCTCCCAGGGAGGGCTCAGCCTTGTCCACAGGGGCTGAATGGCAATATGTATATGTACAAACTTAAATCCAAAAAATTATTATTTTCTGCTTATAAGTATACTGAAAAGATAGATCTATTCTAAAAACAAAACAACAAAAAAAAGGCTTCATTAAAAACAACATACCAGCTCTGTTCCCTTTCCAGCAGAAGGGAAAAAGCATGTGAACACTAAATTTTGAAGCAGGACAAAACCTTCTTTCAGTCCTACAAGCCAACACAAACACCAAGAGCCAACGCTTTTACTGCTGGACCATAAATACCAAGCTGCTGCAGTGTGACCAAAGCCCTTCACAACACCAGGGTGATGTCTCACCTCTCCAAAGCAGCTATCCAGGGGAAAACAGAATCAAAGGACAACCCCGCGCTCCCTGCATGGGGGACAGCCCTGGCCTTCAGCTCTGCAGGACCACTGCTCTGCACCACCATTGCTCTTGGGGCAGCAATGCTACCAAGAAGGACCGAAACCAGCAGTTAAGACAGGTTTTATGCAAATGCTTTTGGAGTAAGACTGCACTTGGAGTGTGATTTTTCAGCCATATACACTCAGCAGCACAGGTTTCAAACATATTCAAAGGGTACAATAGAGATTTGAGTTCAGTCCCAGCCTTTAGCTGACACGAGTCGTGGTTTTTCTGTTACACGATCCAAATCTTGTTATCATGTTCTCTACTTTGGAAGGAAAAAGTCCTTTTTAAAATAGTTATTCACTGAGTCTTTCAAACCAAATATTTCAAGACTTGAAAAGCTTAATGACAACTTGAAAGTGAAATCACTTGCTTGAAATTTGTTGCCCCAAGTGGGAGAGAAATGACAAAAAAAGTGAAAAGCCAATGAATTTTAAAAAGCGTGTTGATGCTAATCTTCTGGAGCAGAGGAAAAAAGAAAATTCAGCTGCCAGTCTGGCTGCTCTTACCCAGTTCAAGCCAAACCTTGGCCAAACTCCAGCCTTGGCAAAGGCTGTGTGAAGAATGGTGTCAGTGATGGTCCCTTGTAGGGGGGCACGGCTGCCCAGCCCTGGGCACTGAGCTCTGCTCTCACGTCGCTCTCTCACCTCCCTGTTCCCAAGCTATCACAGCTGTGCCCCGAAGCGTTTTCACAACCATTTGGCGATGGTCCGGGCTGGGCCATGATTCTGGGGGCAGGCTGGAGCACGGGATTCGGGCACCGCTCTCAACTCAACACTACCACATGCCAGCTGAGTGGGACTGGAGTTACTGAAACCACCCTCTTCTTTACAAACACGGTCAGAAATGGTGATGGTGCTGCTCATCTTGCCTGTAACAGCCAGATTCAGCAGTAGAAATGTGCCTCTATAGGCTGCTCTGCCTGTAGCTGTGTCCCTGTGCAGGACAGGATAAAGATCCCCTTGTCAGAGACCCTATGTAGGAGAGGAGCAAGGATTTCATGCAGGAGGTCAGTGGTTAAGACCCAGGAGAAACACATGGTTGGAAAGAGAAATGTGGCACACCCTCTGAACAGTACAAGTCCTTTGGAAATGCTATTTTAAACGTGCAAGCTTCATGTTGCTAGACATGTGCAACCTGTTGTAAAGCATCCTGTGCAAGCAGCTATTTGCAATTTGAGTTCCACAAATGCCTACTAATTCCTAGCTCCCAGCAGTACGGGGAGACTCATTGGGAGCAACAGCAGCAATTGCTTTATCATGTCAAAGGTCTTTGCTCATCATCACAGCAAGAGGCTGATCTGAGAAGACTGAAGCCGAGAAGAAGCCTCCATCCTTCTCAGACAATGAGTCTCTACTAACCAGACACTGTTCATACTCACCTCTTCCTCATCTGAGATGAGGTTTCTTCAGTAGAACCATGAGGTTCATCTCATGATAAAATCAAGTCCCTGAGCCTCAAGAACAATTGACACCATTGCTAGAGAGGTTTCCACCGAAGAGCAGCATGTTAGTTTATGAATTTTCTGTTAGCCATCCTGGATTGCTCTTGTATCCAATTTAAGGATGCTTAAAGAGGGAAGTGGAGCATTCGTTGAAAAGCCCCATCCTAACAAAGCTGTAGCAGACGTTCATTGTACCCCACGCCAGCAAAGCTACTAGCAGCATTGGCTAAACTTTCCTGCTACGAGGCACTGGCTCAGCGGCTCTCAGCAAACCTGGAATCTTGTTGCCAGAACTCCTAAATTCACCATGACAACGTTAAAAGCACTTACGATTTCTGCACCAAACATGCCTCAGCCAAGCAAGCCCCCCGAGTCCCCTGGCTTCGGGATGCGCCCAGCATCCTACCAGCAATCCAGCAGCAAAGTCTCTCCAGGGATACTGCACTGGGAGAATCTGCCCTCGGAATGGGATTTATAAAAAGTGAGCTCACTTGAGAGAGATGAAAAGGGTGGGGAGGGGAAAAACAAAACCCGAAGAAGGGTGAAAAAAAGTCTTTTTCTTTTCAGAGGTCAAGGAAACGCATTCGGGCTGTGGGGAAACACATCCCCCTGCTCGAACGAGCCATCACCCGGGTCAGGTGCGTCCTCACTGCGCTGGTGGCCAGCAGCTCCACCCAGGCAGTGAAGCAGAGCTCAAAGGACCCAGCAGCTCCTCCCGTCCCTGAAGTAATGCTCACTGCCAGAAAACCACAACTACCAAGCCTATAGGGCAGGATGAACACCTTCTTGCCAAAAAAATAGCAAATTTATCAAAATTATTGTGGGATTTTTTTGTTGTTCATGTACTTGCAAAGCCCATCCTAATTTATGAAGGTTTTTTTTGCCTAGAAAACTTTTTCAGACCAGGTTCAAAGGACTGTCTAAGAGCAAGTGAGTTCAAAACCAGGACAATGGGAACCAGTTGTCTGGATCTTGGTTCCTTCAACCTGAGCTCCAAGCAGAGTTTGGTGCCTCAGTGTCCCCAAGCTGATGTGGTTTCAGTGGGTTTGGGCAGGTCCAGAAGCAGATGTTTTTAGGCAGCTCTGAAAACTTACCTTGTGGACACTTTTGCAAGGCCAGGGGTCACAGGTGGCTATATGATAGCTAAATTTTGGAGTGTTAAATGCAAAAGAACGTATACGTTTAAATCCTTGGAGGCACACAGGAAAGGAGACACTGCTTGGTAGAAACATGAAAGTTAAGAGGAGATCAGGACTCATTGTACAAGAGAAACTTCAATGGTTGGAAACCACTAGTGTCAAACAGAGCTTTAAGCTGAACAAAAGCACGAGCTGGGAGTATCACTGGTTCTGCAGTCGTTTACCAGCTCTAATGATCTGACCTTCACTTCCAAGTGGTGGCAACCACAACAGTACCTACTCAGTGACTTTAGGACTTTAAAACCCAGTAACTCGCGTTCTTCTGAAGAATGTGAACAGTGATCTCAACTCAGACCAAGCTCCTGAGGGAGGGTGCAGCACCCAGTGCCAGCAGAGCTGGGCTCCTTGCCTGCAGGAGGTGGGCACTACTGGAGGGTCCGATTGACCAGGAGCTGTGGCAGGAGGCCAGCAGCCTAGGCACGTCAGAGGTGACGAGGGAGAGGTTAATTGGATTTTCCCTGAAACCCTGCAGCCTTGAGAGCCCAAACCCATCACTGTATGGAAGGAGGGACAGGCAGAGCGACAGCAGCGGGACAGTCCCTGCCATAGGGGACAGAAGCTCCAGCTGCTGACTCAATCTGGTGTCTAGGGAGGTTTGCTGCTCACCAGGCACTTTGATACAGGATGGAGTGCAGAGACCCAGTGGCGGACTGGGTTGGCAAGCTAAGGCAGCAGGGTGGTCCAGGCAGGCGAGACCTTGAAAACAACCAAACAGAAAGGAGAGGCCGCTCTAGATGCCCCTCTGAAGAGCCTGTACACTACACATGCAGCAAGAGGAGCTCAAGGTCTGTGTGCAGTTGCATGGATCAATCACATCGGGATCATGAAGACATGGTAGGACAGCTCACACAGCCAAAGTGTTGCCATGGACGGGTACGGGATCTCCAAGAAGGAGAGTTTGGGAAGGGAAGGCAGGGAAGTCATCCTGGACGTAAGGGAGCAGCAGGACAGCACGGAACTCCAGCTGGGGGTGGACAATGAGCCAGCTGACAGCACGTGGGTTAGGAGCAGAGGGGCGACACACATGGGTGACATGGCTGTAGGTGTCTGCTACAGACTGTGCAATCAGAAAGACAGACAACTGGAAGAAGCCTCATGTTTGCAGGCCTTGGTCCTCATGGAGGACTTAAATCACTACGATACCTGCTGGAGGTACAACACTGAAAGGCACAAGCAGTCCACAAGGTCTCTGGGATACTGATAACTTCCTGACACAGATATGGAAGAGCTGATGAAGGGGGACTGGTGTACCCATCATACAAAGACAGCTGGAACTGTTCAGCCTTGAGAAGAGAAGGCTCATGGGGACCTTATCAGTGCAAGCTGTGGTGTCTCCATCCTCAGAGATACTCAAAAACCTGACAACATGGCCCTCAGCAACCTGCTCTAGTTGCCCCTGCCTTGAGCAGCGGAGTTGGACTAGATGATGTCCAGAGGTCCTTCCCAACATCTGCAGTTCTGTGAATTTTAAAAGAATGTGAATTTTGAAGACACAGAAATGGCTACGTCCTTTTTCATGTCCTCATAGCTGAAACTACCTCTACCCATCCAAACATACAACAGTGTTGTGAGACACACCTGAGTGTTGTGAGATGAAGTAATAATAAAGACTACACTAGTGTAACACAAAACATTTGCGAAGGTTTTAATTGGGACATTTACTGGAAAACTCGGATGAGGACAATGTGGAGCATTAACTCCCTAGGAACTAATTCTACACTTTGCAAAGAAAAAAGTTTCAGGAAAGATAAGGAAAACATTATGAAAACCACATAAAAGTCATGACCAGGACCCATAACACAACTAACCTAACATTGATCAGGAGTTGACGTGAAGCATAAATAGTCTTTACAGTTAACCTGCACGTGGATAGACACTCTGAAGACAGACTTTTAAGTTGAATTGATTTTGGCACCGGTGAAAAAGGATGGCTTTTTTTCCCCTCTCAAGCACGTCTACTGTAATTTCAAATAAATACATAAGATTTTAACAGTCTAGGTTTTTTCCACAGGGCTCCCTGAACCATGTGTTTAACTTTGCCACACCAGCAGGTAGACAGTGAAGAGTATCTTCTCCCCCTTCTACTTCCACACTTTGAAGAAGGGAGACTACCTTTTACTTTTCTTACCAGAAGAAATAAAAGAAATTCTTGGAAGATACTAAGACAACTGAAAAGGATGCACATTTAATCCAAGCCTTCAGATCTGCTGAAAAGATCTATCCATGGCACAGCTTTCCTACTGCCCAAATTAGATGCGAATCTCAAAATTCTACCCTCATCTAGAAAGTCCTGCTCCTGCACAGCTGTACTTCAGAGACAGTTACCTTCTACTACCATGCTGAAAGACAGGAATTCATTTTTGTTGACTTGCTGTAATAAAGTTTTATTACAAGCTTAGGGTGTCCTCGGTATGCACTCAATCCTTATAAACATAGATAACTTGGAAAGGGGTATTCAGCCCTTCCTAATACCACTCCATTTTGACGCACGGCAAGATCAAATTAGTATTGCATCTATATTAAGTTAGCTACATAATAAAGAAATGCATATGAATTTGCATTTTTCTGAGGCACAGCAATGCATTTTCTTCTTCAGGAGACAAACCAAACAGCCTCTGCCCTCAGCAGTTAACAAAAAATTAGTCAGTTTTGTGAAAAAATGTAACAATCAAGACTGTTTTGAAGCCCCCAGATTTGTAATTCTGAATTACGTAAACATCTGAAACCACTACTTAATACAGCTTAAGAATCCAAAGCATTTCTATAAAACTATAGAAAATGAAAAATAAATATCTGTTGTTTGGAGCTCATTCAAAATGCTGAACTTAAATATCATTCATTCCTTTTCCAGAGTTCAAAGCACAAACATACATTTACTGTAAAACAACGTATGTACTTTACCTAGGGACAGGTATCTTCAGGTAAGAAGTATTTCACTTATGCATAAAAGAAAGATTTATGATTTCAGACATGATTTTTATATTAAAAATCTTCTATGTGTAACTACTTTAAGACATGCCTTGAGACATATTAACATAAATACCACCATCCAGTCCAGTAAAATTGTACCAAACTGGCTTTAGTTTTTAACCTGTTCAGTGCTAACAGTCCAGAGCTGAGACTCGATGGTCAACTGACCTTTAGAACATACAGATCAACAAAAAATATATTATTGGTTTTATTATTCTCGGGCAGCAAACTTTCCAAAGTCCTTTAATAAACAAAGCCATGTGTTATGTTGCTGGTTCTATCTTGTCTATCTCTTCCTTCTTTGGACTCTCCTCACGGTTTTTGCCCTGTTGCATGGTATACACTGATGGGCCCATCCTTAGGATCTTCCCACTGCCCAAGCACTCGTCGCCCTTGTAGAACACGGCAAACTAGGAGATAAACACAGGGAGAGTCTTTTCAGCAGCTGCAAATGGTATGGTGAGCAATTGCAGGCTGTGCAAGACCTGCTGGACCATGCATGTATTCATTTTCATTTGTTCTGACTAAATCTTAAAAAAAAAGAATAAAAAAACCCTCAAAGGATTTGGTGGCTCACATGAGTGTAAATATAAACATGTCGGTGGAAATTCCATCATGAACTTCTACAAGATTTTTTCAAAACTCTTCAGTTACTGAGGTGGAACGGATTGTATTGGAATGCTTCCTTTCCCAAAGGGGACAACATACATATCATCATCTGCATCTTCACTGGACCTTCTCCAGACAACTCTGCCCAGGCTACAGCTGCACTTCTCAAAATACAAAGGGGACCAAGGACTACTGGAGCAGACCACCTCGAAGGAAGTGACACGGGCTCCCTGATGTGCTCAGCAGGTTCTTGCAGGAGCGGAGGAGCACAAACATCCTGGCCTTGTCTCATTCCCTTGCAGTTACAGGCTCAGAAGACCCTGGCAGTCAGGGGCTTCTCCTGCCTGTCATCACCTCTGGCTGGACACTCAGCTCACTCCTCTTAAGTGTATCCCTCTTCCATTACAAATTGTTCCCAGACAATTTCCCTCCCAATGTGTCCCACAGGCCCCCAAGTCTTGGTGAAGGAGAGGGAGGGTAGAACGTATGCCGGGAGAGGGCACGTAGAAAATGTCTGAGAATGACTGGTTTACAATGGGATGAAGTATCTTTATATCAGCAGTGTTCAAAGGCATCTCTACACAGTGCCTCTTTTCAGTACTCAGTGCTTTGCTCTGGGACAAGGAAATTCACAGGACACAGATCATCACTAAACAAATCTGAACACTAAAATCACATCCAGCAGTTAATTTCCAAACTAATGCCTTTTTAAAACTCTCATGAAGACAACAACAGATTCCATTTCTGCAAACATAATTGATTACCAGAGATGTTTTCATTACCAGAGATGTTTTCATGTATTTCTAAAACTTGTAAGCCAGTTTCTCAGACTATGGGGATAGTCGTGCCTGACAAATTTGGTGGCTTCCTATGACAGGGTTACAGTGTTGGTGGATAAGAGAAAAGCAATGGACATCATCTACCTGGACTTGTCCAAAGCATTTGACACTGTCCTGCACGACATCCTTGTTTCTAAATTGGAGAGACATGGATTTGATGGATGGACCACTTGGTGGATAAGGAACTGGCTGGGTGGTCGCACTCAAAAAGCTGTGGTCAACGGCTCGATGTCTAAGTGGATGCCAGTGACGAGTGGTGTTCCTCAGCGGTCGATATTGGGGCAGGTGCTGTTTAACATCTTTGTCAGCGACATGGACAGTAGGATTGAGTGCACCCTCAGCAAGATTGCTGAAAACACCAAGCTGTGTGGTGTTGTGGACACGCTGGAGGGAAGGGATGCCATCCAGAGGGACCTTGACAGGCTGGAGAGGTGGGCCTGTGAGAACCTCACGAAGTTCAACAAGGCCAAGTGCAAGGTCCTGCACGTGGGTTGGGGCAATCCCGAGCACAAGTACAGGCCGGGCAGAGAATGGATTGAGAGCTGCCCTAACAAGAGGGACTTGGGAGTGCTGGTGGATGAGAAGCTCAACATGAGCCAGCAATGTGCGTTTGCAGCCCAGAAAGCCAACTGTATCCTGGGCTGCAGCAAAAGAAGCGTGGCCAGCAGGTCGAGGGAGGGGATTCTGCCTCTCTAAAAGAAAATCACTTCTAATAACTTACCTGCCCAGGTGTGATAGCTCTTGCTGGCTTCACTAGTGTCACCCACACACTCCCATCTTGGTTCAGAGTCAGCACACAAGGCACTAGAGCAGAAAATGGCCAAGCATCTGCCAGTTAATCCTTATGTTCACATTAAAAACAAAAACCTTCATCACTAGGTGAAACAGATGTAAGTCAAGGTACTACGGCACAGAATTCTTTTATAAAGACACTACAGAAATAGAAAGGCAAGCCAAAACATTTCAACTATTTCTGCAAAACTACACTGAACACATTACCACAGTTTCACAAACTGAGTAGAACAAAAACCAAACCAAGGTTTTATTACCCAGTGCCATCTGGTGCCGAAACCTGAAATTACATTCCATCATCTTCTCTCTAACGAGCTCTGCAGGAGGTTCCTCTGCTATCCAGTGCACTCGGTTTGTCCGCAACAGGTCTCTGTACAGAGCAGGGTGATCTGTTGATGGTGCCTTAAAACAAGACATTTATTTAACACTGATGTTTTTGCCAGAGAGCATCTAACTTGTAACGCAAAGCATGAAATACAGAAGAAGCATCAAGCCATATCAAAATGAAGGCAAAATGGGTAAGAAAGCAAGCATTTATTAACACTTGATCCGCTTTCAGGTGGAAGCCTTTAATGAAAAAAAACAGGCTAAAGCAAGCTAGAATTGTCAGTCTTCTACATCTCACAGTCATGTCACTTCTTGTATTCTTTTTCCTTCAATCATATTTTTGCCTTCTTTAGGCTGAGTTCAGACATCTACTGCCCTCCTTATCTGACCTCAACAAGATGCTACCTCCCTCTTCTCCAATTTCTCAACTCAACACCGCTCCAACAAAGGTGTTACATACACACAACCTTACTATAGGGCCTAAAAAAAATTTCTTAGTGGTCCCATCTCTTTCCTCTCAACTCTCATTTGATTATGATTTTTTCCCCCCAGGCACATCAACAAGTAGCAGAACACCTCATTATAATCACATCAGTATCAAATAAGAGTAACAACTGCAAGAACAGCAAGCAACATTAACAATGCTAGCAAACTGCAGAACTCCCAGTCATCTCATATGATCAGTCATTAAAACACCAATTATTTGCAGTATTACGTTTATTCTGCCTCAGTTTTCAAAATGATAAAACTGTATTACTGGCTACTACTTTTTTTACTAGAAAAAAAAAACTATCAATACATAGTAAACCAAGACAATACACATTTTATATACTGTGTGATAATACCTACAATAAAAACTTCATGTTTTAGAGTAGAAAATGAGAGCTCAGTACATTGGCTGATTCTTTTCAGTATTTGCCCTTTGTTTGGAAAAGTTCTATGCCAAAATCTAAAACAATTTTCTATTCAAGAAAAGCCAGTTTGGACAAGATGTTTCAAATCTGCTGATGCAGCACTAGTTGGTTCTTGTTTCCCTCAAGAGGAAAGCCAAGAATTCTGCCCAGGTTAGAATCACATTCCATACAGCAGGAGTCACAAAATGTTTGCATTAGTAATTTGCAATATCAGTGTTAATTAACTCACCACGAAGACATCTCCAGTGCTGACATCTTTGTCTACAACGAACCAAGCATCCCGCAGGCCTGCTAGTCTAGCCCTCTGGCCTATTGTGTAGAGGAACCAACCTAAAAAAATACAAAACAGTAATGTTGGTAGCAACTTTCAACATCACTTTCAGAAAAATATGTACAAATAATTTCCCCCAAACTCTACCACTAAACAAAGAATAACGAACGACATTGTCTTAGGGAGTGCAGCAATTACAAACTAAACTAACATCTTGAAAGTTTTCATCTGTAACTAACACACATTAGTTTGAACTAATCCGTTGCAATTGTGGTATTAGGGTTTATAAAAGACACACATTTCTCTGTTTCAGCTTCAATTTGTGGTTTTGCTACCACTCAGTCTTACCAGTTACCGTTACTTTTATGTACTAGTAGAACATCATAGAATCATAGAATGGTTAGGGTTGGAAGGGACCTTAAAGATCATCTAGTTTCAAGCCCCCTGCCATGGGCAGGGACACCTTCCACTAGACCAAGTTGCTCAAAGCCTCATCCAACCTGGCCTTGAACACCTCCAGGGATGGGGCATCCACAACTTCTCTGGGCAACTTGTTCCAGTGCCTCACCACCCCCAGGGAGAAGAATTTATTTCTAATCTAAATTTGCCCTCTTTCAGTTTAAAGCTATTACCCCTTGTCCTGTCACTGTACATCCTTGTGAAAAGTCCCTCTCCAGCTTTCTTGTATGCCCCTTTTAGCTACTGGAAGGCTGCTAGGTCTCCTCGGAGCCTTCTCTTCTCCAGGCTGCACCACTCCAACTCTCTCAGCCTGTCTTCATAGCAGAGGTGCTCCAGCCCTCAGATCATCTTCATGTCCCTCCTCTGGATCCGCTCCAATGGCTCCATGTCTTTCCTGTACTGACGACTCCAGAGTTGAACACAGTACTCCACTTCCATAAATTACTTGGAAGAGGAACTCAGTTCTGGCAGCTAGAACTGAGCAGAGCAAAGGAAGGACACACAGAGGGAAAGGAAAAGGTAAGCTGCCCACATTTGGGGATGTCCTATCATGCATCACTGAGGTGCTCGGTGTATTTTCTCTGCAAAGTTTAGGTACTAAAGAATCTGGAACTGAAGTACAGTCATTTTGAAAGAATTAAATGAAAAATGGTCTCTTGGTATTAAATTAACAACCACTTAGTATCAACGAAGTAACCCTATTAATTATAATTTACTTTCTTGCAACATGGAACAAATTATCAAGAATCAGTTGTAGTTTGAGGATCTATTATTGCATAAAGCAAGTTTTCCACAATCATTAGAGTCATCAAACTGGGAAGAACCTGTAGACTGGTTTGGAATTTCAAAAGATTTGTCCCTCCAACTATAAGCAGTATTGTTCCATTTATCTAAAAGTAGTTATTCAGGTAGGTTAGCCAATTACCTTTGTGTTTTCCCATCACCTTCTTATCTTCAATGGAAACAAAGTTACCTGGTTGAGGTTCTATATACTACCAAATAGAAAGAGATTGGTTAAGTCACCAGATGGCCCAAAAAAACCTCACAGTGTATTTCAGGTTCTGTCACTACCTTCTCTTGAATTTGGAAAATAACTTTTCAAGAAGCAAACTCTGCCCACGCAGCTTACGGCCTCTTCCCTAAACTGCTTTAGACAGAAAAGGAGGAAGGGCGGTGCCTATCAGCAGTGATTCTGGGCTTCACTCCCCCCATGCTCACTTATGCCAGGAGCCAGCAGGATTCAGCCATTTGCCCCTCTCACATCCCAACCACTTGTCAGAGCCTAGCACACACTCCTTTTGCTACAGAAAGTGACTGACTGTCAGCTGGTGGAGGGGCAAGATACTTCCTACAGGCTGTTGGCATTAGCTTCTGGGTAGGCTGGGCACCTCAAAGGGAGGTGGGACATTGCTACTTAGTGTGGGCCACAAGCTGCTGGAGATTTTTCTGTAGGCGGTGTTATAAATCACTACTGAAAACCACAACAGAACATAAAGATTGTTGTAGATCTCATGTTGCTCACCTCAAGAAGGAATTTTTCAAAGTTTCTTTCACCAATGAAACAGACTCCCATACTCTGAAAAGGAAGCATGGTACTGAATCCATAAAAGCAGAGAAAAACAGCTGAAATAATGTCTATTAATAATCTGTCCAAGATGGATTCCCCTCTCCATGTATCCCAAACTATGCTAGGCATCTCATAAAATAAATAAAACGACATCCGCTCCGATATAGGTAATCTAATTCTATACAGTATCAGTGAAACCTGTAAGTACAGAAGAGAAATAACAGGAAATAGAACGCATGTTCAATAAATAAATACATTAACCTTGGCGACTATATTGGATGTATATTAAAAACAAAAGTCTCTTTCAGATTAAAGTATAAAAGTAACACAAATTATATCATAATCACGTATCTCTTGAAAAAAAAACACATTCAAAACCAAACAGGCTTTCCTTTTCCTTTCAGCTACTGTCTACATTCTCCAAACACCCATTTACAGTGGACGAATACAAACATTAAAAGCAATCAAGACAGCAGCACCAGCAATACAACTGCTGCCTGCATGACATTTTTTTCTTTTTTTTTTTTTACAATCAACTCATGAAGTGTCAGTTCTTAGAGAAACAGAACTTTCATTTTAAATGAGTAACTGTAGAAAACCAGCACAATCCAATTTCCACAAAGACATATTGAAAAACAATTACAATGAGGAAGCCCTTAACAGCTACGGAAAATAAATACTAAAGGCTTCTCACCTGCTGTGATAGAGAATGCTTTTCTTAAGGCTCACAGCATCCTAACATATTCACCTTCACCTGAGCTCTTCTGACATACAATGGTAGACACATTATCTGCAAGCTAAAATACACAACTAACCACAAGCTCATAGAAATACTTTTAAGCAAGCAGACAGCTATAAAACTGCTTCCCAAACTCATTCTATTATGGTGCTTGGAAACAGACCAGTTGTCACAGACTGAAGTTCAAAAAGTTCAGGAAAATCTTTTTCAGAGAGAAATACAAATCAAAAGAGTTTAAGTGTTACCATGCCTCTTTTTTCTTTAGCACGTGATGAAGGCCATGTTCCGCTGCTATCTTCTTTACAAAACTTTTTGTTAAATCCCCCAAAGGGAAAATGGTTTTCCTCAAAGCATCTTGTGAGATCTGGCTTAGAAAGAAGGTCTGGTCCTTAAAGAGGTCAGCCCCTTGAAGGAGTTTCACAGCTGCAAAGTGCAGAACACATAAAACATCTCAACATAACCCCCTTTAATAGTTCAACTCCCTTTAGCATTTTGTTTGACAACCAACGTTTTAGTTTTATTATTTCCAAATACATGTTAAAGACAGTGTTTTTCAGGTTTTTCAAAAACTAATTGAAAATGTGTGAGTTTTTTCTCACCACTAAAAAGATCTAGAAAGATTCCAATTTTGTACAACACTAAATCTTACAAAGTCTCACATTGTCTCTTCTGTTACAATACTGCACATGTCACTGGCAAGAACATCAACATAACATGAAAAACAAAAACAACTTTCACATTGCATGTGAAAGAGAATGAAGATTCCAATATCTTAGAGTATACGGTTCTTCAAAGAGACATGCGGTTTTGCCCTGAAATCACCCTGCTATAAATCAATGACTTGAACGATCAGCAGTTATTCCCAATGCTCAGAGAGAAGAGCTTGACTTTTTTCTTTACTATTGGTGAAATAAAATTGGTACAGTTTTTCATTCATGTTCTGTCCACTCTCTTTGAGAGCTAATAGCTCTGCTGTTGTACAAACTCTGCTTATGTGTTTCTTGACTCAAACGAACGCTAACTACAGGCCACCAGTTCAGTCATAACTAATAATATAAAATCTCAGTAACGAGGCAGGAAGTCTGTTTAGAACATCGCAAAATACTGCAACTGTGAATCACAGCCTGTCACAAGTACAGACTGTTGGTCCTGCTGGGGCCATTTTGACTTTCCAGAAATAAAATTAAAGAAACAAACAAACTCCTTTAAGTCCAGAACAAACAAATGAAAGCAGGGAAGCTGTAACACAGAAACATCACCGTGACAGAGTGGCGGTTTGCAAGTTTCTTTCCCTTTGGGCATAGCATACATCTCATTATACATCAGAGTTTCATCTGAGTTACTTCACTGCATTATGACCCACGGCAGAGCCATTTGGGAAATCTCTACATTACCATTCAAGCTGCGATAGTGCCATGCAGAGACATACTCAAAACAGCATTCATCAAGCTGGCTTTGGTACTGATAACAAGAGAAGGAAGCACTGCGGTGCTGAGATCAACCTCTGATTATGTACAGCCACAGGCAAACTATTAAAGTGAAGAGCAAAACCTGCACTGCTGCTACTATTATCTTTGCTGACCTGAGAATCATAGCCTTAAAAACATCTGCTCATGCTGCACTTGCACTTTTCAATTGCAGTGTAGCCAGAACCTTGATCTACCTGGGAAAACCAGGTAGGAAAACAGAGAAATAAGGCAGAAGAGTTGAATTACTGAATGAGAACCTAATTTTTTCCAGTAAAATAATATATAGTCCAATTACTGTATAAAAGTATGTTATGCCTTTTCATGTTTCAAAACCTTAATTCTAAAATTCCACTTGTGCATATCCTCATGACGAGTTCCATCTATACCATATACTGAATTCCCTAAAATAGAAGAAACATTAAAAAAGAAAATTTTATGTAAGTCATGGAAATACTGATAAAGATTTCTTGAAATACTTTTCCAGGGTATAGAAGATAGCCCTGTCTCCTTAATCTACATTACAGCTCCTTCAGAATGTTGATTACTACTGAAACGCTTATTCTTACCTCTGCACCTGGGTTAGAACTCTTAAAATAGAAAATGTAATACTGGACTAGTCAGGCTAATTTTCAATAATGTAATGTTTTGTGGAATCAACCTTCTATGAAGGCTGGGGTTTAAATGATAATCATTGTGTGTAAGGTAACAAACTTCCCTGATTCTCTGTCACCAAATATAGTTTAAATTTCTCTTTCACATCCAGGATGAAATATGAAATGAAGAAACCACTTACTATTTCTAACTTCAAAACGGTTTCTGAAAAGCCTTTGTGGTCCTTTAGTGTATTTCTGTTGAAACACTTCCTCATCCTCCAGTGAGGTCCTAGCATAATGCCCAGTAGCAATGGCATCTGCTCCTATCAAGAAAAAAAAAACAAAACACAAAGGCGCATACTTGAAATTCACAGTTTAAAACAGGATTATAAACATCCAGTAAGAAAAGCAAAAAGTAATGAAGGAAGAAAACCTATAGAGAAATCTTATACTGACAATAATCACACTCCTGCTATTTAAATAATTCGAACTATTCATCAGCATGCCAGCACATGTGCTTTTGTACTTTAAGGATCGCTTAAGAATGTAAAACTTAATGGTCAGGTCAACTCAGGTATGTCCCTCAATTAAATTTGTTCCTACGTATGAGCAACCTATCTAGTGGAAGATGTCCCTGCCCATGGCACGGAGGCTGGACTAGATGACCTTTAAAGGTCCGTTCCAAGCTGAACATATGCATTTTCTGTAGGTAAAAGCAAACTTGAAACTTTGCAAATATTGAAATACTGCGACAGAGATATGTGAATTAGGCATGCATAGGAACTGATGTTTTTCCCCACCTTTTCAAGAGTTTGTATCCTTTAAGCATTTCCACGGCACACACTCTGTACTGACACACTTGAAAATGCCTTACCAAGGTTATCCATAGCATAATGAAGAAAGTAGTTGAATTTGATGTGCTTGTTACACACAATATCAGGATTAGGAGTCCTTCCCAATTCATACTCTTTTAAGAGTTCACTGTAAAATAAAGATTCAAACGTATATCAGCATTATTAACACTGCATAATACTACCCAAGACTGCAAGATCTGTTTAAACATGAGAACTTGAGACCCAGTCATACTAAGCATTTTATGTAAGAAATAAAATACTGATTAGATTTTAACCCGTAAAAAACAACGCTTGGAAGATTTTCTCCAAAGTGCACCGAGGACACAGTCCAATGATCACTCACAATCTTGTAACTATGTTTTATTAAAGTAATAATCCCTCGGGAGACATGGCTACCCACAGTGCACATCCTACTCATCTCTTATGAAATATTTACTTTCAGAATTAAACACCACCATTTAATTTTTCAAAGTGACAGTGCAGTGGAGTACACACCAGGAGTTATTTGTGGTTCACCTGGCCGGACAATAACTTCATCTGGAACAATGCCACCATAAGCAGTTACGGGCTTAATTCTATAAAGATTTTTTCCCTTTTTTTTGTTCCTTCAAGAAATTCAAGTAATTTCTCAAAGTCATGTTGTAGTTTTACACTGTCGCATAATTAAGTGCTTAGCATTATTTGCTTGAAAACACTGAAATAATAACTAATGAAATTAAACCAGGATACAGTGATGCACTGACAGTGACGCACTGCAATATCAAAAGGCCTGATCACTGTATTATTTTGCTTGTCCTCATTAGTCACGGAAGTCGAGGAACCAAGGGCACAGACCAGATTTAAAAGAACACCAGTGACCCTAGTATTTGGTTTTACTTTTCACCATCTGAAACAGAATCAACTGCTTCTTCCTTACCATGTCATACATTAAATTCATAAATGGAAAATAAAGCAACAAAACTTTGATTCTGTCTAACTCCTTTTTAACAGTTCTGAATTCAACAATTCATACTACTAATTAAATCACCTGGGTCTACCCAGAGCTGCCTCCCCTCTTGCGGGCTCAGCACTGTACTCTTACGATAACACAACACTCCTTTGTTAATACTGCAAGAGTAAACTGGAAGCTTCATAAAAGACTCAGCATAAAGCCAGGCTCACATCAGTTCTGAATGTCAAGTAAAGCATGGAACCAGAGAAAAGGCAAGGAAGGCTGCCTGCTGAATCTCTCTGATGTAGAGATCTGAAGCAAACTCCGCACAAACCATGGAAAGACAAGACCTGGAATAGGTCTCTTGATAAAAGATGTTTTTCTGATGAATAACCCTTTAAAGAGAGATCCAGAGGAGATTCAAGGTCAGTGGTGACAGTAAAGAAAAAAGGATTATGAAACAAACCAAGATACTTGCAACAGATTGTTTGGGAAAACTGTACTAATAAACGATGAGAAGCAAAACAAAAGGCGATCATCTAAGATCTTTGATTTGCTGTCGTGTACAGACACTCGGCACCCCTCTAGTTTTGAGAGCATCTATTCATTCTCACATCAAGAGGGAAAAAACAAGTTTCCCAGAACAAAGCTGTTTCTGTCACTGACTGTACAAAAGTTTAGTGCTCAACTTGATGTCGTTTCAACATGAAGTACCAGTAGCACGGCTAGGCAATTCCTCAATTTCTTCTGAGACAAGGTAACAACAGCACTACTGAAATGGGGATGATGAAGATTAGATAACAACTATATTTTATATATATACATCTATGTTGAGTGCATAAATTATGTTGTTATATGAGTACTTCCCGGCACTTCCTGCCTGCCAAGAAAAACTCACCTTTTCCTATGTAGAATTTTCTTCCCTTAAAGGGGAACAAATTCACAGAAAATCTGAAGACCTCCTTTAGAGAACAGTTTCAAATTTGTTGATATTCATGATCACTTTATGGTAAGCTGGATTCGGTACACATTAATGTAAAACGCACTGCATAAATTACACGCAGACAATAATAGCACCCCGTAAAATACTTTTTCTCAAGCTGCAATAAGGTCAGGCCAGTATGTGGCAAGCAGAAAAAAATGAGCTGCAACAAAGCAACTTGCTACATGCTCATACTAACTAGGAAGAAATCTCCTATTAATTTCGAAAATAACAAACATACTAAAACCAACATATAAATTCTGATCTTAAATATGAATGAGAGGAAAATAAAAATCCTCTGATATTTAACAGCCTTCTGACAACACTGTAACAAACTGCCACTGCCCGTTATCTGTCCATCCTTACTTTTCACAATAACACGGTAATACACTGACATACTGAAAGACCACTTATTTTAAACATGTTTCTACCTGAATACTTCATTCCAGTATTCTTTGACGTAGGAAACCTGGTGAAAAGGAATATCAAGCTTCTGACAAACCCGGTAAGCATCTTCACAGTCTTTGTCAACAGAGCAAGCTCCTTGTTCATCCAGAGGGTCCCAGTTCTTCATAAAGACGCCTGTCACCTGGTAGCCTACGGAATGAAGGTAAGAACGAATGACTTCCTACAGCCTGGACCCAAAAATTGTGTTTTTCAATACTTGAGTAACTGCTTCCTTCAGAAGATGCGAGTAGTCCTGCACAGAGCAAAAAGCTGCCAAGCTTCACAGTGCAGTCACTGTATGACGGGGTTTTTTTGTCGTTGCTAACAGCCAACACAAAAACGAGCTCCTCCGGAAACCTAACGCGAAGGCATTCCACAGCTCCGCGTTTCTCCCATCCCCTCCGTTACTGCTCCCTTCCGCGCCCCCGAGGCGCCCGGCTCTCCGAGGTGCCCCGCCCCAGGCGGGGCCGCTCCTCCGGCCGGAGCAGGCGGGACAGCGCGGGGCCGCGCCGGCCGGAGGAGGCTGCGCGTCCGGGACGCGTCCGGGCAGGAGGGCGGAGAGGTGACCGAGAGGCGACGCGCGGCCCCGCCGCCCTCACCCACCCCCCCACCCACCTCGGCGGCGCAGCAGCAGGGCGGCCACGGCGCTGTCCACCCCGCCGGAGACGGCGCAGGCCACGCGGCGCGCCGCCGCCAGCATCGCCCCAGCCCCGCCGGTTCCGGCCGCCCGCCCTCCCCTTCCGCCGGCGGAGGCGGCGCCCGGCGGCAACGCACCGCCCCTCGCGGGGCCCGCCGCGGGGCGGGAGCTGGGTCCGGCGGCGCCGTTTCTTAACGAAACACCCCAAGTCGGGGGATCGGTTGCGTTTAGCACCTGCTGGCTTATAAAGGCACGTAGCAGGGACTACTCTCGGGATTTCCCCCCCCTTCACTCCTGAATTCCATGCCGCGCAGCCGGCCCGACCGCTCCCAGCCGCGGAGCGGGGTGCGAGGCAGTGGCCGCAGGAGGCGCGGCAGGGGCTGCGCAGGGGAGATGGCACACCCCAGGCTAACCATGCTAACCATCTCTGGGTGTTTGAGCAACTGACTCGCACCTTGAAAGCTGGCATTTGGCTCTGAGTTGGAGCCGCACTGAGCTGCGCCTGAACTCCCGTGAATAGTTACACTAATCCATACAGTGATTGTATGTGGTGGTGAGTCACAGAAGTATTGAGCTGGCCAGGTGCCTGCTTTGGGATCATACATCTAGGTGTTTCAACTGGCAGTTGACTCCTGCTTGTTTCTAACCTGTCACGGTCATGCTGGAAACCAGGATTTAGATCCACTGCCTGCAAAAGCATAACATTCATGCAAACCATAGTTCTCAAGGGGCACAGAACACTTGGCTCTCCTGCAAGTCCTTGATTGAAGTACAGGGCATAAACCCCTTTGTTTTAAAAGAAATCACAAATATATCACTCATAAGAAAAATGATATATTTAAAAAAAAAAAATCACCCTCTGTTTCTACTTAGCAATATGCATTCTCTCCATTTAAAGACTAGTTGAGGATCTGGTTTGAGCATTGCTTTTAACTGCACAGCACTGGCTCAAATAAAAGTTTTAGTAAACGCTTCAGTTGAAGAAGCCCTCTTGCTTTTCACAGAAGGAAAACAGGAACGTGCAAAGACAGTATACAAATTCCACATTTTTATGGTTCATATTTGCCAGAAGCAGGTAGCACGGTTCTTTCCTCTGACTCAGAAGAGTCTTCATAATCCGGCCAAAGGCCTTCATTCAGAACAGGGTCTGACACAGCAGTATCCACAGGAAAGGCAGCTGTCCTGAGAAGTAGGCAAGTGCCTTCAGATAAAGCCAAGGCAGCAGCCTCATTCACCATCAAAATGTTTTGCAAACTCATCTAAACACTTCTTCCTACTTAAACAGAGTGTCCAACTTCCACCACTGTTTGAAGTAATACAAACAGCTGCAAATCCATTTCCATCTCTCAATAAGCTTTCATAAATACATTAAGCTAGTTCCTAAATGCCCGAAGTCTCTACTCTCCAAGACAGGCTCGTTGCTTCAACATTTATGGGCTACTACTGTGTGCATTTTCATTTCCATTCACCATATTTCAAGTCTCCATGTATTATGCAAGTGTGGCAAATAAAGGCAAGAACACATTTTTCTATTCTTTGAGAGTGGGAAAGTTCAAGTCTAACCTTCAAATGTCAAGACTAAACCACCTGGCCGTAACAAGATGTTGCTTTCTCCTTCAAATCACACAAATTCAGGTGTTGCTGTTAGCGTATTCCATTAGCATTCAACAGTAAAATGTTTATTTCCAAACTTGCTACACTTCAGTATGAAAAGCCACCCTGAAGTCCTCTAGCTTTACCTACATCTTAACATTCATTAGTGAAACACTAAAATAACCTAACCAAAGCCTGTAATAAAAGGCTACTATTCTGTACAAGTTCGGTAAACAATTCATTTATTTTAAATTAAATCTTTGTTACACGCAGGAGATAAGGAATCAAAGGACAAGCGTTAGGAAATAAAAAGAGACAGGCTTCCAATATAGAGAATATCCCTTTTTGCCTTAGAGCAACACAGTTTAAATAAATCCATTGTAGCAAATCCATGAACAGAACCATTAATTAGACTCGGTTTGACTATATTAAGATCATTAAAATTCTATTGTGCTAATGCAGTTCCTCATATAATCTACAGCCATCTTCAAAAAAACCTGTATGAGTGAAGAATAACACCTAAACTCTTTAAAGATCACAGATGCCAAGAATTCTTCATGTCAACTCAAGTTCAGAACTTGAGTAGAGGGGAATCCAGATTTTCTTTGTTTACATCAGGACTCAGAGTGATAAGAGGCGAACTCAAATCAATTAGCTGAAAGAAAAACAATAAAATTTAGCTATTGTAGTCAGCTGTTTTACATAACTACTAGCAGTGATAATCTCTAACAGTCTTAAGTACTATTTTTTTGTATAGCATTCCTATTAGTACCCAGAAGAAAGATACGAGCACCACACTCGAGCTTTTAGGTTTGGGTTTTTAAACAGCTACCTGCCTCTTAGACAAGCACAAGCTTCTCACAAGGTGGTTATTGCCCATACTCACCTTAAAAGCCTAAAAGGCTTTTCTAAATTTCACTACTATGCATATTCAAGTGACACTGCCATCCAGGCAGGGCAGAGCACTCCTCTGGACATGCCCCCATAAGTCAGACTTCTGTGATCCTCTTTTGAGATACTTTGAAGGACCTGATATTAAATTGATCCCAGCTACATCTAATGTCGAAGACTATATCCTTATAGTTACCACTATTCACCTGACAATATCTAAAGGCATCTACCTTCGAGGCACTAGTGTACAAAAAACCCACTTGCCCAGAAATGCTTGTCAAATTTAGAGTACATTCCAACACACATTTCTACTACGGAGGGGATTAGGAGGAGTTAAACAGGAGAGACGGCCTTGCTTTTTTGGTGGAAAAGAGCTGCTGCCAAGAACTGAAACTTTGCAAGAAAAGGAAAACAGCACACCTACTCTACTGAAGAGAGCATTCACTTTCCTGCTTCAGAACAGTTTAATTCTTTAACAAGTGCTTTAAGCATTAAGTCCTTTCCCCATCCTCTTCCTTTTTCTATGTGCAGATTGTTCAGAGCTTTAGTTCAGAGCACATTGTTTGATTTTAAACATTATGTTTTCTTTATTTAAGAGCACCTCATTATGTAGTATCATATTGAGCATACTAGGCTAATATTAAATAATTCTTACAGTAGCGTGGAGCTGCTCTGTAGACATGCAGCCAGTTGACATTTTTCTGCTAGCATATTTGCACCAGAAGACTTGAATATAACTTACCTTTACCTGCTCTGAGAACGTAGGCTTTAGGGAAGTAATCTTATTTACTTCAGGAGTATTGGAAAGATCAATCAGAGGTCTACTTTCACATTCTAAAGTGTGTGAGAGAGATTTGTCTACTCCAATATCTACTAGTAAGGCCTTAAAGAAAAAAAAAAGATGATTCAGGTTTTCCCCTCTGTTCTCCATACTTCCTTCATAAACATTTAGGCAGTCAATTTAGCTTATACAGCTGCAACAATCACAGGACAGGCTTAATGTATGGGTTGGGTATTTTTCATGCAGGATTGTTTGCACATAGTGTAAAAACCTCAGCTCTTGCTCTGCCAATGGCTAGCATCACAAACAGGGAAAATGCAGTGAGACAAAACAAAAGAGCTCCTTGGGGCATAAAACAAATTTTCACTTAAAAGCAGAGTTAAGTCAAATTTAAAACAGAGTAATAACTCTCAATATTTAAATGACTTGACTACAGTTATTGTGCAATGTTATTTAGCCATATAAACTATTCTGTAGAGCTCCAAACTTTAGTTCTGTGTTTGTCCAGTTTAACTACTCCACACACAGGCTAAGCAAATCTATAACAGATACTTTGTGTCAAGTAAGCTAACAAGGAAGATACCAATGCGATAAGATCAAGTAATTAATCTACAGATTATTCTACACCTGAATATTTGTAAATCAATAGCCACTTTGACAGGCTACCAGTTTAGTTGTTTCTCCTTAATGCTTGTGGAGTGTCAGCTTTCAACGTGAAGCCAGAAGATTCCTGGCAGAGGGGAAAAGTGTTCACTGGACTAAGTACCTGACACTTAACTACGTGTACTGCTACATGGGCTTTGGGGTTTAACCCTCAACTCATTGTATGTAGATTTGCACTGCTGTTAGGTGAGTGAATTTAACTACGGCAGTGCATTTTTTTTTTTTTCAAAAAGGCTTTATGGCTGCAATACAAACTGCTCTTTCACAGTGCTTTTCTCATCAAATCCACGAGGATTTCACAGCACTTACCCACAAGCGGAAATTTAATATGAAATCCACAAGTATTTGACTGTTCAGCTTTGAGATGGGAACAAACTTAGTGGAAACAATGAATGGATGTTCAGTGCTAAAAATAGGCACTAGAGGGTGCACATGCTTAGAGGTAATCCATTTTAACTGTGTACTGGCTTTCCTACTTATCCCTCATCTTGAAATAATGTATTTTCAAGCAGTTTACTTAACAGTTCTGTAGAAAAAAAGTATTGTCATTTCTTACCTCAGTTTGTTTCTCTTCAGCCAGCTGATTTTGTACTTCAGCCTCTTTTAATTCGTTTTCTACTGCTTCTGTATCATTTTTTTCTGGTGAGAAGTTAAGCGCAAGAGGTAGCACAGGTGGAGGTGATATGTCATCTTCTGAAGAAGATATCTGTGTCTTACTCTCTTTTGTCTGTTTAGAACTAGGGAAGAGAGCATTGGCAATAACTGAGCTCTTTAATCAGCATTAACTACTAAAGACAGACAAGCAGATGCCCTAACCTCTTTTCCTCCTTTTTTTATCCTGAGTTTTAACAAAATGCTTTCCATATTTTCATCCAAAAGTATCTATTTTACAGAAGCATTGGCAACAGTATAAAACAAAGTTAAGAGTAGTATGTATTTTAACTAGCTACTTCCCTTCATCAGAAGGCAACAGCAAAATAACGCCAACGCCAAATCGGTTTTCAGAGCATCCCCGAGTGCTGTCTGCTAGCTCAAAAAATACAAACGGCTTCCTATTAGAGATTATAATTCCTTAATGTTAGGTATTGAGTCATCTCAGTCAGGCATAGTATTTTACTAGTCATAAATCTTTATCAGGCCTGTATAGAATCTATGCTCAAATGCTTTATTTTTAATTTTAGCAGAGGTCCTTGAAACCTGGAAATCATCATTCAAATTTGTTTAGAGGCAGTTTGCTTCCAGTACTCATTTCAAATATGGAGGTTTCTGTCTTACCCAGCTGTAAGAGTCTTTTTGGTAGAAAAGCTGGAACTTCGGCGAACAGGTGCAACATATGGAGAAAAGGCCATTCTTGGTGCAGTTTTAGGAGTCACTGCTGGAAATCCTGAGATACGACGAAGAGGTGTAGGTATGCCAGACCGTTTCAGACTGGCAGGAGTCATGGAGACAGACCTCTCAGGAAAACAAGTATTCTGAAAGATCCCTTCTTCTGAGGCTCTCACAGGAGTGCTGACTGCCATGGCACTAAAGCGGGAACATGCATTAGGCAAAAGCTTCTTGAAACAGTTTTATTCAAACTATTATCCTTCAGGGATCTCCTTGGTAGAGTACAATGGGATGAAGCCCTGGAGGGAAGAGGGGCCCAAGAAAGCTGGATAATATGCAAGGATCACCTCCTCCAAGCTCAGGAGTGGTGCATCCCAACAAAGAGGAAGTCAGGTAGGAACACCAGGAGGCCTGCATGGATGAACTAGGAGCTCCTGGACCAACTCAGACACAAAAAGAAGGCCTACAGAGGGTGGAAGCGAGGACAGGTAGCCTGGGAAGAATACAGAGAAACTGTCCAAGCAACCAGAGATCAGGTTAGGAAAGCCAAAGCCCTGATAGAGTTAAATCTGGTCAGGGACATCAAGGGCAACAAGAAAGGCTTCTATAGATATGTCAGTGATAAAAAGAGATCTAGGGAAAACGTAGGCCCTCTCCGGAAGGAATCAGACCTGGCTACCCGGGATATGGAAAAGGCTGAGGTTCTCAATGACTTCTTTGCCTCAGTCTTCACTGGCAAGAGCTCCAGCTGCACAGCCCAAGTCACAGAAAGCAAAGGCAGGGACTGGGAGAATGAAGAACCACTCACTGTAGGAAAAGACCAGGTTCGAGACCATCTAAAGAACCTGAAGGTGGACAAGTCCATGGGACCTGATGAGGTGCATCTGCGGGTCCTGAGGGAACTGGCAGATGAAGTTGCTGAGCCACTATCCATCATATTTCATAAGTCGTGGCAGTCTGGTGAAGTTCCCACTGACTGGAAAAGGGGAAATGGGGAAACATAGCCCCCATTTTTAAAAAGGGGAAAAAAGAAGACCCAGGGAACTACAGGCCAGTCAGTCTCACCTCTGTGCCCGGCAAGATCATGGAGCAGATCCTCCTGGCGACTATGCTAAGGCATATAGAAAATAAGGAGGTGATTGGTGACAGCCAACATGGCTTCACTAAGGGCAAATCCTGCCTGACTAATTTGGTGACCCTGTATGATGAGGTTACAGCATTGATGGATAAGGAAAGAGCAACTGACATCATCTACCTGGACTTGTCCAAAGCATTTGACACTGTCCCACACGACACCCTTGTGTCTAAACTGGAAAGACATGGATTTGACGGATGGACCACTCAGTGGACAAGGAATTGGCTGGATGGTCGCACTCAGAGTCACGGTCAATCATGCAATGTCCAAGTGGAGGCCAGTGACGAGTGGTGTTCCTCAGGGGTCAGTACTGGGGCCAGTGCTGTTTAACATCTTTGTTGGCAACATGGACAGTGGGATCGAGTGTACCCTCAGCAAGTTTGCTGACAACACCAAGCTGTGTGGTGTTGTGGACACGCTGGAGGGAAGGGATGCCATCCAGAGGGACCTTGACAGGCTGGAGAGGTGGGCCTGTGAGAACCTCATGAAGTTCAACAAGGCCAAATGCAAGGTCCTGCACGTGGGTCGGGGCAATCCCAAGCACAAGTACAAGCTGGGTAGAGAATGGACTGAGAGCAGCCCTGAGGAAAAGGACTTGGGAGTGCTGGTGGATGAGAAGCTCAACGTAAGCCAGCAATGTGCCCAGAAAGCCAGCTGTATCCTGGGCTGCAGCAAAAGAAGCGTGGCCAGCAGGTTGAGGGAGGTGATTCTGCCCCTCTACTCCACTCTCGTGAGACCCCACCTGGAATACTGCATTCAGCTCTGGAGTCCCCAACACAAGGACATGGAGCTGCTGGAGCAAGTCCAGAGGAGGGCCATGAAGATGATCTGAGAGCTGGAGCACCTCTCCTATGAATACAGGCTGAGAGAGTTGGGGCTGTTCAGCCTGGAGAAGAGAAGGCTCCGGGGTGATCTTATTGCAGCCTTCCAGTACTTAAAGGGGGCCTACAGGAAAGCTGGAGAGGGACTTTTTACAAAGGCGTGTAGTGATAGGACAAGGGGTAATGGATTTAAACTGAAAGAGGGTAGATATAGATTAGATATAAGGAAGAAATTCTTCACTCTGAGGGTGGTGAGGCAGTGGACCAGGTTGCCCAGAGAAGTTGTGTCTGCCCCATCCCTGGAAGTGTTCAAGACCAGGTTGGATGAGGCTTTGAGCAAGCTGGTATAGTGGAGGGTGTCCCTGCCTATGGCAGGGGGTTGGAACTAGATGATCTTTGAGGTCCCTTCCAACCCTGACCATTCTATGATTCTACCAAAGAATAGAAATCAGTTTTCCTTTGGTCAGTAAAGGAACAGTAATCATCATAAAGTTGATAATCACAGCATAGTAAGGGCTTTACTTCAGAAGAATTCCTTTCTGAATGTGTCTAGTCTATTTAGGCCTGCAAAAGAAAACCTTCTTCTTCTGAAGAGAGCATTGCAGGGCGGTGTTTGGTTTAGTTTTGTTGTTTGATATTTTTTTTGTTTGATTTTGGTTTGGTTTTTTTAAAATAATTTCCAATAGTCATTAACACAGCTAACCTGGAGGGTCTCAAGGGACTAGGCAAGAAAGTTAGAACTTTTAAAGACTGTTACAACACCCTACCAGAAGAATACCTCAGTACATCAATACATTCAATTTTCAGTTAAGCCCTACCTTCCAAGTGTGCCACAAAATGCTAGTCCAAGAGACGGTGTTGCTTTTGGTGCTGATTTGGTTGATGGGGTATCTAAGGAGAAAAGTTTTGTTAATTGATATTGATAGTCATATTTATTTTTTTGTAACAGATAGCTTTCAGTCAAAATACTAATTCCTTCCACAACGTGGACAGAAGTGTAATGAAACAAATAACAAGCACTGGAGGTAGTATTTCCTTTTAGTAGCCAAGGTAGAAGACAGGTCATGCAAAGTACGTGCTTACCTCCAATCTTCACTGGAACCTTAGTTTGACTTGTAGGAACGGACAAAGCTCTAGACTTGGGCTTTGGACACAGGCTTCCTTTTGTTGCACTTCCATCTTTATTCTGCTGACATAGCTTCTGCAGACTGGGATCAGAGCCCAGCCTCTGAATTCCAGTGCCTACAGCCTCAGATGATGTTGCAGAAGCTGAGGATTTAGCCAAGCTTACAGCATTAGACATTTTGGGAGTACTAGCTGATGTTGCTTGCTTCCTGGATTTCTCAGTATTGGCAACCTGCAGAGATGACACTCTGGTAGGTCTGACAAGGGCCGGCCTGTTTGTACTAGATGAAAGCTTAGAGCCACTCACACTAGCTCTTGCAGACACACTTGATTTTCCTGAAATAGAAAGTTGTTATACTTCTGAATCATCGCTTATTGCTAAGTTTTTGACTAAGCAGAATAATTCACTCACATGGGAAACAAAAACAGCAATTTACAGCATTTAAATTTATGTTCAAACATCTCAAGTTTAAGGAGAGCACATACAACTACTGAAAAATTACTCCCTGAATTCTTCAATTTTGTCTGTTTTAGCAAGTTTCCTCACAAAATTCCTGAGTTATTGCACTCAACTCAAAGAACATTCTTCAAGGAATGCCTAAACAGCTTGCAGATTTGTTACATCTTCTCTCAGCATAGCTGGGTCTGTTCCCTCAAGCAGGCTTTCAAGAAGGTAATAGTTCAAGTTTTGCTGATTAACACCAGAGGCTGAACTACCCCACAAGTGCTTTTCTCAGTTTTCTGTATGGTTCTTACTTTTAGTCTGTAGGGTACTTTCATTAACAGGATCAATCTTGACTAGACAATTTTATTGTATAAAATAATTCTTACTAAGCTTTAACTTTTACTGACATATTATTATCCATTCAGAAACAAAGCACAAAAAAAAAAATTGCAGTAACTTGGTATCTTGCTAGAGGTACAAGAACTGTGGTGTAAGAATCCGTCAGTATTTTTAGGAGACTATTTTCCTGATCCTTTGAGGCTTACTGAAAGGGTCAAGTTGATGTCCTCCTTATACTATAAGTCTCTTGGTTGTATTCCATTATCTCCCCAGAGTTTGGTGGGGTTTCTTTGTTTGTGTGGGTTTTTTGTTTTGTTTTTGGGTTTTTTTTGTTCTTTTTTTTTCCATCTGCTTGAGTAAAGCTCATCCTTTTATTAGACTTACAGAAACTCAGAACTAGGCCTTCTACGTTCCTTCTGTATTTCAGTTGTTTTGGTGGTGTTTGGTTTTAGGGTTTGTTTGTTTTAAATTCAGGTTAGACAAACTTACAGCACTCAGAAGCTCAGGTACTCAGCTATAATAGAGAATATCATGTACAAAAAGAACATGTTTCCTGAGGCATTGCTTGCTTTGCAGCTGTATCAAACCCTCACATGTAGGCATCAGGCTCACATGAATCTGGTTTTTACAAACAATAGAAGTCTAAGATTTATCTTTGCTCCACAGGGATTTATTGGGCTAGCCTACAAAATTTTATTCTCTATTCAAAATATTTCTTACTGCTTTGTATGTACTGGACATCATGAAAACATATCCAAACCCACAGTCCAAGACGTGCTTAGCTACTTCAAAATTGATTTGTGGCACAAATCTGTAGTAAGAGTGATTACCGTTTTTTCCTGTGGGAGAAATGAGTAAACTTGAATTCAGACTTGAGTTCCTGCTGGAAACTGATGATGAAGATGACAAAGTAGTCTTTCTTGTGAGACCACTGGCAACACCAGGACGTTTCAGATGTGTTATCTTCTTTAAGTCAGGCTGAAAAAGAGAATATAGTTTATTCAAAAGCCAAAAAGCTATTTAATACATTATTTTGCCATGCTTTTTCTTGGTATTATAGCTTTTTATTTGTGAATTTTAGAGAAGTGCCTTCCTCAGATTACAGTTTAAAAAGTGAATTTTCTTAGAAACAGTTCCTTATATCTGTGTTATTATACAGAACTGGAACATCAGATCTAGGAGGTGGACTTATTTTTATTGCTGCCACAAACTTGAGTATGGACTTAAAGAGATTAAAGAATCAAAGGAGTAACCCCAGGCACCAGCAGATGACGGGCATCAACCAGCTGGAAAGCAGTTCTGCAGAAAAGGCCCTTGGGAGTGCTGGTGGACAAGCTGAACAAGAGCCAGCAATGTGCCCTTGCAAAGAATGCAACGGTATCCTGCGCTGCATTAGGAGGAGTGTTGCCAGCAAGTTGAGGGAGGTGATTCTTCCACCCCTGCTCACCACTGGAGAGGCCACACCTGAATATCTGTGTCCAGTTCCAGGCTCCGCAGTACGAGAGTGTTTTGGAGCTATTGAAAAGAGTCCAGCAAAGGGCCGCTAAGACAATTAAGGGACTGGAGCATCTCCTATCTCAAGGAAGTTTTAGAGAGCTAGGACTGTTCAGCCCAGAGAAGGCTCAAGGTGGATCTCATCAATATATATACAAATATCTGAAAGGACAGTGTCCAGTGGTGCCCAGTGACAGGACCAGAGGCAACGGGCACAGACTGAAACACAGGAGGTTCTACCTCTGAACATCAGGAAACACTTTTTTACTGGTGGGGTCACTGAGCACTGGCACAGGTTGCCTGGAGAGGCTGTGGAGTCTCCATCCTTGGAGACAGTCAAAAGTCATGTGGACATGGTCTTGGGCAACCAACTCTAGGTGGTCCTGCTTGAGCAGGGGCTTGGATCAGATGACCTCAGGGTCCCTTCCAACATCAACCATTCTGTGACTCAGTGAAGTGGCATGCAGCACAGAAATAGGTGCCTAAAGCTTCAGAACAACTCCTTTCTACCTTCATACAAGTTATGGCAACCTTTTCAAATGGTATAGTTAACTACACACATCCAAAAGTGTTCCTTACAGAAAAATACTGATCACTTGCCTGCAGCCAGTGCTTTAAAAACAAAGACAATGCTTATTAATCCAACACATATATAGTTGCTCTGAAGTATGTTCATTGTGTTATAGATGTAGAATACATATTCAAGAACGGCAGTTACAGGACAGAGACTACTTTTCCGTAAAGCCATTATTCACAACAATATAGCTTTAAATTAGAAACTAAACTATATTCGTTTTTTTTCTTTTTATCAGACCATCACGAAAATTATTTTAAGAATGCTTGCCATTACCTTACTTGGCACAGGAAGGGCTTTTTTGTCTTGCACTGAGAAACCGCCACTGAACGAAGACTCAAAGACATCTGAAGCAGCACTAGATTTATCAGAAATTACATCTTCAGATGATCCCATACTGTTCGAGTCTCTTTTTGTAGAAACGCTAGTATGTTTTCCTGGTTTGGGCTGCAAATTTCAATGTGACATTTTAAAAGCTACTAGTGTTTCTAGAAACCACTAAAAAGTTTTTTTTTTACACAAATTAGTTTTGTTAAGAAACCAAGACAATGGTTTTGGTAAGCCTTTGATCTCAGTCAAGTCCCGAGTCTTTCGACTAATACAGTTTAAAGTTAGCCTAGTGAGCGTAATTTGCTAAGTACTAGAACATTCTTGAACCCAGATATTGGACATCAACCTAAGGACAGTTCTGCAACAATTTGTCAGCACAAATGCCATAATCACGTTCATCTACATACTGTAACAGCTGTTCCCTACAACCATGAAATCTCAATTTAATTCATATTCTTCTGCTTTACTCTAGCTTTCCAAAAGATGAGACACTACAGTAGCAGACTGCATCATCCAAACTGTCTGTTTAGACAGCAGGGTACCATCTGGCTAGTTAAAGCATTAAGACTATGCCTTCTTATAGCACCCAAAATCACAAATAAACTTATACCACAAAGGAATCAAAGGGTCCCCTATTTTCTATAGGTGATAGTTTCCAAGGAGCCAATGACACATTTTCAGTAAAATCTGCAGTATATACTGGAGCCCAAGCCATAAGGCACAGAGCAATAAAACCCAGTCTCTTGACAGAATATCTTCTGGAATTTCTGCACACAAGGTGACTAACACAACTATTTCCTTGCTATCCTAGAATACATTTTCAGTTGGTTACATAGCCACATCCTAAACGTAGTATCTTTAATCAGTGCTTCTCAGGATCGAGAAGTTGTGGACAGAACTAGAGCTAAAATATTTTTCTGTCCTATCAAAATAATTCATTTCCACCCCACCCCCTCCCTCACCTCCACTCACATGGGTTAACAGCAAACAAAGTCATTTTTGCACATTAAGTCACTGAGAACAGTGCAGTAATTTTACCAGCAACAAAACAGTGTTTAAAGAGAAGCCAGGAATCATGGTGTTCACAAAAGCAGAATACAATGGAAAAGAAATTTATCTGCAGATACTCTACATTGTCATAATAGATGAACTAGTTGGCTACTATATCATAGTAGTACCCTGACTTTTTTTTATATATAATGATGTTTCCTGCCTAAGGACCTTATGAGCCAGAGAAACACCAGAAGATTCAAGTTTGTAGACAGTTTAAACATTCCCAAAACACACAAAGGCCATGTTTAAAGAAAATGTTGTTGCTCAGAAGCTGTCTTTACCTTTTCAATAGTCAACAAATTGCTTCTGCCAAGAGTAGATGAAGGTTTCGCCATTGGCAGTTTGCCAGTTCCCTTTGTATTTCTTTCCTTAGTTTTCTGTTCTTGTGTCAGAGGTGAATTGGCACTTTTTGTAGGAGATGCATGAATTTTAACTGGGCTTCTATTTGGAGGAGTATGAAGAGCACGTGTTTTGTCATCTGACAAAAGTTTATCCGATTCCTTCGGAAAACAAGGCGGCAGTTGACATGCTGGGCTATCCTGCACACAGTATGTCTCCCTTTTAACAGCCCTAGGACTTGTCTCTATATTTTGTTTTCCCAGTATTTTCAATTTTGCCTTTGAGTCCTGCACAAATTTTTCTATCATCTTGTTTTCCCGTTCTTCTGATTGGCTTGTTTTAGTCTGTTGATTCTTGCTTCCAGTCTCTATTTGCAGTGCTAACAAATGAGCTTCTTTGAAAATTTCCACAAATTTCTCTCCTGTAAGTGGGCTCCACATGCATTTATCATCAGAAGCAGGCACAGTCTTTTTTTTAGCACTTTTTTTTGCTTCGATATTGACAGCAATACATTTTTCTTTGTGTCTCAAAGGTCCAACAAAAACTTCATCTTCATTTCCACTACGAAGAAAACTAAGTCAGCCCAACACCTTACACATGTCTGTTTTAAAGGTATATTTACCTGTAGACCCTTCACTTACCTTGCTGGAGAGAGTGAAAGGTCAAAATCAAACTTCTCATCAGTCAGAAGAGGAAAGTCTGAAACTATAACAAGGATTTTGTCACAGTGGGGATTTGCAATAAAAATGATAGCATTACGTTTTGACAATTTCATGAAGCTGGTGTCAGATGGCAAAGGGAGTTTTAACCACCAAGTTTAAATCATTAAAATAATAAAAACATGGTTTAGGTCAAAGAAATTGAAGGTACAGCTGTGAATACGACATATTGTGATAGATGTCCAAATATCATGAAAGATCTCAATGCTAATTTCTAAGCATCCATAACAGGAACATGAGATCATGAGAACATGAGGAACAGGAACAGGAACGTGGGAAAGAGTATCAGCCAGCAGTCTCCAATCAAGAAAAGTGAGAATACGTAATCTAAAGCTATATGACAATGCAGATGTCCTATTAGTCAGTTCTTTTCTGGTTCAGACCACCGCAGGATAGTAACAGAAGCCACTGAGAAAGATTAGTTTTCCTGTCAGATAATATGTACCCTAAATATTAACTGAATCTGCAGCAGACAGCTAAGGAAAAGGAAGGAGCTCAAATTAGATATATAGAAGAAAGGTTGATGGCATCATGTTGCTACTACACATGCTCTAGCACCAGTGCTCCAGAAGCTCTTGAGGAGGCTTGTAAGTCTGGCAACAGCCACCCATGCAAAGAAACAAAAACACAGAACAAAATATAAAGCAGATATGTAATGTCTACTGATCTGAACTATCTTAACTTTCAATAAGGGATACACCAGGTAGAGAATATCCCAACATGTTCTCCACCTAGCATGGCTCATGCAATTACCCAGTTTTTCTTCAATCACATGACTCGAGCAATGTGCTGCCATTTCTTTTTCTTCCTCCATAGTGTCTGAAAAACACAGATTTAGCTATGCAGTAGGTTTTAAAAAAACAACAATAAGGTCGCAGAATTTTATGATACTGCCAAATTAGCAAGGAGGTAAACATTCTCTTTGAAGGCTCTCACATGCTGTTTAGGGACCGCCACATAAACATGGTTTATGGGATGTCACACATCTCACCACCTTCTCTTGAAACGTGCCATCGAACTATCTGATTCTATGTGTATCTCAAGCATTGCAGTCTCTGTAAAAAAGCCTTCAAATACAAGAGTGATGTCTAGGACTTCGGAAATTCGTTAAAGGAAACTCTGTGTTCAGCAACATAAACTCCTTATACGAATACAGCTGCAACAGGCAGCACGGCTAGACAGTTGCAGCAGAACACTGCCACCCCACAGGCTAAAAAGACTTTTTATAGCATTAATTCGAGATTAACATAACGGATACTCAGCACATCTCTGCTTCGCAGTGGAAACGCGTGCTGTGCTCCAGACAGCGCCTTTCACTTCCAAATACTATCTTCCTGTGAGCAAAGGCAGACTCGTCCCTACCTTAACATAACCCGCCCAGGCCTTGCCGAGGGGTGAGCCAGGAGACCCTCAGGAAGAGTGCCTCATGCGGAGCGGCCAGACCGAAGGGATTAACCCCTAGCACGGACCTCCAGGACTGGTCCCTCACGGGGCAGCTCAGCAGAGCCCACCGGAGCCGAGAGGACCTCGCACACACACCCCTGGGAAGGAGAAGCTGCCCAGCGTGCGCGGAGGCGCTCACAAGCCACAGGCGGCCCCACCAGGGCCGAGGAGCCCCCTCAGGCCGCCCGCCGCCCTCCCACCGCCCCCCGTCGGGCGAGCTCCCATAACGCCCTCCAACCGCAACAGCCCCTCTGGAGCCGAGCCTCGGCGGAAGGCCCCCGGACACCACACTGCGACACGAGGAAGCGGCTGGAGGCCCGAGCCGGCGGCCGCTGCCACCCGCGCCGCTCCGCCGCGCCGCGCTCACCTCCGCGGGGCCGCCGAGCACGGAGCGGCGCAGCGCTGCCGCCGGACGGTTGAAACCGCGGCCGCTCACGTGACGCGTCCCGCGCGCCCTCATTGGCGGGTTCGAACGATACGCGCCACGCGCCCCTAGGGCATTCTGGGGCTTGTAGGCGCTGCGGCTGCCAACGGCCGCCGGGGGTGCTGAGCCGCGCTGTGGGGCGCTGCTGCGCCTCAGACGCTTATCGCGGGCAGTCTTTAAATGATTAAATATGTGTAATGACTCACGGCTGGTAGAGCTGGAGATGGGCCTCTGGAGGCCATCAGGGGCTGCCCGGAAGGCTGCTGTAGTGCCTGTGGGGTGGCTGGATGGCTGCTGGCAGCTATGTCTGGGGCCACCGCCTCTGCTGCTCTGCTCGGCCTCGCAGGCCGGGCAGCTCCTTTGGCGCTTTTGGCTCCTGAAGTGCAGGTTCCAGCCTTGCTATTCCATCCCAACTGCTTGTTGGTGCAGAGCAGGGTTTGCCTGGCTGACCTCGGCAGCTGTGGTGGTGGCAGCAACAGAAGGGAAAGACTGGAGTGTCAGGGCATTACTGACTCGGCTTCAGGGCTCTGCCAGGGTGGAGGCCCTCAGGCTGTCTCCTGGCACAGCCGCTGTGTCGGTTATGGTGGGGGGTGCAGACGCACTCCTTTTGTTTCCTCCACACCTTTGCTGGATATGCTTGTCCTAGTAACTTAACTGCACTAAAAGGGGTATGCTCCTGTTCCTAACCTGACATAAAGACGATTCCCGGATGTCAGTCCCAGCTCCTGCCAATTAATACTGGCTGACTGATGGAATAGTTTTAAACGTAGACTCATGTCAATAAGAAACACCAGGAAAACACTACTCTTCCACGTCTTCTGATGTTTAATGCTGTGCAATGCTTAATGGTTTTCTCCTAATGCTTGCATGGCCTCAGAAATTGCAGTCGATTGATGTGTTCTGTTCTGAGTGTTTCAGGATGACTAACTAATCACTGGTCTGGAATTTAGCAGTTGAATAAAAGGTTAATCATGACCCGAAGATTTTCATACAAAGTATTTTGTAACCCTTTCTCCACCTGGCCGTTTATATTTTGGTATCTTTCATGGAGCCATGCAAGCAGTGTATATGCAGCTTGAGTACATAGCCAGTATCCTCTGTATAAGCTCATATGCACAGTAAGTGTCTGGGACTAATAGATTACTAGGCTGAGTAGTGACGTGCTCACCTCCCACCTTTCCTCCCTCCTCATCACCCCTGGAGTCCCTCCATGGCTGTATTAATAAAACTGGGCAATGCATATTAAAAATGATAATTTTCCGCAAATGAAATTATGATAGAAGAATGAAACTTGCTGAAATCTCGAGAGTTTATTATATGATCAATAATCAACAATCTCACACTTCTGAGATGAGGCTTGCATGTAACTCCTTTTGCTTATCTCAGTCAAAAAGAAGAAACTGAAAACCAAGATGAAACTAATGGGGAAAGGGGCAAATAGGCAGTAAGTGCTACAGATCTTAGGGCTGAAGTACAAAAAATGTAGAAAGAAAACTAAAAACATACAGGAAAAATTGAGTGTGCAGCTTTTATTGTGTCATCTACCATTCTATTAGTGTTATTTCAGAAAACAGGCATCCAACTCCTTTGGCAGAATCCAAAAGCTGTAACTGCCTATATTCTCAGAATCAGGTCTGAAAAAGCTAGAAGTGATTCAAGTCAGTAATTCTTTACAGATGTCTGAATTTCTTCCTCCGAGTCATTGTAATATTTCTATTTTTCTGTATTGAGTATATTAGTAATAATAAAGAATGACATGGCATCTTCAGCAGCTCCGCTGGTTCCAGTGACACAGTTTTACTCGCAGAGCCATTAGAAGTAAACAGCACGTGCACTTCTAGTGAAGTGCACACTGACGTACTTACTCTCCTTGTAATTGTAACAAGTTTACTTAAAGGAAATGGAGACTCAATCAATTTCTATTAAACAGCCACAGGCTCGATCAAATCAAAATAGCTCTTTTTACAAATGTTATTTATGAAAAACAGTTTTAAGACTGATGAAACTATGAGTAAACAAGTTCAGTCTTAATTTTCTGGAGTGTAAGTGATATCCCAAGACATGTTTGGAAGTTGCTAATTGTTTTACTAAACGAAAGGAACCAATTTGATTTATATGAAAACATAAATGCTATGTGAAGGAAAGGCAAAAGCCTTTAGAAATGCACCAGAATCATAGAATCATAGAATGGTTTGGGTTGGAAGGGACCTCGAAGATCACTAGTTGCAACCCCGCTACCATGGGCAGGGACACTCTCCACTACACCAGCTTGCTCAAAGCCTCATCCAACCTGGTCTTGAACACTTCCAGGGATGGGGCACCCACAACTTCTCTGGGCAACCTGTCCCAGTGCCTCACCACCCTCAATGTAAAAAACTTCTTCCTTGTATCTAATCTAAATCTACCCTCTTTAAAGCCATTGCCCCTTGTCCTATCACTACATGCCCTTGTAAAAAGTCCCTCTCCAACTTTTCTGTAGGCCCCCTTTATGTACTGGAAGGCTGCTAGAAGGTCTCCCCAGAGCCTTCTCTTCTCCAGGCTGAACAGCCCCAACTCTCTCAGCCTGTCTTCATGGGAGAGGTGCTCCAGCCCTCGGATCATCTTCGTGGCCCTCCTCTGGACTTGCACCAGCAGCTCCACGTCCTTCTTGTGTTGGGGCCCCAGAGCTGAACGCAGTACTGCAGGTGGGGTCTCACAAGAGCAGAGCAGAGCGGCAGAATCACCTCCCTCGACCTGCTGGCCACGCTTCTTTGGATGCAGCCGAGGATATGGTTGGCTTTCTGGGCTGCAGGCACATATAAGTAAGAAGTAACAAGTTCAAGTGTAAGAAGTACAAGTTCAGATTTGTCTTAATAGCAATTATATGTGGCAATAAGCTGAAAGTAACAGTTTAATGATGAGGAACTGTTTTTTGGTTTTTAGCAGTTTAAAAATGATGCAAGATGATGTTCACATTTTGTTTTGAGGAAGAAGGGCTCTGGCCTGTTTTCCTAAACTGTGAATGTAAATGTGTGTATTAATAAGCCCTACAAATAGTTACTGGACCATTGGATTTATCATACTAAAGCCACCGTTAACCCAGCTAATCGTGCAATGCACAGCTTTTGGGAGACCTTCACATTGACGCAGCCTCGTGTTAATTTTGACTCCAGGTGGTCAGGGAAGAACAGGATGTATGTGACTTTGTTACTAATCCTAAATTTCCAAATGTTTTCTTTTGTGCTGATATACTGCTTATTGAATGTAGCTGTGTTACAGAAGTCAACAGTTTATTAAAGAAGACACCTACTTTTTCACAAAAATATTTGAATATTAGAGCACATCTCAGTGATGGTGGCTTGAAATTCCACTCCAGACAAGTTAAACTAAATTACAGTTGTAGAAAGGAACTAAGTTCTACCCCAAAATAGCCTGTGATCTAATAAAAAGTAGTTCTAAGTTACAGCTCATCCTGCATTTCTCATCACCAGCACCCTCCATCTGTGCATCACTTGTGTTGCTATGAATTTGGCAACATTTTAGCAGCAAGCTACTGTTTATAAGAAGGGATCCCAGCAGCTAAAAGAAGCCAGTCGTTGGGATTACTCATTACTTGCCTTGTGAGCTGCTCCAGGGAATTTCTTGAAGAACTATGTCAAAATCAGCTTTAGGAAATCAGTAATTTTAGAACGTTGATTGACACAGATCAAGCGCTCCCAGAATAGCGTTGGTCAAGTTGGTGGGCTTGGAAGAAAGATTCTTTTTGTTGGTACTGAGTGAAGATTTTCCTCTTTTGTGCAAGGAAGCAAGAGGATAAAAAAGGATAACTTTTTCCTCTCTGCAAGACAGCATCTGATTCATTGGGAACTCAGGCACTGAGACACCATGAATGCTTCCAGGAGGTAAGCTGCACATACCGCATTCCCCTCAGGTAGGAATGGGAAAGCAAACTACTGACAGGGAGAATGTTTCTCTTGTAGTTTTCACGTTATGCTGGCAGGTGATCATGAACTATGTTACTCGATTTGCAGTTACATAAGACAGAAGGTAACCCTTGTACTGATACGAATGTTAAAATGTGTATTTCTAATTCTGCAACTACTTTCTGTAAAATCTCAGCTGCAGAATTTCTGTTTCATTGATGAATTCCCTTTTGCAGATTGCACTTCCTAGTCTTTCATTTTTAGCAAATCAGTTTTGACAGCTCTCTTCCAAGTGTGCATAAGTATATAATTTTTGTTTAAAAGCTCTTTACTTGTAAGCTGTATCTGCGGTAACATTTTTGGTAACTCACACTCTTCTGTGATAATAACAGCAGGAACATGTATGAAACAGAACTGTAACACATCTAATACTTCTCAGACCCCTTCCTAAGCTACATAAAAATCACAAGCTGATTGATCTCCTTCTGGCTTTCCAGTTCAGCTGGAATTGTGGACATTTAACATTTTTTTCTCTTAAAAAAGAAAGCAGCAGGCCCGCTGGGGGCAATTTTCAGTGGAGATAACAATAACTGGAGGTCAGTTACTATAGGCTAAAGCTTCTACTTTCAAATCATTTGGGAAAGGTGGCAAAGCAATGTAAAATGTTACTTCAGAGAATCCTGCAGATACACTTTGTGCAGTTACTCCTGATTGGTATCTTTAGCTTATGAATACCTTCAGACAGACTGCTGAGGGAAGTCCCCTCTGAAAAGCAGAGATAGAAGCACATTATCAGAGCAGGATGGGAAGCTCACGTAGCACATGCTGTACTTATTCCCATGGATTAAAGCTTTGGAAACTGGTATTTTTTTTTTAAACCCTGCCACGTTCATAATATTGCAAAATGAAAGGCTATGTTTTATCTCATACAACTGATCTGTATCAACAGTGAAGAATAAGAGCACTGTGCAGCCTCTAACAAGCCCATACCCAGCCTCTCTGCCTGTCAGTGGGAGAGAAATACCAAATGGCTGGTAAATGTTTTGCATTTCCAATTATGGAAATTACTTTATTAGCCCCATACAGTTTGAAGAGCTCTTTCCCAAATCTAGTCAATGATACAATGCACACCCTGGACTTCATTATAAACACAATTGAACTGTTAACAAAAAAAGAATAATTTTGAATCTTAATCTTACTTTTTGTTATGGCAGGATACATGCTCTCCGTGCTCACAGACAGAAAAACAATGGGAATAAAAGTGAGAACCGGCACAGCACCTCTGGGTTCAAGCACCCGCATGAAGATGATCTTGCTACAGTCCATACCCTTTACACAGTGATTGTCATGATCCTTCTACTGGCAATATGGGGAGCCTGGTCAAGAAAGGAATCATCCTTATAGCAGCAATGTGCTTTCTTTGTCAAATACTGAAAGGAATATTTGTGTCGATTATCCGTACCCAGGAGGTACAAAAAAAAATGGTCTCAGCATATTACAGATTACTTGAAACTGCTTAAACTGTTGCTACTTGTGGAACTGAATCTGTGAAGCGATTTAATAGGCAATATACAGAACATGACTTTGTGAATAACATATACCTGTTTGCACTGTAAACATGTTTCTGTTACCCTCAGCATGTACAGGAAACTGACTTTAAGCACAATACGCTAGCACGAAGAGTTCAACTTATGTTTTATTGGTCAATGTTTTGTATATCCACCCCAGCTTTCCATTTAAGTTGTTCAGTCTCTACCTCTGCTAAGATTACCTGTCCTAATCCATGGTAAAACATACACTATAAACAGGTAAATAATCAGCCATGTCACAACAATGTAGGAAAAAAATAAATCAATATAACCAGCTATCCTGCAGGCAAAGGAAGACCTCTGAGCAAATTGAATTCTCATCTCAGTTGCTGAAGAGAGTTTATATGGAGGATGGGTCTTGCATCTGCGTATTTTTAACTTATGGTAATACCTTTGTAAACTCAGGAATAAAACCATGAAATAAACTGTATTTGTAAGCATTCTTTGTGCAGAACCAACTGGCTCAGGCTCCGATCTTGTACCAATATATTTAATCCATCTTCAACCGCTGCTTGCTTTTCCTACCTCATGGCAGTGCCAACCTCTACATACACCAGCCCATCCTTGATGGGGAACCTTCCATATTCCTACTTTTACAGGAAAGTACTTCCACTTGGAAAACCTGCAAGCTTTCTGGAAATGCAGCCACTTGGCAATCTCTGTTAAACTCTTTGTTAATCGTATGGTTACCTACTCCTGATAAGATCAGGTCAATGGACTGGCAGAACTGAGGGGCAGCAGCTGCTGTAGTAGTCCAAGCTTTTGGAGCTTTGGAGCTTAAAACTCAGCTTAAACCCCAAATTTCAGTATTGCCTAAACTAACGAACAGTATCTTAATAAGCAAAAAAATCCTGCAAGAGATTTTGAATACTTAGGAAGAGATAGATACATGTGTGTAATTATGTAGTACCTGTAGACAACACAATTCTTCCAAGTATCGTGTACTGTGCTCTGGTATCCATCCACAAGCAGGAGGGGTACATAAACTAAAATGTTTCTGAGAAGACCTGCCTGGCATACCTCAAGAAGTGTTTATAAAGCTCAGTGTAGCACCAGAGACACCTGTGCCAGCTCCCAACAGGTGAGTGTGGGTGCTGAAATAGCGTTCCTGTATCCGTGCAGCCGTCTGCCAGTGTTACTCTACTTGGGCAAACACCCTTGTTAAGGCACCACCTCATCATGCATTAACATGGGAGCAAAGCTTTGATGATGCTCTCTGAAGAACAGCACACAAAGGAATAATAAAAAAATAAATGCATAAATCAGTGCATTAAATACATTGTCATAGGACATAGGGACCCCAGTCATAAACCATATAGTATGAACTAATGTTCCAAGTGAAAGCAAAAGGATGGTACCTCCTTTGTAAATGTACTAAGTACCTTTACATGCAAAAGTAAATAAGAAGAGAGAGGGATTTAGATGTTCTGACAGTAGTACAAAAAACCCCAAGCGACTGGGGTGTGTGACAGGCCATGGCACCAGCACGCTGGAAGCTTACTGTCATCGAGGCTTTTGCAGGAGAGAGGGAGATTTGACAATGGCTCAGAGTGGTACTGAATCATTATTTATTTTGAAAATGATGAAGGGAGCTTCTTCCAGCTGAAGGAGGCACAGAAGCAGGCCTGAATCTGCTGCTTTGAAAACACAACAAGGCAAGAGGGTAAGTTTAGGCTATAGGAGACCAATGTGAACGGTGAAGGGCTTTGGAAGGAAAAGCAGACAAGTAAGAGCATCTCAGGATGACAGAAGAGAGGAGCCAGTGAGCGGAGCTGGAGAGAGGGCACATGTAATGGTGAGGGGAATTCACTCCTGGAACTGGCCACTGACAGCTGACATGCATTTTTCCTTTGCTGAACATTTTGCAAATCAGATTGGCTATTTGTTCTGACACAGGTAGCTTTTAGAAATATGCAGTTTACTAATATCAGACACATAGTTCAGAGATGTACAGGCTGCAGCTCATAAACTGAGCTGCCCGATCAGTTAATCTGCATTGCTTGTGCTGCCACATTCATCACGGTGGCCTGCAGTCTTGGCTGCAGAGCACTCAGGAGGAGTCATCCTGACGGGAGACAGCCTATCCTCAGCTTCCTCTTCCCCTGCAGAACCTCCGACTGTCCCTTTCACATCACTGCAAGATTTGCCATGTGCCAAAATATGAACTCCCACAGCCATGAGTCAGGCACACATCTGATCCCACACACCTGCACCAGCCCTCAGGTGAAGGCTGCTGGCGAATCCTGGTGTGCTGCTGACGAACCCTGGTGTGCTGCTGGACTGTCGGACTACCTCCATCGCAACAGGACGGGCAAGTTTTCCTTGAGTATGTGTCCGCATTGCTGCTGCATGCCCAGAGGTACACCTCTGAAGTGATGGTCAGGCCAGCAGTTTGGACAGATATGAGATCTACCTGGGCTGGCTTTACTGCATGTTACAAAGTCATTGTGAAAGATGGCTTGGTACAGGCTGTTTCTTGCTTGCCCTGTCTCCTTTTTTTCACCCCCCTCCCCCTAAGAAACTTCAAAGCATTCAAGCAGGAAAGGGAGTCCTGTCGTGGATGATGTTTTAGCCATCGCCTTTTAGAAGCACAGGCTGCTGGTTTTGCTCAATTTGTGTCATACACACAATGTTAAAAAGGCAGCACAGGTAAAAAAAAAGCCAACTACCACCTCCCTACCTACAACAAAGAAAAGCTAGAATAGCTGACCGCACATCATACTTTGGGCTTTAGTTGTTAAATTTATAAATCCCACAGGTATAACCTTGCCTCTGAAACACTGGAGATCCAAATAATGTATTGAAAATGTTTCAGCTTCTTTCACCTTGTGATAGAGAAGACCAGGTATGAAAGTTCAGAGGAGACAGCTGCAGAACATTAAATGTTTTGAAAACAAATCCTTTTTTCCTTAAACTTTTCCCTTGGTAGAAAAGGGCAGCGGTTGATTTAACGATTGCATTATAGATCCAAATTTGCTAATTTTTAATGTGTTCAGAAAGACAAGTGTTAACTTTGCAGGGTCAAAATCTACACTACCGGGTTTTGTGAATAATTTAATTTAGTTAGACAATGCAACTAGGACAAGGGGAACTTGCAGGGAAAATGGCGTAGTCTCTCACTGCCAACAGACCCAAATCATCTGCCTGACCGAATGATACTATGGAGGCTACAGCTCTGAAAAATCATTTCCAGTAAATCCACCCTGCAAACAGGTCATTCAGGTCTCACAGTAAGTCCCAATTTCATAATTTAACTCATGTCAACAGTAACAAACTATTTACTGTTTCTACAGCAATGAAATAGACTGACAAGCATTAGAAACTGGGAACCCAAGTTTGGAAAGTGTATATCAATTGTTATGCAGTGATCTTCTTATTAATATTTCTTTTATTTAAACAGACCAGACGGATGTTTTACACATGTTCAAAAAAGGCTGTGGTTTAAGCATACCTGTCTGCTCTTATTTTAAGCTACCAAAAACAATGTAAGCAGTTCAGCCAGCAAATCTGATGATATACTCCATGTACCAACTAGACTGTCAGAAAACGAAAACAAGTCTTATATTCCACGGTCATTCTCACATGCTGATGTTACGCACATTTTATTTCAAAAGGCTCAGGCCCTTCCAAGGTCCATTTTTTTACTACTGCTTCACATCTCCTTTTAGAGAGGATGATACATTTGGCAAACCCTTCTTTAAATCAAGAAATCTGCACAAAATCTGCAAGAAATCTCCTGAACCATTTCTTTTGATAAACCTTGTAATTCTCTTGGTACTTGGTAAGTATTTTGCCATTGAGTTGGTTGGTTAAAAAAAGGGTGGTATTTGTACTACTGTGTTTTAATGGAAGGAAGAATTAACCAACATCAAAATGCAAAACAGAAGCTAGGGATTTCCATATTAAATACAGAAACACAGACAATACTAGGTCTGTATGTCACTTTGCTCGTCTGTTTACTGTAGTGGATAACATTGCAACTCTAACTCAGACTTGCCTTTCCTCCCAAATATATTTTGTTTTCCTAAGCTCTATGTGTAAGAATCTCAGGCATACTCTTCCAACTATCTTGTAAGGACACAAATTGCAATACCTCAGAGAGCATTAGGGAAAAAAAAAACAAAAATGCAGACAGCCATACAGTTTTATGCCAGTTTTTTCTGCCAGTTTTATCCCAGAAAAACAATACAGTGTAACAATAACAAACAGTATGGATTTCTACCTACTTAGGACAGTAATTTTTCTTAAACAGCATGCATGCGTGTGATTAAATGGAACGCAGGGCTGTTGGACCTGGTGGCTATTGGAAATCAATATTCTTTTTAGTTCCCTTTGATGTCCTTTCCGAACACTGGTTCAACAAACCAAAATGAGTTCAACGATCCTTTCAGAATGCTATGTAAGTTATATTGACAATTTAAGTGAGTAAATCTATGGTGCAAATTTCTCTGTGAATTCTGCACCTGGAACCAGGCCCTAGGAAGTCAGCATCACCATGCATAATTCAATATTATGAAGTAAAAGCACCTCTTGTTACCCTTTGACACCAAAAGTACCACGGCAGCGCACCACCACCTCAGCAGTCCACTGTACCTGATGACATCAGACTGTCAGGTGCTACGGCCACCATAGCATCTTCCATACTGACCTTACTCACTGTTCTGCACATGGCTGATGCCTCTGCTCCACCAGTGCCCCCTCCACCCCGCCCCTTTGTGTTCCCAACGGGTGGGCAGTGACTCTATCCCAGTAGCAGAAAGAGGGAGGCGTTGCTCATAGTTTATGGAAACTTTCCTTTTTCTACTCCATTGGCAATACTTCATGCTACAGACACACCTTTTCTGGCAGTAGTATCGTTAAAAGGATATCATCCATCAGGGGTGCCAAAACAAAACAAATCAGGGCAGGGTCAATAAAAATGATTTACGATGTTTGAAATCCCATCTGGGACTAGCAAAACATCTGATGAAAAGAGAAGCCTTCTGTTTATGATCAACTTAAGGTACTTGCAAAAGTGATTTTTTTCTTTTGTTAAAAAAATGGACAGAAATGCCAATGGCATATTCTGCTTTGCACAGCAGAATCACTCTCTGTGCTTGGAATACAGCTCTGATTACCCCCATATCCAAATCTGCTCATTTATGGTTAAAGCTCAGATGTCATCAAACTACTTGGTACTACACCACTTTTTCTGAAATGCAGGACGAATTGCAATGAAGTGTTTTTACATCTTAAAAAGCCCTCTTTTTCCTTTAAAAAAAAATTTATTTCCCCATTTTCATAAAGCATCTTTTGTTGACATTCTGCAAACAACGCTATCCAATAAGGTGCTGATTTTTTCTTCCTGCGGAGTAACTTTGTACATCTGCGGAAAAAAAGAACAAGAAAAACATAAAAGCTGTATAATGAAGAAAAAAATTGATCATGTATCTTCTAAAAACATGTACACAAGAAAACATTTCCCCCCACTTTTTACAATAGAAAGTCCAGTCTTGTTGCAACTGCAAGACAAAATTTGGAGCGAGGAACCAAGCAAATTCTGAAACTGCAAGACATAAAGGAAAGCTAAGAAACGGAATGAGAGCAGCACTTTTAGCTCTACATGTTATATGTTATGATTTGTCTGATTTTATTCATGTGTCTCCCATCATTACTTTGACGGACATGATAAAGATGATTTAAACTACTTAAATTTTCTCAAGTGGAACACATATGCTTCAAAATACCTACCTACCATATGGTAATCCGTTAAGAGCACACACACCCTAACACAGCTCCTAGCAGCTAATCAACACATTTTTATTTTAGCCGCCCATGCTGGGACTATTTATGTGCCTAAGATTATGAAACTGTTCAGGACTGAAAATTTATTTTTAATTAAACTGATATTTGCCTGAGAAAACAGGAAGCAAAAGTGCCTGAATGGTAGGCGGCAATCTGGAATTTATTTTTATGTTCCAACTTCCTGACAATGTTAAGAATTTGATGCCTTAAATTTGCGATGTCAGTGTGTGACGAGAACTTTTTTCAAGTAAAAAAACCACATAAGATAGAAATAATCAAGCTTCACTTAAAACAAGTTTCCAGTTGTGCTAAGGAAATACAAACCCTAAGTTAATTATGTCCATTGATATTTAATCAGACAAGTAAATAAACCATCCCTTTGTCTACGCCAGTCATCTCTTTTGGTTACATACCTTTTTAACTTTGGCGGTGTCTGTGAGTTGCGGGAGTTCATCTAGAGGAATCTGTTGGCCTTCTACCTGAGATGCTATATCTTCCAGATTAACATTTTTTTCTCTGTCCACAACCAGAACAATGAGTACTGCTGTGTCACTGTCTGAAATGCCAAACTTTTTAAATGCATCTGAAATCTAAGAAAAGATGAAACGTATCAGAGTCACTTTCTCACTACAGATAAGCAACCTTTTCAGTTACTGGGTCAAATAAACCAAGAGTATAAATTGATGTAGGTTTTACATTAATGGAATTCTGATGAGCTACAAGAGATAACAGCATATTAGTGTTATAAAAATAACAGTAACTTCCATTAGTAGCCAGGCAAATAGTTAAGTGAATACCTATATATAGTTTGGCTGTATGGATCTTAGCAAGTTTCTCTGGCAAAAAAAGGCATTTGTTCAGTAAATCTTACATTGTTGCCTGGTGAAAGGCTGAAAATAATTTCTGCATAGAGAGTTCTGGTCTTCATTTTACCCATCTTGTGTAGATGAACTGCTTTGTTGGCTGCCACAAGAACTTGAAAAGGATCTACAATCTGTAAAACACAACAGAAAAAGTTAAACAGAAATTTAACATGCTATTTTGAACTCTTGAAAAAATCCTGACCACTGAATTTTGATAAAAATCTGTAATCATAGAAGTGAGCAACACTGTATCCTGCAAGTTATTTTGGCAATTCTTGTTCTTCAAAAGTCAATGTGATTATTTACCGAGTGGGGTAGCACTTGACACAAAAATAAAGGTTACACTCTCTCAGCTTACTGAAATCTTTTGAAAAAAGACTCACATTAATAAATCTTCTGTCAGTAAATTGCCAGATTAGATTCTTTCCCCCCCTCCTTTTCTAACTATAGATTTTCTAATTTTAACAAAAAAAAAAAGACTAGATTCAGAAACTATTTATGGGTTTAAATGAGAACAAAGGCTCCAGTCAGTCATGATTTGTGTCAGTGTATTACACAATTTTTTACTACATTTTACAGATGGAAGCAGACTTTAAATAGCCCCACCAAGCAGGGTGCGAAGTGAATCGAGACGATTGTTTCGGCCAGTCGTGCCAGGGCTCGCTCTTTCTTTTGCACACATGAACCCTCGCGCTTGCACGACACTCACGAAATCAGAGGGGCGTTTTGCACAGAGAAAGTGAAGTACATGTACAGCAACTGGTGTAACGGGGGTCACACGGGCTGGTCTTTCCTCAGTTTCTGCAGAGGATTTCCACACCGCCTTCAAAAGCGTAACGTGGGACGAGCAGGACAACACGAGCATCCACTCACCATTGCAGGGTTTATTAATGCTCCTTCGATGGCTCCTTCCATGGCCTTTTTTCTCAGCGCAGCGGCGTTTTTCACGTGGTCGAAGAGGAGGAGAGTGACGGCGCAGCCGGGGAACAGCTCCAGCCGGTGCGTGAAGCCCATCTCGCCGCGGAGGCGCGGCGCGGCGCCGGGAGCGCTCGGCAGCGCCAGCCCTGCAGCGTTTGCCAGAGCGACCATTACACCGAGACGCGCCCGCGCTTGTCTCGCACGAAACACAATTTCAATAACGCGCGACCATTCGCACACGGTTTCCAACGCTTCCCGGACTGGAAACCCCGCGGCTCCGGGACCCACGGCCGGGGGCAGGCCGCATCTCCCTCCCTCCCGCCCGCCCGGCTCGCCACTCTCGCCACTCCCCTCACCCCTTCCCGCCCGGCAGCGGCAGCCGCCACCCACGCCTGGCTGCGGCTCTTTCCTCCCGCCCTCCGAGCCCGGCCCGGCCGCCGCCACCTCGCCCCCCAAGCCCTCACCGCCGCCCGGCGATCGCCTCCACCTCGGCCCCACGCCGCCGGGCCCCGCCTCCCCGCGCCCGGCCCTCCCCGGAAGGGCGGCCGCTTCCCGGCCAGCACGGCGGCGGCATGGAGCGGGCGGAGGCCTACGGCTTCTCCGGGGCCATGAGCGGCGTCTTCTTGCTGTCGTGCCTGCTCTTCGCGGCCATCAACCGCCGCCAGCGCGGGCCCTACATGGACGAGGCCTTCCACGTCCCGCAGGCGCAGGCCTACTGCCACGGCCGCTTTTTCCAGGTGCTGCGCGGGAGCCGGCTGGTGTTTTCCAGTCAGGATCGATGGTTTCTATAAACATACCGCGGGCGCTTTGAAGGGGGAATCATTTGTGGTCGTTGTTGTCCAAAACGCTGCTTTCTGCTTGCTGTTCCTTGGTGGTGCAGTGGTGCGCCGGGCAGGATACAAAGTGTCCAAAAATCCCAGTCTAATAATGCCAGAAATTCGCTGAACACCCAAGCTACCAAAGTGGGGTGTGGGTGGGATGTTATGTTGTAACCTGTCATGCTTCTCTGGTCCCTGAGTTGTGTGGCCCCAGCTCCGTAACACCGTTTCTCTCTGCACTTCCCAGTGGGACCCCATGATCACCACGCTGCCAGGCCTGTACCTGGTGTCGGTGGGAGCAGCGAAGCCGGCGGCGTGGCTCTTCGGATGGACGGGCAGCGTGGTGTGCTCTGCGGGAATGCTCCGGTTTATTAACCTCCTTTTCAGTGCCGGGAACTTCTATTTGCTGTATTTGCTTCTGTTCAAGATCCACCAGAAGAATAAGGTACGGTCAAAGTGGAATGGTTTTGTGCGCTCGTTACAAGCAATTTTGATGGCTCTGTGTATGTTCGCTTCACTGCATATCCTCAGTTTTATATAACTGCAAGTACTACTACCAGAGTTACCTAACAGACGCCTTTATTTTCTCTATTTTTTTTTAATATCTTTTTTCCCTTTATCAGGATGCAATCCTCTAAAAGTTTGCTTTTGTGCATAACTATATGTAGTCCCATTGAAATGAAGTTATTACACATGTAGACTGATCCAAAGGTCTGAATGCTCATCTAGTTGGAATTGCTTAAGACTCTCCACAAACTTCAACCAGTGAATCCTGAGTGAAGTCCTGTGAGCTGCGTTTGAACTAAAATGCATTCTTTAGAAAGATACCGGATTTGATGTCAACATTTCAAACCAGAGAATAATTCAAGTTGGAAGGGACCTAAGGAGGTCCACTCTTCAGCTCAGAGCAAGCCAACCCTGAGATCAGACAACATTGCTCAGGGTTGGGGCCTGGAAAGCTCTCTAAGGATGGAGAGTGACTGCACAACCTCTCTGTGCAACCTGCTCTGTGCCTGACTGGCCTTGTGGTGAAGAAGATTTTTCTTGCATCTAGTCTGAACCTCTCAGTTTGTGACTGTTGTCTCTTGTCCTCCCACTGTGTACCACTTTCAGGAGCCTGGCTCCCTGTACCTGTTGACATCCTCGGAGGTATTGGTAGGCTGGTGTTTGGTCCCCCCAAGCTGTCTATTTTCCAGGGTGAACAAGGCCAGCTCCCTCAGCCTCTCTTCTCAGGTCAGATGCTTCAGCCCTCAACTGTCCTGGTGGCTCTCTGCCATTGCTCCGGTTTGCTAGTGCCTTTTTTGTATCACAGGACACAGAGTTGGACATTGTATTCTAGGTGCAGCCTAACAAATAGAGTAAAGAGGGATAAACGTTTCCCTTGATTTGCTGCTACACTCTTGTTAATGCAGCCCAGGGGTCCGTTGCTGTTCCAGCTCATGTTCACCTCACTACCTGCCAAGACCCCCACATCCCTTTCCACAGAGCAGCAGCTCCTCAGCTACTCTGTGCCCAGCCTGTACCATTGTGGGAATTTTTTCCTTTCCAGGTGTGGGCATTTGCATTTGTCCTTGTTGAATTTCATAATATTTGTGTTGTCCCATTCCTCCAGCCTGTCTAGGTCTTTAGCATATTGCCTGGTCCCCCAGGTTGAGTGTCATCTGCAGACTTGGTGAGAGTGTACTCTCACTGCCTTCAAGCCTTCGATAAAGATGTTAAACAGGACAGGTCTCAGCACCTGTGATACTCTGGTGATTACGCTCATCTTTGGATGGAGTGTGACCAGTTAACTGTCCAGCCCGTTTTGACCTGTCTAGCCATCCACCCATCCAGACCATAACAGTTCAACTTGGATAGAAGAATATTGTGTGTTTAAAGTGGTGGAGCATCCACCACTGCAGTAGGTAAATCGTTCCAGTGGTTAATGGCCTATTTGAAATCTTCCACTTAATGAAATTCTTTAGTTTCACTTTTAACCATAAGAACATTTTTTCCTGTTCCCTGATAACTGAACTCTTCCTTTACCATGAGAAAATGTCTTCTGATGTATTTTCTTACGGGAGACTCTTCATGTTTCAGCACATGATAAGACTGTACAGAATTGGGTCAAATTATTTCCACTTTTGGAACACTTTTAATTTTGTTCTTGGAGGTGGAAATATAAATGTAAGAAAACAAAAGGTTTCATGACAGTAGACTAAGCATTAGAAAATGTAGTTGTATTGTTGGCACTTCTCTGAACTCAGCATTTTCCCTATTCCTCTTCTTTGTAAGGTGGTGACTGTTTCACCCCACGCCAAATCATTCAGAAACATTGTGCAACACTTTTTAATGTTGTGAATTGAGTGACATCATGTAGCGAGTAGGATAATTGGGAGGAGTTTTTAACTGCATGGCTACTACCTTCTCTCAGGTTTCTTTTCTAACTGATGAGTTGTAATGAAGATAAACCATGAAAGCTGCACCAAAGATTAGAAACTCTGAACTGGCTGCTCTGTGGATTGCCTTCAAAAGAGGCAGTAGTATAAGCGTAGAACGGTGTGTTCTGCTGTCTCGCAAATAAACAGAACGTGATGATGAGATTGCAGGGGCATAAAACATTGAATTTTTTTTCTTTTCTTTTGCCCATCAGTGCAGCTCTTTTATCCTAGGTATGGGAGCAATTATACTCCCACAATGATTTTAGTGCCACAAATATGTGAACACCTGACATTGAAATAAGTTAGTGTATTTTTGTTGCCATATTTTTAAATCACCTGCAATAATGTTCTGTACTTTCATTTGTCTTTTAACATTGTGTAGTGCAACAGTCTATTAACATAGCAGGAGGTTAACAAAAATATAGCATGCGTGCTTGTGTAGTAATGAAACCAAAGAGCATAAGAGATGTTATGCTGTGTTAATGGAATTCTCAAGAATTATACTCTTTGGGTTTTTTTTATTTAATCTTTATTGGACATTGCTAACCACTTTTTTCTGCTTCTTCTCTAGGCTGTGTCTGGTTTCCAGAGAATCTTGTCTACGTTAACTCTTGCCATGTTTCCCACCCTTTATTTTTTTACATTCCTTTATTATACGGACCCAGGATCAGTATTTTTTACTCTCTTTGCATACTTAATGTGCCTTTATGGTAACCATAAAACTTCAGCTCTCCTTGGATTTTGTGGCTTCATGTTTCGTCAGACAAATATTGTGTGGACAGTTTTTTGTGCTGGAAACGTTGTTGCAGAGAAGCTAAATGAAGCCTGGAAGACAGAGTTACAGAAAAAGAAAGAAGAAAAGATTTCTTCCAGGAAAGGATCATTTTCAGATTTGGTCAGAATAGTGCAGTTTCTTATTGACTATCTCATGTCGCCTAAAAATGTGGTTACTCTTACTGCTTTAACTTGGCCGTACATCGTATTAGTAACTGTGTTCTTTGGTTTTGTCTTCATCAATGGCGGAATAGTTGTTGGTGACAGAAGTAGCCACGAAGCCTGTTTGCACTTTCCTCAGCTGTTCTATTTTCTGTCCTTTACTGTCTTTTTTTCATTCCCTAATTTATTGACCCCTACTAAAATCAGGAAATTCGTTCTGTCATTACGAAAGCACCCTGTGCAGTACAGCTTAATTGCCGTCCTCTCTTTATTCCTGATCTGGAAATTTACCTATGTTCATAAGTATCTGCTGGCAGATAACAGACATTATACGTTCTATGTCTGGAGAAAAGTCTTCCAAAGACACGAGCTGGTAAAATATGTGTTAGTTCCAGTCTATATATTTGCTGGCTGGAGTTTTGTTGATTCACTAAAATCAAAATCAATATTCTGGATCTTAATGTATTTAGTATGTTTATTAGCCGTCACAGTTCCTCAAAAGTTGCTAGAATTCCGTTATTTCATTTTACCATTCTTAATATATAGGCTCAATATTCCCATTCCATCTCTATATAGACAACTTCTGGAGCTGGCTTTTTATATTCTTGTGAATATTGTAACTTTTTATCTTTTTCTAAACAGAACATTCCAATGGCCAAATAGTGATGAAATCCAGAGGTTTATGTGGTGACTTGATACTTTCATACTTTTAGGAAAACCCAGTTCTTTTTCAGAACTGTGGACTCTGGAATGAAGCTATATGTTATGCATTATGTAAAGACTTTTTTTCCCCAGTTGGAATTGGGGAAGTAAGCTGTTTGCTTATTTCTTGGAACTGAATGTGAGATCTGATTTGTTGTTAACGTGAAGATATTCTGTATATCGAATTTATGAGCTCCTAGAATTAACAAATTCAATATGAGGGGAAGTTTGAGAACACCTTTCTGTAATTAATGTGAAATAAGGAGATGTTTACAGTCATTTTTCATTATAATAAAAGATTATATAATATGCCCTTGAAGGTACGACAGTTTATGTTTCAGAGGATTTTCTTTAAAACAAAGTATTTAAGTTTTTAACCTTTTTATTACCTCTGGGTGCATATTTAGTCCTTGGATCAGGCCACTTCCATCTAGGTTTGCTAGAGGTCAAGGTATGAACCATTGCTAAAGTATAATGCTTTCAAAACCTCCCGCATCCCACTGAATTTTCGTGATTTTTTGTCAATAAATGCTTACATTAGTTTTGCAAACAGAATGTAGGCTCTTAAATCATTAGAGCATTTCGAAAATTTTATTTCAAACCGATATTTAGAAAATACAGTGGAGGCTATGTGCGTGTACCTTCTTTGGGGGAATAAATGTTATTGTACAACAAAAGATAAATTGCAGTTGATAATGTGACCTGTTAGCAAGGGAGTAATTTGTGCATGTCAGACTGCAACGTGTCGTTACACAGCGGAATGCAGTCTAATGAATACCCTTGTAAATAACCAGGCATTTACGTCCTGAGGTTCTGTGTTCACAGGTTCGTATTGAAGTAGGATATTATCGCACTCCTGAGCTGAACTGAGTGTTTCTAAGATCTTGGACGTGTAATCTTAAAAGAAATACTAATGGCATTGCTGAATTGTTCTTTAAAATGTTCTTCATATATATACAAATCTAATGAAACTAGGGAGCATGCATTTTGTTTTACAGAGGTAAAATACAATGTGTGCATATATATATTTTTTTTAAAAGCATCTAGTGCATTATCGTGAGAATAAAAGGCGGCTGTAATGGTTCCTGCCAGTAAGTTACTTTAATTAGACTCAAAAATATTTGATCGCTTAAAGTTAACTGTTAAGCAATTTCATAAATATCACTAAATTATGTGGCAGGGAGGGATTCGAAACTTCACATGCTGTGTAGCATCTTTAAGTTCTTACTCTTTAATGAAAATACTGCAGCCAAATCTATGCGAACATATCATATTATTGCCACTCCAGTCACTCTGAAATGGAATTCTTTCTCAAAAGGTGAGTACTGTGGAGCTGGTGCTCACATTGGTACTGTTACTGTTTTTTCTTTTACAGTATGCAGATCGATGTCCTGGCTCTGATCCTTTCCCTGTACTAACTATGAAAAGTGTGATTAATTCAGATTCTCTTGTCCAATGTTTTTGCAACCCTTTTTCTTCCAAGGAAACCTTAAAGCCTCTCTTCAATGAGTAGGTTTATTTGTATTGAATTTAAGAGGTTTGCTTCTTGGCCTGTTGTCAGTGTTGTAATTTGTTGATAATGTGTGTACAATAGGGAAAGCCATTTTTGATCGCTCCCTGTTTACTTATCCATAAGTTGAAGGGGCAAGAGAAACCCAAAATGGGTTGCTTTTCAAGAATCCAGTATGGTTCTGGTAGAGTCCGGGATATTGTCTTGCGTTGTGATTTTAGTATGACAGATTTGAGGGGGAAGTCTTGCATGCCTTCTGCTCCTGATTTTGTTTTTGTATAGCATACCAGTAAAAACACAAACAAGGTAAAGAACATGTGTGTATGCTATTACAACTTTGTTTATGTCCTCGAATTTTAGCACTGAGTGAGTTGAAATGGTAACATGGGAAGGGATGGGGCTCTGGCTAGAATTCTGAATTGACTTCCAGATCTGGTGGTTTGGTTTTTTTTTTTTTCTTTTCTTCTGGCTTTGTGTAGGGGAGCAGGTATTCATTCGCTTGACAAGATGCAAAAATTCCTGTGCTCACAGTCCACAGGTGTTTTGCTTTGTCCAGCATGTCTACTGATACTGCTATCTGAATGCCTTCGATTAGCAGCACTGCTAAGAAACTGTTTATGCTTCCTACTTACTCTTCACAGAGATAGCAGCCATGTTTCAAGTGAAAAGAACCCAGTTTAAATATATACAATTTTCATGCGTTTCTTTCGTAAAGAAAAATGAATGCAAGAAGTCCCCTCGAATTTAGAGCACAATACCTTTTAACAAGCTCCACATCACAAGACACTAGAAAAATTACATGTAGAGAGATGTCTGTGAACTGTTGGGGTTTTTTTAACCAATATTGTAAGATGGCATGATATTTTATCACGGGATTTATCAGTATACTTACATATTTTAATTTAAGTCTACAATTATTCTCAATGTATTTCGCTAATTTAAAAGCAGACTGAGTTGATAGAAGTTTAAATTAAAGAGGAAAGTGCATAAATTACTAAAACATGAAAGGAGAATTTATTTGTAGAGTAAAGCTATGTTTTCACTTTTGCTGATGAACCACAGGGAGTTTGCAGGTAATATTCAATGTTAGCCTGATTCAGACTCAGAAATCAAGATGGTTGTAATTATATTGTAATTAGCCATAAAGAAAGGTCTCCAGATTCCAGCGACATCTCTTAGTAATTTGACAAGTAGCAGTAGCATTATTTAAATCTAGATATGAGAATTAGTTAACGTACATTATAAACTTGGAGCAAGTATCTTTTGGAAAATCAATTTTAGTATTTTGTTCCTGAAATATGTCCATTGTAGTTGTTCATAATTTATTAGCAGTTTGTCTTAAAGACATGCAGAAAGGTCTATGTTTATCCTGGTTTATGTTGCCAAGGTCTTCTAGTTTCAGCAGAACCATAATTGCTTACTTTAGGTTAATTCCTCAGCAGGTGTCATTTGGCAATGAAATTACAACAGCATCAAAACGATGATTTATTGTAAATTTTATTAATCAGCTATCCATTTAGAAAAAAATCACACTAATTTGTCAAAATAGATGAAAACAAAAATAGCATAGCTAACATTTTTATAATCACCATTTAAAAATAAAGGCTCAGGTTCAGTTTTTCTCAGACAGAAAGAAGACGATTTTTCAATAACTGTCATAGTTATAAAAATAGCCACAGCATGGCTGAATTGTTTTGAGGTGGAAGGAAAAAAAAAAAAGACAAATAATTGAACACATTTGTTTTTTTCCTTTTAGTTAAAAATACGTGGTTATTTGGGAAGATAGGAATTTTGTTTGGTAATCCTGTATGCTGTGAACTGTATTTTCTGTTATTCATGAGCATAATGTATTTCATTCGTTTTAAGTTCTTTGACAACATACGTTGATGTTCAAAATGAGTGTCAATTTTACACTGTAAGCAATATGTGCATGTGGAAATATTTGTTATCTGTTACTTTTCTTGTGAGTAGATAAATCGGATAGATTGCTTCTGTTAAAAATCTTGTAGGAAAAAGTACTCTATAGTCTCTGGGACAGACAGTTGATTTTTTTTGGTCCTGTTAATGCGGGTCTGATTTATTTTATTTTTCGCAAGGTGGCAGTCTCGTGCCATCCTGTTGAGGTGACCAACTGCTTAATGCAGTGCTGCTTGAAGTCATAACCTGGGGGGTTTTAGCAAGACTATTTCTGAGAATTAGAAAACTTCCAAGTTCTATCATGACTGATTGCTTTTTTTAGTAACTGGTTTAGCTAAAATATCCTTGTATGTGATTTTTAAATATATGTTAAGTTTTAGAAGAAGAAGTTTTGCCTATCTTTAGTATGTCTTATTTTGATATTTTTGGTATTTGTGGAATTTTCGTGTTGGGTTTGAGAGAACAAAATGAAACTTGGAAGCTTACTGTTGAAATGATGTCATTGTTTTAAACAGTGTAGTTGCTTAGAAAATAAGCGAATTTCCTTCTGCTACTTTATTGTTAAATTTCACAGCATTCTTGTTTTCTTTACGTATTCATGCTATTCATTGCTGTCTAAAAAGACAAAAAAAAGGAGGACAAATTGAGGAAAGCAAAGTAATTATGTTTTTGAGACTGACATGTGATTTTCTGAAATATTCACTGTTTTTAATTGGATGATGCACATGTGAAATGTGAATGCTCGAATGTCTGCTAGCCCTGTAGCAGCTGACATACTGCATTTTAAATGCATCATCTAGTTTTTGTGTCATGAAAAAGTGTAAAGCCAGAGTGCGTGAAAATGACTGCTTTCAGTTATGTCGAATTCTTTGTCTATATTCGCCGTCCTAATTTTTTTCCCCTGAAAAGCTTTGCTTTCCTTCCTTATCTCTTGTTAGATAGGATATGCTTTTTATTTTCGGTGCAGTGACATTTGTGTGTCAGGTGAGGCATGTTTTATAGAAAAGTGTCCTTCTTAGAAGTATGCTTTAGATGAGTGTAGATAATTGGTTTTACTAACAAACATAATTTTGCAAACAAAAAGAATCTCTCCATGAAACAGAAATGCTAACCTCGCTAGCAATGTGTAGCTAAAATGCCCTTAATTTGTGGGGTTTTGTGCTTAATCTCAGAATATGCTCAGGGCCTCCTGCTGTTCCTTCAGCCTCAGGGATAGTTGGGATATGAGGAGCAGGAAGCAAGAGGAAAAGGATTTGTACAGCGAATTGCCATTGCAGCGCTTCCAGAGCTAGGAGCGTGCAGTGCTCCCAGGAGCAGAAATGAGTGGGGTGCTTTGGGGAGTTTTGGGGCACTGCTGTATTTGGCAGGGCACTGTGGGTTGCTAAAGCATGTGGTGATACGGAGGAGTTCTTTGCCGTCCATGAGTGGGAATATCTTCTCCTGCTGGAACGAGAAGCTGCTTGTTGGTAGAGCTGGCCTGATTACTGGGAGAATGATCTTGCCGATTGGGAGCCAGTGGGTTTACTGAAAGGTGTTTTGGTACTGAGCTGTGGATCTGTAAATAAAAATCGTTCTTACTGTGTTCAAGAAACGTTGTGAGCTTTCTTGAATTGCGACTGTGTGTCAGTAGTAGGGAAGGGGTTGCTCTCATTTGCAGATTGGTAGTTGCCCAGATACTCCAGTGTTTTTGTACAGCAAAAGTTGTCGTATCTTAAAAAATAAACACTTTTAAAACAATATCTTCCCATGTCCTTTACATCCTTGTTTTAAGTAAGTGTAAATTAATATTGCATGCATTTGATTCAAATTCATATGAACTTGTATTAATAGTAGCAGTGTACACCTTTTCAAAGCTGTAATTGCAAAAGTGCCTGTCCTTAGCTACCTTCAAGTCTTCTCTAATGAGATTAGATTTCCACATTTTCATATCAACCCTCCTAAAAGTATTGTCATAGAAATAATCTTGTGAATATACAATGCAAAAGGAATGGTGATGGTGATTATCGTTGACAAGAGTCTCTAATTTTAGGGCACCACTTCAGACCTGCAAGTTTAATACGGGTAAATCATGCTGTGTTTCCCTGGGTTCCAATCAAATCTCAAACAAAGCGTCTCCTGGCTGAATTGAAATCTAAATGACAAGCTTCAAAAGAACAAAGCAGACAGTCAGATTTCAGAGATACCGCTTCACCCTGGGGGTCAGTGCGGAGCAAATGCCACAACATCGTTAGTGGGGGGAGTAAGCATGTCATACCTGTAGTCCTGGCGAGAAGCAGTGTGGGTGGTTTATACCTTATGTTTTCTTTATTGCATATACAATTCCTTCCTTGCTGCTCTGTGCGCTCCTGTGCTGCCATAGCACTATATACTTCTCATTACCGAGAGGACTATTTTATGTTACTAGTAGTCTGTTGAGATAGTTGTGAAGGTGGGAATTTATCTGTCAGACATCTTGTCAAGGCTGCCTTCCAGCGTGATCTACTTTTAGAGCACAGCCTGTTTGGGCAGGGCACTCGCATGAGCTGGGGAAGCCTCACATCCGAGATTTAGGCCAGAATGGCCCATGTTTGAGCTGACTTTCATGCCTGCCCCTCTGCTAGCTAAATTTGAAAAGTTTCAGCCCAATAAAACATGTTAACTTGCTTTAAAGTCTCAAGAAGCCTTGTGGAATAACCTCCTCTGTCCAGGTCCGGTCCTCCAGGAAAAGAACCAGGAACATGTCAAAGGAAAAGAAATTTAACTGCTGACTGTAGTAAAGAGTTACATGTATCCTTGCTAAAAAATGTACCAGTGCACATTTGCTTCAGTAACAGTGAGTTTTGTTCAATTACTTATTACTAAAATGGAATCTTCTGCTTTCTTTTCTGAAACAGGGAAGAGTGATAGTTTGCTTAGAACCAAAAAGAAATTAAGTGCTTGCACTTCCCTTAAGAATTAGGAAGAAAATATATTCGGGATTTTTGAGCAATCTGTTGTCTGAGAGGAGCTTTAAGTTTACCTTCAGGATAAATACTAGTAATTTCCCTCCACCCTACTTTATGGCTTATAAAATACACATTGCTTAAATTTTGGAGGAGGTGGAGGAGAGGGTAGCATTATAATGGCCTGATCTGTCTGTTTGGCTGACAGGAGGCCACAAAACTTTATCTGGGAACTTCCACCAAGGAGGGAATTAGTTCGCACATTATGTAAGTGAATCCTGTAGAGTTTAATATTTTGTAGCTGAAACAGAGCACATCTTCTGAAGATAAACTCTGTTTAAAGCCATCAAGTAGTCATGTGTTTGCCATATCCTTTGACAAGCTTTTTCAGAGATTAATTACTTTTACTCTTAGGAGACTTTTTTTCTCCAGCTATGAGATTTATGTTACATCTGTGCAAAGACAATTCTCCCCATTTTCCTCTTCTACATGTGCACATACGCGCCGTTTATACTGGTATGTGCAGATCACAGCCCGACAGCCTCTTAACCTACTGACCTAGAGAGACGTGAGGGCTCTCGCACTCCAGATTGTTTTTCTCTCGCCTTTTTTTCAGCATGTCAAGAAGTATAATCACCAGAATTAAAGACTGCACAACACTTTCGAGCTCTTCTTTCTTTATAGGGAAGAAGTATCATCTGCCTAGACCTGTGTACAGCCAAAGCAAGCTCTGTGGCACCTTGTATGGATACCCTTAGTTTGAAGGTCATGCAGGCTACCTTGTAGGTGAAGCATCACTTTTGACTTTGAAAGTCACACTGATGGAAAAATCAGTCCAAAATAACTATATTAACAATGTATTTATTGTTAACATAACAACTGCTTTCATCTTTGTCAGTGAAGTGGCTAGAGATAACCCATATCAGTTTGTAGGAATAACCAGGGTTAGGGCAGAGTTAAGGCATGTGAAGTTTCAGTTTGGCTGAGCAGTCTGATTTGGCTGTTTCCTGTAGAGCTCCTTGAAGTTAAATGCGTATGGAGGTAAATTTAGTCGATTGACTACTGTCTTGATCTGTAAAGCAAGGGTTACCTTGAGTAGCTTGCTGTTGTATTGCGAGGTTGGTTGGCTGTATTTGTCTTGAGACATGATTTCTGTGTGGAGTTTGAGCACAAGAATTATCCTTTTCTGTCCAGTTTGAAATAGAGGTATTCAGACTGTGAGAATGGAGTGGCTCTGGAGAGAGGCCCTCTTTTCTTTTCCTCAGGTGGACTAAACCAAATTGCAGTTGCCCTGATGGGGTTCTAAGTACTCTCTAATCCATGGAATCAGTCCGCTTTGAGGGCTAGAGAGCTTTAGGCTTCATTTTAATAAACTATCAGATCAGCTAACTTTTCAGAAAGCCTTTGATTTCTAAATAAAACCAAAACCACCACCAAAAGGCACATTCCTCTTGCACTTTCAAATCCTAGCTTTATAATTAAAACTTCTTTGTGAATGAAGAGTCTTTCTGGAAAATAAATGTCAATCCTACTAGCAATTAAGGCTTCTATAAACCTTAGCATACAATTATGGCAAAGATCAGTTAATGTAAGTTGTTTGTGACCGAATCTGAGTCAAAGATGTTAAACACCTGCGAAGATTCTACCTTGCAATTTAAGTCGCACAAAATAGAGTGCAAGTTGCTCTTGAATTTTCTTGCCCATCATTTTGTCAGAGAATAAGCAAATAAACAAGAAAAGCATTTAAAGTCAGTTATAACGTTTTGATAGTCTGCAGTTACTTGGCAAAAAAACAGCGTGTCAAAATCAGCTTGTAGACAACACTTTTCCTTTTGTAAAGCGCTTTAAAATTTTTCTGGTAATTTTTGCTGCGATGGATCTCATGATAAATGTTCTTCAGCCCTTTTTGTGTTTTGTTTCATAATGCAAGATCCTCTTTCCTGGACTTGGCTTTATTGGCTCTTAGATGAAAAATTGATTTGGGGGTCTTTTTTATTAAGTTAAAGAAGTATATATGTTTACATGAGTAGTGAGTAGTACTTGGACTAAATGAACCTATTCTCTGCAGTCAAAATGCAGACAACAGTGCGTGCTGACTGAATACATTCAATACTTTATTTTCTCATTAAGTCTAGCATAAAGTAAACAGGATAATTTGGGATCGAATTTAACCTTTCATGTTACTCTGTAAGTGTATAGATATTGACAATTTTTTCGGTGCTTTGAACACATACTTCCAAGGCAGAGTTGAAGAAGGTAATTGCAATCTAACTCTCTTTTCCATTACCCACACACTAAGTTAATTGAAATTGTGGTAAGTACAACTTCATGAGACAGATCTATTTTCATTTCAGTACTGCATTCTCCAAGAACGCTATCTAGAGGATCTTAATCAACAGGAACTACACACTAAAGAAAGAATAAAGCCCTCTTGCAACACTTCAGCTGCATACTCTCAATCTTACAACCTGAAAGAACAGGCATAAAGACCTTAAAGATTTTTGGATTTGGTATATTCAGTAGAATGCATAATGATAAAAAAATAAAACAAAACTCACAGCAGTGACTACTTTTTGCAAAGCTGTGATTTGATAGTCACAGCAATGAAACGATACAGGGAAGTACAAAGCTGAAAAGATTTTTTTTTTTTAACAGATTTTCTGTTATCAGCTTGTATAAGTTAGAAAGCAGCTGTGCATCAAACCCGAAAAGGTAGGATCTAGTCGTGCAGGTGCTCATCTGCATTTTTATGATCCTAAATACCTTTATAAATATGATCTTTTTCTTTGAACCTTCGTTAGGTCTTCTGTATTTTGGTAACAAGAGAATAAAGTGGGGGGTGTGCCTGGTGGGTTGTATGGAGAAGAAGAAAGATAAAAGTAATGCTGTGTGCGTTTGCAGGGAGCTTGAGCCAGGAATAAATTCTATAGTAATGGCAACCCTACTTCACCTTGGCCCCTCAGTGTTCAGTTTCATCCCCCTCTAGGGTGCATGAACCCATCCCTCCCGTTGTAGACTGTTCCTCTTCTTGCTTGGCTGTTCTTCCTTTGGTGCCACCCTCTCTCCTTCACATAAGCACGTGCCACAGACTATCTGCATTTGTAACTGCCTTTGTCTTGGCCACCCTGGCAAGCTGAGGCTGTTCCTTTGCCTCGTTCTTGCTGCTGAAAAACAAAACTCAGAGCTCATTCAGGCAAGGATTTCAAGAAATCTAAATGTAGGCTGTACTTATCATCATCTTGGTGGGATGGCACCAAGAAGAGAGTGTGTTATAATCCTACCCTGGCAGTCAGAAGCAAAATTTGCAGAGGGGGAGTTTCGCTTGTCTTGATTTTCATAGCCATCGTAGGGCCTCTCCAGATGATTGATTCTTGTTAGCTAGGATGAGCTAACAGCACTTGTGCCTTCTCCTGAGATAATGGTTACAAAGGGACTGAGTTCAGCAGGCTGTATTGCTCCACCCTCAAGAAGCGTTAAAGACAGCCCTAAAACTACACATCAGTTGTCAGCCCGCCCGGCTTCCTCTGAGATGTTGCAGTATCAGCATCTGCTCAACCTGGAAATGGGTGGCTCTTTGGCAACGCAAAAGTCAAAGGTTGCTCTTTGATGTCTTCTGAATTAGTAAAGTATTTGACTCTTATTTGAACTGATATAAATTGTATCACTAAATCATCCATGGAAGACATTTTCAAAGGCACGAATGCAGACCTGCCAGTCACGAACAATTAAGTATTATAATTCAGGCTCCAGAAGTCCTGAGATTTAAAATAAAAGGAAGGGACAATTTCTGTCATGCTTTCTTGATTTCTTGTACTCAGAGGTACACTAAATGTAGTTTCATTAGAAGTGAAATGGTTATGAAAAGCCGAAGTATCCCATTTGACCTCATAATGCTCTTACTCTGTTCCATTCTTTTTGTCGTGTAGTTTCCCACTGAAGGTAGTGGGACCTGGATGAGATAATGCACAGAAGGATATTCTTTACTAGACATGTGGCTAGAGAATAAAATTAACTTCTCACTGCTTTCCATGTACATGTGTAAAAGATTAAAAGATTAAAAAAGATGTAAAAGATTAAAAGACTCTACACTGGTTTCTGCTGGTGAGACAGGTTCTCTGGTGGCTCATTATGGCTTGATGTCCTTCAAAATGCATGAGTGCAGCTGACATTAGTGGTCAAGTGGCACTTGTGAATGACTTTTTTTTTTTATGCTTTCTTCTTTTTTGTATTTAATCTGTGATATGTGGCAAACTAGTCTCATTAACTTTCCCCTTATTGGATAAGGATATTTTTCCAATTTTATGTGCGTTACCTTTATTTTTTTCCATGCTTTCTTATGACAAAAACGCTTTTTTATAAACAGAAGATAAGAATTAATTATGTAGAACCATCCTTGTTCTCTCATTCTATACTTTATTTAATACTAAAAATTGCTTTGGATAAATATAATTCCAATACACATAACCCAACAAAAAATTATAAGCAGTGTTTTTTCAAGGAAATGTGTTGAATAGTCTCCTTTCTTTGTAGGTTTTAAAAAATATACAAGTCCTCACAGAAGGAAAAACATTAAACTGAAGATCAATCTTTTATTATTAGTGATAAAAAAGACTTTGCTTTAAAGTAGAGTTGTAACAATTAACCTTTTACATTTTGGCTCCACTCACAAAGCACAGATTGGTATTATTCCCCTCTTGGACAGTGAGAGTCAATATCCTCTAATTCTTGCTGCTTCTGTTAAACCTTCCCTTTATTGTTCAATTTAAATAAATAATTTGCAAATAAAACATAAATAAAAATAGACCACAAAACCCCCAAAGTGGGTAAATAAAGAGGAGAAACCAGGGCACTAAATATTTATCAACAGCAATCTTTAAGTTTCCAAATTTTTAGGAAGATGATTGCTGATTTCTGGCTGAAGAGGTCCTTCACAGGAATGAGTGAGCGATGGTGCATGATGGTGCTCAAAAAGTCAAGGCATACATTACAATAGTTTCTGTATTTCCTTAAAAGCTGAGCTCCCATAAGCTGAGACCAGACTTCGGCTTTTCTGGCCATATGCCCAGTTTGCTTCTCCCGCACCCCGATGTGGGGAAATTACCCATTTGGCTTTTTTATAGTAGCTTCTGATCACATCTGGCATACTGCACTGTCATAGCTAAGCACTGGTCAATAAAACAATCTGCTATTGGAACTGGGGCAAAACCAGCACCTGGAAACAAGTCTCGTGGTGGTGGTGGTGGTCTCTACAGCAGCTGAGGATGGTGAGGACTGCAGCAAACCATTGGAAAGGTTCAGGCAAATATTTGGTTACGTTTATAGGTGAATGAAGCCACTAAAAAGGAACAACCTCTGTTGGGAATTCCAGATTTATCAGAAACAAAGCTGTCATGGATTTTTTTTTAACAGAAAAATGCAGTTATTCTGGATTTTTAATCCTATTATTCAGAAATAACACTGCTAGAAAGTACTCTAGTAAACAAGCAATTTCAAGAATGAAATCTGTATTACTAGGAGGGCACACTCATTGTAGTGATGGCAGACAGTAAATCATGATTTGACTTTTAGAAGTTAAAGTACTTAAACTAATGAATGAGAGCCCGGGCTCTCCAGGCTTGTAAAAAGAACAGCTATAAAAAAAGTAAGAAAAATGTTGAAATGCCTAATGAACATGCTGAGAGGACATGAACCATGTCCTAAGAGGACACCACCTTCAAAACTTGGATTTGGACTTGTTGAAATGATGGACAAAATCAAAGTTCTTTTTAACACTGTAATGAAGTCAAATACAAAATGTACTATATAGATATCCATGTGAATGTACTATGTAAAATACAGGACTAAATATGTATAAAAATGTACTGTATAAAAATCCATGTGAATGAAAAGTCCTTGCAGCTGGAGACAATGCATATGTATAATAAGGCCAAAGGTGGGTGAAAGAGGCTGTCATAGGTAGTAAAGTTGCTCTTTGCGCCTTTAAATGTTGTTGCTTCTGATTGTCAGAGCATCACAGAGATGGGTGACACATTCAGTATCCTGCAGCCAAATGAGGAGCAGAAGATCCAAGCTCCAAGCCACACCAACATGCCACAGAGTGAGGGGACAGGAGTAAGTCAGTAACTAGAACTCATCAGACTCTGAATATTTACAAGAAAACGAGACCTACTTAAAAACAGACTGATGTTTGCTAGTATCTACATGTAGAAGTGGGAGATACAAAAGGAGAAGAAACAGGAGCCTGGCAGTGCTGTGGTTTGAACCAGATGATGTTGAAGCTGGTGGCAGCCCAAGAGGAGAAACACGTTCTGCTCCCTCCAATGCTCCTCCTCTCCTCTAACATTTATTACTCAACCTTTCCCTGTTAAAAACTCATGATTATAATCTGCGGCACAGGTTTCTTACAATGATCGCCTAAAAATGCTACAATAGCTCCTGAACTGCTGCTCTCAGAGCACGCAGGCTGCCTACGGAAAAAAGCACATAGCTACTCCATGGGGGTACGGGAGTTACCCCTGTAGATGCTATATGGGTTGTTGCATCTACCTGTTGTCACTGCTCACCTCACAAATCAAGCTGTAGATGAGAAATGTACGTGTTTTTGGAAGGGACTAACGCTCATGCAGGAGCCCAGATGAGTGAGGAGACAGAGCACATGTCTGAATTTTCCTAGGAATGTCATCTTTCCCCAGCTGAAAGTCTGGCTTACATAGATTAGGGGATTTGGAAAAATTAAATAGGATTTCCAGGTGCTTTATGGGCCACATGAAAAAAAAGCTGTAAAACAGCTGGAAACCTCCATGCACTGCACAGATCAACCACACAGTGCACAGGCAGTCCGTCAGGAGCATCCCAGACACGCCGGGATTACAGCTCTGCATGGTGAAGGACCAACGCACGTGTTTCCGCTTGGAAAGGCAGCGCAGAGACATGGCAATCGCTGCGGCAAGGTGGCGGGGAGGGGTGGGGATGGCTCTGCTTGTGCCATCGTGGGGCTGTGGCCAAGAGCGTGGGGCAGCAGGCAGTCACGGGGTGGGAATGAGGAATTTCAGTGCAGGGCAGTAACAGGAGCGGTGTGCCCTGATAGCATGGCAGCGGTACAACCCTCAGGGAGAAACTTAAATGTCTAAGTGAAGATTTTATTTAGCCCAGTATACAACCACCAGTGAAAAAGAGAATTCTTGTCCAATTGTTATTTTACTGGCCATACAGGGATATTGTGAATCTGATGTCCAGTCAAAGTGAATACAAGAAACTCACAAAGCTGTGACAGGCAGTGTTAGCAAACATAAGGTTTTCCTTTTCTGTGATTATCTGGGGCAATTTCCTTCACAGAAACTTAAAATAATTGCTGTCAATTTAAAACCTGAGAGCAGATAGGTGACCTACTAATGAAAGCCACAGCTCTGAGAGCTCCTGATTCAAAAAGTGACATTTTTCATTCTTCACCTCACCTGTTACTGTACAACACAGATAATAAGGAAAAAACTGAGGCCTTAGTGCTGACTCTTGTCATTTCAGTTTTTCAGTTCATTGCAAATAGGGCTGTGTTGCTCTTAAATACCCAGCATTTCTATAGTATATTACTATTAGAAACTGACTGCATTTTATTATAGCGTTTCTCTAACACAAAGCAATTCTGCCTCAAAAAGTAATCATTTTCTGTCCGAATGAAAATAAAATGCTGGTATGCTTGGAATTAGGTATCGCCTGAGCAGAACATCTTGAAAGATGTTCCTTTATAAAGCTGTTGCTTGTTTCTTTTTTTTCCCTCTCCTGGAGAGTATGAGATTTTCATTACAAGTGGCACATGTTGTAATAAGTCATATCTGCTCTACAAGTATCTATGCTAACCATAAACATGACCCAAGGCGCATTAGTCAGCCGGAAAGAGCTTGTCAAATAAAGCCTGTCTGCAGGAGGACAGAAGATGCTTATTGGAATTCAGTGAGTGTCAGGGGTGGTCTCTGCTGCCACTGCCACTGCTCCTCCAAAGGCATGTTAATTAAACAAGATGCAAAGAAAATAAGTCTGTCATGTTCTTGTGGTCAGAATCCAGAGAGAAATAACAGCTGATGACTTAACTGGTTTCCAAAAGCTTTGTTTTGTTTTTGTTTGTTGTTGTTGTTGTTTGTTTTTAACTAAATTGTGTAATAGATATCAAGTTCCTTGAAATTAATCTTAAAGGATCATTTAACTTTCTCCTTTCTCCTTGTGTTTAATTCCTCCTTTGATACATTAGATGTATCAATGGATCAGAAGCTGTTCCAAGTATATCCATCTCTCATAAATAGTTGTGACTATGAAGCTCAGAGAGAAAGAGCTTTCCGATCCCATGGGAGTATGGTCTTATTCAAACCGTGCAGCTTTGATTAGAATCTCTATAGCAGTTTGTTGAAGGTCTGCACATTTTTCATAGCTAAAATCACTCAGATTTTGATCCACCTGATCAGAGACAACCACCTGACCAGAGACAAACTATTGTGACTGAAACTGATGATGACACACTTCGTGATGAAAAAAGTCCTAGAGTTTCCCTGTTAAAGTTATGAGCATCCATCAGAATGAATTCGCTGGAGGCTCACCTGTAAGGATTCACAGGATATTGCTATATCTGGCTCAAACCGTATTTAATTCTATTGCACCTATTTTATCACAAGTTCTTATGTGACCCTTAAATCTAGTATCAATCATAGTGCAGAGAGAAACTGTGTTCTATAATTAAAAAATAATTGTCTTTTCAATTCTGTTTCTCTTTCAAAACTATAACTTCTCTTTACTATAGTGCATGACAAAACTTTGCCAATGTCTTGTTTTTCTCAAGAGCAACGTAATACGTAATGAAGAATTTGCTTATAGCATCAGGATCCCAAAGGAAGACTTTAGTAACTATAAAAATTGTGTTCCTAATATAAAATAACAAAAACTATCAAGAAATATGAATTCACATATAAATGCTGCCTAGTAACTGGGAGCCTGTATATATGCACTAAATAAACGTAACTGGGTTAGGAGACTGCAAAATTATCAATGACTCTGGTACGTCTACAAATCGATTCACTATTTTAGTAACAAGGCCTGTAATTTACTTTGGGGGAAGAGAGATAAATAGTCTTTGTGTGGGAGATCAAAATTATATAAGTATCACTTTAGATCTTCTGTTTTAATCACCCACAAAATAGTTAAAAAAGTGCCCTGTATTGTATCATGTCATCATATCTACAACACTTAAAAGCCACATTCCCAGGGCTATTTTTAAAAGCATGAAGTGGAGGAAAATAGAATCGGGTTTGACGAGAACACATGAATAAGGTAGGGAGCTGTATCAGAGGCACCTGATTTTACATCTCCATTTCCTAGTCTTTGCAATAAGGATGGAGAGAGGAGTTTGCTTTTCATTTTAGTGTTGTGCTAAGGAGTGTTTACCTGCTGAGCATCCTGGTTTCCCCTTGAGATGCAGGAGGTGCGACCCGTCGCCCCTGTGCCGGGGCCTCTGCCCCAGGGTACCTCCTGCGAGGGCCTGACGGAGGTGGGAGAAAGCACCATCCTCTCCCTGGGTCACGAGGAGCATGTGCAAAAAGGCTATGCCAGGACTGAAAGTCCCTCCTGGCCTCCATCCCAGTACTCTGAGGACCACGTTGGCTTTGCCCCATGGGGACAGGGGAGCGAGGCAGGGGCTTTCCTGGAGCTGGACTGCTGGGTGAAAGAGGGAGAGCTGAGAAGACGCATTTTTAAACTACCTCCCCTTGCCAGCGTGCCTGTTGTCCGCAGGTCTTGCCAAAGTGAGCTTTAAATAGCATCAGACAGCTTATACAGACTAATGAAATAAGTCTGTGTTGATGTTGGCACTTGAGAGGCTTCGTTTCTAAAGGCTGCTTCATGTTCTCTGCCGGCTGAGACGGGAATAACGCATCCACGACCCCGGGCGCTGGCTTGGAAATACGATGATAGACAGTAAACCGACAGGAGAAATAGGTCAGGAAGAATGGCTACTTGCATACATATCCTTTATTTTGGGAAAATGAGTGAATACCTTGTGTGAATCTACAGCGTAGTTAGGAGGGTTTCATGCTCTCTATCTTCAGGGTCCCAAAGTGGGCAAGGAGATGGAAAGCCAGTCTTGGTGGGCTCTGGTATAGTCACCAGGGACAGGATGATCCCTCCTTGGGGGTGTTCAGGACACTTGGGTCAGTGAGTGCGTTTCTGGGTTATTATTGAGTTTGAAAGTGGCATTTTATTGTAAGAATTGGATTGAAAAGAGGAGAGAGATATCCTGAAGGGCAACCTGCATTTGGGAATGATGATCCTTCTCCTGCAAACCTCAGAAATCAGATCAGCTTTGGCCGGGGACCTGGCTACCCTTGTTTAAGTGAACTACAGCAAATTCTGGATATTTGAAAGCGTGTTCAAATATACATACATTATTTCTAAGACCGTCTGTCTGGGTCACTGTGAACGTCTGGCTGCCTTCATTCTAGTGGAGATACGCATCGCCTGAGTTTGATGCTCAGTGAAGTGCTCTGGATGAAGTACCTACTAAAAGCCACTCCTCCTGCTCTTGGTTTGCTCTAGTTGAGCCTGTGGTTGCAAATCTAAAATAAGCACTCTGAAACCAGCTTTTCTTTGATCGGTAGTGAAGTGCATGTCATGAAGGCTACATGTCATCCTGTAAAACATAAACAAATCAAAGGGTGGCATCAGATTTCTAAGTAATACGAGGGAAGGAAGGCTGAATATACTAACAGGCCATTTGTTATTATTCTAGTGAAGATCTTCTATTAAGACGACCAGGGAAACAAACTTACTCCTGCTGATGTTGGTACTTGGTGGTGTTTATGTGCACGCAACAGCAGAAGGATCGTAGAGCCATCTGTTTACAGATCACAGTTTTTAACACTCTAGTTCCCAGATTTTCAGAATTTTGTTTTTGCAAGTACTTTTTGAACAAGCCAGTGAACATCTAAGACTTCAAGCATGTTTCTACTGAAGAAAAGAGTTCCTTTAAGCTTGATTGTACAGAATGTGAAGATTTGATAGGCCTTATATATAGTAAGTGCCTCGTGTTAAAACAGGTTTAAAAAACTGTCTATGGGATCTGTCCAAAAAAGCTTAAAATTATCTTTGGATTTAGTTCTAGTACATGCAACAAGATGGAATAATTTAACTTGATTTGACTCATTGGCCTGAAAGATCAACAATTGGGCTCATACTGATACACTCACATGGACTGACAATCAGCATTTTGGTAGTCAGTCCTTTCCTTGTATTGCCTTTCCTCCTCTCTTTTTATTGCCTTTAATTTCCTTATCTTCTACCTAAACTCTGAAAGCAAGCTTTTGTTAAAATAGGCAGTGACCAGGAAGACGTGTCTTAGCACTCAAATGGAGTCATTTAGTCCAAGGACACTGTAGTCTGACTGCCTCTAAAGCCCGATTTAAAACTCTTGGTATTAGCAGTACTGGAACTTAGCCACACCTCTATCTTATGACATAACAATTTAAATTATTTTATGTTAACAGCAGTATTATACAGCCCTTTCACTGGAGCTATCACACCTTGTAATATGTGGAACTTCTCCATGGTTTAATGAAAAACAAATTTGCAGTTTCAACAATTGTAATTTTCTGAGAAAATGAAATATTTTGTCAAAAAGTTTGTCCATCAGCTCAGTCCGTGACAAGACACTTCAAAGCTCCTTTTCATGTTTCTCTTGACGTTCACTGCTGGCAAGAACAGTGTGATTTGTGCACACACTTGTGTTGTGATGGCACTGATTCCCCACAGATGATCTGGTTGAGTGAGCTGTGACATTGGCTTAGAGGGAACACATGCCTGTGCTTTCAGAGCCACAAACCAAAAAGGCATTCAGTCAAACAACTCATAAAGAAATGAAAGCAAATTAAAATTGCAGGTGGAATGAAGCATAACACAAAAAGACGTCTGTATTTCTGGGCTCACCTGGTCTAGCAAGTGTTACTCATTTGTGACAGAATCCATGCAGAAGCTGAGGAGGTGAAAGGACCAGAAAATATATACTGTATGTGTCTCATGTTTGCACCATTGAGAGTCATTCCACTATGACAGACAGGGTAATAAGCGATATGTTTATGTTCTCCATAGCCCTACTCCCAGCAAAATCAATGCCAGTCTCGAAGTAATCAGAATATTTATACTGTAGGTGCTTGGTAAGGATACAACAGGACTGTAATATTTTAATGGGTATTTGAGCTTTTGAGTGCAGAACAAATTCTTTAAACATTTTAAAGTAAAAATTGCTCTTTTATGCTTCAGATTATTAATTAGGTTGTTTTTTTTTTTTTTTTAAATAATCTCTTCCAGATTAATTTATTTCACATTGGAAAAAAATGTGGGAAATGTCACCAAGAAAAATATGTGTTAATGAAGTCAGTGATTTCATTACATCAAGAATTCCCTGCTTTCTCTGCTGTTTATTAATGCTTTCCTTTTCTAAGCTTTGCCTTCTCCCAAACTCATTGTCAAAGTCTTGGGAAATTGTCTTGTAGCAGAAGGACCCACCTGCCTGGGCTCTCTGGTCTCCCCTCAAAAGCCACAAAAGTGACTTGTGGCTTTCAAGTCTTGATGTTTATCCAGGTGGGAAACGAGTTAGGATTAGTAACTGTTTGGAGCTCTGGAAAAGCAACAGATGAAAAATCCTTCTTAAACAGACTAGCAAGCAAAGAAGGAAAAATAACAATTTACAGGGACAGATAAAGCCTGGCAAAGCCTTTTTGTGTGAGCAGGCACGCTCTCAATTTGGCTGCTACAAAGGACCCTCTAGTTTCAACTGTCAGAGTAATGGATCAAACAGTCCAGCCGGAAGGAAGAAAAGAAAGAGCGGGGCACACAGAAGAGCGGATTTAGGCAGGAACAGGTTTGTGAAGATGCATCAATGAAATATAGTAACTTAAAAAGGGATCACCCTGGTGAAGGAAACTATAGGTAGTCAGGTATCATCACTGCATAATCTTTCATAATCCTCTGTGCTTCCTCACGCCCTGGAAGGAAGGGTGGCCACTGCTCATTCTATGGTTAAGGCAGAATATCATGTTTTCTATCCATTTTTATAATCTCGTGGTGACAGGCAGGGACTTTTGAGTGTGTGTTACAGTTCTGAAAGCACTTGTGTCCCTGCCTGGCCTGCTGGAGCCTCCCCACGCCCTGCCCATGGCCCAGGACCCCAGGGCCACCTGCCCCTGCCCCAGCGATGCTGTGGGGTGCTGGTCTCCAGCCCTGCCGCAGCCCTGTCTGAAGAAAACGAGGCCTTTTCCTGGTTCACTGAAGTAATTGCACTATTGCCCTCGGCTTCCAGGGGGCCAGGACATGGTCATTTACTGTACGGTTCTGGTCATCTACTGTATGGTGTAGCAGGTGACCAATTTAGCTCAAAACTAATGAGTTTTTCGAGCATCTTGTTTCTGTAATGCATCCTCATTTTTTTTTTAAGATGTTCTTTAAAAATATACACAGCCTCTAGCATTTATTAAATATGTTTTTCCACTTAATCTCCAGTCCATAACATCGACAATACTTTCAAAGATGATCCAATATATGTCAGTTGTCTTCATGGTATGATATGGTAGAGGAGTTTTGTAATCTCTGCTGTAATATGCCCAAAAGTGGTATGTTTTTCACTGCTGATTGAAATGCTCCCTGAATGCCAGAAATGCACTCATCAGCATTTCAAGTGATGTATTTATCTGAAGTAGTTTCCTTCTGATAATTTCATTTGATGAATAGAAAACGCAGCTTTCAAATCGCTGTAAATCAAGACAAGAATTTTTGGAGAATGTTTATAAAAGCAAGATTGGGTCAGATATAGTAGCCTTGGTTGCTAGCGAATGTTTTATTTTCTTGTGATGTTGCCACCTTACAGCAGCCCATTCAAATCCAGCAGCAACTTATTACAGTTCACTACTCAGCAAAAGATACAGCAGTGTTGCTCATGTGAAGAATATGGCCATATAATTCATCTGACTTCAGCACACAGGGACCTACAGCAAGATTACACGAAGGCACAACTCTCTCAAAGCTTTTACCGCTAAATTGTCAGCACGAGGGTTCTGGTTCGTATTTTTTTTTGGCCACTGGGAGCCAATTATTTGAACAAAGCTCAGTCTCTCACCCTCCCCATGCTCTCAATGTTTTGCTTTCTCTCCCCCTCCCATTGCTTCTGCTCTGCTACATCTCAAAAACCAGCTTCCAGCTTTCCCCACAGACTTTATTATCCTAGAAGGAGGGAAAAGAAACATTTTGTCTTATATATTTGATATGTGTAGATAAATCTGTGAACTTATTTGAAGTTTCCAGCAAAAAGAAAATTCTTGGGATGGATAATGAGCAATTGAAGACAGTAATCTCACAGTATTAAGCTAAAAATCTGAATTTATAGCCTAGCTTTCTGTAAACACAATTACTGAGATATGCAGGTTGATTTTATTAACTTCCAAAAACCCCAAGGCAGATGAAAACAAAATTAAGCGTCATAAATTATTCTAGGAATTTTTTCATTTAAAATGACATAAAAACTCAAGGAGGACTCAGCAACTACTGATAAACTAAACTGTACTTAGAAAATTTTACAATACTCTAGCTGGGTGCTCTGTCAAAATACATTTTAAATTGCCAGGAGAGACAGCCGTTACCCTTCCCACGTACTCTGCTGTGTCTTCTTGTGCTGAAAACCAAAGGAAAAGGTTTGCTAAATTTTCCTTGAGTAGAAAGAGCTTCAATAGCAGCACTGTAGAGAAATCAAAGGAGCCCACTGAACTGATGCTTTTCGTTATGAATTCTCTCTTCAGCCTAGCCCTGTGCTAAAATTATGCCATTTGTTTTCACCACCAACTCGACCACGGACAGGATGATGTAGACACAGTCTGTCTGTCTACGGTGAGGCATGTTTGTGCTGCGGTTTCACATATAGCATTTCGACACAGCCTTACCACACGCTGCTACACACAGCTGTGATGCCAGCCCGAGGGTTTGCATTTCTCTCTTTGTCTCTGCCAGTTCTCCTGGGGCTCTCCCACAGCAGACTGGAGCAGGGAGATCGTGTCTGTTACCCCTTCGTGGTCAATGGCTGGTTAGACCTCATGGCAGGTTGTACTCTTGACAGTGTCTGCTGTCCCATCAGCCTTTCCAGCCCACCTCCGGGTACACGCAGTGTAGCATCATCTGAACAAGCCTTTTGCATGTCAAGACACGAACCGTTCCAAAAATGCAACTATTTCCTGCTGGAGAGATGAGCAAGGGCTGGGCAATCCCATCGGGGCCATTAGTGCCTCTGGGTAGGAGGGATGCCAGCACCATGAGTCTGCCACCATGAGCTGCCCTATCCCACCTCTCCTCGTGGACCAGAGCAGCGCTGGTGACTGCGTCAAGTTTGGGACACCAGAAAGGCGTATTTAGTTAGAGAAGCATCTGGTAATTAACTAGAAACATTAACACACATGCAAAAGTATTGTTTACCGCTGCAAACCCTTCTGTGGGTCTGTGTTCTTGCTATGCACTGGCACTTTCTTCATGAGCCTGGCAAGAGTTCGTGGGGTTATTTTTGGTGATGTCCCATTGTCTTATTATGCCAAGATTAAATGGGATAACAGATGCAGTAATTAAAAATGAAAAAGTGACAGTTATTTTTGGCTCAAATAGTTACTATTAACTGACATGGTGGATGGGTTTTTAAAGCCCAAAATATATGCAATAGCAGTCAGAATAGCTGTTATTTCCCTGCTGTTTATGAAAGGCTTATGAATCATGACCTTCTCCCAGCCAATTGCATACCTTTATTTCAGATTGTGATAGTTTGATGTGGGGGGTGTTCTGGTGACAGGAGAGGGGATTTGCTCCCTGTGCCACCAGACTGGACTCCCATCCCCCTCGGGGCGTTGAGCCAAATCATCGGCACCTCTGCGAATTGCCCTATTTAAGTTGGGACAAAGGGACGGGAGGAGCTTTTGCTTTTGCCCAGGAGCGAGGAGAAGGGAGGAGAGCTCTGCCCTCACTCCCTGGCCCCTGGCCAGGCGGCTGCCTTGGCCGAGCCGGCACCATGTGCTCAAGATGGCGGCGACGGAGCTGTTTGGGGAACTCAGGGAGCACCTCGTTCCTGGGGTGCCCTCTGGGCTGAGTTCACCCAGAGAGGACTGAGATATGAGAGAAACGGCCACACAGACACCAGGTCACTGAAGATGGAGCGGGAGGAGGTGCTGGAGCTGAGTTTCCCTTGCAAACTGGTGGTAAGACTGCAAGTGGCGCCCTTGCAACCGGGACGGTCCTCGGGGGAGCAGAGACCCACTCGCGGCCAGTGGAAACGCCCACATCGGGGAAGAGATGCCTGAGCCTTTGAGAGGTCGTGGAGCATGGGATGCACGACGAGTAACAGTTAATAATGGAGCTTGGGATGCACGACGAGGTCGTGAGGCATCTAGAGTCCGTGGGACGATCCACGCCGAAGCGAGTGGCCACAACTCCCTAAGAATCCGAGACTGTGCTAAAATCCGAACTGGAGCAGTCCGATGGGGAAGGATTGCGTCCTGCGGGTAGGACTCACGTTGGAGAAGTTTGGGGATTTTCCTCATGAGTAGGGGATCCACTGAAGCAAGGGAAAATGGTGTAAGGACTCCTCCTCCTGTAAGAAAGGAGTGGCAGTAACAACATGGATGAACTGACCTGCACTCCCCCATTTCCTGTCCCCCTGCACCACAGGAGGGGAAGGTAGAGCTGGGAACAAAAGGAAAGGGGGGTGGGGAGGTGTTTTTTTAAGATCTGGCCTTGTTTTCTCTTTATCCTCTCAAATAACCGGTTTTGTTTCCATTTGTCCTTTTAAGCAACTGTTAATAAATAGTTTTGCTTTAAGAAAACAGTGTGTTTTGCCCGGGACCATGGTTGGTGGGTGCTCCCTCTCTGTTTTTGTCTCAACCCTCAGTCCTTTTATTATAAAACCACGACACAGGTGCTATTTAAATTACATTTCATTTAAATGAAGAGATCAAACTAAGGAAATATCTGAGTTTTTTTTCAGGCTTTTTCTGACATAAAAAAATCAGATGAGTGTGTATCTTGATTTCCAGAAGAACGTATGAGACTAATTAATACACTAAAATAAACAGGAGATACAGCCCATGCTGGCCTGTAAAAACATCATGTTGAATGATTCTGCGTATTTAAAGGCAAATGAAATCTGTACAAATAAGCCATTTGCTTACTCTGGTTCTAAAGCGTGCACTCAGTTCGAAGTGTTAGTTACTGTTCAAAAAATTGCATCAGAGAAACAAGCTGTGAAGAACAGGTGAATACTAACCAAGAAACACAGAAAATGAGAAATAACGATGCCTAGCACTCCTTTAAAAAAACACAGTCAGGGTGGTGTGTTACTACTAGTTAGCCCTGTGACTCATTTCTCAGATGGCGTATTGGGATCTGATTGCAGTCCTTCATTGGTAAGGTGCTTGGGGAGAAGGTGTGCAGAGATGAGCACACTTCAGTACTGAACTTATAGTAAATAACAAAATCTGTTGTTTCTTTCAGTGTGCAGAGCTGCTTTGTCTTTTTCTTTGTGTATGATCTAACAGAACCTGGAAGACATTCAGACATTTTGGTAGATTGTGTGGTTACCAGTTGGGTATCCTACAACCTGCGCTACCTACCCACAATAACAACAACATTGCATATGTGCGCATATATATATATATATAAAATATTTGTAATTATTTACCTCTCTATATATGCGCACATATATAGTTAATTATTTTACAACTTTAAAACGAATTGCAAACATAAAAACTATTAAAAAACTTAACATTTTAAACTTAATAACTTAAATATGTTAGACTTTAAACATAGTTATTTGGAATTCATATTATTTATAACTGTAGGATGAGGTCCATGTCATTTAGGTGGCTGAAATTAGATGGACAGTATTTTCCTTTGGAGGCTAGCAAAGACTTAGGTACTTACTTGATAAGGACTGATTCACTTGAGAGTGAATTGTGGTAGCAAACAAAATGTGCTCAAAATCATCCTCTGCCTTTGATGCCAACTGATTGGCATCAAGAGACGAGCGCTGACTCTCCATCAGCCACATTCCTTAAGCTGCTGGCTAGATCCCTGGGTCTCCTTTGGGCCACTCTGTCAGCTCTTTCCTGGACAACCTGGATGTGTTTGCTGGATAATTCCCTGCAGGAACAGCTTCCTGGTGGCAAAGCAAACAAGACTGCAGCAGGTCTGACTCCTGCTACCCCTCCCTCTTCTCCAGTGCTCTCTGTGCGGAATTTGCAACCTCAAATGCCCTGCATGTCTTGTGGCACCTCAGAGTGTGCAATACGTATTGATGGTGCTGGGATATAGCAACATGAGTATGGCAGGCAGCAGCACAACCCTCACATTATTTCAGAGCCTTCGAACTGAAAAAAACCACAAACATCACAAACACAAAAGAATCATGAAGTTTTAGGTCCACAGGTGCATGAAATTTGGTCCAGCAGAGACGTGAGGCTTGAAATGATGTGGAGCTGGCCCAAAGCAAATGAGTTGAGATAATCTGCGTAGCCTGGCTCCAGAGCCAGGAATCAGACCTGCTTCCATTTAACAATACAGACACGCCCTTGCAGCTTCTGAAGCTTGAACAGGATGTCTCTAAATGTTATTGACAACCTTCTCTCTTCCTAGCCCCAGACATTAGCCAGCCAGGCTGAACCCACCCAGAAGAATCTGCATGCTGAGACTGATTGGCACCCACATCATTTCAACTTACCTAAAATCAAGTTAAATTCATCAGGATCAGCCTCAGTACTGATGAGGTCCAAATATGGCTGCTAGTTGGTAAAACAGATAGGCAATGACCAATGACTTTAACTTTCACCTTACTCCTCCCTTGGAAGAATGAATAACCTCTAGTATGTGGTGCTATTTCTGCACCCAGACAAGTATTGTGAGTCTTTAACCACCTTGGAGCATATAATAGCCCTTAAACTTCGCTCTGTTTCCTTAAACCACCTTAAAAAAAAGTTGTGGAAATGTGTGGTGAAAACCACTTCAGAATTTATAGCTGCAATGTCAGAGTTAATTTGTATTCCCATGAGATCAGTACTGAGAATGCACTTGTTTTCTTGTTAACGTTATGTGGGAGAAACCTGTCTCTTCTTATCGACCCATCATTTCCAGAGCCTTGCATTAACGTATATCAGTAGTAACAGCAGCAAATTTGTACTCATTTAAAATGTGAGCTAGGAAATTAAGTTCTGCTTCTTACAAACTTCTAAATATAGCCCTAGAATGAAAAATAATGTAAAAAAATAAAACCTATTAAGGCATATCCTACGACTAGGGACATTCCTTAGCTATAAGGACTTGGCCAAGGACTGTATATCTCTGAGCTCATTTGCGCTGACTTTGTGTGAAGAAATTCTCACTGCAAGCCTTGGATAACTTGCTAGCTTTACAAAAAGGTAATTGTGATATTAATTTATCCCCTTCATCTATAATGCCAGGTAATGTATTTTGGTAAGCATCACTTATAGCTAGAATTATTCTCCCCTGGCTAGCTGCAAATGACTCCTCTTCATCCAAATATGTCTTGCCTGTGTGCACAGAGAAGCACAGGCTATCTTCCAACTTTAATCAGTATTATGATCAACACTGAATCAAATTAAAGCATATTTGCTTGGCATTTCGGATGATGAAGCAATGCTCTTCCCCAAGTCCCGCAAGACACCAGAGAGTTGCAGTAGGCAGCTAGGAAGACCGGACCGTGCAGCCCCTCTCTGGAGCTGTTGGGCTCACTTCATCATGCACTCGAGCGTGGTGGACGATGCCCATTTTGGCTGGCAGAGGACCAGGTGATGCGGGTGAAAACCTTCCTGGCACCCACGTGCAGAGAGCTGCAGTGCCGCAGATTTCTCCTTGGGCAGAGGCTCAGGCAGGCGACAGAAACGTATTGCGGCGCCTTTACAGCCTCCTCTGGGGGAGGTCTGCTGCAGATGAAGCCCTTGACTTCCCTGGTCGTCCTTTGTTCTCGCGGCTCCGCTGGGGTAAAGCCGCTGCTTCTGCTCCTGCGACGGCCGCTTCTCCTGCCCACGCTTTGGCAGGGCCGCTCGGCTTCATTTTAAATATTTAATGGACATTTGGTCTAATGCCCATTACTTGGGAAGTGTCTCATATGATGGGTATAAAAGCAAAGGCCAAGTTTTTTGCAAGAGGCTGGCCTACAAAAAAGCAATCTCTGAATGTTCACTGCTGGGAACACACATCTCCGGCTGTACTTCAGGCGTTCCCCTCAGAGTGACACTTCTGCTGTGCTTTACTTTAAGTGAGGTTTATTCTTTGGAGCCTGCAGAGCAGCTCTGCTAATTAGCCTTGAAAAGTAGACAGTAAACGAGAATTTATTCTCGATAAACATTTGAAAATTTTATATCTGGTCTGAACACTTGTGACACAAGAACAAATATTCGATACCTCCTTCAGGACTAATTGGAGAAGCCCAGTTAGAAAGTTTGCACAGAAATCAATCATTTCTAATTCTACGTGAACGCTCACATAAATTCTGTGCTCTACAAAATCAGGGGAGTGAGCACATTTGTTACCATTAGTCACATACGTGGCGCTCCGCAATATTATCTAGAGAAGTTGGAAGGATTCTTTGAGGCAGAGCGATAGCTTCCAGTTCAAAATGCAGATCACGCACTGTCGACTTTATTTATGGCCTTTATCCCTGCTTCCTCGCAAACAGCAGGGCTGGACAGACAAAACGTTAAAAAAAAAAATATCAGAAATCTCTGGAAGGCTTAGGAAAGCAGCTAGTGTCTTTTTTTTTCTGGAAATTCTCTCGTGAATGTTTGTTTTAAAGTGTCTGAAGTCCAATTTTCAAGGTCTAAATGGCTGAAGTAGGTTACTATACAGCTATACTAATGGCGTGCACTAAACAAGTATCCAAGGGTGTGCAGCAAAAGGGAGTAAAAAAGTATTTCAGTGTCGTACGGTGAAGGACTGTCTGGTGCCTGACATTTTTATCTCAACTCTCTGTCCCACGCTCTGCAGCTCACCTTTAACACCCACCTTACAGAAGAAAAAAATATGACCCTGGAAATTTAAACCAAATAGCCAGAGCTTGATTTTCTACAGTTTTGTACACCTTGCGATGATTTATGGCTCCCTAGAAGGAGGACAAAGTTGCTCTGAAATGTGACATGCCTTGAGAAGAAGTAGTTTCACCAGTTTTATTTCCCTGGTGTAGAACATAAATCAGCGCACAATCTGCAAGGCAAGCTCTCCTAGAAGACGTCCTCACTTTCTGTCGTTCTGTTTTAAACCTGTTTCATAGTTTAATTTGCAGCCAGTGCCACTGAGAAGAGCAGAAGGGGAGACAGCTTGTAGGCACTTCTCGTCATTCTGCTGGCTCGGGGCTGGGTGACAGGTCTGAGTCAAATCAGGGACAGGACCGATGGAGAAGGTGAATGTCACGGTGAGCTGAACCACATCCTTATGCCATGGGCTGTCTCCAGCTCCTGATGGGCATGCGGTGCTTTGCAGGAACTCAAGGGCACATGTTTCAGCTGTTTGTGCCCCCTGAGAGTAAAAGTTATAATGATGTTTTTTGAAGACATCTGTGTCTCTAGACATTGTCTACATCACTTTTCTTATGATTATAGATTTGTAATTATGTACTTAATGACAACACCCCCTCTGTCTGATGGTAAATATATTTTCACATAATAGCACTTAAGCATGATGTATTTACTAATCAAAAAGAGATTTGCACTGCAAGTGAAGAATTACAAATTAATTGCACCATACCTTTAATTATACCAAAAATAATCTGCATCACTTCCCAAGAAAGCATATTAGAGCTGTGGTAAGGCACTTACCCTGGGTGCCTGCAGTGGTCTGCATCTCACGCTTATCATGCCAGTGTAAGAAACCCAAGATGTAAAGTTTTCATTACTACTGCCTCTGAAGTAACTGCAGTGCACTTAAAATAGATGTACAATTCATGAAAATGAATCATTAAAAGAGATTGAGTTGAATTGTGCCTGGCAGATGTTGTCACAAACATCACTGAAATACACATTTCCAGCACACAATGATAAGAGCTCAGCAGCATAATTGTCCTGTAGCCAGAGAAGCAATACTTTTCATGCTAATGCAAGAAGAGCTTCATAAGAAACCTTGTGGAGCTCCACTGCACAGTTATAATGATGCTATTTCCTCATCTGTTGAATAGCTCCTGCATAAGCTCTTGGATAAGGCTACAGCATCCTACCCATAGTTGTCCTACATCTCAGCCCTGAAAGCCTTAACAGTTTCAGGCAGAAGGACACAGAGGTCCCCCATGGAGGCTGCACTGCCAGCAGCTGATGCCAGTCTGGGTTGAGCTGTGCTGCTTCCCCAGAGCTCTGTGTGCAGCCCTCCCTAGTACTCCCGCTGAGCTGGTGCATGGGGTTCATCTACCTCTCTGGTCTAGCAAGGTTTTGTGGGGGTTAATTTTTAGCCACACAAGCCTCAGTGCAGAGAAGGAGGAAACAGGTGGCTGGGAAGAAGAACGAGAGCTTGGACAACAGCAGCCAAGCATTGGGTTGGTTTAGGCTGGCCAATGGCCTGAAAATAAGATTTTGAAACATCTGTCATTCCTGCTGAAGAGCTGGGTCTGCTCCAAAAGTACTTTGGGAAAAATTGTATTTGAATGGTCTGCAATGATTGGTTCGCATCGTCTCCTTGGGTGCAGCCATTTCTGTGAAGAGGACTTAATCATAGGCAGGTGTCCAGAGTCCCTGAGGCATAGTTGTGAATTAGATGATTGAACTCCATCTTGTGTGAGTTTGGTTTGGTGTTTAAATATGACAGCTCCACACCAGACTTCTGCATGTATTACATGGTAGATACCCAGCCATCTTCCTGTGATCCAGGGAAAGCAAACTGATGGGTAATTCCACTGACATGGTACAAAAGGTCTTTTTTCACTTGTCTGTTGATGTTTCCCCAAATAAAACTAGTGTATGTAGGGGTAAATCTTTACTGGCAGGAAAACATCTTGGTTTGAGGCTAATTTTAACTTCTGGAGGAAAAGGACATTATCTGTTTCTTCAGCAAAGTATGCAGTCTCTCAGTTTAGCTAGGATTTGAATAAGACCCACGCTAACTGCTGATGACTTCAAAGCACACGGTACCTAAACATACTTTGACAGAAGATTTTTTTTTCTGTGTGTAACTGAAAAGACTACACCCTGGCAGAGGAGTTTATCAGGAGCTTTAGCCTAGCTAACGAGCTTAGTCTTCTTTCTGTACTGCTGAAATTCTACAGAATAAGTGTTTGCCTGAAGGAGGCGTATTGATCAAATCGTGCTTCGGCTCTGAGCACTGAGGAGCTAATTCACTCCAGTCTCGTAGGTGGAGATTTCCTCACCCGCAGTGGGGTCTGCCTGAGGCCAGGCTGTTTGCTGCTCTCGGTTTGGCTGTCAGCACCTGGTGTCTACTGCAGGCTGGTGGGTTAGCCTGGGAAGCAGTGAGTGGTTGGGTAACCTGAAACATTTTTCTTTGCATCATCCGTGTGTGATGGGGAGCAGACCTCCAAATCGAGCGTCTGTCTTATGGCAGATATCCTTTGCGGCTGAATCTCACTGTGTTTGTGTAGCTTCAAAGATGCAATATTCTTGTTAGGAGATCGATTGCTCCTTCTGCCTCTGGGTCAGCAAGCTTTCTCATGGCTAGGAACCACTCCTCATTCGGGATTTTCTACTTCATCATATTCAGAAACGGAATGACCCATTTTGCAGTATTTTACGCTATTAATTTTGTCCTGCTCATTTCTGGTGCACACATGGTAATAGCTTGAGCGGTGAGGAGATTCTGGAGCCACAGCCTCTCTACAGCACACTGTCTCTAAGCAGTGCTATCAGCGCTGCACGAAGCCTTTGCACTTTGTTTTTCCTTCTGGTGAAAGGTCTGTTCTGTTTCCTGAGTTATGAATCTCCGCAGAGCCTGTCTCAGTAGGTCCCTAAAGCTTTCTCTCTCTCTGAGTTACCACTGGCATGCCCTTTTTACATCACACCACCCAAAAGTGGTTTTTTTTCCTGCATGAGCTCACTTCTAGTTCCTCTGAACCAGCGACCCATCACCCTCCTCCATGGTTTCACTGACATCCAGTGGTGTGGCATCACTTTTGGAAAGCCGTGTGGTACCTGGCCTGGCAGCAGCTCTGTGAGCTGCCCAGACAAGATGGGCATTGGGCTCATGGCATGTGCATGTGGCCGATTGCCACAGCTGGTGGTGGGGTTTGTCTCTTGGTAAACCCAAGTCCCCTGGGCAAACCCACGTCTAATGGGGCAGCCAAGAGTTCTCATCAGTAAAGCAGCATCTGGCTTCTGTCTTAGCTATGGCATATCTTGCCTGAAACCCCTTCTGAAGGGGAGAAGGAGAAACTGTGGCAGCCTAAGAGCATTTTTAGAAGAATAAGGAAATAAGAGAGCGCAAAACGGCGTTTTCATCCTACTGCCAAGCACACATTAACCTGATTTAAAAAAGCAAGTGCTGCACGTCATGTATGCTAATACAGTTTTGCCTTTTAACTGAGAGCCCTTCTTCCCTGTAAAGCTGGCAGGAGGGATGTCTGCTGAAGGACTGTCTGGTGTCTTGAGCCTAAGAAACCCATCTATTTATACAAAAAGATTGAAAAGTTCCTCTCATTATCAGAGCTCTGTAACTGAGTTCCCCAGAGAAAAACAAACCAGAGAGCATTTGTATTTTCCTGAGCACAACAAATAATGAAGCTTTCAGGAGACAGCATTTTTTTCAGAAAGGAGCCGTATTTTTAATAATTTTAGGCAGGAAAAAGCATGAAAGTATTTGAGATATCAAAGTCACTCCTGAAGGAATAACTAGCTCTTCAGAGGGCTGGAACGCAAGGCAGCACCGCAGGGAATATCCTCGTTGCAGAAAAAACAGCGTTGGTTGCTGTTACCAGCGCAACAAAGAGCCCTGAAACGTTGTTCCTGTGCCCTGTGTAGAGGCACGTCATGTTTTGCTCTCCAATTCAGAGTCCTCACTAATCACTATGACTTAATAATACCACCGTTTCCTTTCTACGTGAGGATGAATTTAAGATTCTTTACAGTTTAATGAGAAAACTGACATCCCTGTTTTACGATTGCCCCGTAATTTGGTTCTGATGATATTCGCCAGTTCGTGAAAGCCCCAGCCCCAAATCCCTTCTCTCTCTTACCAAATACTGGCCGAAGAAGTGAGTTCTCCCCAGTGAGAGCCATAGCACATGTGTTGCTTGGTCGCTGTTGGGCTGCGAGTATTGAGCAAAGCAAACCCCACCACGGGATGGTGAAGGACGTGTAGCAACCGGACACCCACCAGCCAGCCCAGTGGAGACCACTTATCAGCCAAGTCTGCAAACAGTTCAGAACAGGAACTGTTGTTTCATGACTTGCATTAAGCCTAGAATATAATTAATGCTTAACAAACAGCACTAATGATAACAACTGTACTCCACTGACAACTTCATGCTTTTCTTTACATTGAGTTGCACCGCAGACCTCACCCTGGTTTTAAACCACGAATCCTGATTGTTACAACACACAGAGAGGAATTATATCCTCCTATGTAGTCTATACTGCAAACGGAGTGGCTGCCTGAGGTGCCCCGGTAACAGCATTGTGCAATGCACAAATGCCATTAGTCATCCCTGGGCTGCTCCCACAGTGTCTTGTTCAGGCAACTCAAAATAACTTCCCCAAATTATAGATCTCTGCATAAGGAGGGATGTGTGTTTCAAAACACAATGAGGCACGTTCTGTGCCAGCGTTTGCCGGGAGGCAAGGGTGGGACGCGGGCGCGAGCCTCCACGCGAGAGGCAATTCGGCGGAGAACTCGCATTGTCTTTAAACACCACAATTAAACTACAACACTGTCCGTGTAAATAAAAAAGATTTGCTGTGTGGCCACCGCCGTGGGAAGCTTTTGATGAAATATTTAGGAGAGCGCTTTCTGAGTGCGGCTAATTTTCAGGAGGCATATTAAAGTTTTATAGGGGCACTAATTTAATCACGGATGATGAATTATTTTATTTTTGAGTTGGACTTTAACAAGGCTGGATGAACGCGGGGTGGCTCAGCGAGTCTGTGCGTGCCGAGGGCCGCCGGAGTCATGGCTTTCGGAGAGTTGCTTCCCTCCAGTTGAGCACATCGTGTCACCTGTAATGGGGCTCTGAGCGCGTCGTGTCACTCGTAATGGGGCTCTGAGCCCTCGTGCCTGTGTCACCTGTAATGGGGCTCTGAGCCCATCGTGTGACCTGTAATGGGGCTCTGAGCCCTCGTGCCTGTGTCACCTGTAATGGGGCTCTGAGCCCATCGTGTGACCTGTAATGGGGCTCTGAGCCCTCGTGCCTGTGTCACCTGTAATGGGGCTCTGAGCCCATCGTGTGACCTGTAATGGGGCTCTGAGCCCTCGTGCCTGTGTCACCTGTAATGGGGCTCTGAGCCCATCGTGTGACCTGTAATGGGGCTCTGAGCCCATCGTGTCACCTGTTACGGGGCTCTGAGCCCTCATGCTTGTGTCGCAGCTGAGATCAAACACAGGGAAACCTGCCAATTATGAGAGGACTTCACAGCCTTTGGTTGAACCCTCATTAATCACCTCTGGCTGCCCCTGGCCCAATCTCTCTGGACACAGACGGACCACATTGAGGAGAAAAAGAAACGAAGCACAGAGAGTGTGTTTGTGTGAGGCACCAGCTGTCCCTTTTGTAGCGCCAGGTTGTCCTCCCACCCACCGAACCACCGCAGCCGTGGCGGGAACTGCAGTGGTGGGAGTTTGCAGGGACAGTTGGAGGAGCAGGAGCTGTGCAGCCGGTGCTGCCGCCCCACGCTCCTCCTGTGCTCTGATGGCTGTGCTGCAAGGATCTGCTTCTCCAGCTGGGTCTAAAAGTTCAGTAAAGTAGAAGAAAATTGTCTTTTTAAATTCCAAGAGAGACAAAATGATGTGGGGTGATGTATATAACGAGCCATTTAGAAGATGGTACAATGGACACAATTTCTTCTGATAAGTGAAGCCTACATGGAAAATTCAAGCGTGCCATTATTTCTCCATCCAATGAACAATGACAACTTCATCGTGATCCCAAGTGAGGGGCTGGACCTCAACACGATCCCTTCCCCCGAACCCGAGACCCAGGGCCGCCCGCACCGCACAGCTACACGGCGGCGCGCGCACAGCAGTAACGCAGCCCCGTCCTTCCCTCTCCTCTCATCCCCTTCGCCAGGCACAGCGCAGTTTTGGCAGCGGAGGTGTTAACTGGGGGACAGGTTGCTCAGGGCGCGTTGAAGCTGGCTTCCCTCACCTCCGTTCACCCAAAACCACATTTAGAAACGTCAGAAATTATTACCATGGTATTAAGATACATGTTTAAAGCTTTGCAGTTAATTAATATGCACAGATTAATAGACAACCCAGACTCGGTCATGGATACTGGGGATGTTTCTAACGTACTAAAGCTAAAAGCACAGTGACAGGGACATGTTATCTCACCAGATGGCACAGTTTGTTAAAACAAACCAACGCATTTCTAAAAGAGTGTCCTAATCTCCAATTGAAACAAATTTTAATTCAAAATAGAGAGACATTTGCATAAAAAGAGTTCGGAGAACAAATATTTCAGAAGTTCACTATCAGACAAGGGCAGTTCTGGTTTAAGGCAATAGATGGGGAAAACATAAGCTAATTAAAGTCATCCTCAAAGTTGGAATTTCAAGCATAAAATTGTTGTTGTGAGGGAATCTGATTGTTACGGAAAGCTTTCCTCTGGCAGGTGACAGCCAGTACAGTCTGTATTCAAGAATCATCAGCAGAACTGGGGTACAGAATTGTGTAAATAACAATTAACCTGATGGGAAACTAAACGTTTTGTTTTGGAGGACTGAATCCTTTAAGGTTTTTTTTTTAACCCTTCGGTCACCTTTGGAATGGAAATGCTATTCTGTAATGAAATTCAGAATATGCTAGAACAAATAAATTGAAAAGAAACAAAACTGTCATTTTTTAAGGCTTCAGTCTGATTAGGCCAATTTCTGTCTGAAAAAAAAAGAATTAGCATGTCCTGATGAATTCACTCTTTGACATAAAAAAGGTTTCCAGGTCTCCAGATGTTATAGAAATAGGTGACAAATTTGAGGGTGGACATAGGCAGTTTGTCTGATTCACACTTGCAGTGTTTAATCCAATTCTTTGAGGGTTTTTCGCTCTTTCACTAATCTGAGGCCAGATTAGAGTGATGTGGGTGCCTAAATCTTTGTCACTGTAAGACCTAGGGAGGATGACGAGGGCCTGGGATCACACGCCGAGGGTTTGTGTACCGCTGCTGGGAGGCACGGCTGCCTGTGCTCCTGAACTCCTGAGTTGCCGGCGCCTGGCTCCTTGGGAGTGGGAGCACCTGCTCGGCTGGCGGCTGAAACCCCACTGCTGCGGCATCTCCCACAGCCTTTCCAGGTAGCTCTCCAACAGAAAAATGAAGAAGATGGCAGAGACATCTTTTCTTCCAAAAAGGGAGCAGAAGGTGGTTGTGATCCTGTTGGCCAACAATGTAATAGACATGGGAGGTATGGTTTCCAGCCTGCCTGGGGCTTGCTGGTATGTTGCTTCTGTTCAGCTCCAATCTTTTGCCTTACAATGCAAAGCTTGCCTCTGACCTGTTCTCCCTCTGTTCTTATTCAAAATGTAAGAAACTCTTGCTCTATCTTTTCTAATTTCTTTCTACTGTTTCCTCTGCCTGCTCTCCCTTGCTCCATCCTTCCGCTGCCCTACACTTTGGGCAAGAGCTGTCTTTTGACTGTTTCTGCCATGACTGGTACAGAGCTGCTCTGATTTTCATGGGAAACCTTTAGCACCTTCATATTGCACAAACAAAAGAAGAGTAAGTGTTTCTATCCAGTTGCTGAGAGGCAGACTACATGAGACACACAGTTAAAAGACATTTTAATGCAGAGACCTTTTTCACTGCATATGGATTGCAATATTTTTGTGCTCTCCACGAAGAAACGATGCACAGGAGAGTAATTCAGAGAACTGACGTTAGGTTCCCTGTGCCTTCTTTATGGAAAGATGCAGCTGCAAAGGGAAAACTATAGTGACCAGGAGGATTCAGAAGAGCTGGACCAATCTATACATCCAGCAACAGGACATGCAATGGGAAAAGATCAGGGGTAAAACTTTAATCTCATTGACAGAGGACTTGCTGGGAGGGAGCAGGCCTGAGCTTTGCTCTTGTTTCCTCCATTAGTTCCTGGCATTTTTTAAAATGTGAAGTATAAAACGCATGAACAGTCTTGATGGCCGGGGCCAGAAACCATCAGAACTTCAGAGATAAATGGTATTTTGCAGACGAGCAAGGTGTTGCCACTTACGGAATAACACAGGTAGTTTTTACTGCAGCTCACCTCTAAGACCTCCTCTGCCCCAGCACCTCAGCATCTTGGCTGTACAGCACACAGCTTTCTTTTCATTTTTTTGATATCTCCCACATGATTTATGTATTTTTTCTTAAACACTTAACGTAGGATTCAGAATCAGCACATCCATATGCTGAGCACACTTTGCTTCCTTGAGAAGTTACGCTCAGGGAGCATTATTTTGGGGCCTGGACAACAGACAAATATCCCAAACATCTGAAGTTCCTGAACTCATCTATTTTGAAAGACAGTGAAAGAAAAAGGAAAGCCTAAACTAGTACCAAATGGTGGGTGCAAAGGTATCTAATCAGTTGTCATCTCAACACCCCTCTTAGTTGGCTCCCATCAGCAGTACAAGCTGTACCTGTTTAAATAAAACATGGGCAAGTATTCACAGTCCGGTGCATCCAATAAATTCACTTTCTCATCTTCTCAATAGCTCTTAGGAAGATCACAAGGGAAAAAAAAACAACCACATATTAAGTGCTCTTTAAAATCAGCTCGAGTTTTAAAAACACTTCCTTCCTCCTCTCTTTTTCTGTGTTCTCTACACACACACAAAAAAAAAAAGAGAAAAAAAAAATCGGAAAATAAACGATCAAAAATGTGATATAAGGTAAAAAGTGTATTCGGGAGCTCAGAATTATTTCAGAGTTGCTTTTCACTCCTGTCAAATGCATTATGTATAAGTTTTAAGTCAATACCTTTTGCTAACATCGCGTTAAGCTAGAAAGCTGTCTGCTATCCCTTTTAGCAGGATGCCACGTAAATAAATAACTCACTGGCTTAAGCAAATTAAGTAAATAGTGTTTGTGGGCAGGTGTTTTTGTTCAGCATGTGGTATATAAATGTTCATTAATGCTGTTAACTTTGAAAAATCTTGAGGTAAAGGGAGAGATTATAGCAAATATACAGATTAAAACAGAAACATTTGTCAAAAACAAATATGCATAAAAGCAAATAGTAAACAACTAGATGAGTTCGCTGAAGCCAAATGCTCCCATTTAATAAATGAAATGCTTCATTAATCCTTCCTGACAGAAGTAATGATTGGAATGATTGGAACAGATCCGAGAGAAAACATTTAGCTAAGACACGTCCTGTGGATCTTCCCTGACTGACCCCGGAAAGGAACTGCAGCCGCTTCGCACTGTGGCCAGGCAAGGCAGGGTGCTACGGAGGCAGCCGACCCCGCTCCCACTCCTGCAATCCCTGCCTGTTGTCAAACCGTCTGGGGCTGGGAACATCTGTTGTGTGGGTTGCCTCGATTGATGGCCTTCTTAGAGATGCTCCTGGTCCCTCTGTGTTGTGCATCGGCTGTGGTCCAGCTGCCAAAAACGTGGCATGACAGAGCCACCTCCATGCTGTGTCCTACGCTGACAGTAAGACACCCACTTACCATTGTGGCACTTCTGCTTTGGGGATTGCCCAGAAACAAAGTACACGGTGGTGGCAAATCCCCTTTACTTCAAGTGAGCCATCCAGCATTGAGTGCATTTCTGATGGAGCTCTTGGAGCTCTTGTGATTAGCTGCATGCCTCAGCTTTACCTTAAAACAATACATTTCTGTTTCTCAGAGTTGGGAAGTAAAGCTTTAGTCTTGGGTCTCCCAAGTGAATTGCTTAGGTCTTGAGACACAGGTTGCCAATGCAATTGGATTAACCTTCTCTGAGATCCAAGCAGGATGGAGGTGATAGGCATAGGGCGGTATTTTGAAAGAAATCTGCCCACATGCAGTGCCTTTGTCTGAAGGTACATCTCATGGCACAAGCCTCAGCTGTAGCATTTCTCTCTTGTTTGCTGTCCCTGGCCAGCTCTGGCCAGCTCTGTTGCTTAGGAGCAACACCCTCCTCTTTCACTAGCAGACAAGTTTACACAGAAGTGACCTGGCCTCAGTAACTCAGGCCTATTAGCTTGCCTATAGCAATGCAACATCCCTGGTGTGGAAGCCTAAAACAATCCCTACACACCATCTGGCACAGAAGGCTATGACACGGCTTGCCACCATCATCCCTGAAATGCCTTCCCATGGAATTTCTCATCATCTTCCCAGTCTCTGTGCCTTAGACTGCTCCATGAGGAGGCCCATGTACCCACCAGATGAGCCAGAGCACCAGGATGAAGACCACAGATAGTGACCCTGCTCAATTGAGACAGTCCATGGCAGCAATGGAAGAATTCATCTGTGTGGCAAACTTAGACAGGGTTTGCCTAGGAATAGGGGCCATCACAGACCTCAGTAAGGTGATCTATGAAGTCTTCTTTACCAACAGTTTGTGTCCTGGAACCAAGGTCCCACCATCTGAACAGGCATGAAATGCTCGTGTAGATTCTCCCTGAGATGACATATGAGAGACACTTGTCTCTATCTCTTCTGCTTGGCCCTCATCATAGCACCTTGTTTTCAAGACCATTGTCCCTCTGTCAAGTTAGATTAAAAGTCAGCAGATGGTCTGGTAGTGTCTGGGGTGGGTAAATGACATGCATATGCCCTGTGTTAAGAAAATCAAGCTTAAAATAAACAGGCTCAAAGCCAAGATACTCCTTTGCACATACTTCTTCCCCAGGGTAGAGGAGGAAAGTGTGGAAATGTGACAGGTGCCAGTCACTTTGCTTCATGTATTTCTGGAAGGAAATTAGATACCGAGATGAGAAGAACAAAATAAGAACATGAACAAAATGCTTATGTCCTCTGCTTTCCTGAGAGATGAGGTAAGGCAGTGCCATAGGGAAAGATCTGGGATGAGAAAAGGGCAAACATATTCCCTTTTCTCAGTATGGAAAGCACGGGATGCTTCTGTACTGAGGATGCAAGATCAGCAGTGAGTTGTTCTCCTGAACAAAGGAAGCTTTAGTAGGAAAAATAGGTAAAAACCTAGGATCGAAGAAGTACTGCGCTATCGGCTCAAAAATGGATCAGAGTAAGTTGTTCCAAGGAGCCAGATCAACTGAGGAGCCCATGAAAATAATTAAAATAAAAAAGGTAGAAAAACAAAGAGTCTTCGAAATACAGCTGTAATCCAGGCAGTGTATCCTACGGAGAACCTGGAGAGAGGGAGATAAGAGCTGTGGTCACACTGGGAACATGGGAGACCAAACCATCATCCCACCCTACCAAGTTGCCAGTTGAGCTCCTGTCCACACTATGGCATATGTTATGGTGTCCCAAAACAAATGCTTTTCTTTTTGGCTGAAGGGAGCTTCAGTAGATTGACTGACTTCTGACACGTTTCTGTGCGGGGATGTGAAGAGCAATACAGATCCCTCCGGAAACCTTCATGCCGAAAGTTGACCTTGCAGCTCAGGAGAGCTATCGCCATATGGCAGCTGGGGTGTTAACCTGAGCTTGCAGTTGCTTAGTGTATGGTGAAGTGAACCATGAGATGGTCAGTGCTGCAGCAACTGGATTGCACTTGCAGAAATCCCTCTGAATCTGGCAGCTACATTTTTTAGTTTACTTTGTGCTGCAACGTGCAAAGAGAATTTGCTTTGCCCTCTGATGTTTATCTTAATTTTGCATGTGTTCGCAGCTCATAGGAAAAAAATGACAAATTGAGAAAATATTTGTTTTCACAAAAGCCAAGAGACTATTACAGCAGACGGCCAGACAAACACAGTGGAAGTGCCAAAGCCTGAGCTTTTCTACACTCTGTGCCATGTACACGTTCAGCTTTACCTGCCTGAAGGGTAATAGGAAATTCAGTCAATATGCTGCCTTAATCACTGCAGTTTCTCTGCCCTAGGACTACCTGTTGCATCCCGTTGCAGGGTTTTGGAACGCCACCCAAAAGGGAGGCTGAAATCATCAACCACATTTCATTTAGCCCTGCCAACTGAATCTACACAAATTGAAAAATTACCTGCCTACTACACTCTGAGGCATATAGCAGAAAATAACTCTAGAATAGCTGCTTATGTTCACTGGAGAAAGATTTATTTCTGATCTCAGAGCTTGAGTTGCAATGGTAAATAGAACCACCTGTCAACCATTACCTGCCATGGCCCACTGCCCCCATATGAAAAGACATGCACAGGCATTGCCTGAAGCAGAGTTGATCTAGTAAATGATCAGGAAAATGAAACGTTTTATCTCAACAAGCAGCAAATGAAAAGGAGCTGCTGCATCTGAAATGATGCTACCTTGTTTACCTGGAAGATCCCAGCTCTTGATGAAATGCCCATGAATGTGGAATTTGCTTTCTCCGGTGCAATGTGAGTCGCTTTGCCCTTCACTTCATACTGCAAGAGGGATTTGGGGGGTTTTGGTTTTGCTTTTTTGTGGGGAGACAAGCTGACCTACTGTACAAATGATTTGAAAGGGCTCTGTGCTGATGAGTAGCCAGAAGGGAAAAGGACTCTCTATATTGCAGCAGCTAATTGCCTTTTTACTTACTTATAATTTATTTATTTATTTAAGTATTTTGGGGGGTTTGTATTTAATAGTTGATTTTGATGCCATGAGATTATACATTTCATGAAAATCCAGAAAAAGTGGACCTTAAAAATGTCTGCTTGTAATACCAAAAGTTATTTAGGTCCATGTTTTTGTAACCAGCAACACTCAGTGTAATTTCCATTCATGGACAGTGCCAGGGTTCCCTGGTCCATGGCATCCTAGTTCTTCCTAGGCAAACATAATATACAGTGTACCTCGCCTGAAATCATTGCTTTAGTTCCACTGCGACTTCAGCCTGATTTCCTAAGGAAGCAAAACCCATTTGAGCATGTCCTCCTTCTTTCCCTCTCTTTTCTCACAATAACTCCTGAGCCCATCAATTGGCTTAACCTCTGTCCTGGTTTTAGCTGGGACAGAATCAGCTCTTCTTTTTAGCAGCCAGAAGAGCTCCGTGTTTTGGTTTTAGTCTGAGACTTGCTCTGAGAAGAACACTGACAGCGCACTGATGTTTGTAGTTGGCACTGAGGTCTCAAGGACTTTTCAGCTGCCGTGTTCTTGCCAGTGTGCAGGAGCGCAACAGGATAGGGGGGAGCATAGCCGGGACGGGGGGTCCACGACTCTCCTTACGATTTGTACTTGGATTTAGAATTGAGGCCAAACTGGCCAATTAGTATTCCATATCATGCAGCGTCATGCCCAGTATAAAAGTGAGGGTCAGCTGGAAAGAGGGGCTTTTGCCCTTCCGGGACTCTCACTTTCGGACTCTCAGAGTGCTCTCTCTCTCTCCCTCTCTGTCTCGGGGCCTCCTGTTCGTCCGGGATTGCAGCTTCGGGACGAGACGGGCTTTGGATGAGAAGGGGTGGTGAGCATCTACACTGTGCAGTACTTAACTGTATTAAATTGTTCTTATCTCAACCCATGGGTTTTCCGTTTTCTCCTTTAATTCTCTCCCTCATCCCTGGGGTGGGGGAGGGTGAGTAAGCGACTGTGTAGGGTTTGGTTGCCAGAGCGGCCTAACCCACAACAACCCCCATGAGACAGAGGACTAGAAGCCTCAAAGGTCAGTATTCCCTATGGATTCTGTGAGAGCTGGGAGGGGAGGTAAAGGGTGGTGAAAGCCTTTTAGTGCTCTCATCTAGAAAAGAGCATAGAAAACGTTGGTATAACCCATTGCTGGGCTGTTCTTAGCCAACCAAGCTGTAAGTGCGAGGCCACAGCACCTGCTTCATTTTGGACTAACCACAGCACGTGTTGTGTCCCACTGACTGGGAATGCCAGAGAGGACAAAGGGGAGGAGTGAAGGTTACAGAAGGAAGGGCGTGTTTAGGGGACAAAAAATTTGTATTTGCAGGAGAACATGTTCTACTTGTTCAGCTACTCACAAATCTACTTTTGGGGATGTTTTTTAATTTGCTCTCTTTTCCTTTTCTGAGTCCCACAGGCAGCTGTTGGTCCTTGGAAGATGTGATTACAAGGAGAAAGCACTTCAGTACCTATAGAAAATGTAGAAGTGAAAAAACACCTCTCAGGGTCTCATCCTGAGCTGAAAGGAAATGTAAAAGTCCTGTTTCTACATCCACACTAGCTACTGGAAAAATAGCACAGGTATGTGGGCCTGTCCTGGGACTCCATGAGCAGAAGGAAAAGAAAAAACCCCAGTGGGGAGGTCAGCAGCACCTGGGAGCTGGACGGTTATCCATCGGGAGAATGGTCTGCACAGCTGGCACTGTGTCCCCACTGCTTCCCAGGAATCTCCTCCTGAGGGACTGCCAGGGTGCTGGGTATGAATGACAAGGTGGTGGTGTTGGAGTATCCTGGCACCTTGGTGTTGCCATCAGTAGCTCTCCATCATTCAATAGCCCTCCTGCTCTCTCCCGGGCCACTCGGTTCCATTAGCAGCATGTCAGGCATTCGATGCCACATACCTTTCCTTTCCTTCTGGCTTATGCATAAGCCCTGTTGACCTTGATACTGGTGTGACACACAAACAAGTTACATAAAAACTCTCCAGGTGCATTTTCGCAGATCACAGGTCTCCTGTAATTCATTGTCCAATATCTGAAGAGGGTGGCTGGGTTCAGCGTTGGGTCAGATCTCCTCTGAGAGGCTTAGATACCTATGCCTCATTTCGATTTAGTCCTCTCTGCTGTCTTCCTAAACAAGAAACCTTATATTTCTCATTTGAATGCTTGGTTTTGTTAAGAGGCTAGGAAAATAGCAATACCTAAGGTGGTCTCACTGCATGGGAGCTGGGCACGTGCCTCTTCCATCACATTGTGCCACCTGGTGACAAGTGGGAAATTCAAGTGTCGCAGTTGCGCTGCTCCGTTCACCACTGATTCCACCGCCAACTTTAAAAACTGCTTCTTTCCTGTAGGATACAGTGAAATACCCTGTGAACTATGTGAATTATTTCAAAACTCTCAAGATGTTTTCCACAATAAACTTGCGTGTAGGTGGCAAAGCAAAGCCCAGTCTGAGTACACTGAAGATTAGGCAGACGGTGTCCCTCTTCAGCGCCGTTCAGGCTATGTGACTAAGCACAGAAAAAACAAAAATCCAGAAGCGTTTCAGGGTGGGGTCGGGAAATGTTAATGCTTTTAGCGGCTCAGCTGGACTCATAGCCTTGCTAAACTGCCTCCGAGCTCCTGGGGCTACTGAACCACAGACTGAACAAACCATCGAAACGAGGCTCCTTATAGAGATGCGTGTATTTACTCAGGCATCTCTATGAATCATTAGAACAAAAAGCATGCACATAATTCATTCCCAGGTGCATTTGAGACTCATGGTCCTGCCGAAGTGATATCAGCAGCGCGTGGGCTGAAGTCCCCCGCATCGCCATCCACTCAAGCAGGAGCAGGTCTGATCCCTAGCAATGGGGACTTGTTAGGTGAATTTTACAGATCTGTGAGAATAAACGGATCTCAGTTGTTTCTCACCAGTTTTTCCCCAAGTCAAAAGTGTTTTAATTATTTGAGTGTCAAGAAATCAAACGCTGTACCTCAGACACAGCTATTCCAGGGGATAATTAGAAGCACAGAGGAGCGAACGACATGCCACAGAAATGATCATCGCAGTGTGATCCGAAAGATAACTTTAGCAATGTGTTTCTTTGCTGGATGACTCACAGAAGGAAGCAGGGGCTGGAGCTGCTGAAAAAGGAGCCTGTTCCATGGGAACATAAGCGAAGGTCAAGGATCAACTGGGTAAAACTGACTTTTTGTTTGACGTTAATAATCTTAAGGAAATGGATGGAGTGAGAGCAAATGTCAGCTCCAGTAATGACTATGTAACTCTGGGACCGTATAGAAAAGCAATAGCCCAGCTCACACGCTGCTGGTGGAAATAATGGGGAGAGGTGAGCTGAGGATTCAAGCCTTGCTTTAATGTTTTCTCTTGAGTTTCTGCATGAATTTTGATTTATCAAAGGGACAGGCAGCTCCCTTTGATGTTTAACTCTCACTGTCTATATAGCACATATATAGTATATACGCATTTTTGACTATTGTTTTCCATCTGTGCAACTTAAGTTTCCCAAAGCTGTACAAGATACATCATCTCAGTGGCTAATACTGTCACTTATTACATTTTTTAAAAGTATAAATATCGAATAATTTTTAAGTTAAGGTCCAACTGGCTTGTTAGAAGATTTAATGCCAAACATAAACGTGTTATAATAATATATTACATAAGAATATGTGTTAAATCATTAAATTTTACACATAACACTCAGACCCACCTTACACATATTTTTTCAGTGGTTATTTTCACAGTATCTTCTTTCAATAACAGATTGTCTAAACCTCATTCCTTCTGTCTCTTGCCAAAATAGCAGCAAGTTTAATTTTGTTTCAGCCCCAAATTGTGGCACAGCTGGCAGTGTGTAAACACCCAACAGCCTGCTCTACATTTGTGACTGTGCTCCTTCCCTCCAGAAAAGGGGTGCCACCTCTGTAAATTCAGAGGCCAGATCATATTCTCGCTGAAAATCAGATTATTAGGGGAGAAGAAGGTGCCATGTCACTCTGCTGTCAGTTATTTTGATTTTGGTGGCATTTATCTTTAAATGAAGGCTTGTTGGCTTTTTTCAAGATATGATCCAGCTCTGCTTTGCATTGATGAAGAGAATATCGCTTCCCCAGCCCGCCTGCTCCAGCACCTTGCTCTTGTGGAGAAATTTTCCAGCTGCTGCAGCATCCTGTGAAAGTTTCTCCACATGCTCTCCTTATGTCGGAAAGGTTTCCTGATACCAACCCAAAATTCCCCTTCCTCAGGGCAGGTCCGGGGCTGCTTGTCCTACTTGCAGAAAACACGAAGGTCCTGGTTGGGAAGTCTCCAAGCTGAAGATAACTAGGGGCTGGAGTGTTTGAGGAAAGTGTTTTCCACATACTTGCCCTGTTTCCTGACTTCTCCAGACATCCTCTTGGGTGTTATCAGAGATGCAATCCTGGGAGGCCAGCTTTTGGTTTAATGCGGAGCAGATAATTTTAGGACACAAACCAGTTCATTGCGTTCTGCTTCACAACAGCCTTTTCTGTCCTCGAGGAGTGTTACTAATGCTTCTCTCCTCCAGGCTACATAATTCTATTTTTTTCAATTTTTCCTTCACAGAACAGGACCTCAGACCTCGCATCTCCATCCTCTGAACTCTTGCTTGTCTGCACCACATCTTCCTGGGGGCACGTTACTCACAGCTGAACACAGGGCTACAGCAGAGTCATGGGCAGCATTTGGGACCTCAGAGGGGTTAATCCTTGTGTCTTGCAGGCTAAAAGTAGCCTGTCCACCCCCACAGGGTGTTTGCCCTTCTCTGCAGTGGGTCAGCACCACTGACTCATGCTTGCTCTCTGATTCACCCCGGACCCTTCTCTGCAGAGCTGTTACCCAGACACTTGTCCTCCATCTCGTATCCATGCAGCTGGTTATTCCCAGCTAAGTGAAGGGAAATGTGTCCGTATAAGGACTCTCAATAGCCTGATACAACCCGAGGGGACAGTCCTGGGCAGGAAGGGCAGGTAGAGAGAGGATGCAGAAAGATACAACAAGTGTCTTCTCTGAATCCAAAACTTGTTAGCCAGTGTCCCAGCACGTAATAGAGGCTTTGTTTATTGTTTTGGAATCTATTCCTTCTTTTGTTTTTGCAGTTTATTATTTTGTGTTTCTAATTTGACCCTACCTTGCAGATCCAGTTTTTCTCACACCAGTTGTGGACACTGCAAACCCCCTGAACTTTGAGGTCTGAATTAGTAGATCTCAAAGTACTAAAAATAAGAAAAATCAGTTTAGGCAATTAAAGTTAATACCAAACTTAATCTTCATTTCAACTGGAATATTTTTAAATGAAAGAGAAGAAAAATGCATGTCCTTTCTATCAACAAGTGTAAAACTATGCTCCTACTCTTTGTCCAGTGCTCAAGGATACAGGAACAAGGCAGTAAGTGCACTTGTGACTCCAAGGAGGAGACATTTTGGTACTAGTAGCAAGACATTTAACGAAAATGACAGGTTTGGCTGTTGAGGTGGTAGGAAAAACACAGATCTTGGGCATGAAGAAGAGAAGAAACCTGAATATGCTCAAATGTCTGTGAGTGAGCCGACCTTGGGAAGACTGGAAAAGTGATCCTGTGTCCAGCTTGGGCTGTTTGAATTGCCCAGTTCTCAGTTTAGGCTGACCAATGTGAGTATTTTTTGTGTTCTGGATCAAAGACCCTCTACCACACAACATCTTGTCTCTCTGCAACTATGCAACACAATCTGCTTAACCCTTGCCAAAGAGACCAGTCAAGGTGCAGGACTGGATGCAGCAAATGGATTGTGAGTTGCTGGAGTAGAAGTGATTTTCCAAAGAACATCTTACAGCTATGTTGTTTTGAATGCATTTAATTGGCTTTTGATTTAATTATCTGGTATCACTTTTCCCTTAAAATTTGCCTGCTTGTCTTCTTGAAAGTCTTATAAATTTTGCAGTAAATATTGGACTAATACTAAGTGAAGAACTGCTTCCTTTGCATCGCTTATTTAACATAAGCTGAACACTACAGATTTCAGGGATCACAGTTCTGTCCAAGACATTGGTGTCCCAGACTGAAGACGTTGAGACTAAGGAGATGACATACTCTTGTGTTCCAGTCATGTGGGACAGTCAGACAGGGTTTCCAGTCGTTTGAGTTTTGGGTCTGTGAACTGAAAGACATTGCCCTAATAGGAGGCAAAAGCCTGAAAAACAATGCAAGGATGGGGGGGCTACGTCCCAATTTAACAGGTGGATGCAGTGAAGCACAACCATAAATTGGAATGGGGTCATAGGGATCACAGTTTAGTCTGTTGATCTGTTGGAAAAGCTCTATATGATGCAGTAGGTTATATACTTCTTATAAATTTCTATTCAACCATTTGAAATAGTTTCAAAGAACGTTACAAGGTTGGTATCTTGCTTTGTACCGTATTCTATAAGTTTTGAGAGAAACCTCTTTACAGCCCTTTCACTTTCTCTATAATCTCTGAATTATACTAGTTCCATTGTGACTCTTGAATTAAACAAAAGCTGTATCTATATAAAAGGAAGACATAAAAGTAAAATTGAATTTTAACCATATTCTTGTTCCTATGCTTCTGAGAGGTTCTAAGAATATCTGAAGATAATGTTAAATATTCTCCAAAAAAGGAGAGCTTTTATTATCTTTATCTACTGGATATGGCATGGGAAATCCTTAGAAGTGTAATGGAACATAACACATAAAACCACAATGCCAATGTAAGCCACCATCTAATCAGATGAGCAGATTCATAATGACAGGACACCATTAAAAATCCAGACAGAAAATGTGTCAGTACTCTTTTTCTGCATTTCTTTCTGCTACTTTAGTTCTTCACTTAGGGAGTAATGGAAGCAAGCTGAATAATGAATACAGTTAATACAGTCTCAAGGAGCTTTCCTTCCAAGATTTCTTTCTCTTGAGCTGAACCGAAGGTCAAATAACTTCAGCGTAGCAGAAAGCATCAAGATTATCCTTTTTAGACCCTTTTATTGAGTACAATTTAATGGTGACAAGGCATAATAATGGGTAAGGAGAAGTGGTATCTTTTAAAGCTTTATTTTGCTTACAACAAAGTAAGAGAATAATGCATTTCAGTTACCTGGGCAGATGACAATAAAACAATCACTTTGCCAATTCTAGGTGGTGTGGTGAATGGCTCAAATCAGAGGCATAAACAACCTTTTTACCTTAATGGGTTTATCCCACTGATGAATGAAGATGAATCAAACAATCCAGTTATTCCTTTGTTAACTGGCTGATCATGGCTTATTACCGAGTGAAACCAAGACGACTTTCTGTATATCTAGACCCCAGCACGGAGCCCTGCCCTGGGCTGGGCATCTTGTTTCCCTGTGCTGTACCTGGGGAATGAGTTTGCAGAGCACGGGTGCAAATCAGCAAGCACGCTGCACAAGGAGACCAGCGGTGTCACAATGTCAGCGTACAGCCAGACAAAAGAGGTGCTTATGTATTTCTTAATACATATACATAGAACTTATGTTACCTATGCATGTAACAGTTGTAACTAACAGCTATAACTAGTCGCTAGAACTACGGGGCAAAGGCTAAAGATGACTTTATTCCTCCCTGACATTTTCTTCTGTGCCTTCAGCTGGGCAGGGAGATGCTCTGCTGCAGGTATGAACAAGCGTAGGCCAGGGAAAGGTTTATAAACCAGAACATATGGATTTGCTCTCACTGAGTTCATGGGAGGAGGAAGCAGGAGGAGGCTTGGTGCTGGCACTGTTGAACCACTGAGGCAGGACTTGTGAGCAATGGACAGGAGGCACTGAAGGCTTAATTCGCAATCAGGATGAATGTTAATTGCCAATCTGGAGTGGGATAATTCACATGAGTGGATGTGATGCTGTCTCTCTACCTCCAAATCTTACTGCGGCGTCTGAAGCCCTTTAATATGAACCAAGAACGAAGGTGATGCCACGCGGCATCGTCTGGATATCATTGTTTCCAAAAATCAGCTTCTTCATGGTCAATATGAATTTGTAAAGTTTTTCATTTCCTTTTACCCATCGATGAAAATAAGTAACGTATTACATGTCTCTCAAATTATCCTGTACTTTGTACCCGATTTGCCCTCATATCTATATGCTCACATTCCTCCCTTATCGTACGAGCACTGTGCAAGCTGTGGAAAGCTTTTGTCCATTACTCGCTTTTTCAGCAGATGTTCATATTTACCACGCCGTTGACCTTGTTAGTGTATTTACCCTCATGTAAACAGTTTGTACTTTGCTCATACTGTGAAATCTATTTTGGCCAATATTTTAGCAAAGACTTAGTGTGAGTATGTGCCTACTAATCAGTTCACCAGGCAAATCTGCATATTAAAAAAAAAAGAGAAATAGAAAGATTTCTAAAGACAATGTGATTAAATAGTGAGCTTTTCAGTGATCTCATATAGCAGGCATATTGAAAGTATACAGAACTAGATATTAGGTCACATGTCTAGGGAGCTGCATACAAGAATAGCACAAGCATATAAGGAGAAAATTAGAAAGCCCATGCATAAAATGTCATACAGCTAGCAAGGGATATGAAAGGTAACAAGAAAATACTCTACATTTAGATTAATAGTGAGAGGATTATGAAAGAAAGAGTTGGTCTTCCACTCAGAGGGAGAAAAAGCTATTTATAAATGATATTGAGAAGACTGAAGTGTTTTATTTCTTTTTGCTTCAGCATTCCCTGGAAGGCCAGTGAGAAAGGGTATGAATTCAGGTTAGAAGAGAAAATCAGCTGAGAGCACAAATTGGTAAGATAATTTTTTCCCCCAAAATTCCCTGGAGCTAATGAAATTCCACAGAGATTATTGAAAACCAGATGAAGCAAATCTAAGAGCAATTAGAGGCTTATCACTGAAAACTGGGGAGGATGGGCAAGGTTAGAAGCCTGCTTATCTTTACAGTGGGGAACAGGGTGAACTGAGGAATTGCAGACTTGCTAGTTTACCTTCTCCTCCCAGAATGGGTAGAAATAATCCAACCATTGGTAAAGACCGAGAAGATAATGAAGAGTAAATAACAGCTAGCAGGGATTTTTTGTGAACATACGATCTTCAGCAAAGGTAATTTCCATTTACACCAGCATGACAGGCCACGTGGACCTTTCAGAAAGGCTGTGACACTGAACACCAGTTTCTGCAGTTTCACAAACTGGCTGCTGGACCATAGTCCGAGCTGCATGGCCAGTGTGGACACACCTGCTGTGGTTTCCATGGGCACCTCTCCTGGGACCCATGTAACTCAGTATTTTTGCTGATGACTCGGATGATAAACTAAGAACCAGGTTTATTCAATTTTCAAATAGCAGAAAGCTAGGAAGGATCGTGAGTGCACTGGGGGATGGGATGAGATTTGAGAATGGTCCCAGCTGAGCAAATCATCCTGCCAAAACAAGATGCATTTTCTGTAATGTCTTATAGCTGACTGGGGTGGCCTCGCTGAGCCAGAAGCTTAACCACTGAGCTTGCACTGAAGGCAAATGTCTCCTTGTCAGGTCTTACTAGACTCCTTGTGGCCTTGGCACATTGCTTATCACAAGGTGGGCTCAGCTCCTTGCCTCCCCCACTCCTGCGCGGGGGTACCTACACTGCCAGTCTGGTTGACTCTTGGTTTACACCAGGACCTCAGCTCCCTGACCAGCCATATGGCACATGTGTCACTTTGCTACCTAATCTCCACCTGCCCGTGGCCAGTGCCCTTGGTGAGGAAACCTGGGCATGCAGGAGGAGCATCCTCTCCATCAAACACCTGAGTCCCCTCTCCAGCTGATCTGGGAGCATGGAGGCTCTTATCTCCTGCAACACAGTCAGCATGGAACAAGGAATGAGCATGGCCAAGACCAAACATGATCTCCTGCATGGCTTTGCTGCACAGAGGTCCTGTGGATGAGGCACATCCAGGCAGACCCTCCTGTAGGACCCCCTTTGCCCAGGAGGGGCTATCAGCCCCACATGCCCCCCAGCCAGCTATCTACCATAAGGACAGCCTCAGTGTGGGACTCAGTGGAGGCTCAAAAACATCTTAACATGCAGATTTAAATATATTTAATAATGAGTTTTACTTGTGCTTGGAGATGCCTGTGATCTTTATGTTTTACAGGCACATTTATTGTCCTCTCCTCTGGCAAGTGGCAGCTTTGTGCGTGGACAAGCAGCTGCCCAGGCCCATGGCAGAGGGGTGCACTCCCGGACCTGGGACATCACTGTGAGGCTGCTGCTGTCGGAGCTGGAGGAGGAAAGCTGGACTCTGCTCTGTCTGCCTTACTGCTTTGTGCGCTCATGAATTCCTTAGAAAAACAAAACCAGTCAAAAATTTCCTAGCTGCCCTGGAACAAACTTTCTAAATGTGATGCAGACTTAGAAAGATTTCAATCTCGAGTTGTCTTGAAGTGATTTTTTTTTTAATGTTAAGTTTCCACTATCGAGCTAAAAATATCAGTCATTTAGACAACCCTGCTCTGTGCAGGAAGGATAAAGCTTATCACAGAACCAAACACAACTTTTCAAGGGCTGCTGGAAAGTGGAAGAGACCATGCTGATCACACTGCTTGCCATTACAAATTCAAAGCATGTTTCTTTGACCTGTCCTCCTCTTACGATAAGCGTAGTGAATATGCAAATAACAGTTCTAAATATTGCCAAGAAGCAAATGTAAAATAAATAACTCGGCCAACTAAACTAACAACTCAAACTGAAACATCCCTCTCTTCTGGGGAGAAGATAAAAGAACAAGTGGCTGACATGGTGTTGGTCACCTCACCTTGCCCTCTAAAGGGTACGGCACAGTTAAATCCCGGAGCAATAACAGCACTTTTGCTGTCCCCCACCCCCATTAGCAGTGGTCATCCCTGAGGTGGCACCTTATGGCCATCCCCTGGTCAGAAAGCACAGTGACACTGGGGCAGCCACATCCTCTTTGGAGACACGGGTGAGGAGAAGACCAGCTCATTTCTGTCTGCTTTGCTGTGAACTCAGAGAGCCCAGCACCATTTTGGGGGACCCATGAGTGCCAGGGCAGGGTGGCAGCACTGTTGTACATGCAGTGCCCAGCACTGGGCACGGGCTCGGGGTGGACATGTCCCATGTCCTGAAAACATCCTCCATTTGTTCATCACTATTTCTGTTCATAATAATATTTATTCCCTTTGTCCTTCTATCTACAAATCACAGTTTTGTTAAAGGTACTTTTGAGCACTTGATTGAAAATCCACGCCTATGCTTAGTCTGTTAGGGGAAATATCGCTGCCAGCGATACCCATCGTACTGGAACTGCTGCACAGTGGTGCGCGTTACCAGAGCTTCGTGCCTTGAGGGCCTCTTGAAAATCGTCCTGTGAAAAACAGATTTCCCTTTATGCAAAAATGCTAGCAAGAGGCTTCCTAAAACCTCAGACTTCTATAAATATTTGTAATTTCCTCATCTTTTTCATCCCAGACCCCCAAGGTCGGAATTTAATACCAAAGGGCTGATGCCTATTTCTGCGGGAGCATAAAAGTCCATTTCCAAAAATAACTCTGTGCACTGAATATATCCTACGACCTGAAGGAAACTTGTCGAGATGCATTTGAAATGGGAGTCTGATATTCAACAACAGAGAGGGTGGCCTGCAGCATCTGACCCACGACTCTGTACTAAACACTTAAATCAAGATATGTTAAAAGCAGAATGCACAGCTCGCCGTCAGCTTTCACTCAGTAGGGAGAGACTATTGCCACGGGTTTTTCTGAATGGGGATTTCCACTTTGCTCAGAAACTTGCCTCTTTTCCCATTCGAACTCTTGAAAAATTTTGTTTTAAAATGTAATTACAAAAATGAAAATGCTAACAGATTTCAAATCACTTCAGGACATTTTGCCTATTAGAAACATGTTGACTTTTTAAACAAATGGCTTCCTTTCCCTGTAATTAGTTTCAAAAGATTCATTTTTGCACTGACAGACGACAAGAAGCTCTTCTGCAGCTGTCTCAGGATTCTTGAGCTTGACCTTAATAAATAATACAACATTTTCTTAATTTGAAAAGCAACATATGCTTTTCCTCTTCCCCACCACAGTGGATCCACTTGTTTTTTCTGCAGCCGATGTGTTTGTTTGCTGAGGCAGCATACGCCTTTTGCACGGTGTGATTACCTTTATGTGGGCAAGTAGGCCACACCATTGGCACTTTCCAGTGCAAAATTACTGCATATCCCTTTTCCCCTTACGTGGTGAGGGAGATGTAGGCCACAACCTTAGAGTCCTCTTTGGCCGTGGAGGTGCTGTGGTTAACAGCTGACGGCTTTCACCCAGCACATGCGCATCCTTATAGGCAACAGTGGAAGACATGGTCAGGAGCCTAACCCAGTCATGTCTTGGGGAGCAGAGGGTCACACAGAGGCACCACTGGCTTCCGGGATGGCCTTGGTGAATGCCCTCAGTGGGCCCTTTTCTCCATCGGTGTACATGTGACCCCATGGTGTTTGTCCACATTAAGCATCCACCAGCCTCTTGGGTGTGGACCAAGGGACACGACCCACCAGTGATGCCGGCACATGCTGGTTGCTTTGTGGAAACATGATCAGCACTGAGAGTCATGAGTTCACTGATTTTGTGGATTTGGCTAGTCTTCCAGTCTCCAGAGTGTGTTGGTCCTTGGGAAACCTCCACATACTTTTACACCTGGTCCTCTCTTCAGCCTTTTTTTCTGGTTCCTATTTCTTCTTGAACATTCACAGGTACATATAGAGCCCATTCATGCAAATTCACATGGTGGGGACTTTTATACCATCTAGCACGTTTTCTATATGCTACTTTGAGGCAAAACAAGGAGAAAGGTCCAAGTTTGTGGTAGACGCCTAGGAATCAAAGCCAAACAGTGCAGTGTATTTTTCACCTACTCTCGTGCCATTGTTGCTTGGTGCTGAACTTCCTCCTAGGCATAACATCGGCTCCTGAGCTGCCCGTGAGCTCTGTCTCAGTTATGTGGCAGGCTCATTGGTCTGAAGAAGGAGTACGTCTTGTTGGAATATATCACCAGCCTGCAAGAGTCGGTAACCAGCATGCACATACAAGAACTCAAATCCCATAGTGAAAAAGTGTTTTATAACATGGTGAAACAGCCCATTCTTGAGAGGTTCCCACAAAGGTTCCCCCTCAGGGGCAACAAACAGCAGCTCAGGATGCAAAACGCATGGGGTTTGCCTCAGACAGTGGAGCTGAGTTGGAGGTCTCCCAACAGGACACAGTTGCTGCCATAATTGGCAATTTAACGTCAGTTCATTTGACAGGTGAGTATGAGATTCTTGGAAGACCTCTCAGAGTTGGAGTTTTTAGACTTCTTCTCCCAAGGGGTTTGCTTTGCTCTCTGGGACATTGGAGGACACTGTCACAGAGGCTTTTGAAGAAGTTTTGAAGTGCAGAATCCAAAACAACAACAACAGACAAAATAGTCCGTCCACTGTTATGGTGACAAAGGTACAGGTCAGGGGGAGAAGGAGCACAATAACCTGCACCAACATTCAAGTACACAAAAATGTGTCCAGCTGGCTCCTCAGTTTCCTTTGCAGTGAAAAGGTTTGGGCAGCAAAGGAAGACATTATTGATTGGTGAAAAACAACTGTGAGATCTGCTTGCAATTCTGGTCCCTAGTGCCCCGTACTGAAATCACTGGGCATGTCATGCCTGTTGAGGCGGTGACCTGGTGTCGTGCTTTTATAATAAAAGGACTGAGGGTTGAGACAAAAACAGAGAGGGAGCACCCACCAACCATGGTCCTGGGCAAAACAGACTGTTTTCTTAAAACAAAACAATTTATTAACAGTTGCTTAAAAGGACAAAGGGAAACAAAACCGGTTATTTGAGAGGATGAAGAGAAAACAAGGCCAGATCTTAAAAAACACCTCCCCACCCCCCTTTCCTTTTGTTCCCGGCTCTACCTTCCCCCCTGCGGTGCAGGGGGACAGGAAATGGGGGAATGCAGGTCAGTTCATCCATGTTGTTACCGCTGCTCCTTTCTTACAGGAGGAGGAGTCCTTACACCATTTTCCCTTGCTCCAATGGATCCCCTACTCATGAGGAAAATCCCCAAACTTCTCCAACGTGAGTCCTACTCACAGGATGCAATCCTTCCCCATCAGATCACTCCAGTTCGGGCTTTACCACAGTCTCGGATTCTTAGGGAGTTGTGGCCACTCGCTTCGCCGTGGATCGTCCCACGGACTCTGGATGCCTCACGACCTCGTCGTGCATCCCAAGCTCCATTATCAACAGTTACTCATCGTGCATCCCATGCTCCACGACCTCTCAAAGGCTCAGGCATCTCTTCCCCGACGTGGGTTTCTCCATGGGCTGCGCGTGGGTCTCTGCTCTGCCGAGCCCATCTTGGCTGCAGGGGGACTGCTGCCGTCTTGTCACCGGTTGCAGGGGAAACTCAGCTCCAGCACCTCCTCCCGCTCCATCTTCAGTGACCTGGTGTCTGTGTGGCCGTTTCTCTCAGATCTCAGTCCTCTCTGGGTGAACTCGGCCCAGAGGGCACCCTGGGAACGGGGTGCTCCCTGAGTTCCCCAAGCGGCTCCGTCGATGACATCTTGAGCACATGATGCCGGCCCGGCACGGGCAATTGCCTGGCCGGGGCCAGGGAGCAAGGGCAGAGCCCTCCTCCCTTCTCCTTGCTCCTGGGCAAAAGCACCTTTTCTTGTTTCTTTGTGCCAACTTAAATAGGGCAATTTGCAGAGGCGCTGATGATCCGAGGGGATGGGAGTCCGATCTGGTGGCACAGGGAGCAAATCCCCTCTCCTACCACCAGAACTCTCTCCCCCACATCGAACTATCACACCTGGATTGTACCATGATGCCCAGTGCCATGACTGGGAAACACCCGCTTGACATGTGTGATGAAACGGCTATCATTTTGTTGAAATTAACTTTATATTTTCTTTTTGTTTCAAGACAGGATCAGACCCTCTAGATTTTCTTGTTCCGTCAGTGAGAAATTTGCTTGGAAAATATTGCTAGGGGAGACTGGATTTATTGTAAGCAAAATAATAATCAGCAACAAATACAGAATAATTCATTTGCTGAACAAATCCTGTACGTCTTTATGGATAGTAAAATTGCTGGTAAAATGAAAAACAGAAAAACACATAAAAATATACAAATGGCTTAATGGAAAAGAATGAGTGCTTTAATAAAGCAGAGGTTTATTGCATTGAGGAAGTATTTGTATTAATAAATATTAGTAAATATGGGCTGTAGTGCTTTATGTAATTATTCTTCAGTCAACTAGAGGATCACAATCTAGTACTTTGGCCAAATAACTTGGAAGATAAACTTTGCAGGTTGCGATTATTCGGTACCTTTAGGCACATCCTGGGGTCGCAGCCCCTCTGGGAAGGCAAGGTAGGAACAGACAGCCACTGCTGCTTGCACGTTTCTCCATTTTCTTGCAACTGAGCTCTTGCCAGCAATTATAGACTGGCTAATGCAAATCAGTGAGTTGATACATTTTTTCCTACACTGTCACTACTCCTTTTCTCACTGACCTGCAATATAACATCCTGGAATCCTCCCTTGGCTCTGGCTCTCACCTCTCCATCCTCCTTAGGGCTCATGACCCACAGTCACGGGGCAAAGGCTGTGGTAGATAGTTAGCGCCCAATTGAAGATGTACCCTGTGGGGTGCTGAATGCTCATGGTATCTGTGAAAGTCTGAAGCCAGGCTGCAGGTTTGCAGGGGGAAGATAACACTGGCCTTCCCCCTGCCTTCCTGCAGCGTCAGAAAAACATAGTTTTTTTTTTCTTCTCCCTCCTCTACAGCTCTTACAGTGGTTAAATTCCACACTGTATAGAGGGATCTTGACTGCTAGTAGTAATGGTGAGGATATGTTAATAATGTGCTAGGGAGTAACTGGAGGTAGATCCAAGATCAGAGCAAGAAAAGGACCATCATTTCTTAGCTGTTAGATCCTTTTCCCTTTAGGTTATGCACTGAAGTTTTTATTATTAACAAATACTATTAAAACAAATAAACCCATAAGCATTCTAGGCCTTCAAAAATCTGGATTTAAATCTTCAGTGTGCCTGCAATAACACCAGATCCCAAACAGTTGCTATCAAATCAAGCAATTTGCAATGTATGAGAACAACCACCAGCACATAAGCAGTGATTCCAGCATCAGATAAATATTTTCTCGTGCTCATTATGCCTATCAGGCTTGCAGGAAACAGCCATGATGACAAATAAGCTGATGCAGTTGTTTCTACAAACTAGGAACAGGAGAAGGCAAGAGAGTGAGAGCTGGGGAATCGGACCCGAGTGGGTTTTGCGTGCCGTAACAGCCAGGTGAGCAGGGACAGGTGTTGCTCATCCGATAGCTCTCAGGGACAGCTCAGCCACTTCCAGGGCACTGCATTTCTTCTGTCCCTGTGGTTCCCTCAGGGAAAGTCTCACTCCTCCAGCCCAGCTGTGTGACTGTGACCGGCAGCCTGACCTCCCCATCTGCTCCTCATGCATGTGTTTCCCCAAGGATGTTCCTATAGCGCTGCTAATCACCTATACCCCATCGATCTCCTAGGGTGGGACAGGTTTTGTGGCCAGCCATCATAGGCTCTCATTTAAGGGGGTTAAAAATCAGGAGATGACCATGGGATTTGCAGGAAAAGAGGCATTTGGCAGGGTGCTGGGAGCGCTGCCTGGGGAGCAGCTGACTGCTGCAGGGCGGGGATGGCAGCCTCGTCACCCGAACGTCAGCGCTCGCATCCGAGGCACTCCAGTACTTCCCTTATACTAGCATGCTTTGGGTTTGAAGGAAGAATCAGCATGTGGCATTTTGGATTAAAATAATAAACTATTTTTGAAAAAAACCTGCTGTAAAGACTAAATGCAGCCTGTGGTCTCAGTGGGAGCTAGGAAATATTGAGAGGCATTGTTCCAAAAATCAATATGGAAAGATATGATCAGCAAACCCCTTCCTGGTAAGCTCTTCTGTCCCATTTTGTGCTTTAGCAACACTGAGGCACATCTGATTCATGATCTGGCTTTAAACTCAGCGATGACTTAGAAGCTATATAGAAACATTTGTTACTGGTGGCCGCTGTCACAGGAGGCGCTGGTGTGATGTGGTTCTTAGTCTGTATAATGGCTGATGGTGTGATGCTGCATCTCAGTTACTGAATTTGGCCATGGAGCATGTTGGTCATGGTTTATATGAGCTCTGGGGAGCCTTGAAGAGCTGGTGTGGATGTTTTTCCTCTATTTTCTCACTTCCACTGTGCTGGAGCATTCCAATTTCTATCTCATCTCCCGCTCTGTTGAAGTGCAGTTGTGTTGCTGCTGAGATAGCAGAGGGCTTTGGAGGGAAACTGCAAGATGTGGGTACTCGATCTTTCTTTTCTTTTCCACTGCTCACGCTCCTCAGTTTCCCTGTTCTCGCACTGTTTTCTGGTCAAGATGGTAATGACAGTGTTAAGAAAAAGAGATCTGTGGTAAGGGAAAGGGTTGGGGATTGCAGTAGTGGTGAAGACAAAAGCACTCCAGTTTTGTCTTGCTGTCTTGAACGCTACCATGATTCACTAGCATGGATCTAACAGCATTTTATGCCTTGCAGCTGGGCATATATCTAGACTTTGGAAACAATGGAGGAATGAAAGCCTGAAGTGCATGCATAAGGAGACTCCAGCGTAACAGAAGTCTAGAAAATTTATTCATGCTTTAAATTAAGTTTGGAAGTTCGGTCCACCCCTATCTTTTATTTCCCAAGATAAGCATTACGCAGTACAACTGAGCTTTTGCTGGAAGCCAATTTTTAATCATTATTGACAAGATAATAATTTTCTCAATTTTAGGATCACGCAGCCCTCCACGGCAGCCTCCTCTCCGTGCCACTGCTGCTGCATCTCATTTCAGCAGAGGCACTGCTGCCGGTGAGTCAGCCGCGCAGCACGCTCTGCTGCTCCATCAGGAAGAGTGGCTCTGCTCCCTCCCAGTTTTCATGTTCCCAGTGAAAGAAAATGTCTTCAGTGGCAGGTTGAAATAAGACATTTCCTTATTCTAATGAAAAAACAGGTGTCTGAGACCCCGAGTGAGAGGCGAGCCCCATAGCCACAGAAGTGGTACAGCATCCCAAAGATCATCTTCCAGCTGGGTTTTCTCTCTCTCCTCCATGCCTTTTTTTTACATGCCTTTTTATAAGGCATGCAGTGATAGGACAAGGGGCAATGTCTTTAAACTGCAAGAGAGTAGGTTTAGATCAGATCTAAGGAAGAAATTTTTTACAATGAAGCTGGTGAAACGCTGGAACAGGTTGCCCAGAGAAGTTGTGATGCCCATCCCTGGAAGTGTTCAAGGCCAGGCTGAATGAGGCTTTGAGCAACCTGATCTAGTGGAAGGTGTCTGTGCCCATGGCAGGGGGGTTGGAACTAGATGATCGTTAAGGTGCCTTCCAACCCAAACCATTCTATGATTCTATGTGAACCCGAGGGAAGAGAAACCTGTTCATTAATGATGTCGGAGCTGAGAAGCTGACCTGTGCTGTCACCTTGGCTGGCTTGCACAAGAGGACAGATGGATGGGGTCATGAGGCCCCGGTCCACCACAGCACCTCTATCCCCTTTGCCCATGCTGTGCCACTGCTGCTGTCCCAGCCTTTGGAAAGCAGATGGAAGGGGAGCTGGGGATAATGCTGGTGATGGACAGGGAAAGCAGAGGCAGAAAGAAAGCGCCTCAGCCATAGAGGGAGGACGTGGAGCCAAGAGACAGACCTTGCCAAGAGTTCTGCTTGGGCCATGTAAATGCTAACCAGGGCCAAGAAATCACAATAGATAAGTTTTCTTGTGGAAAAAAAATGTTTTTCATATCAATGTGCAGTTTGGAGAGCTAAGATATTAGTTGCCTGCTGTGGAAGGGTAAATGATGGCAATGATCCTCTGGGAATCTAAAACTTGCAGGAAATCAAGGTGTTTCTCCACGGATCTTTAAACACAAGGAGGTTGGTCTCAATTTAAAGAAATCTTCCAGGCCTCCAAGGTACGAGCACGCTCAGGGGAAGCAAATTAAAGCATCACACCATGCCTGAGCCAAATACAGCAGGTGAAGAGGCAGCAAGGGCATTTTAAGAAAGGACATGGAGCAGTGAGTTCAGGGAGGCTCCCTTTGTGCTTACACATTGGGTGAACTTTTAAGAACTATGGAGGAAAATTACTGAGAGAACTGGCTCCAAAGAGTTTTGCAGCTCTATCATTTAAGGTCAAGAAAAAACAGGAAACTAACATTGTCTCTTAAATCTTTAAGATGTCAGTAAATAAATTATGTGGTTTTCAGAACTGTAAAGCATCTCATATCTTTTGCTGACTTCAGCTGGAGCACTGGGTGCTCAGCACTTCTGGAAATAAAATCATTTGTTTGCCAAACCTCAGAAGGAAAAGCTGAGAAGGCTGACTTGAAGTTCTTGTTCTTGCAAATATGAATATGAAGCAGGATATAAAAATATGAACTGAATATGAATTGAAGCAGAATATGAAACTTAAGTCAGTAGCGTTCCCTCAGGAAGATAGTTATTTGGAAGAAAAGGAAAAGTGCACATAAAGACAAATTTGTAAACACCATAGGAAAGGAGGAAGGATGGAACTTGCTTGGCATTATTATTGTTTTTGTCTTGGACCTGGTCTGCCTCTGCCTTCACTTTGTGGAATTTGTAGTGGTTCTGCATTGAACTAATTGCTTCCAGCCCTGGGGCTGTCGTGAAAGTGTGGGCAGTGCTAATGCCTTAACTGTTAATTAACGTGATCGCAAAGCAGTTGAGGAAGGGACTAAAACGCCGAAGAGTGGACATGATAACCAAGGATGAAAAATGCCGCACTCTTGCGCGGTGAGAGGGGCAGTGGCAGGTGGCACGGATGTCGAAGGAGAGGGCCGGGGCTCCTCCGCCGAGCTCTGGCTGTCCTCGCCCACCATGGCAGGAGCCTCTGCAGCCTCCTCTTCACAGCAAGGACGAGATGCTGAGAAGGACTGCACAGCTCTTGGGTGCTGTGACGTGTTTCCATCAAGAGTTACGGTTAATAGATGAAAAAATCTTAAGCAATGAGAAAATGTAGAAATTGCATGTTATAATACAGAAGGGGTTACAAAAGTGTTTCACAGAAACTGATGTTTTCCACATGATTTTTTTCTGCTGTAATATACCACTGGAAAACAAAATCCCTTGGTCAGTTAACCCAAAATATTCTTGATTCATTTTCCTTCCACTGCAGTGTCCCAGCAATTGGGAAACACTTGAAATAGGACATGAGGGAATAAAATCCATGGCATGGATTTATGGAGTAAAAAGAGTATGATATCCCAAGTATGATATGTTTTATCTAACATGATGCTCACTGGGAAAACCAGGCATTGATGCTTGATGATTCAAAAACATTTTGTCCATAAAAAAATTAAGTTCAGGAGTGTTTGATGCATTGATTCCTTGGTTTTAAGTTGGAACGAAAAAAGTGTCAAAACAAGCGGAATTCCTACAATACAAAAACATTAGGATGATTTTTCTGTCATTTCTTCAAAAGACTAATGTTTTCTTTGTCTGAGCAGTAATTCACACATTTTAATTCAAACATCCTGACAGCAAAATATTTATATAGATATTAATTTTAATAAGGTATTTCATGGTACTAATCTCCTACTACAGAGCACCATTCGGAATCACTTTATTACACAGTTTGCGTAGAAAAGCATTTCATCATGCAGAATTCAGAAAAGCCTAAATGCACTGTTCTGACAAAAAGAGAGAAAAAGAAGATTCAGAGGCTGAACAAGATGGTGAGGCTGTGGAGGAAAAAAGGGCCTCAAAAAGCTGCTGAAGAAGAATCACAGATAATGCAGTTGAGACGATCTGTGATGAACTTGTATGGAGTTTTCTCGTTAATGCATTGCAAAAAGGTTTACAAAGGGAGGCTGATACCAGTGTTTCAGGCAAGGGAGGTCAAGTGCAGCACAGTGAGTGACCTCCGCGAGCCAAGAGCAGAGCCCAGACTCGTCAGGCACAGTTGAACGTACCTTTTACAAGACTAGGTCCTCTTCTGTGACATGATGAGAAGCCCAGAGTGGCTTTTCTCTTTGGACTCTGACACAAGACATGAGTCAGAATGATGAAAAACAATGGTTCATCATATGGACTTTTTCCTTAAATCAAGCTACGTGTTGCATTAATTTTTCAGCAAACCTGTTTGGCAATGCCTTGTGAAGCCTTGACATGTACCTAAGAGATAAGCCACGCTCAGGCTGTGGGCTCCGTGTTCTTTGTCCTGGAGTACTATCTGCAGTGATTTGTTGTGTGCTGCTCAGTTACCTGTATGATCACTGGGCTTTGAATGCTGAAACACCAGCACGTCCCACCAGTTCCAGCCGTTGTCAAGGGAAGAGGGATTTAATGAATTTGAAAACTGGATGCAATAATACTGTAAATTTAGGGACAAGAGGGACCACTGTGATGTTAGTTGGCCTAATTGCTAGTTGACACAATTTCACTCAGTATCAGAAACGTGTAAAAAACCTACTCTTACTACATAACTGATCAAGGCCACTGACCTCCAACTGAACCAAAGGGCATCTTCGGAGTAAGGCTGCTTGGCACTGTGCTTAAAGATGATACTGTTCTGTTTCCAGAACTTTTGATTTTTGAAATCTTAATTCTCAGTCTTGCTTAGAGCTGTGATTTCTTCTTGCAAACCTCCAGACCAAGATGAGCCTGTGAAACACACTTCAATTTCTATACTTTGTAATACAGTGTAAGGGTCTAGCCCAGAATTACGCCATGTGAAATATCTTTGTCATTTCTAAAAAATTATGTTTTTAAGTATCTGCCTATTTTCTCTTTTGGTCATCTATGTAAAATTATACTTCTAGGCTGAAAGCGCTTTCCTGAAACGTGCCAACATTTTTGCAGTACGCAAGTCAACACATCAGCTCCTGCCTCCCACTTTCCCTCTAGGACCTCACAGACAGGGGCTGTGGCAGCTGGGCTGAGTGCTGGGGCCATCCCAGACATCTGCCTTCTGAGCAGGGAATTGAAGATGCTTCATTTTTCATAACCTTTGCCTTAGGGTCAAAATTACTTTTTCTCACTGAAGCCAGCCATAGTTGTCCTTCTGGGGCGCTGCTCACATTTAAACCTCCCACTTAGGAGCGTATTTGGTTTTATTTTGGCGAGCATATTGTTTAGCAAAAGTTGTTCAGTAACAACTAACTTTCCCATCCAGCTATGCTTTTTATTCTATTTCTCAATGCTATGGGATTTCACATGATGTGTATTTTCATGGGATTAATATCAGTGTGATGTTCTATATCCCTAATGTATCTCAGCTCATTAAGTACCTTAATTAATTTTGTAAGAATGTCTTTTGCCTTCTACTCAGAAGATGTACCCATTTCTATATCATCATTTGTAGGCTGTTCTCAACCCCAGAGCACAGAAGTAATGGCTTTTATACCTACATGCTAGTATCTTTCTGGTAGATCATCTTATGATGTGCCCACTGTATAACGCAAGCTGAATTCTCTGCCTTAGCATCAGACTGTCACTAATTGTTTTTATATGTGTTTGCTGTGATTACACTGTCCTCATTTCCAGCATCTGTTTTGAAACACAATATTAGTTCATTTGTTTCCTGTGTCAAAAACCAATCTCATGGTGAACACTGCTTTGCAAGTTTATCGAGATAATGTTTCTCATGAGAGCTTTGTCCTGCTGTTATCTTTGTGCCTTTCTTTTTTTCCTAATAGTAGAAGTGTCACCCTTTCATAAAGTGAACTGCTTTGATTGCAAATAGAAGAATTTGCCCCTTGTGCTTAATACACTCGAGTCTTATTGTGACTGTTGTTTTGTTCATGGCTTCTGAACCTAGATGTGTGTTCACCCTGGGTTCTCTCTTTGTTTTTCCTTAGATGCACCTCAACACTGGTGCTGCCTACTATCCCTTGTGATTGGGATCATATCACATCTTTCCTTCTGCGATGATTCATGTCAAGTCCCTTCTGACAGTACCTCGCTATGTCCAGCTGATTTGTAATATCCAAAATACTTTCAGCTCTAGTTAGTCCAGATGTAACATGGCTCAAACTGCACACGTCCCTTAGCATCAGGCTCGACCACGTCTGGTGGCTTGATTCAACTCTCCACAAGCAGATGTATGGGGAACCCTGTGGGAGCAGAGGAACCTGAATGGGATTTCTAAAAAGTAACATGAAGAGCCTCACTGCCTCTTCACATGCTTAAATAACTTTTGAAACCTGTCCTCTGACATTAGTTCTTCTTACTGAAAGGGTTTTGAGAAGGTAGTTATTAAGAATTTTAATCCATGAGATTTCTCTCTGATGTCTCTTGGAAAGCTCGAAAGCTCCCAGGAGGCTTGTCAGCTGCAGCTTCAGACTGAGCAGTTCAGAGGACCTCGTTGCTCCCTTTTTATCCAAAGGCTGACCTGACTCTGGAGTAGCAGATAGGAGAAGGGACACACAACGAGCTCATTGGACGCTGAGTTCCTTTCCTTCCCTCAAGCACTGTCCATGTTGCTCTGCTCAATTTTTAGCACTTCATCTCAGGGAAATGACATACTTCAAGATGACAAGGGACCATCTTTATCATGTGCCATGCTCTTCACACACAGCCATGGGGTTTCAGCAAAATGTTCCTGCACCCGCTCTGTGTCCTTCATTGCACTAGGAAATATCATGTAGACAGATATTCACTTTTGATTTAAAGATCTCTGCTGTCAGAGATGTTGCTGTATTCCTAGGTGTGTGCTTCTAGTGGCTAATTATTTTCATCTAAAGATTTACATGTGGTGTCTTGCCTGAGGCCATACCAATGCTTTCAGAGGAAATTTCTGATGCTGAGGCCAGGAACAAGGTACAGACAGAAAAGCGACTGATCACTTTGCTCCAGAGATGTCAGTGGTCCTTGGCCCTTTCACTCTGTTCATTATTTTTGCTGAGTTGGGGAAAATTCCTCATGTGTCCCTTCTGTTTGAAGGCTTCCCCTGGGACCAGGCACACATGCCGTCCCCTCAGAGGGTACTTTGACTCCTCCAGGGATTTGACCAAAGCCAATCTTCCTCCACTCTGGAGATGACAACCATGGGCAGAGGCTCCGTGTTTTTCCTTCCATCATTTTTGCAATGGATTTAAACTGAAAGAGGAGAGATTTCGATTAGATACAAGGAAGAAATTTTTTACATTGGGGGTGGTGAGGCACTGGAACAGGTTGCCCAGAGAAGTTGTGGATGCCCCATCCCTGGAAGTGTTCAAGGCCAGGTTAGATGAGGCTTTGGGCAACCTGGTGTAGTGGAGGATTTCTCTGCCCATGGCAGGGGGGTTGGAACTAGATGATCTTTGAGATCCCTTCCAACCCTAACCATTCTATGATTCTATGATTTTCAGCAGCTGCTCTGACAGATTTTGCCTAAGGGAGATATAAAGGAGTCAAGGAGGAAAAGTCTGCAAATCTATGTAGGCAAAGACCATGTTCTCCCTTAACCTTATATCGTATAATTTTTTATTTTTAGCTATTATTAGAAATGTATTTGTAATTTTCCAATAGCCTTTTAAAAGCACTGAACTCTGGATTCAGCTAAACATAAACAGTGGTAGTCTAGCAAGTGAACTCGGGCTGTCAGAAGGTGTAGCAAGCTCTGTGGGACTCACCTCTGCTCACCAGACTGTGGTTAGCTACACACTTTCCCAGGAACACATCTAATGTTTCAGGTATTTTTTTCCATTTTCTAGGTTATTGATAAAGATATTGAATAGCACTAGCCTAGGCAGGATTCTTGTGGGAGTCCATGAGACATGTGGTTGAAGCTGTTGTGAGAGCTGGTGGCTTTTGAGGGTCTGTATGTTCAGGTTTATGTTTAGATTAGCAAGTGAGAATTGGTGACAGAGCAGTTGCTGTATCTGCACTTGCACATCTCTCTCTATGCTGGGAAAGTTGCTGTGCCCATCTCGGAAGGATGCTGCTGTAACGGTGGAGAGCAGCAGCTGTTGCAGGACATGAAAGCTTCAAAGTTGCAACGTACATAAAAAAATGGGTTGAGCATTGCCCTCCCTCTTCTAATTATAGAGCAAAATGTGCAGGTGACAGTGAAAGTGTCCCATGGCAGAGATTGGCCTGGGTAGCCCTTCCCTTACTGTAACATTCAGTATGAGATTGTCCAGTGATGTGGCTCAGCTGAGCATGCACCGAGACCCTGGCCAGCTGCCGGCTCCAACGCTGCCAGCAACTCTTTGCTTCTGCCTGGGGCTTTCTGACCCCAGCACTCACTGGCCCATCCTCCAGACCTCAGCAAGAGGTGACGAAACCACCACAAGACACAGATCCCCAAGTGGGATATGGGACAGAGGCTGCTTCAGCGTCACACGAATGACTCCCTTGTTGGAGCGTGTTTGTTCATTTAGATGTACCGGGCTATGGTTCCTCCAGACGTTCATCTCTGGTTCCCAGAGAGGCCTTTGTTTTATTGCTAGTTCTCTGATGCCCTCCTGTGACTTGCCATGGGTGACTGACAGCACCGCTGTGGCACCCACAGGTAAGGAGGAGCCGCGTCGTGAAAGGAGACATTTCCACTGTGTGAGCAGATAAGCACTATAAATTGCTTCAGGAATATCAATGTTGGTGCTAAGCTCCAGAGCTTGGCCCACATGTGATGCTTGTATCATAGAGGTGTTGCCCAAATGATTTTGGAATCAAGGTCTCAGAATGTGTCCCACCGTAACTAATACACATCAGGGGCAAAGATTTTACTCGCATTACTATTAAATTCTGTTCATTTAAATAATGGGTCTTAGTCTGAAGGTCCCTCTAGCGAGACACCGAGGCAAAAAGTGATGATTTTCTTTTCGAAGTGAAATCTTAATAATGTCTCACAAACGATACGATGGGATTCCCAAAGTAAAATCCCTCAATCACTGCTTGGAGAGGGAGCTCGACAGCAGTCGTGAGTTCACTCAATTTGGCTTACCTGGTCTCTGGCTACTGTTCTTTTGTTGCACTTTCAGACAGGTTAATTGTGAACCTACAGAGCAAGTCATGGAGAGAAAGAAATGACATTTTATTATTCTTTTTATTATTATTATTATTATTATTAATTATTTTCATTATGATAGCTCCTAGCAGCTAAGGCACAGAACGGGTCCCTGCTGGGGAAGGCACTGTGCAACAACGTAAAGGCAATCCCTGCCCCAAGCAGCTTAAACATTAAGCAAAAATATTGCGAGAGCAGAGACCAGGTCTCAGTGTCATAAAGCTCTACTTTCCTTCTGCAACACTGAAAACATGAAAATCAAAGATTATTGCCTGACAGATGTTTCCGTAAAGCAATAAAATAAGCAAGGAGGAAAGCAGTCTTGCATGAAGACAATAATTTCCCTTTGGATGCTCGATTGCTGCTTCACCAGGAAGTTTTCCATGTCCCTCACTATCCCCCTGACTGGCAGCCGTTTCTCTCTGTGAGCAATTTCTTGAAGCCGATGAGGGAAAGCCTTGGGACAAGAAAATCTTTTGAGTGGGAAACCTCCACAACACACCTCTTCAACCCTGCGCGTGCCCTGCAAACTCATCCTCCTCCCCCAGGGAAACTGCTCCTGAGGGGCTGTTTCGATACTCAACAAAAATAACTTTCCCATGGCCTCTGCCAGGCTGTGTGTCAGAATTGCTCCAAATATTTTATTAACAGGACAATGCCCAACCTACAGTGTAACGCTCAGGTCCAAAGCTAGCTCAGCCTCTCCGTACCAGTGACAATGCTTATGTAAGGGTGACTCATGCCCTGAGCAGCTAAAGCTCTCGAATGTAATTCTCTCCTTAATAGTAGTGCATATAAGCTAGGATCTGATTTTGGAGCTGAAACTGCTTATTTCATCCCCCAGCATTTCTATAGTCAGTAGGGAAAAGGCAGTAATACAAATTTCTGTTTTGTGGTAAAAGAAAAGAAGAAAGCTTCATTTAGTATAGCCCGTGTATTGTTTAAACATTTATCACTTTGCTCCTTCTCAGAACTAGTTCTCATCAATTTATCATGTGCCTTGCATTTTGCTACCTGCGTTTTCTTACTTTTGGTAAATCTTTTAAAAGTGACCTGAAAAAGTAAAAAAATAATCACAAGCCACTTTGCAAGTTGGTGGCTGGGTGTCTGAATGCCTCTGCTGCTCAGCACTGGGAAAAACGTGTCTGAAAACCCCAATTTCTCTCTTCCAACAGCAGAAACCCTGACCTTGCCAGCACCCTCCTTCTCCACCAGGACAGCCAGCCACTGAAATAAGACCCCTGGGAGGTGGAGGAGAACAGCTCTGAGTATCTCCCTCTGCCTCCTCTGCCCACTTTGGTGGCCAGGTGGTGGGCAGCACTGGCTGGGGACATGCAGCTGTGGCTGTGAGGACTGGAGCCAGCCAGGGTACCACAGCAGCGGTACCTCCTGCCTGGACAGGGGCTCAGGGTGTTTGGCAAACACTGTGAGCTGCTCCTCTGGCTCTGGGCTCGGAGCCTGGCATGATCTGCAAAAGCCTGGCTGACCCCTGGCCACTAGAAGCCCCTCGGCTGCCATCCTCTGTCCCCCATGGTTAACTAGGTCCATGGATACAGTGGTCACCCAGAAAGCCAGGCATCGAGCTCTGTCCCTCAGTGGCACATGGACTGTGGGGCCATTGAGGCCCCTCCCCACGCTGGCATGAGGACGGCTGGGAAGTGCCACGCTTCCTGTGCCAATCACCCCAAAGGGTTTCATGCTGCACCAAATTCCAGCTTTGAATATTTAAGAGCAGGCTGGCTGCTACCCCCTGCCACTCAGGAGTTGTTTCTTTACAATGTATGGTTTATTTATAGATTAACATTAGCATTTGCAAGAGGAATGACTTGGGCTCTGAGTTATCGCTTCCTGAAATTATTGAGTGTCTGAAATTTGTGAGGAAACCCAGCGAGCAGAAAGTATCACAAAAATGTTCCTCTCCTTTCCTTGAAGCACAAAGAATAAACAACCTCCTCCCTTTGGAGCGCTGTGAAAACCACTGAAATGTCAAATGAGAGGGCCAGGCAATGGTCTTTTTAAAGAATCACAAACATTATCCATTTTCCGTCTCATTTGTGTAAAGCTCTTATATATATTGCATATCATGTACATTATTGGATTCCTATTTGCCATTAATAATTGACTTTCAGACTGCACGGAGGGGCAGATCCTAAGCCTTCCATTGTGTGTTACAACCTGTGCTCCTACGGAAATGTTTCCCTCCGGCAACAACGCAGCAGTTTTGGGTGTTTGTTTGAACAGACTTTGAGGGGCCTGGGGAAAAAAAAAGTCCCACTCAGCTACTCAGGGCTGGGCAAGGGGATGGGGAAGGGCTGTAGTGGCTTCCTTGTCACACTGCTCTGGTCAGCCCCGTTCCCATCCCCAACAGGGGGTTTCTGTGCTGGTTTGCGGGTAGATTGGGACATAGGGCAGGGTTTCATCTCGGCAAGTTTAGACACCTACAGTTTAGGCATCTTCTTAACCTGATTACCTAGGTCCCTCCTCCATCCCGCCTGGGCGCCAGCTGCCCCACGTAAAGGTGGCTGAACAGTTGATAAAAGGATGGGCTGAGCTGCTCCTCCGTCTTTCTCTGCGATAACAGGGAGAACTTCACTGGCTAGCTCACGAGAGATGTCGAACTGTTTTTTTTAGGCATCTAAGCGATCCAGCATGAAGCCTAGGCTGAGGAGTAGGGCAGTCCTCATACCTCCAGGGTAGCCCCTGCAATTACACAGAAGGCCACCTGCTGTGCCTGAGCCCAGAAATCGGGGTGAAGCGAGAGAAGGAAGCTTACTCTTGTCATTTAACCTCCACATCTGAAATGCAATATTTTTAGTGCCTCATTTTCAAGCATTCTTCCTCTTCATTCAGCCAAATCAGGAATAATCACATGCATTTATGTAGCAACTTTCAGGCAGAAGAAATCTAAAATGCTTTGCAGATCCAAGACAGTTATTTACGTTACTTTTTATTTAATCCTTCTTATGCTCTGGTTAGGGACAAGCCGGTATCAATCAATTCTTTCTGCACTTATGAACTTTCATGATCTCTGACTGACAACTTTAATAATCTTCTTTATGAAGCCTAGGCAGCATCCAGAGTAGCACCTAAATGGTCCCCAGGAGCTGTAATTAAAATTAGGCCACTCGTGGGTTGCTTTGATTACAACAGGGCAGGCCAGCTTAACCTTCAATTTATGCTGACTTGAAAGATGGCTCATATGGAGAACCTGTGTGCCAGACATAGATTTGAATTAATTATGCTGATTCTCTGGTTTTATTTTACTGTCTGATTAGGCTTACAAATGAAATCACAGTCCCATCCTTCGCAAGAGCTTTGATGTGAACGCCAAGCCCCGGCAGCCCGCTGTGGGGTACCTGCCTGCTTTCCATCCATTCTCCAGCACAACGGATGTGTTTGGGCATCTGCGGGAGGTGGTGGCCCGTCACCCACCCACTGCCGAGCTATTGCTGGCTGCAGACACAAAGCTAATAATTTGATCGCATAACTGATGGGCTGCAAACGTGTGCTGAGCATGAGCCACCCCAGCAAACCCCAGCTCAGCCTCATCCACTCTTTCCTCCTGCTTCTCACAAAGAGAGCAGGCTTTCTGCTCTTCCTTGTTTTCCAGCTGCACAGAACAGGCTCTTAATTAGCATCAATGATATCCGAAAAACTAATCAGAAAACACAATTTCTTAGGTAAGGTTATTTTGTCACTTCTGTGTACCAAAATACAGCTTCACATAGGGCATTTTGCATAAATTAAGCTGTGTCTCTCGTGTCGTGCAGTTTGAAAAGCCAGAACTGAAAGGTGGTGGATGAATATCAGCAAGGCGATAATTTTGTTACAGTTGCTTTTAGAAAATGTCAAAACAGAGATACGAAACCTTCTCCTCCCCAGCAAATTTACCAAACCCCCTGGTACCAGATGAGTGGCACATAGCATAGCTTCTCATCAACCTTCTTGCATAACGTCTTAACAACTGTGTTTTCTGAGGTTTCTTTCCTTTTCTTTCCTAAAATCTTATATCATATCACCAGCTGAATGAATCTCCTTCACACAGTATTGTTTTCCCGTAGATTGGCAAAGTACATCGACTTAGGGGATTTCTTCAAATGTCTGGTTTTCCTCTGACAGAATATCCTTTTACAGCCACAGAGCCATGCCATGTACTTTAGCTGCAGCTGTGATAGATCCAGCCTTTTTCATTGGCATCTTTTAATGCAACACAGACAAAAAGCTACTATGCTCTGTTTTGCTAAGTATGGCACAAAACAGGGTTGCGCTCTCTGTCTTGCTGCCTCTCATTAGTCCATGAACAGACGTGCAGGTTGGGATCAGAAAATGCAGTTTAACTAGGATCGAGTGCCCAAGACCATGCTTTTGTTGCTCCCACTGCTGCTGATCCCTGGGGTACCGCTGTCCCCAGCTGCCCAGTTTGAGCAGCCGGCTGGTAGGACGAAGCTGGTGCTCGCGCCTCTTTGCCAGGCAGCAGTCAGCTGTCCTGACTTGGCTAAACGAAGAAGTACAGATCCTTGTCCCTCTTTGCATCTGCAAAGTGGCAGGAGGTGTCGATGGATCCCTCCTGCGAGTCAGGGCACCGCGCGAGCAGACTGCAGCACCGGCACAGGCTCAGGCTCGGGGACACACAGGATTCTTGTAGACTGTAGGAAATAACGGCCATGCCCAGTTTATTCCTCACATGCAATTTTTAAAGTTTCTCCTTAAATTAAAGGCTTTTCAAGACACTACTCTTGCAAGTTGTGTGATAATTGATGTAATAATTTCTGCTGCTCTGCAGTTGAACTATGTCCTTATGGAGAATTACTTCCCATCTCCTGTAAAGTTTTCAGTCCAGCACCCAAGAAACTTCTTTGAACGCTGGCTTAGAATGTCTGCCGCGAAGACGGCAGAACACTGAGTGTTTTGGTAGGCAGTCTTCAGAGATTTTAAGCCTAAAATTCCTCTCCTCTGTCAACTTCAGGCACTGAGCTCTTACAGTGAGAGCCACGGTGCTGGAGTTGGAGTAGGTCTTAATCTGAAAAGGGAGATCACGAATTTGCCAGATATTTGGCTTATCCTGTACTGTCTTCTGGGTGGTTCAGGAAGGCTCTGTATGTGTTGCCTGAGCTCTACTTCTTAATTTCCACAAATTATTAAACTGCCAATCTTCATATTGCTGGTGAAATCCTATTAAAATGTTTCAAATTATCATTACAAATTGAATCTTCTCTCACATGTCTCATGTACTATGAATCCTATTTTATTAACGCTGCAATATTTCAGGTCTAGAATTAAAGCCAGAAGGGTTGGTATAGTAATTAGTCCTTGAAATAATTTTATCTGTGGTGCTTTGATGCCATTTAATATTTGGTCAGTTAACAACAGAGCTCTTCCTAGCATCGTTTCTGTCTCTGCATTGTTGTAACGTCGTTTTAAAATGGGAATTGGTTTAGCTGGGAAAGGGCTGGGTTCAAATTGTTTGCAGTAGTGGAGGGCTGTCTTCGGATGGTGATTATAAAGCTAAGCAAAGGAGAAGGGCCAGGCTTTGCCTTGCTTTCAGAGTGCCTGGGACACATGCTCACTCTCACAGCCTGCCAAGGACAGAGCATCTCCAGGGCAGAGGGACGGGACAGTGGCAGGAGAGGAAAGATATGAAGAAGGAAGGGGCTGAGAGGGTGTTATGCCAGTCTGTGGGGTTGTCTCACGGGCTTGATCATCCCCTGTTCCCTGCAATGGCAAGGGAGGAGCCCAGAGCTTGTCCTTGCTTTAGCCATATATGACCTTCCAAAGATGTTTCTCAGTGACTGGGTACAATTCTGCACCTTCTGGGACCACCTTACCTGCATGTATCACCTTTCTGCTAAGTCCTGATCAATGGCAGACCAGACCATGTCCCATTTCTAGGCCAGCTTCTCAAAAAAGTTCCTTTCAGCACTGACGTGACCTCTAGAAACCTCAGCAATGGAATCACACTTAATCAGTGAACAATAAATTTCAGAGGGGCTTACACAAGAAAGGCTGTGCAGGGAGAAGGAGGAAGAACCACAGTCTCACGTCAATTTTGGAAGCATGAATTATCCCCAAGGGCAAACATATCATTAGTAGCTGCTAGTGTTTCCAGAGGGAGGCAGCCACTAGCCCCTCTCTCTGCCTGAATCTGTCTTGTGCTGGCTCAGAAAGTGTGGTAAACTGGCTTAGGAGCTTCACAAGCATGCTGGTTGGAAAGGACTTCTGGAGGTGTCCAGCCTATCCTCAAGAACAGGTGGGACAAGACGCAGTTGGGTCCATCAGCTCTTCATGTGCCTAAATCTTGAGGACCTCCATGGATGGTGTTTCCACAGCCTCTCTGGGCAGCCTTTCCATCACTGTTCTGATGAAGAGAGTGGAGTCTTACCACAGGTGACGTGCCAGGCAGCGGGGCTTCGTGTGACCTCTGCCACCAGTGAGCAGTTTGCACCACCGCCAGCATGGAGGTGGGGATTACCCCACGGAGGTTTTTCACTCCACTGTTTTGAATAGGCAATCACAGTTGAGTTTGATTGCTAAAGCTGTTCTGCAGCGCTGTTGGGAGGCACTGCCATTGGAGATGGCCTAGAGATTTTTTTTCTCCTTAATATCAGTAGAAGCTAAAGCTGCAGTTGTTACCATTAATTACCTAAATACATCTCTTGTGCAGGTAGGTTAAATTTTAATTTCTCTCCTGCTGTGTCAGTGAAATGTCAAGAAGAGAAAGTATATTATGAAGCGCCCCATAAAGCCAAGGTAGATGTGGGAGGTCTGTTAATAGTTCAGGTCCTTTTGCAAACTTTTAGATTTCTTTTTCATAATTCAAATTAATATGGCTGTTTTCATGGTTGCTTTTATTATTTGGTTGCTTCATTCCTAGAGCTCTTAAAGCATTGTGAGTGTGCAGCTGATAGGCTGATGTTAACTAAGGGACAAATTATTAAGTGTAACAGCTCTCAGACAAAGAAAATGGGAGAACCAAAAAAAACCAGAATTAAGTCAATTGGCTTCAAGAAACAGATTTCAGTAACCAAAGAAAGATAATAGATAATAGTTTGTGAAAATAGTTTAAAAGAATAAATAGTTCAGGAGAATCGTCGGTTCCTTGTAGAAAATGATGTTATGATACAACTGGAAACTCTATCAGCATGTAGGCAGGCTGGAAATTGCAGCAGGAGACCAGTTTGGATAAATTCCAGCTCTTCAGTGAACTCATACAAGAAAGAAGTACAGAAAAAGCGGTCATGAGGTCAAGTGAGTAAGGATGAATATCAAAGGACAGCATGTGCTGGAGGGGAGAAAATCAAATTCAAGTGAAAAAGAAATAAAAAATAACAAAACCCACAGTCTATGGAGGCATTAGTGGAAAGAGAAATATCAGAGGACACATTGGTCCACTACTCACTGCAGAAGAACAGCTACTGGCAAGCGATACCAAGGAGGCTGAACTGCAGAGTGCTTTTTTGATTCAGTTTTCACTAGAGGCATCGGAAGTGATCAAACAGTTAACCTAACAGAGGGGAAGTGGCACAAATTCAGGCTAAAAGAAAAGAACAGGAAAGTAAAAGATTTTATAAAGTACAGCAATACACAAAATATTTTGAAATTGTCATAGCCTGATGAAATTTGAAAGTTGGGTGCTCTCCAAGGATACTTCAAGAACTGGCTGTACAATTTCAGAGTAGAAGTGAGGAACCAAGAAACTCCATAAAAGAAAATTGTATCTCTTGCTAAGAAGGGGCAGAAGGAGGCTCTGGTAAATGCACATCATTCAGCTTAGTTCTGGTTCCAAGAAGAAGTACTGAAACAAACAAACATCCTATTTGTGAGTGTGTCAAAGATAATGAATATACATGCAATAGCCACTGTAGATGTGTCGTACACTAATAATGTGTACTGACGGTTTTGATGCCATTTTACATGAGATTTCCTTTAGTAAGCCAGGTCAATAAAAGCTAGAAAAAGCTGAGGGTGAGCACTATCTGGTGTGGAGATCAGCAGCTGTCAGTGAGGCACTGCCCAAAGGAGCATATGGATCAGCCTCAGTTTCAGAAGAGTCTTCCTGAGACCGGGAACATCAGCATTTTCACCCACAACTTGGGTGAATAAGGGGTTTGTGCCCTAGGTTTGCAAAATTTCATGGAGGTGGAGAAGCTACCGAAGGAAAGGAGCTGGACTTAGTGTTAGCTGGGCAGATTGTGAAAATGACCAGAAATTTTGAATTCAGTTCAACAAAAGGGAAGTCCTATGTCCAGGTAGATCCAGTCAACTGCACAAATAGACAGGTCATGCTCCCAAGTATGTGGCAGTCCTGCAGAACAGGCTGCCTGGGGCGACTGCTGGGAAGTGGGGTCCCTGCTAGGAGAAGAGGGCAGTGGGAATGGGTCAGATCAACATCCCACCCTACTGCACACCCCAGCCTGCCCTGAGTGAGGGTGGGAAAGGGCTTAGGGCCCACGAAGGTTCTTCCCTACTAATGAGCCTGTGATAACCCGAATTCAGCTCCAGGCACCTCTCCTGCCCTGCAGAGTGGGTATTACCAGGATATGGTGGCAGCTCTTCGATCTCTTTGCCAGCTGATGTGGGAGCGACTTCAAAGTGTCCATGGCTGGTTCCCCACTTGTGCTTCCTCTGCATGTGCACTCATGGGTGCTCCAAGGGGATCCCCTTGCCCTGGTCTCAGCCGCGGCAGGCACCCACCAGCTCTCCCAACCCCTGCTCCAGTGGACGCAGAAGGAGCTGCTTCCCCTCACTTCTCTGGTGTGTGGATGAGCAGGATCACAGCTGCAGGTGACCTGAGCAGTTTTGTTCCTGGAGACACTAAAAAACTAGATAAACAATATATGAGCAGTTCAATGTAGGAGTAGGTGACACTGAGCCAAAAGCTGTTGTGGGACATATAGGAATTAATTCAGATAATTGTCAAACACCATCGATAAATCAATGGAGGAAAAAAAGATTTTATGCATCCTGCTTTAACAGGTCTTAACACTTTGGCCTTTTCTTCCTAGCTGATTTTTAAGAGACACTCGAGTAATTTTAACCTTGGCTAGAGAGTACTGAACAGTGTCCTTCAATATATTTTAATTATCATAAAGACTGTCAGTGTTTTCCAAGTTTCATTACTCAGACGCAGTTAGCAAAGCCTGCTCCACAAAAAATCAGACTGCGCAGTTGGAAAATCAATTCGTGATCACTGTCAAGGAACTTGGATATAATAAAGGAGGAAGAAAGTGTTTCTTGTAAACCTTTCTTTGCGTAACATTAAAACATTGTTCCTTTCTGTTCTTCTGCAAAGAACATTTTAATGGGACTCTGTAGGTGAAAAATGCATTAAAAGCAATTATCTCTGTAATTACTATCTTGAGTCTCTTGACCTCAGAAAACACAATCCTGCACTCACTGTTAGGGAATTATTCCTGGGACAGAAGCCTATGTAAATGGGGTCAAATATGTAAGACATTTAAGATCAGTGGAGAACAGGAAAGCAGAACAGCCATCAGAGGCAACGTGCATTTTTCCTTTCGGAGGAATTGTGCGGAGGCCGAGCTCGCAGCCTTGCTCACCCCCGCTGCTCTAAGCGCTCTCACGCAGTCACCGTGGCTCTGGCACTGAACAGCCGATATTGAGGCTATCCGACTGCAGCAGTATTCTGAACTGCTTCCAAACACTGCATTATTTATCACTGCAAATGAGTGAACACAAGCAACTGAGGCTCACGTTCCCACCTACGATGGTGGCCTTCGTGCCACAAGACAGATGATGAGTCTCACCCCAGGTTTGCTGTGCAAGCTGCAGAGTTCCAATGGGAGACATATTAAAAAAAAAAGTTTCATTCCACCTTTTAAGTCTGACTAGATTAATATTTGTGCTAATTGGCTGTTGAATTAGGATTCAGGATTCATTCTCTAAACTGCCCCGTGCTGTTGGGGAAGGGCTCCCCAGTATTCCTGACGGAAATGAGCCAGTCAAGTTACAATGAAGGGTAGTAGCAGCACTTCTCAGAAACCTATTCTTCTTCTGCCTTCGCATTGGAAAGTGGGGAAGTAGCATCACGTCTGTTTTCTTTCAAGCCCTCTGGCAGGATGGCTCTCACTGATGCTCGGCCACCCTGTTCTCAGTACTGGGGGCTGCATCCCTGCTGCCTGCCAGCTGCAGCAAGGTGGGGGAGAGCCAGTGCTTGTGCAACTCCTCAGTGCACCCCTGAGTGTGTCAGGGCAGACGTGACTCTGGTTTGGCCCACTCAACCGGAGCTGTCACAGCGGCACCATCACTCCTGACACAAGTGTTGCAGGGCTGGCGGTAGCCGAGGAGGCTCCAGCACCGCATGGCTGGTGGAAGGATGCAGCTGCTCAGATGCTCAGATGTAGAGATTATCATGAGCTATCCCCATCACACTTTAACCATTGCAACTAATTCAACAAGAGAGCCTAAAGTACCCGTTAGCTGTGCCTGTCCCATGGTGCTCAACTGGAGAATCTGGGGATGAAAAGCCGTTCTTTTTTCCATGATACAAATGGGTGTCAGGCACCCAGCTGCCATAAGGGGCTTGGGGAAGTTCTTCCCACATCCTTTGCATAAGACAAATGATGTTTCGAGACCTTTTTGTCTACAAGGTAAATATGGAGTAGTCTGGAAAAATGCGCTGTTGTTCCCCCAGGTCTGCAGACAGCCAGAAGCAGAAGCCTGGGGAGTGTCCACCAGCCTGGGGCAGTGTCTACCACAGTCATCTGGATGGGACACGAAGTGTTAGGTCTGGCCATGTTACAAAGAGCTGAGCTGAGAGGGATGGAGAGACTCTCCTGATACTTCCTTGGAGGTAAGAGTATTAAAGTCTCCCTAATGTACTGGGGCAGACAAGACTGAACGCCCTGGGGAGAATCACAGTCCATCACGCACGAGGAATCAGGGAATATGCAGGGGAAGAGGCATTCTTGGTCTCTATTTTGACTTAAAGTGAGGGTAGATGATTGAAACAGCACATGCAACAGGGCTTATCTTTAGGTATGACAGCTACCTCCAAATAGGTCTGTACTAGTGAACATGTCAGCTTGACACGACACAGTTACAGCAATCTCTACTCCACGTAGCCAAGAGAAACTGCAAAGGAAACGATCTGCCTCCACAGATAACCTTGTTGTAAGCATCTCTTGGCAGGAAATAAGTCTAGCCTCTTCAGAGGAAAATTCCTGCTGGCTCCTCCTCCAGAGAAACGAGCTCCCAGCAAAGTGGGCACTGCCTCCGGGTGAACCTCCTGCTCCCAGGCAGGAGGGAATTAGGTGACCAAAGTTACAATTCCTGGGTCACATCAGCAGAGAAGCTGCTACCAGATGGTGCCAAGGGAGTTTGCCAGTGATACGAAATGCACATTTGAGATCAGAGTAAAAATTCTCTCACTCGCTTCATCTACTTAATCCATTTCTTTTATCCTCTGTGCCTCTTCGGGCTATCAGTAAGGACAGCAGCTGTCTGCCATGCTGGATGCCGGAGCTGGAGAGGGCATTATCACTTTTATTGGGTTGGTCTCGCTCCTGAAAAGCTCAAAAGGAACTATTATTTTATTTCTGGTTACACTTTCAATGGCTCTTGCATCCAGAAATGTTTTTTCCATCTCTCTGCCTGGCAGTGTGATAGTCAGAATCCTTCTTGCAGGCCCCTTTATACATTGAAATTGGTTTTACAAGCAGGCACCTTGCCATTTATTTTTCTTCTCTTTTCTTGGAAAAGGATCAGACACACTTACTGTCCTTGTATTTGTAACCATGGCAAAATATCTTACCTTATCTTCTCTGATGCTTATGTGGTAACACTGCTATCTTCTACTGGAAGCATGTCAAATTGCCTCCCAATGCTTTTAAGTCTATTAACATTTTCATAGGCTCCTTTCTTACAGCTATATTGGAGTCGAACTGTACAACCCGCTCAGCAGAGTTTGAGCCTTGTGTTTTGTAATGACATAAGTCCTGTGCTTGCATGTTCAGGCCTGGAGATGAGTATTTTTGCCTGGTGGATATAGAAGAGAAAGGAGGAGTAACGTTCTCCTGCCCCAGAAACATGGATGCTCCCAAGCAACGCTAAATCTCTGGGGCCCATCTGCTGCGGAGAAAGACGTGATATTTTCTACAGAGATGTGCCAATCAAAAAGCAGAGCTTCTGGGGGCTGAGAAATAGCACCAAAGCATGGAAACATAGGAAAGTACAGGTGGGAGGAAATTCTGTGAAAGAACAGGTAAGTTAAAGTATCACGTGAGGAAAACAAAGCTCGTAAGGAAAAGAGGAAACATTCTAAATGTATTATCAGGCAGCGAGGACTAAAAAGGAAATACATTGAAGGAATATTGCAAACTTCTGCCTCCTGTAGTAAAAAATTATCTCCTATTAAGGTCTTCAACACAGCATATCTTCTTGCTTAAATTTGTGGCCTCACTCAATTTCAATTGATTAAACACAACTAAATCAATTTAGGACATCTTTAAAGATGGCCTGAAAGGAAAAAAAGCCATACCATTTCTGCTTCGTTACCAAGTAAGCATCTTTTTTTAATGTCACACACGAAGGTATAAGATTTCCTGTTGGTTTTGTTATTCTTAGTTCTCCATTGTCCTTTGGAGATTTCTAATTGATTTCCACGAGGCATTTGTGTACTCTTAGGTGCGTGCATGTATAATCAGATCATGCAAGCAATTTTTCTGCAAGACTGGAGAGCAAATGAGTTGGTAATATGAAGAGAATGGCATTTGAATAATGAGAAGAGGCAGAAGTTTTTAGTTAAACTATTAAAAGAGATTTGACTTTGTTTTCAGTCCTGACTACCTTCAGATTCCCACAGTGCTCTGGGAATACCACTGCCTGCAGGCAGAGGTAGACCCCAATTCAAAGGTCCAGCATTGCAGGCAAAGGCAGCATCTCACGGTCCCAGGCCCTTCACCCTGCGTCGCAGCCCACATCTTCATGCACCTGCAGGGAAGGTTCATGCCTCCTACATCCTGCATTATTGGGATGGCGGGTTTAGGAGTCGCTATTGCTAAACAAAATTTGGGGATGAAAGAGAATGAAACAAGCTGTCTCAACGAGGATGAAAGACCTGGAGGTGTCAGAGGGCAACCACAGTCTGCATGTGTAAATATCCACACCTGAGCTGGTCTTCCTTTACGTCACCAGAGAGAAACATGCACAACTTGTGTGAAAACTCACTTCACCCAAAATAGTCCAGCCAAGCCGCACTCTGTAAGAGCCTGTTTCTCCCTCTTCACTAGAAAGGGAGTTCAGGGTGATAGGCTCATCTGTAGATATTTGCACCACAGACATCTAACATTAAGGCGGATGAATCCTTTGATTCCTCCATAGCTGGCTTCAGTGCCAGCACCTCCTGCCTCTATGTGTACTTTTTTCTGTCTTCAAAAGTACTGTATGACTTCTTATAAGATGAGCTTGCTCAGGAAAAGAACAAACAAAATTGATCAAAAATGAACCATATCCTCTTGATACAGCAAATAGATTCAGATTAAATGAGATGAGATGTAAACCTGTCAATATTTAAAGGCCTTGTAAATGGATAATTTTGGCATAGTTGTGCAAATTTGCAGCCTGTCTGTTGCCGTGGAGTCCAGAAGTGGCCCCTTGCTCCTGTTATTAGCAGTCATTGATTTCTACCATCTTGCAGATATGCAAATTGCTTTTCAGTCAAAGAAATTGATCTTTGGAGAAGTACAGGGTTCAGAAAACCTGTTGGCTGCCCTGAAAATTGAAGCTGCTCAAGCAGGAGCTGAAGCAGGCTCCCAGTCACGGTGTTCAGAGCTCTCCTGGCAGCTCCCTTCCTCTGGAGGTTTGAGCCTAATGAACACTCAGGCTGGTATTAATGATCTCTTAAAAGTGTTCATGCTCTGAACAACCCAGCAAACAACTTCTCTTTGAAGAGCCAGTGACCTAATGCAGCAGAATATCCTATTCATACAAGCTTTCTCCTAGATTTTCTTTTTCTTACACTATTTGTTGGCTTTCGGCTCTGTCCAGAAGGACGTTAACTAAGGGCTTTGGGACCTGTGATTCTCCAGTGACTCTGGATGCTTCTCTCCCTGTATGCTGGGCTGTTGGTGAAACTGGTTTGATATGATGGGACTGAAAGCTGAGAGACAGAACAAAATAAGCAGTATGTGATCCAAGCTCTTTAGAAAACAGCTTAGCGGTTATCACTGAGAGGAAGTGGTCAGTGCTCCTTCATCCATTACAGTCAGAAGGAAAATTTACAGGGCTTTGGGATCATAGAAAAGAGAATCAAAACAGATTCAATCAGTAATTTAAAGACAGGCTTGAGAGGTGAAGGAAAAGCCATCTTGTCTGTGGCTGACCACGAGCATGGAAATTGTATTCATAGTTGACTGGTGCCTCAAAGGTAGGGCAGGAATGGGTCATTTAGTGCAACACTTGGAGCCTCTCAGAATCCAGGACCAAAAATTGCAGTCTGCAGAAAAATGTTGAAGGTTAATGAAGTCCTCTCCCCAAAAGAGCCCTGTGCTCAGTGTCATCAGCAGCTGACAGGACCCAAAAGACTATTGCACCCTCCTTTAAAAAGATCATGTGCCATGGTGGGGAGGAGACAAGCAGGCATCGTCACCCTGCTAGGGACAGCGGGGCTCCCAGGCTGCAGGCAAAGTCTCAACAGCACTTTGAGAACAATGAGCTGCAAAGATTTATTATCTAGCCTGTAAGGCCTATTTTCTGTTACCAGTTTTAATTTGCACAGAGGTTGCATCGTGCTCTTTCACCGTATCGCCCTGTTCTTTGGGGAGAAGGCTCAGAGAAACACCTGATTTATCTTCCTTCTAGTACTTACTGCTTCGTGCCTTCTTCTGCATCCCCTTCTTTGTCTTAGCTAAAGCCTAATAGGTCCAACCTTCTTGGTCCCTTCACACAGCAGTCCTAAGATATTGCTAATGAGAACAAATTATATTTTGGCATTAAATTTTTTGAGATCCAAGGGGAGGCCTAAGGTACAATAATCTAGAAAATATGTACTATCAATTTCTGCAATAACATTAAAATAGGGCTCTAGTGACTGGAAACTGATCCTGAAAAAATTTAAGTTAGCAGGAAAATAAGGACTATCAGCAGAGTAATTAATCAGTAAAATGGCTGGGTTGGGATGGTGGAACATTCTGTGTCCATTGAAGATCAGGTGTCCCTTTCTGGAGGAGTGAAATGCTTGAATTTCTTCTCATGTGTATTGAGTCTGGCTGAGCTGGAGTTAATTTTCCCCATAGCAGCCGTCATAGTGCTGTGCTTTGTATTGGTCGCTAGAACGGTGCTGATAACATACCAGTGTTTTGGCTACTGGTGAGCAGTGCTCACACAGCATCAAGGCTGTCTCTCCAACATTCCTCCCTCACCAGTAGGCTGGGGGTGGGCAAGATCTTGGGAGGGGACATAGCCAGGACAGCTGACTTGAACGGACCAAAGGGATATTCCTTATGATATGACATCTGCTCAGCAATAAAAGCTAAGAGAAAGGAGGAGGAGAGGGGGGTATTTGTTACTATGACCTTTGTCTTCTGGAGCAACTGCTAGGTGTACTGAAGCCCTACTTCCTGGGAAGCGGCTGGCCATTGCCTGCTGATATGAAGTGGAGAATAAATCTTTTGTGTTCCTTTGCTTCTGCACATGGCCTTTGCTTTTGCTTTATTAAACTGCCTTATCTTGACTCATGAGTGTGTTTCTTGTTTTCTTCCCCTCCTCTGTCCTGCTGAGGAGGGAAGTGATAGAGCGGCTTGGTGGGCACCTGGCATCCAGCCAAGGTCAATCTGCCATGTCTGGTCTTTAAATCTATTCAGGAATTCTCCTTTATTGGCATTGTGTTTTTTAGCTTTGCGTACTTTAGAAATGATTTCTTCTAGCTGAAACAGCGATTAGCACTGGGAAGTCCACAGGGAAGTACTATGATGTGGGCCACACTAAAAGGAAGCTAGAGCTGATACCCTGGGTTTCAGCAACAGCAGGTGCTTTAGGGAATGTGTGACATCTATAGACACACATGGATCAGGTAACTGCTGTTGAAGGTCCATCTGCATGGCCAAATGTTAATGGACATGTGACCTTGCTTGTCTTGTGTTCTGCTAGACTTTGGCAGGAGCCAGCCTGGGGTAGAGAGGTAGCTAAGAGCCCTGGATCCCAACAGGTTTGTGCCCCATCTGCTTGGAGGATACGTGTTTACTGGTATCCCTGGAGAGCTCGCCTGGTATTTGATGTGCTCATCGTGGAGAAGCAGGTAGGGACACAGGGAAATGAGCCCACAGTGACAGTAGCTGGCAAGGACAAAGCCCCACCCTGGACACAGCCCTTCCCTCTCTGCAGTTTGAAGGGAACTACACGGAGCAGACATGGACTTTAATGAATACGCAGTTACTCCTGACAGGTTAGACAAACCTCTGCTGGGAATGACTTCAGCAAAAACAGAGAGTCACTACCCTGGTAGCCTCCAGAGGCTCTTTCCAGTCCATTTTTTTTCACAACTTGAAGTGCAATGTGATCTGACTGGCTCTTCAAGTGCCTCACACATGTGCCACCAAGTCCCATGTTGCTTATAAAGCGGCTGGATCAAGCCCATCATCCCTCTGTCCCGCTCCCCTCCTTCTCCTCAAGCCACCAGTTTGTACGGATTTTTGCCCTCCTGACTGCAAGCACCCTAATTCAGCCACAAACCAATGCAACTCCGGATCTGCTGGCAAGCTTTGAAATGCTCAGTCAACTCCTGGTCCCACCGGTCCCGCTCTGGCACAGGCACAGGCTGCCACCACAGCACATATGAAGCGGGGTCCAGCTGCTGATGGACTCTGTGTCTGCAGGAGGCAGATTTAGGGTGGAGCAGCGAGGTCCGATATCACACTCTACCACATCCCTTGCATGTGCCAGAGCAGCAGTGTTGCCCTTTTCCAGATTGGGAAAAAGGCCTACTCCTAAACTATCTTCTGTGCTCTGTTTGCTTGGCAGTGTCTCTGGCAGGGAAGGTGCTTTGGAGGGGAAGGCACATGAACCTGTACCAGATCTAGCTGATGGGCATTTCTCATGCGCTCCACCAAGGGACCTCTCCTCAAGCCAAAGGACCTGCTTTATGTGAAGCACAGATGGGAAAGCAGAACAGCAAAAGTCTCGACTCACTGTCAGAGGGAGCTGGACCAATATTTGGAAAGTTCTGGTCCTGAGCTGAAAACAGGTATAACATCAGGTGTCAGGATTTCAGGAGGCCATCGCTGTACTCAGAAAGAGTGATGGAGCACATCTTTTTCATGCAAAGATTTTTAGTCAGTCATCTGAAAAATACAGCATACATCAGCCTTCACCCATTGAGATTGTCCCAGTCATCATTAGGAGAAGTTCTCTGAATGATGCAAGATGATGCATTTTGCTCTTAAAAACTATATTATGCATTTTGCTCTTGAAAACTGTGTTAACATCTTTTACAGCAACTCCTGGCAGACCATGCTATGGGAAAAGGCACCCTGCTCCAGCTGGGGCATTAGCAAACCTGCCAGGAGCCGCTGTTGGAACGGTCATCTCCACAGCTGGGAGCTGGGAAAGGGGTCACGTCGCCACACAGACATCACTCCCCACAGGAGCCAAGCAGAGCAATGTGTCCTTTCAGTGTCTATTACCACTGGTGAAGAAAAGATAACTTCCAATTCCTTCCTAACTGTCAGCAAGATTAAACCTGGCCAGGGCCATGAGGCTCAGCAAATGAGCCAAGAACCAGCTGTCACCCAAAATATATGGTGATGGCCAAAACCAGCGCATTGAAGTGTGGCATCTCGCCTGAAACCTCTCCACTCCTGACCAACTCGTGGGTCTCCAGAGAGAGCCGTGAGCTCTTGCACCTCCAGCAAGTTGTTGGAAATTCAACGTGGTTTATTACCATCCGTCTACTGTCTATTACAGTATTTATAACCAAGGGGAAGGCCTATTCTTCTCTGACAGTAAATCTACGCCAGGGAACAGACGAAAAAGCTTGTTTTGACTTGTAATCTGAGTAAAGCTGACAAGGAGGGAACAGAAAGGCAAAAGAACAAAAGGCCATTTTTATAGCCTTTTAAAAAAAAAAGAAACAACAAAGTCAAAGAAAGGCAGCTGAAATGTTTGAAGTGTTGCTGCTAGAATAGTTCCCTCTCAGGTTTATTTTCAGTCACTTTCTAAGTAACTAATGCAACTGTCACCTCTGCAACCACACCAAAAACACTTGGATGCTTGTTTGCAAGTATTCAGGATTTAGAAGTGCATCTGAAATTCAGTCTCCAAACACTTAAAAATAATCTAGTTCATTCTAGTCATTCGTCATGGTTCAGCCCAGCTGCCAGCTAAGCCACCACGAGGTCCCTCGCTCACTCCTCCTGCTCCGTCGAGTGGAGAGGAGAAAAATGTAACAAAGGGCCTGAGGGTCGGGATAAGAACAGGGAGGGATCACCCACCAACCACGGTCCCAGGCAAAATGGACTCGGCTTGGGGAAAAATCAGTTCAATTTGTTAACAGTTACTTCAGAGGGGATAAGGAGAAACAAGTCAGATCTCCGAAACACCTTCCCCCCACCCCTCCCTTCTTCCCGGCTCTACCTTCTCCCCCAGTGACACAGGGAGACAGGGAATGGGGGTTGCAGGTCAGTTTGTCACATGCTGTTTCTGCCACTCCTTCCTTCTCAGAGGGAGGACTCCTCACACTCTTCCCCTGCTCCAATGTGGGGTTTCTCCTCACTGAAGACAGTCCTCCAGGAACTTCTCCAAATACGAGTCCTTCCCGCAGGATGCAATCCTTACCCATCAGTTTGCTCCAGCACAGGCTTTTCCCACGGAGTCACGGCTTCTAAGGGTGCAGCCACCCGTTCCAGTGTGGAATCCCTTCCCACAGACTGCAGATGCATCTCTGCTTCACCATCAGTCTCCAGCAGCATGACGAGTCCTTCCTACAGGGACAATGTTCTAACAGCTGTCTTAGGCACAGGCATCTCTGCTCCAGCGTGGGCTTCTCCACAGGCTGTGGGCACATTTCTACTCCACCGCTAATGTCCATGGGTGGCAGGGGGGCCGCCTGCCATCTCACCACAGGCTGCAGGGGAATCTCAGCTCCAGAACACCTCCTCCTGCTCCATCGTTGCTGACCTAGTGTCTGCACGGCCATTTCTCTCAGATCTCAGTCCTCTCTCAGCTGCAGCCGTGCCGGGCCTGATGAGTCTTGGCAGTCCTGCCAGGATGAATTCTGCTCAGCAGGTGACCCAGAAGATTCAGAGCATCTCCAGTCGAGTGGTGGTGGCCCAGTGCAGGCAGTCACCTGGTCAGGAGGCCAGCGGGAGCCAGCCCCCCCGCCTCCTCTCTTCAGTGTAGGTCCAGCCTGGTTCAGGTTCCTTTGTCCCCATCTTATATAGGGCATTTGCAGAGGCACTGACTGGCTCGGCCCTGACCTAAGGGAGGCTGGGGGCAGGTCTGACCTGACCAGAGACTGGTACAACCCATTTTGGAGCCAGGAGAGCTTCTCACAGCTCCTTAGAGGGGCCATCTCTGCAGCCCCTGCCCCCCTACCAAAGCCTCACCACACAACCCAACACACCACTCAGTACTCCCAGTGAAACTTGATGAACATGGCAGTAAGGTGCAACTAGCCCCAACATACCCAACCAGGTGTATCTCGTCTCCATCACTTGCGTGTATGACCACTTGCACTTTCCAACATCCGCACACCCCAGACTTGCTGTCTTGACATGTTTTTCATCTCAGTTAAAACTCCAAAGCATACATGATCCCATATGTGGATTTTACCTTACACAATGGAAAAAGTAATCCTGAATTTCTAACTTGGGCATTCACTGGACAAAATGCAGTTTTAGTGTAGTAGAGAAGACAGGCATGATATTGGAATCTGGCCTTTGAAGCCAGAAAGCTGGTCCCTCTACAGTGCTCAAATTACCCTGTGCTTAGCGTACGCCCTGTGACAGGGACTGCAAGAACCCGAGAGCCACCAGAGGCCCACGATCTCCAAGTGTGGTGTACAGATACCAGGACACACTGCAACCACTCGCATTTCCCAGCTGCAGGCAAAGAGGTGTTAGTTGCTCCTGTATTTCTCTCTGAATACGCGCAGCTGGAGCCTGCTGTGGAAAGCCGTGACGTTGTTATCTCAAAGCCATCTCCAGGCTTCATGCGTAACGTGGTGGTGTCAGAGCTGCATTTGGTGGGCTCAGCTTCCTCCTGAAGAGCTGGCTAGAGAGGGAGCTCTCATGAATGCACCCCACCAGGGTTTCTTATATTTGGCTGATATACGTACAGCAATCTCCACATATTACCCTGTTCAATGCTCCTCACTTCCTTAGTCACTGCCAAGACAAGAGATTTGCTCAAGAGCATGAAAGAGATTTTGGGAGCAGATCCTTTCCCCAGTCTGGAAAAGGGTCACGCTGCTGCTGCTATGGCACGTGCAAGCGATGTGGTTGTGTGATACTGAACCCCACTGCTCCACCCTAAATCCCCCTCCTGTGGCAGGAGGGCAAGGCACCAGAAGTGCTGTGGCACAGGTGGGACCTCAGCTGCCCTGGCTGTCCTGCAGCCCACGTGGGTGAGAAACCAGTGTGAGCAGCTGTGCTCCCCATATAGACATCCATCTCCACAGGCGCTGGCAACTCCTGGGAAGAGGGAGGCACTGAAGCTATGAAACATCCAAGTTATTTCTTGGATGGCAATCTGGGAGCCACCCTCAGTGAGACCACATCAATGTGCTGAAGCAAATACTCTCCTGCCATACTTGCTCTGCTTTTTCTGAAGCAGCATGGCCCTGTATTTTCATCACGGAACACAGAGTTAAATGCAGCAAGTGACTCCTTCTGAGGACATACATCAGGCCACTCTTATCCTGGTACTTCACAGGCTCTGTTGCCTCAAGATCATGTTTTCATAGCAGGCTTTATGTTGGAAGGGTTCCCTGGATGACAGCTGGTCCAATCTCCTGCTCAAGTTATATTGGGTTTCTTGGGTAATATCCAGTTGAGTTGTGAACGTCCCCAAGAGATAAGTTCACTTTTAAAAAGAGAAAATCTTCTCTCCTCTAGGCAAAACATGCAGAGTTTGAGTTGGCCTGGAAGATGGACCCTGACTTAGATGTTTGTGGTGAGGGTACGCTGATCTACAGCTGAGCTCTGAGTCATGTCAGCAACACCTATACTGCTCTGCACTGCCAACTTGCTTCCATGCTTGGGATCCTCTGAGGCCATCCAGTTTGTTTCCTCTGGTTGAAATATTTTTAGCCCACCCTAGCAGCCCTGGAAAGGGAGCTCCCGCCTCAGAACAAGCATTTTTTACTATGGATGAACAGATAAAGGAGAGAGGAATCAAGAGCTGGCAGACCTGTGAGCTGAAATAAGACATGACAGCAAGACGAAGACAAGAGGGACGTGTAAAAGAAGTGAAGGCAACACCAACAGTGAAGGAAGAGGACACTCAAAGGACATTTCTTTTATCTGAACAACTGTTTCGATAGTGATGGAAGTTGTATGGCCAAGGCAGACTTTTTTCATACGGAAACCTTTTGCATAGTCACCTGAACCAGACTTTGTCCTTGTACCTCCAAATGACAAGGCCTCTGCCTCCCTGCACCAGGGAGAAATATACCACGGAGGTGTAGACCCAAGTGGAAACAGCAGTGGAGCTTCCTCCAGTGCTTCATGGAGTGTGAAGTGGAAACTTTGATACACAAAGAGCCACCACAGACATATAAGGGATGCGGTTCTTATCAGTAACATCTCCACAGCCATGCCCCATGCCTGACGCCCTGCTCTGCCTTGGCATCCACCTGCTCGCAGCAGGAATTGCCCCGTTCCACTTTCCTCCCAAACAAGGAGGTCAGTAGGAGGCTGAGGTATGGTGCTCCCCTTGCTGCTCCCACTTCCTCTGAAGAGGAGCCTGTGTGGCACAGGGACCCACTGCTGCCTGGAGGAGACAATTGCAAGTCCAAGTTTAAGAGTAGATGCTTCACAGCCTCTATGAGTGAAAAATCAAACGGAGTAGACTAAATAGATTACACTAATTAAGAGATGCAATATCCAGAGAAGAACAAGGCAGTATTTTTTTTGAGGGACATTAGCTGTTGCCCAGGTGAAAAATAAAGTTTTCCCAGCTGATCTGTCCTGGCTAATGTCTCTGCAGATATGCTTTGGAATAAATTAAGCAAAGTCATTGGCTTGGGTTTGTATCTGCTCTGTTATCCCACACCCTTCAAGGCTTTTCCTATTTAAAATCAGTCATTAAAAGAATGAACAAAAAATACACTTAGTAATTGAAAGGAAAACTAATGCTATTTTACCAGCACTTGGAAGCACAGACGCTGTCTTGCATTCAGCTAGGCGAGAGCTAAGCCTTGTCGCGTTACTGTAGTTGTCGGAGGTTTTCTTCTGCACTCCTCTGGCTAGGAGGCTGCTGTGGCTGCCTTCAAGTTCATCACTGTCCAACGTGATTCACAGCATCTCTGGCACAGACCAGGATTCAGCCCTTCAATCCCGAGCCCCTCAGTGCTACCATTGCTGACAGCTGTATCAGGACAGTGGCTGCTGGTGCAGTAACATCTGCCATCACTTGTGCCTCTTAAAAATGGAACAGCAGGACCCAAAAGCAGGGCAAGGATGGGCACTAGAGCCAGGGAATGAAACAGCACTATCAGGAACAGGGCAAAGAGCTTGTTGGTGCATCCAAGTCTATTTAACACTTCTGGGTGAATGGCAAAACAGCATGCTGAGAGCAGATAAATACTGCGGAGATCCTCGGTTCGTGAGGTTTAGTGCTTCTCTCCGGCGTGCTGGAAATCCCACCACACGTGCCACAAACAAACGCTACACTAAGGGGCAAATTAGCAGTGGAGGTCTCTTTTCTGACTGAAATCCAAATGAGTTTTAATGCTGCCACCTGAACTCCTCCAAATATTGCAAAACCAGACTCGGCCCTGGCAAATGAGGCATGGATTTGTGTGGAGAAACCTTTTGGCTGCTGCAGCATCCTGTGAAAGTTCTTTCCCTATGCAGGCTAACTAAGAAACACCTGTAGCTCGTTACACTGGGAAAGGTACCTTGAAACAGGTGCTGTAGCATTCAGCCAATCACTCTGGGAGATGGATGGTCAAGTGACCAATAGCCTTGACCCATCTAGTAAACCACGTGACTCCTGACTATTTAAGGTGGGGCGTTTACTCCTAAGGGAGAGGTATTTCCTTCTGAGCCTTGGAGGAGTGTGGGCTTGCCTTACAGTAGAGCCTGAAGCCTTTGCATTAGAACATTGGCCTGCTTGGAGCTGCCTGAAGCCTTCCTGTTGCGACAGATTCGAGAGACATGGATTTGATGGATGGACCACTCTGTGGATAAGGAATTGGCTGGATGGTCACACTCAAAGATCTGTGGTCAACGGTTCAATGTCCATGTGGAGGCCAGTGACAAGTGGTGTTCCTCAGGAGTCAGTACTGGGGCCAGTGCTGTTTAACATCTTTGTCGGTGATATGGACAGTGGGATCAAGTGCACCCTCAGCAAGTTTGCTGATAACACCAAGCTGTGCGGTGTTGTGGACACGTTGGAGGGGAGAGATGCCATCCAGAGGGACCTTGACAGGCTGGAGAGGTGGGCCTGTGAGAACCTCATGAAGTTCAACAAGGCCAAGTGCAAGGTCCTGCACATGGGTCGGGGTAATCCCAAGCACAAGTACAGGCTGGATGGGGAATAGACTGAGAACAGCCCAGAGGAGAAGGACTTGGGGCTGTTGGTTGATGAGAAGTTCAACATGAGCCGGCAATGTATGCTGGCAGCCCAGAAAGCCAAACGTATCCTGGGCTGTATCAAAAGAAGCATGGCCAGCAGGTCGAGGGAGGTGATTCTGCCCCTCTACTCTGCTCTCACAAGACCCTACCTGGAATACTGCATTCAGCTCTGGAATCTCCAACACAAGAAGGACATAGAGCTGTTGGAGTGGGTCCAGAAGAGGGCCATGAAGATGATCCGAAGGCTGGAGCACCTCTGCTATGAAGACAGGCTGAGAGAGTTGGGGCTGTTCAGCCTAGAGAAGAGAAGGCCCTGAGGAGATCTTCTAGCAGCCTTCCAATGCTTAAAGGGGGCCTACAGGAAAGCTGGAGAGGGACTTTTTACAAGGGCATGTAGTGATAGGACAAGGGGTAATGGCTTTAAACTGAAAGAGGGTAGATTTAGATTAGATCTAAGGAACAAATTTTTCACTCAGAGGGTGGTGAGGCAGTGGAACGGGTTGCCCAGAGACATGGTTGTCCCATCCCTGGAAGTGTTCAAGGCCAGGTTGGATGAGGCGTTGAGCAAGCTGGTGCAGTGAAGGGTTTCCCTGCACATGGCAGGGGGTTTGGAACTAGATAATCTTTGAGGTCCCTTCCAACCCTAACCATTCTATGATTCTAAATCATCCCCATGGGTGAATACTAGAAGGACAATACTGTCAGCAGTCTCACCACAGGGCTGTGAAGATGTCAAGCTCTCCTTTCCCCATTCCTGCTGCCCAGACTGCTGGGCTACCAGCCTGGGGGAGCCCTTGGACCCTTGCCCACACCAGGAGCCTGGGCACTGCAGGGCTCCTCCAGGCTTTCTCCTGGGTGTCTGGAGACGTCTCCTCTCTGCAGTGCTGAAGACGCATCCTCAGCTTGTGTCATCTACCTTCAGCCTCCTGCCCTCACGTAGTCTGATGTTTACAGAAAAGATGTGCTGTCCCCTTTGGTCTCTGTTTTTCCTTGTGCAGAGTCTTCCCAATCAGTCATAGTTTTTTGGCTCCTTAGGAAATGAGTCCTTTGTTTGCATATTAAAATTTTCCCCAGCCTGTTTGTTCGGTGTCCAAATGTTTAATCAGTGATTGTGCTCAAGGGTAGTCTGTATTTTTATTGTTTACTTAATCAGATGAAAGAAGGCTTTTTTTCTCTTTTTTTATTTATTCTTAATTAAGAAAATGCCTAGACTTGTTGCACAAGAGGAGGGCTGCCTTGTACCTCCTAGGCAGGAGCAAGCAATGCTGCCAGGGGAAATGTCTTACACACAATCTTCCTTTCAGATCTGGTTAGAAAAGATAAGTGGCACCAACATGATCAAAGCGATAAACACCAACTGCTGACTTACTGAACCCTCTGCCAGCCTTTGGCAACTCAAAATGCACTTATTAGAATGGCTTATCCCCATTTGTTTTTGTAGATAAATATATAAACTAATATATGTCATTAATACGCAGAGGTTTCTTTTCTTTGAGGCTAGTATTGATTTCAGCAAAGCATGAATATGTTGAAAGAGAGAAAAACCCAAAATATTAAATATATGGTTAATTGAACTTGAAAATCTCCTTGAATAGTTCTCTTTTCTTGCCAAGCCATCTGCTTCTTAGCTGGGTGTCTCCTGCCCTTGCAGCAGGAACACATCCCTGGCCGGACACCAGGCGCCAGGAGAAGGATCCAGTTCTACAGCACCTGTCTCACCACTGGTTTTAGGTCAGCAACAGCTCATCAGTTTTCTCTGTTTAATATTCTCTTCACTGCTTTCTGTGGCATTGCTATTCCTTTGGGAACTGGGGCTGTGCTCAAATCCTTTCCCTGTCCCTACAAAGAATTAGGCGCTAATGGCCCCGCAGATGCCCCTCTCCCCTGAGGAAGCCCCCTTAGCCACTTGCTCTCCCACAGGCTGGGGTGGCTGAGAGATGGCATGGCCAGTGTTGGCCTCTGTGGGATTTGATGTCACCAGTGCTGTAGTGCCCATCAGCGACTGCGGTGGCAGGGCTGCACCGCTCTCCTTGTGCTCTGCTTGTTCCTCTGTCTGTCCGTCTCCAACATCCCCACGCGGTGCCCAACACCACCACCCTCTGACCACGCACGCACCCAGCCACCAGCCCTCCGCTGCTCTGGCAGCCATTCCCACCCAACGCCTGTCCGCCACCTGCGGGGCTGCCTTCTGATCTGGGAAAGAAGTGAGGGGACTATTTGGGTCCCTTTGGAGGTATGACTGTGTTTGCAAGACCTCTTGGCCTCCTCTAAGCCCAAGATGGATGCTCGCGCTCCCAGAAGTGCTAGCACCTCTCCTCTATCCTGCTTCTTCCACTAGAGCCCATGAGCACAGCTGAAACCCTCCAAGACTTTTTCTTGCATTGCAGCCGATGCTTGACTTGAGAAGGGATTTTCATCAGCTTCACAGAGCACCTATTACGGCATTACTTCAAGTGTCAAGTGCTTCTATTGAAATTAAACCCTGCACGCTTCCTTGGAGAGGCTCCTTGCAGGCCAGGGTCCTCTGTGCAATCACTCCTGGATCCTCTAGCGAAAACTGGATGTCAGTCAAGGCTGCAGGAAGAAACTCCTGTCACAGGCAGTGAACACCACTTCTGCTGCTTCTGAAATGCCTTGGAGCACCTCACCTCGGGTGCGCAGCTTTGATGTCCTGTCACTTGGCATAGGCACCTTCACTCTTCCCGCCCCATCTCTTGCTCCAGGATCACAGAAATCCCTGTCCATGCCTTACAGGAAGAACCGCTGCTCTTCTTCACCACGAGGTGCTTGAGCATCCAGCCACTCATTGTGAATGCAAGCAGTGCTGCTGTGGATGGACCTGAGGCTCTCTTGGCTCTGCTGAGGTCCTCTGCAGGAGGAGGACCAGTGAGGATCCTGGCTGCCAGCCCTGCACAGACAGATTCTTCAGCTCGTAGCGTGTTCTGGCTCCCTTCTTAGCCAGGGGAGACAGGCAGGGGCTGGTTAAGGGTGGGAGCAGCTTCAGTGGGCATAGAGCTCCCTGTCTCAGTGCTCAAGAGGGTTGAAGCTGGGCCAGCAAACTTTACTGATGGGTAACACCTGCCCTTATTGTGGTGAGGGGTGGGTAAAAATTAGTAAAATTGATATTGTCTGTCTACTCCAGGCATGTCCAGGAGCCCTCAGCTTCAGTCCGTCAGGAAGATACAGCCTGTGCTAAGCCTTGCTTGTCCTGGACATCACGCAAGGGGCTACACCACTGGGGCAAAGCACATTAGTGGGACTCCTCTGCTCAAAGGATCTGCTGTAAACCATCTAATACCAGGCATTTAAATGAGGCTGTGCTAGTTGTCACTCAGGGATGGGCTGAGGTTTGTGGGGAGCTTGAGTCAGCCATGTGTTTGTCTCATTAGTCACGTCAAAAATCATGCCCGTGTGGGCTTACATGGGATCAGGGCAGAGGCAGCTTTGGTTGAATGTCAGGATCCCAAAGGTCTTACCACATGCCTGGAGGAGCTCAGGCTCGGAGCAGCCCCATGAGGGTACAAGCTAGAAGGAAAAGTTTCCTCAGACGTACATGTAACACCTCGAACTCGCTGTCTTTTTGCACAGACCTTAGTTACAAAGTTGGCTGAGCCCACCTATTTTAATAAAAACAAACATTAAAGCAGTGATCCTACAGCAATGTGAAAATTAACAGTGAAAAGGAGAAGAGAAAACATTATGGTCTTTTTTTTAAACTAGGATTTGATCTTCTCCCAGAGATACTGACATGTGGTGTTGAGGCCATCAGTTAGCTGCACAGTGGTGGTGGCACTGACCCTGAGGCCTTCTGCTCCAAACTCTTTTAGAAGTAGAAACGCGAGTCAGCCCTGTTCCTGCCTACCTGGGGTCACTGCAGACGCTCCTGCCCTCAGAGCCACCAAAATCCAGCTCTGCAGAGAGCCGTGTCCTAGGACAGCCTGTACTGAGACAAGACCTTCAGGCACAATCCCACTGAAGGTAGCTCAGCACAAGATAGTTTCCCCAGTGATTGTTACTATATGAAACCTCCTAATTGGAAGCACCTCTTTGGCTAATTGCTTCATTTTGGGGTATTTGTTTTTCTTCCTGTTTCCCAGCGTTGTGGTTGAAACCAGCCTGCCACTAAGCACCACACAGCCGCTTGCTCACCCTCCCCCACACCAGGGGAGGGAGAAGAGAATTAAAGGGGAGAAAGGAAGGAGGCTCGTGGGTCGAGATAAGAACAATTTAATAATTGAAATAAAATAAAATTTAAAGTAATAATGATAAAAATAATAAAAATTATAATAATATATGACAATGTCTAAAATTGATAATAATATATACAAACAAGTGACGCACAACGTAATTGCTCACCACCTGCTGACCAATGCCTGTCCTGTCCCAGCAAGAGATCCTGAATCAGAGAGATCTCATAACCTCTATCCTGGAGGAGTGAGAACCCCAAAGAGAGCTCCAAAGAGAGAGATATCCGAAGAGCAAGATATCCGAAGAGCCAAAATACCCTTTAAGGCCAACCCTCATCTATATACTGAGCATGACGTTGCATGATACAGAATATTCCATTGGCCAATTTGGGCCTCAATTCTAAATCTAAGCTCAAATCCTAAGCTAGGAGTTGTGGGTCCTTTGCTCTGGCCATGCTCCCTCCCAGCTTGTTGTGCACCTGCACACTGGCAAAGCACGGGAAGCTGAAAAGTCCTTGATGTCCTTAGCAACAACTGAAACCATCAGTATGTTATCAACATTCTTCTCATGCCAAATCCCATACTACATCCAAACCACAGCGCTATTCTATCTACTAAGAAGAAAACTAACTCTATCCCAGATGAAGCCAGGACACGCTGTGAGGGCAAATGCCAGCCCCAGTGGTTTCTGACAGCAGGTAAGACAAATTGTTGAATCTCCCCTATTTCATATCTTCATTCCTTGCGGAATTTGCTTCCCACCCTTTGACTCAGTGGCTCGAGCGGTTATTCTTCCTTCTCCTCCTGTTGTCTCCCACCAGAACTTGGGAAAATGGCCATTTCCTTGCCAGAAAAGTGACTTTTGAAAGACCATTGAGGCTCTGTTTCTGTCTTCATTTTATCCAGGTTTTGCTTGGGTTTAACTGAAGGTTTTTCAGCAGCTACACAGGTGTAGATCAGAAATAGCTTCATTCCTGACTCATTCAATACTCCACCGCATCTCATCCCATCTAGCGAGAGCTCCCCTTTGGCTGCTTTGGCACAGACTTCTTGCTCTTGGGAGGCAGAGCTGGGGGGCTGGGAGGTCAGAAATCATTCTCAGAAGGGGCTTTAAAACCAAAATTTGGGAGTCACTGCTCGTGTCCCCCCCGTCTTCTGGGCTGCCTGCACCCACTGAGGGAGTAAGACCTGCCCCGTCCCTCCAGCTGGTGCAGCTCTCCCAGGTCTTCAGACATTGACTTTCCTGCCTCTGCCAGATGGAAATAATGGAGAAAACAAATGTTTTCCCAAAAATAGTGCCTCCCTTTGTGGCTTTGAACAGCCATGTGTCACTTGTGCTCCTGCTGAGTCTGACTTTAGGTACAGCTGGCTGCTCCGGGTAAGGAGGGCTATTACTTCTTCCCAGAACAGATTGTCCATACGATGGACAGACTTTGTACGTAATGACTCAATCTCTTAATAGAGATTTAAAAAAAAAAACCAACGAAAAACAAAACCCAGGAGAGAAGCTATTGAATCAACCCGCTGGGCTGGGGCGGAGGCAGCATGAGGCTGTGCCAGCCAGATGGGAGCCCAGGAGGGAGTCCCTGCCGGCCCTGCTCCCCTCACCCACAGCCCACCCAGCTCCCCTGAGGATCAATCCCTTGGGCCAACGCTGGTGACTGTGAGGCACAGGAAGGTGACCGTTGCTGCGATGGCTCGTGCTCCATCGCTGGACATGGGAGAAGGTGCCAGACAAGCCGTGGGTTGGATGGATGGAAACCACAGCAGGAGGAAAGCAAGCAGAGCAAGGTGCTGCTGTTCTGAGTCTCCACTAAAGCTCTGAGTTGAGGTTAAACACAGCACATAAACTTCAGATGGGAGAGTTTTCAAAGCATGCAGGGACTTTTCCCTCCTCCTACACTCCTGCAAGACCTGCCCGGGGGAAGTGGGCACAGGCATGAGCTGGCGGGGAAGGGAAAGCAGCGCATCCCCCCAGCCCTGAGCTCTGGCTCCTAATGAAATTAATGCAAATTTTAGGAAGCGATTGAGATGTCTGGAGCTTCCTCTACCTGTCACTGGCTTGTTTCTAACGGAAGCTGTAATAAGGCGCCTGGAGGACAGGATCATTTAGTTTCCTTTACAGTAATCACAATTTAGATGCTCCATAATATAATAAGAGCGAGAAGGGAACGGCAACTGGAACAGCTCCTTGCCTTGTCAGGCCTGATGAGCTGCAACACAGCGGCCGGACAGGCTCTGACCTGCCATGTTGGGAATATGACTTTGCAGTCCTATCTGGCTATAAAATCTTCTCGTTGCTGTCCCCGCCAGCCACGCACGCCGAGCGGAGCCACAATCGCCCCGCAGCTGCACACCTCGGTGCCCCCCGCCGCCCCGCGGCACCTCTCGTGGCACACAGCAGCCCAGCACACAGTGAAAGCCAGCAGCTGCCAGAGGCAAATCCACGTATTTCAGCTCCCACTGACTTAGCCGGGCCTCTCTGAGGGCCCTTGGGGACCCAGATGTGTGCCCAGCGTGGCCCAAGCATCCCGCCACGCTGGAACCAGGCAGCAGAGGCATGTCTGCCCTTGGAAAGTCCCGGCTTGCATTGCAGAGCGCTGCCTTCAAGCTGGGAAATGTACCTACACACCATGAGTGCAGAGCTCGGTGTGCTCCTTTATATATTTTATTCATAGATTCACCTGCAGCTATCTCTACAAAACAAATAAAACCCTCTCGCACTGTGCTGAGCAGCGAGCACTCCTTCAGCTCCCTTTATGCCTCGGCAGGAGCTGTAGCTCACGTGTAAGATGCACAGCGCAGAGCTCAGCTGAGCTGCACCCTCATCTACTCCTGCTCTGGAAAGCAAAAAGTCCCTTTTCCTGATTAAAAGAGCAGAAAAGTGTCTGACCCTTCCTCTCCCAGAGCAGCTGCCAGCAGCCTTGGCACAAGACAACTCTGCCATTTTACCTTTTCCTCCTGATTCTGCAGGAAAAAGAGCAGCAGGAGAAGCAAGGAGAAACCAGAAACCACTGCTACCTCTTGCCAGGTGTTTCCCAGGAGGTTGTAGCGAGGAGCTGGGCTTGGGGAGAGTGGCCAAAGGCCACGGGCAGGCTCTTAGGGGCCACCAGCCTGGGGATGTTTGGTGCCCATCATTCCTCTTCCCAGCATAGAGCAGGGGCCACTTTGGGGATGTTCGTGGGGTTGGGGGCTTGTTGCCTCCAGCCCTGGAGGAAGTAAATGAGCTCAGGCACCAACACCACTGCCAACTGCTCCTGGCAGGGATTGGCATTCAACGGGTTTCACCTTCCCCTAACCCTCACACATTTACAGCTTCATCAAAAAAATGAGCTCAGTACCATTTGCCTCTGTCTTCGGTTTCTCCAGTGGTAACTTCTCTTTCTGTAGATGATGGAAAACTAAAGGACCATCGCCAAGGATATCCTAAACTCACACCCGTGACCACCTGCTGTCTCTGAGGGCTCCAAGTGTCCTTGGTGTAAATCCAGCAGCATCCCTCGCCACACGCCGGCTGATCAGGAGCTGCACAGAGCTGGGGAGCAGCTGGGGAGCAGCTCTGCCTCCTTCCTGTTGAAGCCTGTGCCTCTCACAGATCCCACCCTGCCACTCTCAGACATCTCCTAAAAATCCAGTTTATCATTTTGCAGAATGATCTGAGAACCTCAGCCAGCTGTGAAGCCCAGCAGGAGCCAGGCTGCTTAGATGTGCCAGTGTGCATGCGTAAAGGAAGAAGCATGCCCATGGAGGAGGACATCCCGTGCTGGGAGACGTCCTGGGGCAGGACAGTGGGCAAAGAGGCCACAGCACAGGCAGGAGTGGCCAGGGCCCCAGTAGCTCTGCGGTGGGCAGCTGTGGGGCTCTTGGCTGGGGCGTCAGCTCCACTAACAGCATTGGAAAGGGAGAATCTACTCTCAGATAATACAAAAATCACAAATCCTTTTTTCACTGTGTTTTCTTCAGCAGCTTTTTGAATTACCGTCTATGCGTTCTCCCGTATCACCCTCTCAGCTCTCCACCGTCTCTCAGCTGCCAGACACATTTAAGGTGCCTGCCAGGCTCCTGGCAGCGATTTCTTTCCATCCCTCCTGCCTATAGCCCAGCGCTGCCACGGAGGAGAGCCGGGCTCATGGCCTGACTGCTTGGATGCACTGAAGTCGGCGCAGGTTTTGCACGTCGCTGCTGTTCTTTCCTGTGTCCGCGGTGGTTACTAATTCATTTATTTAAGAAAATCCATATTACACTTGTAGTCTTATACTAATTAGACCTGCTGCTATGATTCTTTGTTGTAAAACTGGACTTAAAACTGGGGCTGCCCCTCTTGGAGAGGCGGATGGATTTGCAGCCCCCACCCACCTGCACTCCAGGAGGAATAAACTTTCCGTTTCCCCTCACTCCATTTTCTTCCTTTGCAAACCCAGATGACTACCTCATTCTCCGGTAATCACAGCCAGTCACTCTCATTTAGCTTCTGCCCACCACACAAAAGCAAGCCCTAAGTGCCGTGTTTAGCACCAGGCTGCTCGATGGTGATGGTGGATATTTTCCTCCTGCTTCCCAAAGCTTTCTTGATTCACTGATGTCCCCGCTGCTCCAGGATGACCTTACAGGGCACTTTTCCATGAGAAAATGGTCCTAAATTGTCGGCTTTTACCTTATTTGCTGTGATGCTCATGTGAGTATCCTCAGCCCTGAGCACCATCCTGCCCTTCGCTTCCCGAAGCAGAGCAACAAGGGGTGCGTGCTGCCCGGGCATTGGCCGCCAGCAAGGGACACCCAGGGAGTGTGGACTGGGAGGGAAATGCCATTCTTAAATTGCCATCCAGGCTCTGGGACACAACTCAGCGGCTCTGAAGACGCAGCGTTTTGGGCTGTGGGTGTCCGAGCTCATTTAGCACCTCGTTGGCTACCCCTGCCTGGTGCAAAGGGGTGTCTGCATGGGGTGAGGGCAAATGCCCACGTAGAAGTGGGGGGAAGGAGCTTGCCTCTGCCAAACGGGCTTGGGGATAGAAGAGGAGGGAGGAAAGGGAGGGAGAAGCAGAGAGCACCTGCCTACGAAGCACAGCAATGCTTTAAATATCCTCTTTTTCCTATTTCAGTCTAATGATTTTAAATAAAGTGTTTAAACTGTTTTTGCCACCGTTAAAAAGAGGTTTCGGGAGTCTGGTACTTCCTTGCAATGACAGGTAATGGAGAGATCTATTGATAATGACACGGTGCACATATGAACAAGCATTTAAAATCTCTCTGTACTGTGAAATACCTAACAATGCCAGAAAAAAACCCTCCCTAATACAGTGGGTGTGTGCTAGAACGTGTGTTTCTTTTCTTGCTAATTCGTCTGGGGCAGTGGAAAATGTTGCGATGCAGCTGACAGCATCTCTCAGGTAATGAAATGCTGCGATTCAATGGTTTTCCACACTCACAATGGCATCACCTTCTTCCCATTTATATTCCTCCAAGAGGCTTAGCAAGATGAGAAAAGCTGCTTCAGAAGCAATTGCGGTGTGTCTGAAACTGACTTGTGGGTTTGAGGCTTTTCTTTTTTAAGGCTTTATCTGCTGTAACACCTCTTCTTATGCTGGAGGGAATTTAGCAAGGGGTAAATAGCTAATTTCGTTAGCAGATGTGATTTCTCCATAGTGTGGGTTCTACTGACTACATCACAGAGTAAAATGCTAAAAAGGAGTTTTATTCTAAGCTTTTTGAAGAGCTACCAAAGTGGCATTTGCAGAGGAGATTTGTATGGGTCTAAGTTTGAGAAAGGTGACAAGTTTCGATGAGATCTACATAGGAGAAAATGAGGATTACTTTGGTTTAAAACCAGTGGTGTTTCTTTTATCAAATACTTGTCACAGTTGCAACAAAAGAGCGTCTGCAACTCCAACTGGAGGAGCAAACCATTAGCTCAACAGAAGGCTGGTGGGGGAGAGGATTACTAACTGACAGCTTGCCTTGTAAAATGATTTTCCCTCCACATCAACGAATTTATCTCTGAATTTTTATATGACGAACACGCAAAGCACAGATTTAAGGGCATTTGATAATGTTAATCCAATTATAGTTCTATTCCAACATCCCTTAAATGCTTCTTCAGATCTTTTATCAAGAGCCTTAATTCTCTATTATGACTGAGTGAATTAGAGCTATGAGGAAAATATCAGTTCTTGTTACTGAAGAAACCGAGTGGTTCAGTATTGCCTGGCACTATGAATCCTAAAGATCCAACAGCACATTCTGTGTCCCTCCCTGTAAAGGAATCGTAGGGAATATTTCTGTTGATTTTTTTCTGTTCACCAGCCCACATGCTTAAAATGTGAGTTTTACCTCCCAAGCTGTTACGTGCCAGTCATGGTAACACTGTGTGATGTTCATTTATTGAAGGACAGGTAAACATGGCTGATGGAGTACGTTGAGCCATGGTGTCATGATTATAGACTTGACTGCACTTCATTATCAATGGGAATTGAAGGCCAGTGACCAGGAGATAAAGCATGCAGAGATTTTGGTGCCCAGTTTGCAATGCCAGTGACCTGGCTTCCCAGAGCACCCAGCACCGTGTTGTAGGCCACGCTGGATGCAGAGCTCCTGCTGGCTCTGGTGCTTTGGGCTAATTTCTGGGACTCCTTGGACTCTCTGGTCTTCCCTGAACATGTGCTTTTGCATCCAGCTGGAAGCACGGAGGACAGCAGCGAGCTGGCGGTGCCGTTGGCCTCCACTGTCCGTGCTCTGTGAGCCTCCAAAAGCAGTCTGGTGGTGGGGAGATGTCCCGTGTGTGGGTGAGTGAGAAGAACGGAACATTATGGAACTCGATTCCCACATATTGCAGGCAATAACGTGGTCTCAGGTCTTCCATAAACTCTCACAGAAACAAGCCAGATCTACTACTGTTCCAACACCTCATCGCTCTTATGCTTAAAGACCTCAGGCGTGTAGACAAGGGCTCCTGTCTTACCATGCTCTGGCACTAACTCGCTTGGCACGTCTTGTTCCTTACTTGATGTTCACCACACTGGTGTGACTGCTGCAAGACTGTAGCCCCCAGGTAGCCTTTGATCACACACAGGGGCTGGTCATCTCATCCTTCCACCGAAGGGAAATGTCCAAAGAGCCTCTCTCTTCGCCAGCCCATAATGCTGAAATGCAGTGACTGGAAGCATACACATATTTCAGACAAAATCTCACCAGAGCCCTCCTCAGCCCTGCCGGTGCCTTCCTACCCACCCACCCACTCGCTCCTGTCCCCCTCTCCCGACGTGTTATCCTTGCCTCTATCTGAATTAGGCCACCTATATTAGCCAGACTGACAAATGGGGCTTTTGGAGGATATTTAACCGTTTCATGCACGAGTTCCCTCCTTGGGGGGAGGCCACACGACGAGGCCATCCCTAAGTGGCTGTCCAACCTGGTCTGAACAATTTCTAAGACCCAGATGACGCAATGTCCCCACGATGCACTAGGAAGTGCCTCCAGTTAGTTAGGGAGGTTTGTCTATCAGCCCATGTAAGCCTTCCTTGCTGCCGAGGATGATAACATCACCTGTCACTGCTGAGATGAGAATATTTCATTACAGCTCCCCTTTGCGCAGCCACACAGCTACCACCGTCCCTCTGATTTTTTGCATACGAAGCATACCCAAGTGCTTTAATTTTTTCCTTACAGGTTAAAAACATCTGCTTTTGCTCTCTCCTGGCCTCTTTCATAATTGTCTGCATCATCCTTAAAGTGTGGTCTCGTAGTCCAGACACAGTGCCGATGGCTTCAGCCCAGCTTAGAGTGGAACAATAATTATCTCCCTCCCCATACGAACACGACCGCTGTCAACGTCTTCCAGGGTGATCTTTGCTCTTTATGCAGCAGTATCACAATTTGCTTCATATTCTGTTTGGGTCCCAGCTGTAAGATGAAGATTATTAAATCCAGAACTGCTGCTTATCCAGGTATTTTTCATTTTCATTTCATTTGTGCTTATTTATTTCCCTCCTGAATGTAGTATTTTCCACTTTTTTTTTTCGCAGTTTATCTCACTGATTCCTGACCTTCCCTCCAATTTATCAAAACCAATTTTGAATTCTAATCAGGCCTCCCAGCCTGCAACCCTGGCGAGATGATACATGCGTCGGCTTTATAAACCTAGTCTCTAATCCCTTTGTTAATTGCATTAATGACAATATTTGCCAGGAACAGCCATGAGAAACTCTCACCGAGCTCCCCTCCTCCTCTCCAGGTGTGACAACCTATTGATATTTCCCATTCTCTTGTGCTCACAGAATGTAATCAATCAAGGCTGTGTGCTCACTCCCATACTTTTGGGGGCTTTCTGACAGTAGAAATATTTAATGACATTGTGAGGGGATTACGCACTCCCTTCTCCGCAGAGGAGTTCCCCATCTGCAGCACTCCTGTGCTCATGAAAAGTGGCCAGTTCGCTTCCCCTGAACTCCCTTTGGCTGGTGATTGCATCCTGATGGCCCACTCAGTTGACGACGCCGCGTTCAGTGCTGATCACTTTGCACATGCAGTCGATTGCTTTGATTTCATGATCAGCCTGAAGCAAACCAAACTACGTAACAGCCTGTGGCACGGGGACGCACAGGCCTCCCAGTTATTATGACAATCACGTTCGTGTCAAGGCTGAGCAGAATTTTTGCTCCCTGTGGAAGAGACCCAATGCAGAAGTGATGGAATTGCTCAGCGCCCAGCCACAGCCTGCCGTGGCTGGGGAGGGCTGTCCCACCACCTGCAGCACACCCGGCACTCGGCACCACGCTGTACGCTCGCGGGGCAGGTGTCTCACAGCAGTCGTACACCTTCTGCAGTATGGAATATCTACAAGATCACTCAGTTGCTTCAACGCCTTTGATTGTTTGCAAATCATCAAATAAGAATCTTGACGATGAAATCTATGATTGTCAAAGGTTTGGCTGTAGGCACACACTCAGAAATGTAGCATTCTACACCCTCTGTTTAGCTGGCCAACTTGAAAATACCAGTCATCTACAGCCATTTGCACACTTAATGGCAATGAACATAAATGCACAATGCTGGCTTGAAATAAACCCTGAATTCATACCGTATCAATTCAGTGGCAAAGAAGCAATAATCCATCATGGAGTGCTGGAGAAAATTTGTACTATTGCCACAAAGCATTTTGAAAGAGTAAGAGCACGTTTCATATGATAAACGTGAGCAGTATGAAACAACAGCCTAACAACGTGATCGGACACAGTCAGTCCTTCCCAAAAATATTTCTGCTGCGATGGCATCAACTTGCTGCCCTACATGTACTCGCAACAGTAGGGCTTGTCCTGATCTCACGTGGTGACCCTTGCTGTGGAAGTTCACCATGGTCATCAAAAAGAGTTAGACACAGCCTCTGGTGGAGAGACTAACCCCACGGAAACCTTCCCTGATCATCTGCCCAACTTGTTTCAGCAGTCCTCAGTGACTTGTTCCAGTTGACCCACATCTCATTTGAAGTTTCAAAACTGGACCTGGTACACTACCTGAAGCTTTATTATTTTGAGAACAATGAAAGGATTATGTCAGGTGGCCTATATAAAAAGCTTCAACTTAGACAACTTCCCCTCAATGTCTGTTTTGTGATCTACTATGACCTCAGACAGTTTTGCAGAATTGCTGCATGGCCAGAAACTACCGCAACTGTGTTTTTGTTACCTAAGTACTCTTACCTATTTGCCCTGATTGAATTTGCTCCTCTTGCAGGTACTTTTTCTAATTCATAAAAATAATTTCCAGTTTTAACGCCATCTTTGGAAGGGATTAAACTATCTCCAGTTGATATAATCTGCTAATTTATAACCATCTTTTATATATTGCGCCATCGATGGAAATGACCAACTAATACCAAAAACAAGACAGGTCTCTAGGCAGCATCAAGTGCTGTATTTTTCCAGCTTGATGATGAAAGACTGATAGCATTTTTCTGAACCGTTTAAGCAGTTTTGTGGTGTTTCATAACACTTCAAATGAGGCCCTTACCTCCTGCTTCGCTTTTAAAATGTCATGTCGAAGCAGCTGTTTCTCTCTTTTATCCTGAAGCTCATTAAACAGCTTTTCAAGAAAATTGTTTCAAGAATGTGTATTACTAATAACTTTTTATTAGTAGATGTAAATCTAGGTCTAGATTTAGTTGTGGTTGTCGTTTTTCTTTTTTTCAATTGACTATTTAATTCAATTATTATCCCTCTCTCGTGAAGCCTGAAGGAAAAAAGACAGTGAGCATTTCGGTTTTCCCTAGATTTACTATTTGCTCACTCTTTTGTTAAATAATGGACTCAACTTTCCTTCCCTTTCTGGTATGGAATTTGCTAGCCTTTGGCTGTCATAATTTATTTTGTGTTTTTCTGTCCTTTTGCACACATATCTGTGCTATCTTTTACATTTATCCATAACCACATATTCTCCCTTTCTATTCTTGTTGATTTTTCTGTTTAAAGAACTTCAGATACAGTCATAATAGCTCCTGCTATGCTCCCTGGTTTCCCACTGCATGGGCATAATTTGTCATTATGCGTCATTTTATTAGTTCCCCAAAATGACAATCGTTTATCATTCCGATTGTTTCAGTAATTTTATAAGATATTCTGGAGTGAATTTCATCTGTTCCTACTTAGGTGAGAATTTCCACGTTTTCAGAATTTGTCTTTTCATAGAATACCTGTTCTCCTGAACTCTTCCTCTCCTTCAGATACCTCCCTGGGGGACCACATCTAACAAACCTTTTTATGTATAGAAGTAAGCTGACTTGGAGTCCACATAAATTTTGTTGTATAGGTTTCTATCTTTGTCTAAAGTTACAAAATGAGGAGAAGGACTTCAGGGTGATGGCCGATGAGAAGCTCAACATAAGCCACCAATGTGTGCTTGCAGCCCAGAAAGCCGACTGTATCCTGAGCTGCATCCAAAGAGCAGGTTGAGGGAGGTGATTCTCCCCCTTTACTCTGCTGTCATGAGACCCCACCTGGAGTATTGCGTTCAGCTCTGGGGTCCCCAACACAAGAAGGACATATTGCTGCTGGAGCGAGTCCAGAGGAGGGCCACAAAGATGATCTGAGGGCTGGAGCATCTCTCCCATGAAGACAGGCTGAGAAAGTTGGGGCTGTTCAGCCTGGAGAAGAGAAGGCTCCGGGGAGACCTTGGAGCAGCCTTCCAGTACCTAAAGGGGGCCTACAGGAAAGCTGGAGAGGGACTTTTCACAAGGGCATGTAGTGATAAGACAAGAGGCAATGAATTTAAACTGAAAGAGGGGAGATATTGATTAGACTAAATCTAATTGATTAGACATAAGCAAGAAATCTAATTGATTAGACACAAGCAAGAAATTCTTCACAATGAGGATCATGAGGCACTGGGACAGGTTGCCCAGAGAAGTTGTAGATGCCCCATCCCTTGAAGTGTTCAAGGCCAGGTTGGATGAGGCTTTGAGCAAGCTGGTGTAGTGGAGGTTTTCCCTGCCCATGGCAGGGGGGTTGGAGCTAGATGATCTTTGAGGTCCCTTCCAAACCAAACCATTCTATGATTCTAAGATTCTATGAAAATTCTATTTTGTAACTCAGATCAAACCAGTTTCTTCTTCCAGATTAGCAAACAATTCCTCACTAGTTGGAAGTAAAAATGGCTGCATATGATATTCTGGGGAAATTCAAGTTCTAACCATTAACTCTCATCTCTAATACTGGAATGACTGAGGCTACTATATAAGTCTACATAATGATTCTCAATACATATTACAGAATCACGATGCCAAACATACAGGGATGTCACAAGTCTGTAAACAGTCTCCTTTTCCCACTAGAATACTTAGTTCACTGATCCCATCTATTTCTTTCCATCAAATATGTTAGATTTAGAATCCAATACCAAACAGAAGAAAAAAACAGAAGAATAGAATAGGCTGGAAAAAAAAGAATTTTGATTAAGTAATACCCATCTTTAAAAGTTCGTTCGCTTGCTAAATTAGTTGCTAAATTAGTTTTGAGACTGATCTTTGGATTAATAAAAGATACTGCTTAAATAAGAGCTAATAAATTACATTAAACCAAATAAAAAAAGCTTGTAGTTTTGGCCTTAGAATGAAAACCTGTTAAATACACAGGCTACTGGGAACCAATACAAACGTCAGCACAAAGACTGGAAACAACAGAAATATAATATTAACTGAGTCACTTCTAAAGTGTCAACACTCTAAGTACCAAAAATAAATGCATTAGATGAAAGGAGAACACCACCACCATTCAGTAGATTTAAACTTATTCTTTATGATGCACTTTCATCAAAATTTGTAGTTGCCAGGTATCAAATTTCATTCATGCAACATCAATCCACTAAGAAATACATATTTTGGTGAGAAAATTAAAGTCCATATTTATGTAAAAACTGTTTTGAAATAAAAATAAAATGATATTTATTTTTACAAAAAAAATTTTTTTTGTTTTTACTAACAGAATAATTATCTGGAAAAAGGAAGTTTCCACATGAGATAGTTAAAGGAAGTTAAATATATTTAAAAATGGAAGATTCTGCATTTACAGAGTTATATGCCATTAATATTGAAGATATGCTTTCTGGCAAAAAACTTCTCATGCTTAAAAAACGCACCTTAGTTTTATACTGTACATTACAACATACAGTAGTTAGAAACAGAAGTAGTAAACAGGTCATATGCAAAGAAAAATGTTACGTTACAAGACAGTTACAACTGTGACACAAAAAAATTAAAATGTTCAGTTTTAACAGTATTTGAAGGCAATTCACAATCATTTCAGGAGTTTTGTGAAATTTAAGGCCATTAGTTCTGAAGAAAATGTTTCTGACACAAACTCACAAAACTGTGTATTTTGTAAAAACTGTACATGCAAAACCATTTTATAATTATAAATGAACAGGCATATAGTAAAATTTTTGGGTAGTTCCGTACACAAAATTGTGCACAAAGCAACATTGTTGTGCAATTTTAAAACCAGTTAAGTAACATTATCATTCATGCACCCTGAATGGAATTGTGATTAAATGACAATATTAAACCCAAATATTAAGAGCCAGCATCCCTTTGAATGGGCAATCTAGACAAAAAAAGTTAAAATTTTAAATTAAGTTTAAAATGGTCCATTATAAAACATCTGCTGTAATCACTCCAAAAGACTTTTCTGATGCAAAATTTCCAGTGCTTTAAGGAATGCATAAGATTTAACGAGCTCAGTGAGTCGACTACAATACTCCAATAGTTCTGATTTGAGGTAATTTTCTTTAATTACTTATAGCAAGTAACTCTTCTAATTTGCTTCAGTAACTAGGTTAAAAAACTGTAAACTTAGATAAACTTAGAAATTGAAGAATCTCTGAAAAAATACACATACCTCCCCCTCAAAGTTTGGAGTTAGTCATAAATCACATGCAATTATGATATTCACATTTTAGGAGTCTATCCTCAAACTGTGAGATGAATGGATTACTGAGCATCGATTGAAGCAATTCAGGTATTGGAAAACACGTATGTATTTGTCCTTTTCTTAGCTTTCATTTGTATTTGTCTGGACAAACATTCAAAGAGATATTGCTTCTCTCGTTATCTTGTGACAAACTATTGCAAGCTAGAATACATATGAGTCAATATTCCAAACTTTTATTCTTAAGAATAGTTATAAAAGTACTGAAATTTAAAAATAGTAACATGTAAACATTGATACAGAGTAATAGCATTCCTATACATTTATGTACACACAGTATTCAGAGAGGACAGTATCTTCTGAGTTGAAATCCTGACTTGTGCTTTCCCCTCCAAGAAATACATCAAAAAAGTAGGGGGGTTCGTCAAAAAAAAAAAAAAAAAAAAAAAGAGACTCAGAGAGAACATCAACATTTTATTTAAAAGCTTTCAAGTTGCTCATGCAACCGTAGAAGAATTTTGGTATGTGAAGAGAATTTTCTAGCTCCAAAAATCTGTAAGAAGCAACTGCTGCATCCAGAGACTCTTAAATTGTGGTAAACTCTAAGCACTTTGGAGCAGTCATATCTGAGTCTGCAACACATGGATAGGGGGTGTATAAGGTGGCGGCGCCGGCAATGGCTTTATTCCTCTGACTCTCATGTAGGACAGAAACTGCTCTGGAATCTCAGCTAAAACATCTTTAGCAAGTCTTGCCATGCTTAACACGTGGTTTCCGCTTCTGTCAATGTAATCACGGAACGGCACAAACTGCAAAACAAGAGAGATGTTCACACAGGTCATTATGCAGACACAGAATACATTTCACAACATAAAAATAATAAAGTTTTATCTAGGGAGTTAGAGTACATGAATATAGTACCTTACACATTTTATACACTGGCTATTTGGGAACAGAATTTTTGCCATCTGTTTTTTTTGTGAACAAAACAGAAAGGATGCCTAATGGTGCCCTTTCCCTCCCCTCACAAAACAGAGAAGATTTAATTGTTAACTGTTGTACTCCAGGATAAATAGAGCTAATTGAGAAGTCAGATTCACAGATCTCTCATCTCCTGGCCAAACTCTAAAATCTGAAGACTCTTTTGCCCATTATACCAACCGGATAAATTTTGCTTTTTTGGATACACAGCAATGAAGGCTACAGATTAAATTCAATTTTTCTAAAAAGCATTTAAGTTTTCAAGATTTAGAGGAACACTGAATTACAGTGAGAGTTTAGCCTACACTGTATTTCTGAGATCCTGAGAGTTTTCCAGAAAAGACAGAAATAAACAAAAGAAATCTACTAAATATATTAAACAAATTAAAAAATTCTTGGGGGAGTACAAGAGTAGTCAGCAAGACTATTCAATGACAGTAGCCCTTATTCCAGATAGGAGTATCCTTTACCTCTGTTGCGTCCAAGAATGAATCAAGCACAAGGGCAGGAGAACAAGAGGCAAAAAGGAACCTGATTTTAGGGTACAAAGCCAGGAAGCAAGGTATCTGCAGTTCCATGATTAGCGGTCTTAACTATTTCTGTGTTTATTCAGTAACTCTTCAATACAAGAGACAAGCTACATACTGTGACATTTATTAGTACTGACTCCTCCATTTCATTAAAAAAGCCCTGGCAGATTTCAGAAGCCAGCCCCGCACTGCCCTGTTTCAAGTGACAGGTCCTTCGTAAACTCCATCAACTTTTCCGTAAGAATACATCTGTCTGTCCCCAGAATCACGAAGTTAGAAGAATAACAGAACAAAACAAGCATCGCTGTAGCCTGCAGGTTTCCACATTCAGCTGGGAAGGGTTAAGCTTGGTGTTCGTTTTCCCCTCGTGGTTATTCGCTTTCTACTGCAATGTCAGTCCCAGGTGAAAAGTACATGCAGACAGATAAAGAACAAAACGTGTCCCATCCCAAGAGGTCACCTTACCCACCAGTCTGCAGACATGGAAATTCAGACCACAGTTCTGCAGCAAAGGAAGGCTATTTCAACAGTGTAATAGTTGAAGTGCAATTATACTATATAGATGGCCTGAATTAGTTCTCCCTCCTCTCTCCTGGAGGAACTATGGACAGGTAAAGCACGCATACAGGTAACACAAGGACAGCTGGCAATGACAGCAGGGCCTACAGCTAACGTGTAGAAGAAGCGGGAGTGGCAGAGGAATGGCATGAAAGGTGGAAGAAAAACCAAAGGGCAACTGATGGAATGTAAAATGCTTTTTCTGTAGTTTAAGAGTTTAACTTTAAAGGCTAATATACAAAATTTTCAAGAGGAACAATAGGTTCTTTACTACAACTAAGTATTTTCCTGAAACTTCTTAAATAGAAAAAGGATAACAAAGGAGCAGAAATGAAATAAATTGAGGAAAACTGGTACACATAAAATACAGAGTCCCTGTATGTACACTAGTGAGGAGGGAAAAATGAAGGTCATGTCTTTACACGAACTGCAGTCAGTAGTAAATATAACACACAGTGACTCACTGTTAGCAGGCAAATTTTTCATTTACTAACTTAATTTAAATATTTCACAGTACTGACTGTTAAAATTAACAGTTAATTTCACTAGCTAATTTTAACTAACCTAATACACAAAAAAGATAAACTTTTTATATTTGAGTAGTTAATTTTATAAAAGCAAGTCAGTTTCATTCTGCCAGACAGAAAATAAAGGTCATACCAAACCTAAAGGGTTTGACATTATCCCTTTTTATTTATTTAGCTAGCCTATAATGTATTTGTTAGTATTTAGACAGAAAAAAGAGCACAAAATAATACTGTCTTCAGGTGATTTAATATGGTTTGGGCAAAGTTCTGATTGAAATATGTTAATAGTAAATAAATGCCTTATTGCATTTCTGATATGCAATGAATTGTAAAGAAATACAAAAGGGTATTCATTGCATATTATTTTTTATTTCTCAGCAGAAATTAAAATACTTCTGATGCAGACAATTGTTATAAACAAATCTTGTTTATAACAGTTGAAGAACTCTATTCCATTTATGCTTTTTGAATGTAAACCCAGCAGCTTTTGGAGCTGCTGTTGTTTGGAAAAATTATGGATAATTACGTTGCGTACCTTTAAATACATTTAAATGTAAGTGCTGTGCATGCCAGAGATATCTGAATTAGCTTTAAAAAAACCTGACATGGAACAGGGCTTTGCAGAAATACTAGTCTGGGGTCCAGAAAAGTTACAGTTCCTGTATGTATAAATGAAAACATATCTACACATTCCAAAGTTCATCAGCTGCAACATGACCTTAATTATTATTAAAATATTATCACCTGCAATATGAGCTATTCATATAGCTCAGTTATTCAATATATACATATTCTACTAACTAACAATAATATAAAAATTCAACCTGGATTGGAGAGATATAAGATAAAATAAGCAAGAGGAAAAATAAGTGAAGACTATGAATTTTCACAAATAGGAGGAATAAAGGGAGAAGAAGATATGGCAGATCTAAGGTAAGGTTTGAACCTAAGGATGTCTGTCAGTGTTTAAGAGGCATTTGGACAACTCACTTAACATGCTTTAATTTTTGGTCAGCTCTGAAGTGGTCAGGCAGTTGGACTAGATGACCATTGTAGGTCCCTTCCAACTGAAATATTTGATTTCATAAATGTATCCAGACACTTCCAGGAAAATACACCTTCCATGAAAGACTTAGTTTTAGGTAGGTATCATTCTTTCTACAGTCATCAGCTTGATCCAATTTTTCAGTAGTTTGCTGCTTTTCAAATGTTAACTTCTTTAACACTTTACTTTAGGAAGCAGGGATTAGCGTTCTGAGCCATCGACTGTCTTTCTCTTCACTTTGTTCCACCTTAGTATCCCATGAAAATAAAAAACGTGTAGCTAGTTAATTTTATTTGATCAAGAAAATAATAAAAAATGAAGTTTCTCCAGAGGGGTATGTCATCAGGAGGCAAGATGAGGTGCTTGGAGCATGGATGAAGTACATGATTTGGACAACCTGTGGAGTTCTAGAAATCTACAGCAATGAGGGTAATGAGGATTATGGTGAGGTACGTGGTATGTGTGTGAAAAACTGCTATACCACCCTGCCAGTGGTTGCCGAGGTTTGAATGACTACTACTGGGCGGACTGAATGATTGTAGAGAGTAGGAACACAACCAGAGGACTTTGGCAGAGAAATAGAGGTGTCTGTGGAGAGCAGCACTTTCGGGGCTTGGTTCAGACATGCAAACACAGATCATAGAACCATAGAAGTTTGGGTTGGAAAGGCCCTTTAAAGGTCATCTAGTCCAAACCCCTTGCAATCAGCAGGGACATCTTCAATTAGATCAGGTTGTTCAGAGCCCTGTCCAACCTGACCTTGAATGTTTCCAGGGATGAGGGATCTAAAACCTCTCTGGTCAACCTCTTCCAACTATCATCTGAGGTTCCTTGACTCATGAGACATCTATATGGCTGTATGTAGTAGATTCAACATAGGAACTGGGAGACACTCATGGTCTTCTGGACTGGCAGTCAGAGGCAAGGAAAGACACCCTAGGCATCTCAGATGCACTTGTTAGAGGTCTGGGTATTGCTAACTTCTGCAAAAGTTGCAGTTTTTCTTTATGGAATCACATTGAGATTGCAGTACAGAGGCAAATATCTCTTCTTCCATGGCTGTATAACCTTAAGACTTTATATTACTGTACTGCCAGTTAGAGGTAATTTCCTAATGAATGCAAATCCATTACTATGTGTTATATAAAGGCTTATACGTATCACAGAGCGTTTCTGAGCTGTTATGAACACCCCAAGATTAAGTATGTCAGTGCTAAGGTAAAATAAAAGGCAGGACTATCGATAGAAAGAAGAATTCAAAACAAATAGGATCAGTAAAATCTAAGTATTTGAGTAAATTTTCTGTCCCACCTGCACAATGTCTCTTTCTGCAAACTTTCCTCTTGAAGAAATTCTCACTACATCACCATCCAGTTCTTCCATAGCTTAAAAAAAAGAAACAAAATGAATTAATCTATGAGTTCAGCTGCACAACAAAAACAATCTTACTGAGAAAAAGTTTATAGTCAGTTTACACTTTAGAGCAATAAAACCAAAAATTGTTATTTATGTAACTTTAAGATCACTTGTGCCATAAGACACATAATGCTTTGTAGTTATTTTGCACTTTTTCATGCTGACAATACATGCTTTCTGCCTTTATTGTCATCTTCAGAACAAAACAGATCATGATAAAGTCCTTATCCTTCCAGCTCTCAAACCAGCAAGTATATCTGTTTTGGTAAGACTATATTCATACTTTCATAGGTGGAGAAGAATTCATCTTCAGCAATTATTCTTACAGAAGATATCATAGGATACAGCATAAAGAGGTAATAACTCACATTCATACTGGAAAAGTAATGACTGTTAACTCACAGGAATGAGCAGTTCTTAAAAAAAAATTAAATTTTTTGGGTAACACTTGTTGTATCTTTCTGAACAGGATCCAGGTCCCCAGACACGCAGAAGCCATTCTAGGTAGAAAGGCATACCTACTCTCTGGTCAGTATTGAAATGGATGGACTTTGGATGACAGACTATTGCTCAGCTGCAATCCTACAACCCTTCTTTTAGCATAACCTATGAAAATCAAAACCCTGCATCACTAGAGCTTCTCGGGGGTTTACAATTGGGCTGAGTTCACTGAAACTAGCATTTCAAAACCTAGTTCTTCTAAAGCAAGAACTAGAAAGCATAAAGCATGCTATCAGGAGCCAAGTTCAAACCAAACAAAAGAACGTGTTCCTTCAAAGAAAAAATTACTTGGTCTGTAGAGTACACTGCCAGATGATGCTGTTGATGCAAAAAATGTACGTGTGTCCAAACCAGGAGATTGAACAAGTATTTTAAGGAGAGATCCACTGAAAATTTCCAAAATAGACATAAAGCACATCCTGCTCAGAAAACTCAAATCGAAAAACAGTATTCAAGGGAAGTATTGTATTTACTTATTCTGTTGTTAACTTTCTCTAGTTAACCACCTATGGCCATGTCAGATTCAGAATACTGGGCAAACCAGACCCCTGGTCTGGCCTGTTACAGTCATCCTCACATCCTTAAGTAAAGATCTGCCAAATACACGTGCCATTTCTCTGAGCTCCAGACTTTTAAGAATCCCGTTTGTAGTCCCCAGGGGTTGGGAGATCTAGGGGGCAGTGATACCTGGAAAGGAGTAGCTTAGTCTCTCTACAGCAGAACTGAGGCTTGACTGGCATTTGAATTGCAAGACAGTGTGGCTGGAACACACACCCTCCTAGACACACAATTCTTCAGTGTCCATATCAGACATAGAGTCTGTTGTTTTTTCCAGAACGAACTTCTGCAGATGGAAAAGTCATTTCTCTGCCCTCTTGGGCACTGAAGGACTACTGATTTGGCACACATCTAACAGGTGAATTTCACTGAGGCAGTATACCATGGAGTGTGGGTCCAAAGATGGAAACTGTATCCTGCAGTACAAACAGAATCCTGCCTTAAGAAAAGTGATAGCCATGACACTCCAAGAATCCTGCAAAGACAACCTCCAGAAGTAAAAAAGAATACAGAATCTACAAGTCCTGACTGAGCTAAGGGGAGCCTGGGCAAATCCAAGGACCAGGCAAAGAGGGAGAAAGAGAAAAGGCAAAGGAGGAGGTGAGAGAAAGTAACGTACAACTAAAGTTGGAATTCTCAGGGGGAAAAGTTAAGTTTGCAAATTTCCCTCATATGCATTTATGAAGATAAACTGTCTATTCTCGTTGCTTGTGTCATACAATCATTTGAGGTGTAAGTGTCCACCCAGACAATCTCTTCAAGGAATAAGATGCTTGAAATTATCACTAATATATCACTTGCCAAAAATTGTAAGAAAGTCAACCCTCAATAAATTATTTTTCTTGTGTTATTTTTTCCTCTTGTTTTCATACTCTTAGAGTATTTGAACAAAAATTAGTATGTATAGTCATTAGAGACTATTCGTATTATGCATCTGTGGTAGTACTAAGTACATTTTATGTACAAAAGAAGGCTTACTGTGTAACCAAAAGTACTAGAATTAAAAAGAAAGGACGTTAGACTTTGAGGAATAGATATACAGGGAATGTCTACACTTCATAGTGCAGTGACACACACGATGGCACTTAACAAATTAGCCCAAATAACAGAAGCAGCTTAGTTATTGCAATACAGAATGGCATTCCAGAACATCACATGAAAGAATATGTAAATAATCCTGGTAATTTCTCTCCTGCTGTAATATTCTCTCAATTCTGCTAGACAGTGCGGCTCATTCCTGTTATCTAGTGAAACCCAGCTTAACCTAGAGCATCTCCTCAATTGTATTTATTTTTCTCAGTATATTATTACTGCAGTAAAAACAGATGATTAATATTTCCAGTCGACTGACACTTCACAAGGCCACTAAATATCTGTGTGGAAAAAATTCAACATTACTTGAGTATACTTACTTTACTGTGGTTTTTTTTTTCCCACTTATCTTCTGGAGCTCTGTAAATGCGTAGCCCCCATATGGTTCTGTGACTTGAACAGAGAGCCTGAGGGGCTACACAGCTCCACATGGTAGCTTGTAATCATACTGTGTTATCAATCAATCCAGCTGGAAATGTCAGCAGTGCTTACTGCTTGTTCCATATTATGCTCATTTGAAGAACAATGTTTGTTTGAAAAGACGCATATTACTAAAATGTAAACAAATATAAAAAATTCTAGGAAAAACACTAGAACACTTACCATCGAACTCTGCTGGTCCTACCCCCACTATAATTATTGACATTGGAAGCTTTGAAGCCTTCAAAAAAAGAAGCAAAAGAAGTTTAACATGTTACATAACCTCTGCAAATAATATGTGAGATCTGAGAAAATCTGAATAGAAAACACGCAGAAGTTATGTGTTTTTCCACCTAAAAAGTTGAGTGGTGTAAACTGTCTGCTTAAGTGGCACAAAACTTCTTCTATGTTCCTTCTTGCATGAAGACAGAAAGGCAGATGATTGTTTTAATTTATTTTTTCCTTATAAAGTTTTGAATCACATAGATCGTAATTAAACATAACAAACTATGCTAGCATTTAATACTAATATGACAACCAAAGACAACAAATTTATATTAAAAACTTTTGTACACTGACAATAATTGCAAATGTGTACCTAATGACAGCTTGACATTTATTTAAATGTATTTTGCTGTTTCTCGATATTACATAGCTGTTTGGAACTATGTGATGCTATTTTTTACATAGATCTTATGCTAATTTTTCTCGAGAGAATAAATCACCTATTTGAGTAATATGCATCTTATATTTCTTCTACAAATGAAATTTTATTCCAGTCAGTCATCCATGCCACAAAGTAAACAAGATATCGAACTGGCTTATGGTAAGATTTTAAATTTTACTTAATCTTTTTCATTCAATGAAACCAGGCAAAGACAATATCTGGCTTTCCCTGAATAAACTCTCTGTAAAGCCTTTAAAATTACAAAGACAGTATTATAAACATTGGATTCTCCTGCCCTGATAGTAGCACCAGATATCTGCTGGTTTACATAAATAATCTGAAACTCCCTCTGTTGAGGAGGGTAACAACTGAAAAAAAAAACATCTACCAAATGTCAGGGCTGACAACTGTTCCTTAGTGAAATATTCTGCTGAACTTTTACATTTCTACAGTAACTTTAAACAAGTAGTGGCCAAAAATCATAGATGTACACTTTCTGCTAAATTAAACTCGGCTTCACTGAAGTCTGAAATCAAGTGGTTTTAGAACATATTGTTATATTTTTCTTCTGGAATATAAAAAATGTTTTTCTCCCCCATTTAAAAGGTATTCTCATTTTAGATACATCATCACCATTTCCCATTCTTCATCTGTCATAATACTACATACAAAACCAACTTTCCTTAAGCAGATTTACAGTTTAATTACTGTAGACATGCTATTGAAAACAATGAAAACATGCCATTCTGTAAATCACTATTATATGCTATATACTATACATTGACTGCAAATTCATCACAAAGTGTTACTAAATAGTCAATCTTCCAGTTAAATTTTATAGCACAGTAAAAAAATGTAATAACCCCTTGTTAGTTAAATACTAATACGCTGCTGATGATAATGGTATAAGCTGTTTGGCCACGGTCCTGGGCAAACCGCTCTAGTTAGCCCTCCTTGAGCAGGGGGCTTGGACAAGATGACATCCAGAGGTCCCTTCCAACATCAACCAGTCTGTGATTCTGTGATTCTGTGATTAAGGGCCACAAGTACAGTGTAACTGTAACCGAATTACAGTGCTCAGCTCCTGTTTTTCAGATGTTTTCTAGACTCTTACTGCCTGATTGTAAAGAGAACATCCTTTAAAGACATTCCTACTCACACAGACACAGTATTATGTGACACAATGTATATGAAACAGTAAGTGGCAAGGACAGCATACACACAAAAGGTTAAACTTTTGCATACAAACCCAAATAGTGGCATTTCCTGAATGACAGCATAACCTTTAAAGAGTTTGGTAAAACAGAATGTGTCTGACATATGTGTTGTAATGAGAAAGATGCCTAAAAGCATAATTAGTGTTAAAAAAAGAAATACACTCTTCATGAGTTTTATGCATATCAAGTTGCACTGAACATCACTGCCCTTTTTATTACTTTGGATATTATTATGACTGAAAAAACCACTATTGAATAGCATTTAATAAGTTCTGTCATGGCACACTGTGCTCACATTCAAAAAGTATACAGAAAAATGAATGCATCTTCATAAAAAGGAAAGAAGGCAAATATTCCCAAACTTCCACTCATTTTAAGTTAACAACACATCTGCTGTATTTCCACGCAGTTGCAGACTAACAGCTATTATTCCTGGAAATGAACTATTACTGGAAACAAAGTTTTTCTGTATGTCTTAGTGGCAAATTACTTAATCTAACAAAATATCAACCAACTAGACTTGCTGGTCTTTTACGGACTTCAAATTGAGGGATGTGTAAAATCAAGAGCTGCTCTTTTTTCTCCACGAAGCCTTTTTATCACCTAAAAGAAGGTTCTACACTTCTAGGCTAGACTAGAGGATGAACATCCAAGCTAAAAGCTTGTTTTTCTACTTTAAAAGTGAGAGTCAGTTTATCGTATTTTAATATTGAAGGCTGGAGGAGTAGAGGAAGCAAACTGGTACCTTCAAACACAGCTGTAGCTTTGGGTGTAAAAACTTACCGGGGGGGCTGTCAGAGTCCTTATTAACACACACTCTGTTTACATGCTGCTGGCTAGAACTTGAGGGCATCTTGCTCTCCAGTGAAAGGCAGAACATTTCAGCAATATTTTCATGTGCACTCTACAAACTGGAACGGTTTGAATCTCTACAGGAGGTAATGAAAGTCGGCCTTCGAAAATATGTCACCTAATTCTACAATACTCATTTTGACATGATGCTTAATTATTTTAACATAGGCTTTTCACTTACCACTTCACTAGTAACTAGATTCAGTGTGGTATGCTAAAAAATACTAGTATAGATCTTTTCAAACCTGTCTGAACGCTGTTTCTGTGTACTTTCACCTGACATTCCCTAGGGGCAAAAGAAAAATGGAACCTGTTCATAATACAGAATATTAATTATAAGCACAGCAGTTTTGAAGATAAAAATATTGAAAATAATGCAGAAACTGGGAAACAATTAAGAATTTTTTTAATTTCAGGAAATCAGATGACTGGTATGCTTGCCATTTTGGATCAGAAAGTTTGGAGCAGGTTTTAAAAAGCAGAGAGGTTGAGGGGTGGATCAAAGCTGTCTGTAGTTGTTAGAAAGATAAAGAACAGTTCACTATGAAAAACTGTATTGTGGGATGTGTATGAGGAAGGAGGCAGCAAGAATCAGATGATGAAAATCACAGGAACATACAGTTCATACATCACTCCCCACAGAACCCTATGTAATTAAGCTGTGATTCAACTTTTGGTTTCTTTTTGTCTTTGTGGATAATAAACTTCTGCTGTTTGGAAAAACGGTTAATTTATGGAACAAATTCAGTGCCTGAAATATTAGCTGATTAAGTTTATTGCCTAAAATATTAATTCTTAGAAACTTAATTCTTTTACATTTCAACACTTTCAGCAAAACTTACATTCACTATGGATTCTTTTGTCTGAGCCATATCAGAAATAACTCCATCTGTAACAATGAGAAGAACAAAATACTGGGAGCCATCTTTTACTGAAGCAGCATATCTAAGGAAAGAAAAAACAACATTATAAGAGTAAAAAACCCCTTTGTACAAAGGAACTAATATGAAAAAAAGCTGTATTTTAAAAATTTGACTACTGAGGACTAATAAAAACAAAGAAACATGACGCAGTAGATTTCAAAAGGAAAGACATTCATAAGATGGACAATCTACTTTTAAATGAGAACATAATATTAATAATCGGCATGTGCTGAACCAGTGAAAAACGGGAACTGTATCACTACCGAGAAGAGCACAGACAGCTTCTGCTTTACAGAATCCTGAGTAGTTAGAAAGCCTGAGTTATTTAACAGTTATTACCTCTGGGGAACACAGTTTGGTATGAAGGGAATATATTACTGTAGTGGAGGGATTTATAGCACAAATAAAATTTATCAGGAATCAGGATGTTGCATAAATATTACATTAATTTTTTTTGGTCTTACAAAATCAAGTTACTTACTGTTGACCACGCTAGCACATTTATACTTCCCACTTAAGTGCACATTTGTAAAATGGCTGAACATGCATCCTGCAAACTTGGCTTAGTTATTCATCTCTTTGCACCACCCACAAATGTGCTTTCAAGACTCAAGCTTCACCCTATGCTGTACACAAATACAAGACAAAACATATCCAGTGCCATTCCAGTCCTGCCTCAGAGGAAGGACTCAAGAAGCAGCTGCTCTTTGAAAATGAGCAGCTTTTGAAGATTTTGAAAGTCCTGAAAGACAGTGAGTCTGTAGAAGCCCGCTGAACAATATGGCCTGCATGCCAGAAACTAAGACTTCAGTTCATTTATCTTCAACTCCCAAGGGTCGGAGTGTCCTATATAGTTAAAAACTTTTTCTGTGTGGAGCCGGCTGCTCCACTTGCTGCTTCACATGACAGCAGCCAATATAGTTACTACTTTTATGAAGACTCTTGGTGCTGTGAAGGAGTCAAACAGAACTTTTATTACAAAGTGGCAATGAGTAGTATGGAGAGCAGGACAAAAAAAAAAAATCTTAGTCTCCGTATGAACACTGTGGAATATATGCCCAAGTACAGAATAAGACTGTCAAAGAACTCACTATCTTATCAATCACTGAATATGAAAGGTCTGCATCACTGAATAGGAATTGTTCTAATGATGCTCATGATGATTGCATGTGCTTAGAAAATTCTAACTCTGATGTTACACAGTGCATTTGCAAGCGAGTATTGCCAATAAATAAGATGCTGTAACTGCAACATTTGCAAGAGTTTGGAAGAATGTATGACTCATGCAAAGCCCTTACACTCCTCCTCCTCCTCTCCCCAGGATACAGATGGGTAGAAAAGCCACGCAGACAATGAGCCTATTGAATATCTTCTATTTACATGCTGGCAGTAGGGACTGATAGTTAAATATCTAGATTAACGAGACCTACTGTGGAACACGGTTTCCCTACCATATGGAGACTTCTTTTATCTCTTTTTTTTTCCACAATGCTTACATTCTTTTCATTGATGTCTGCCGTGACAAAGGATGATGAAAGAGTAAAATAAAAATTCATTATCCTTTCTGAGCACTTAATACTGTCTCCACACCTACACTGAAGAAATGCAATAGAAATTTGGTTTATTTATATTTTTCCACAGAATAAAACATTCTGACGTCTTTTGCAGGAAAGATCTTCTATGAGGAGGGGAGGTAACAGAAGACACTAGGTAGAATCTGGTGTAGATAACTCCCTAGCTAGAGGAAGGATAATAAACTCATTATCTGCTTAAAGAACTTCTAAAGAGTTGTGAGATCACAACGGGATAGTAATATCTGTCATATTTTCCAGAGATTTCATCAGAGGCATATTTTTAAGTATGAGGGATGTGGGAAGAAGGAATTTCTTTGAGACTGAAGGTAGGTTCCAAGAGTAACTGCAGCTAGATCATAATTTCTACTACTATGTCTATAAATCAATAGAATAGCCAAGAAACTGCACACTGAAGGAAAATTTTACTGAGAGCTGGCCTGGTACATGAATTGTATTAAGGATGATCATGCATCAGAAATCTTCATGAAGATACTTAGATTTTCCACTATAACGTAGTGTGATTTGCTACCAGAAGGAGCTCCCAAAGTTTGCAACCACTTGATATTTAGACAGAAGTTCAGTGGAAGAACTACATATGATGGTGACAGGCTTCTGTGATTCTGCAAAAGCTGACAAGTACTCCTGAGAAACAACTGGTAAGAAAAGGAACTCGATTTATGCCAATGCTTTGATGGTACTAAATAATGAATTTCAATTTTAGCAATGACCAGGAGGCTTGAGGTTAATTGTCAAATCCTGAACCCGCCAGCTCAGCTGATACAACAGTTCTAAAGAAGAAGAAAGAGCGAGAAAAGTCAATTGGATCGATTTCCAGTTAACATGGCTAATGCAGACACAGAATGCCACATGCATGGAATTCAGCTGTCATAAGGATTGGCATGTTTCCTCACAGTCTGAAAACTGCTACCGGAGAGAACCTGTCAAAGGGAAGATTAAAAGGAGACAGCTAGTTGCTGAAGAGAAGCAATTGAATATACATGTACACAATTTGAATTGTATGATTCAAAGATGGAACAACTAATCCTAATGATAAATAATTGAAACCAACTATCTAGCCATGCTGGGGTGCACAGAAAATTCTTTGCACCATAGAATTAGCAAATTATTTTTCACTAGGCCGTAGAACTAACAACAGCAAGAACAGATAGTAAATAAATATTTCTTGCTACAACAACTATTTTGCAAGCTCATAAATAAACATTAACAGTACAATGATTTACACATCCCTACTGTTTTATTTTATAAACATTAGCTCTTTCTCTGTATCCATAAATAAAATAAAATCTGTTCAGGTAGTTACTCAGCTAAATTATCTGAGCTATATCACTTTTCCTATACCAACACATGGAGGGATACCGTAAGTCAAAATTTTCTCTGCCAAAATAAGGCAAATTATCTTCCTTAAGAAAATTCTACAATCACAAGAAGGGTTTTGCTTTGAGAAGTTAGATGAGGTGTTTCATAACAGCACTGTGGCTCCCCAGCGGTGGCTGCTGCACTATTGCCTTAACAGTACCACTACCAGCTGGGAGCTGTTGCCACAGAGAGACTTAGAAAATTGTGTTGACCTTTTGGACATTTTGAGATTAGACGAACTACACATGCATTAAAAAACTGTATTTTATAAATTTTTTGATAGATTTATGGCTTTTCTGTAAAGCAAAAATTCTGTGCTCCAAAGGACAAAAAAGGAACATGGCAGAATGATCTCACAAAAGTCTTCTGCCATTATGATTCCTCCTAAGATTTTAACACAGGGTGGATCAACTGGATCACTTGTATTTATTTTTAATCAGTGATGAAATTCTGCATAATACTAGTACATGGTCTTCTAATCTATTCAAAAGTACAAGTTAATCACGTTAAACAGAATAAACAAAACAACTATAAATACCTTTTTCAATGTTTAGCAACTGTTGGCCTTTTATATATGATAGTTATACTGACAATAAGAAGTTTCTGAGAAGTACCCGCTGGGATGCTTACCTGGCTACATGATTAATTACAGGGGCAAAGTTTGTTGGTCCATAAAGCTGTACAGATTTTAGACTCCTGTAATATGCCTCCATTACACCATCAATTCCATGACAGTATGGATTTTGAGGGTTTCCATTCTAATGAAAACAAGAGACAATTAATCACTAAAAGTAATTATGAAGCAAAAATCATGTAGGTTAGTGAACACTACCCACTGTACATTTCTAAATGGCAAAGACCTAAGCATTCTAGGATCTCTGCAGAGAGAGTTTACTACAAATGCTTAACGTGAGTGTCATGGCTGGTTGTGAGTGTTAACTGCCTAGGGAAGGAGATTCTAGCAGCCTCAAGTAATATGCAGTCTGAATCACTGGAACTGGTTCCTAGACATAAATACCATCTTAACTGGAATTGAACAGTCTTTCTTACATGCAACAGTAACAGGCATTTCCCTGTGTGGATTTAAGGTATGAATTACAGGGCAGACGTAAAACTGGAATCATGCTTAGGAACACAGTTCTGACTTAATGATTTCTTATTTTAAAAATGTGAAAAAAGAAACGGTAGCCAGAGCCTGATGTTCATACACTATGTAAGTATAAGGTAAACTATAAACTCTTCATTGTTTTGGTACACTGTTCTCCATTGGAAAACTGTTTTTCAGCCTGGTATAAACAGATGAAGAAAGCATCTTATTCTTTGGGAACCCACTGAAATGGCTGAGACTGTAAATTCTTTGGGTATATATTTTACTCCACAATGACACTATAATGAGGACACATATTTAGAGATGACAATACAAACATATAAACTAAATCTCAGATTAATGACCCATGTCAAGCCAGACAAATGACCCACGTAAGACTTCAAAACCTTTCAAATCACTTTACTCTCCTTCATGTGCCAACACCTCATCAGTTTAATGTGCCAGTATCTCATTCTGAGGTAGAGTATATCTCCCTGAGAATCTAGAAAAGCACAGGAGATTTTTCACGGAATTGATCTGGAATGTTAAGAAAGAATACTGAAAACACTGCTTAGCATTAAATGGGAGACACTTAAATATGTTTATATATGGAGGAAGGAAAAAAAGGCTGTTTTTTCCTCTGTAAAAGCACTGTAATGCCTCATGAATTAACTGAATTAATTATTTTAGAAACAACTTTTAAAACTGAAAGTAGCCAGGAATAAGTCCACTGTTTTAATATCCTTAAGATTATATGTACATTAGAACCTGCTATATGGAAGTCCAAAGAAAGTTGGTGACTCAAATGAACATCTGCAATTGCACCTATTTAAATTACTATCCATGCTGAAAACCTTTCCTTGAGATAAGACATGTGGCATTGTTTTCTAGCACAGGCTAAGAGAAGAAATACACATCTACAATCACCAGTCTTCTGCCACGTCTTTGCTGCTATCTAATTAAAACTCTCCTGATAAACCTACACTTGCTGTAATTCCGATAACTTTATCCTACTCACAGAAAAACAAAAAAACTCAAAAGTAGAGAAACATCCACACTAATCACAAGCATCATTATAACACACCAACCTTTCTGAGAAATCGTGTTAGATTTTAGTTTTGTAATTTAACTGGCACATAGATCAGTCTCAGATTTGTTTTGCTACCTCAGCTTATAGTCCACTTAGTTATCTCTGTCTCTAAACTAGCAGCCTGTAAAAGATAAAGAGATCCCAGAAAATGAGAGAGAACAATAACAATAATAATGAAAGATTATCTTGGATCATGATTCACTTGCTTCTTAAGATAGATTAGCTTCAATCTAAAGTCTTTCAAGCATCTGTTCCTCATGCTTCTACAGCTGAGGTTAAAGATGATTACTTTTCTTTGGCCTACAGGGACTTCTTCACTCTGGATTTCTGTCAAGAAGTTCACTATGATGAAAAATTTTGAAATAAGCTTTTAGACAGAAGAATTAGCACATTTTCTGTACTTTACCTGTCCAGTGATTGCTTAAGACTGCAACCTTAATTTCCTAAATTCTGTTGTAGTAAAGAGATTCAAACAATGTATGAATATTTATTTACTTACCAGTGCAAATTCATGTGATACTCTTCCATCTGGAGGCAGTCTGGCTCCAAAGCCTAGAGCTGGGAACATTTTATCACTATCATAGTCCTGAATTATTTCACCTACTGCTTTCAGGGCCATGCCATAAGCATTCAGCTGATAGGGATTCATGTAGTGCAGTGAAGTAGGCTGTGAAGGGTTACCTGTAGAAACACGGATCAGATATACTTTAAAACTGAATCACTTCAAATTTTTTCTCTTAAAAATAATAGAAATCTAAGAAAGCAGAAATTGAAAAGATCATGAAAAGAAAACGGAACTTATTTCCTGTATACATAACTGTGGTTATAGCAGGTAAAAATGTAATGTTATGTATATATTTTAATAGATTAACAGTAGTAGCTGTAAACCTTTCAGCATCGAATAGGTAGGAAGAAACTGTGATTAGACTTGTAAATTTGTGTCATTTTATAATATGATACACACTTTTAAGATGAAATTTACAAAAGTATTTTGACGTTCTGAACGCAGCTTTGGAGGAGGATCAACTTATCTCTGCTTCACCCCGCTTCAGCCTTGCTCCACCTGAAACTCCTTTCTTTTGCCCCTCTTAATGGGGTCTTCCAAGTTAGCCAGTTTTCTCCCAGCAATAATAAAGAAGCAAACAAACAAAAATAAATCAGAAAGTACACAAATATTTGCAAATTGCTCTTATTTACTAAATTTTACATGTAGTTTCTTCATTTTACCTATTCTGTTTGCCCTGCTTGGGGCCTCTAGTCTGTTGCTCAGCAAAATGGAACCCTGATTCCGCGTGGTGCCATGCATACAGACTATCAATAACACAATGAAGTTAAGCAGAATACTGATATAGATACATACACACACACATATGTACACTTCAAACTGAACACAGCATATACATACACAAGATGTTTATTCTTACCATTTGAGGCTGTGAAATCAATAGCTACTGTGAAATTGATTTGGGTTCTGTAGAAAAAGCAAATACAAATCTTATTAATAGTTTTACTGTCATGTGGAAAGGCAAACAAGAGATGATAATGTTGTTTGTGGACAAACTCTGGGACAATGACTTTCTAATACAGGAAATAAACACTGAAAATACTCTTTTATAAGTTCCAGCCAAGTGCTACACAACACTGTTTTATTAACACACTGCAAACAGTTACTTTACTCTGTCTTTCCTCTTTTCATTATTTATGAAAAATCCTGAATCGTTCATAAGGTTATTAAGATCTACAAACATTATTAATTCATTTTCAACAGCAATACTGATATTTCCTTGGACATATTTTAGCCCTAGTCATGGAAGACTTTGACAAGAGAAGTAGGGTTTTACTAATCTGCTCCTTTCCTTAACACTAAAACTGTGTCTTCATTCAGAACATATTTGAAATCATACTATCCATAAAATGTTTGGACAGGATATTATAGGTTTTGGCAGTGGATTTCATTCATGTGGACACAGTCAATACTTGGAGTGAGCATATCAAGGTAATTCTTGGAAGACAAAAGTAAAATCTGGAAGCAGGAGTATTTAGCAGTAGCTGCATAAAGCCATTATCATGCATAGATCAATTGTTAGCATAGAGTTACAGTCAGAAAAATTAACCATTAATAGACTTTTACAGGGTGACAATCCAATTAAATGCAGTTCTGTTCCACAACTTCCTTCAGGATGAAATACTGTCATTCTGGAGATAATCTCTTAGCTAGTAAGACTCTATCAGGAAAAAGAGTTTGTATGAATTTGAAAATTGACTTTTTGCTCTGATCAAGTATTTTACATCTTCCTTCAAATTTCTGTCTCAGTGTGTGCAACTGTGAATTTAATGACCAAATTAGCAAAGATTAAACCTCTTTGAAAGTTAATAAACAGACTTAACTCATGCACGTTTAGACTGAACACCAACAATTTGACACCTGGCTTTGCAGTAGTCGTTTTACTGCTTAAATAACCTGATGTGCCCAGAGAAAATACTATTTATTTCATAAAAAGCTGGGTATGAAAAAACATTTTATCATATTGATCAAGGCTAACACAAACCAAGCTAGGTTACGGACAGTATCAAGAGGAATCATGCAGTTCCATGGAACTTGGTCAGCCCAGAATACATCTAAAACTGCTGTGGCCTCTATATGACTTGAACAGAAAAACAGCGAAAGCTGCTTCAATCTCCGAAAACTTCAGAGACCTAAGATTTATGAGAGAAGTTTTCTGCCAATACTTCTGCATTCTGCTTTATGCAGTTTCACCGAAAAATATTTTAATGTCATGAAAAGTCAGATCTTGTTTGATCTGTACGCGAAATTCAGGCCCTGTGGCTTCTTAATCACAATGCCCTTCTGCACTGTCAGTTAGTTGTAAGAATAAAGATCCTAAAAAGTGCATATCAACTACTTTTCTAACACCATCACTATAGTGTGCAGAAAAGCTGTCTTCCTCAGATAAGAACAGGTTAGGAAAAAGAGCAACAAAAAAGTCTAATATAACACCATTTCTAGTTTTATGCTTAGAGTCCTTACTGGAACTGCCAAGCAAAACTGCTTTGGGGCTATAATCACTCTGTACTTAAAATTTAAGGGCTTTGGTGTGGTGCAATGTTTGAAGAGTAGAACAAGACTTCTCCAAGCACTACATGTCAGGTACGTCAAGAACAGAAATCTTTCAGTGTGCTGAAGAATGTGCCACTGAGGAAAAAGAACCTCAAACAGCATTTCCTCTGTGTAAGAACAGCAAAACTTATTTGTAAACTCATTTCCTGGATCAGCTATTCTGATCCCATTGGTAAAAAGAAATAGAGTTTTGTAGATTTTGAATTCAAGACAGAAACAAGAGAAAGCACAGTAAAAGAAGATTACAAAGGAAAACTGCTAGTAAAAGAAAAAAATATGGAAACTACATTTAATGGCAAAAAGAACAAAGCCAATTTTCATGTGGCTACAGGTAGTGACTGACAGCATCAGTTTCTGAAGTATTCCTCAAAGCGGTGTATCTCTGTTAAAGTATACTGCTCTGGACAACAGAAACCCATCTGGTAAACTAGAAAAACTCTCTCTCTCATTTACAATCCAACATAATCTGGACTATGACTTCTGTCCAAGCAGAAAAGTATATGTATGACAGTGTCTGCCAATTTGACAACTATAAAAGTTGTGACATAAAATAAGATCAAATCTGATATCTACACCTCTAGAATTTGTTCCCATCTGTATGTACATTTCCAAGACACTGCTACAGAAAAACATACAAGAACTTAAACCAATTACTTAATTTCAACCATTTATAGATGACTGTATATAGATTAGAATTCAGTTTCCTAAATATAGGCTCCTAATATTATTTTAAAGCCTGCAGGGTACTTACTACACCATGGAAATTTTTGGGCATCTAAAATGGCATTAAATGCCTATGTAGTTCAGGAAACTGGATCCCACTCAATGCAGCTGTCACTTTGTGTTATGGATTCATGACCACAGAGAACATCATTGGTGTCTTGCAGAGGACCAGGAAAGCTAGAACAAACTCTGTTAGAGCAAACCTGCAGTGTGATCGCCCTGTGTTTTCAATAACCATTTTGTTACATATATCATAAAACACGCACATGGAGAAAAGGAGGCTGAGGGGAGACCTTATCGCTCTCTACAGCTACCTGAAAGGAGGTTGTAGTGAGGTGGGTGTCGGTCTCTTCTCCCAAGTAACAAGAGATAGGACAGAGGAAATGGCCTCAAGTTGTGCCATGAGAGGTTTAGATCGGATATGAGGAAACGTTTCTTCACCACAAGGGTTGTCAAGCATTGGAACAAGCTGCCCAGGGAAGTGGTTGAGTCACCATCCCTGGAGGTATTTAGAAGATGTGTAGATGTGGCACTTAGGGACATGGTTTAGTGGTGGACTTGGCAGTGTTAGGTTTAGGGTTGGACTCAGTGATCTTAAAGGTCTTTTCCAACCTAAATAATGCTATGATTCTATATCAGAAAGATCCTTCTGAATATGATCTCATGGAAAAGAGACATAGACGTCTAAGTTACACAAGGCACCAGTGTCCTCTGAGGAAAGGAATAATAAATTGCAAAAAGGTATAAAATACAGGGCAACCCTTGTAGTCAAAATTATCAAAATGTGATTAAATCTTTTTTGAACACAAACCTGGGTCTGTCAAGCTCAAACAAACAATTCAACTTCAAATTAGTACCACTGGATAAAATATTTTCAAAAGCAGCTGTAATATTGTGAACATGTGTCTTTTGTGTGAAAGATTATTATGAAAAGGTATTAATTTCTCTACTGTTTCAACAAGACCGAAAAAGTTAACCAGCCATATCTAAAAATTAATCCAGGAATGCTAATTTAGAAGCTGTGCATCATGAAAACATTGGATACAACTACTTTGGAAGCAAATGGGATGACTGGAAAATTTATATGGATGACGTTTTAAGAAGTATTTTCATGGTAACACGTTATCCTGGAATCAAATTAGATGTAATGAATATACCTGAAAGTCTACTGGCCTGTTTTTAGTTCTACTACATATTTCATTTCTTTTTAACAGGCTAATTCTCAGGTTGTATTAAGTGCATATTATTAGGTTACTGTTATTAACATATTAACCTTCATCAACAATAACATATTTTTAATGAGATTATGGATTAATGTATTTTGTGTAAGGGACATTAGCTGAAAAATCATTAATTCAGAATAAGGTCAAAATTCTAAAAAGCATATAAAATTGAAGTCTTTGAGACAAATTCAGGTGCCCGATTAAATGATGCAAATTTTTAAACACATCAAACCAACAAAATCTATTGTTTCTGACTAGGGAATTCTTTGGCTAAGGCTATGTCCATGCTTTCCCAGCTCTACAGTTCTCCAAGGAGCTACATTAAAAGCTCATGACACCTGCTGCGTCAGTGATGCTGCCAGGTCATGAGGCTTTTGCACGAGAGCTGCTAAAACATTGATACATGGCTAGGAAGGCTGAGTTGCTGAATGTCCCGTCCCAAGGGAGAACTCAGGTAGAATATCCACTCACAGCAATGTGCCTTATGGATTCAGAGCTGGATAGATCACTACTACTCTGCCAGAATTTAGTTAGCATAGAAAACCACGATCTATTTGATACCTGGACAGGTGATTTTACCCTATACTACCACAAGAAATGAAGAAAGTATCCTAAAAGGAACAGTTATCTTCACCTCACAACCACAGAGCATCCATTTTGTTTGTTTCTTTGGGAGAGGAAGGTGAAACCTTTAACAAGAGTTCTGTCAGCACTGATACACATAAGGGAACAAATTAAGCCTGGGTGCAGCTTTTGACTAGGCTTGCTAACATTTGTAATGATTAGGTTCTTTTTAAATAGTACATTGGAAGAAAACATGAATTTCCCCCTGTGGCTTCAGAGTGACAACCAGCTGGTCTGTTAGCAGGGGGGTGTTGTAGAAGGTCTGAGGACCACTTACTGCGCAGAACTCTACAACGGAGCTAATGCAGTTACTAACACTACCAAGAGGCTGTATCCTCTCCATGGCATTTAAGTCCCCAGTGACAGTAATTTTAATAATTTCCCCTTTGCAGATGCTTGTTTGGCCAAATGCAGTATCAACATAAAGAAGATTTTTCTGATAAAAGCTCTACAAGATCTTCCTCTTATATAACCTTATTACTCCTTATTATTCTACAAGGATACAAAAAATATATGGTAAAGACTCCAAAATACGTAGCTATGGCAGCCCGTACGTCATAACTGTATCTCACACCAGGTCTCATCTGAACATCAAATATGCATGCCATTACATTATATGGTGTACTGGTTGGATGAAAATAGCTGTCATGAAAGAAGTTCTAAATTTCCATTTTGACCATCAATGACTCAATACAGTTCAGTTAAAAATGTATGTTCAAAGCCTTTAGAATACAAACAACACGTGGGTGTTCATTTACAAAAACATGGATGAAGGTAAGGCTTTAAACATGATGGGAAGAAAATATTTCCTCTTGCCTTCCACTAATATGGGACAGAAGAGATTACTTAGCATTTTTTAGTTGCAAAAGGATTCAGCTCCTGAATTTTATTGATTTACAAATGCCTAGAGTAACCTGTCAAATCACTCCCTATTCTAGTAAGTCAAACAGGCTAGAAACTTCTGCACCGAAATATCCTTTCTGTCCTCTAAGTCTTGCAGCTTTTTGTCTCTCTTCCAGACAAAACCAGAGCAGACTATAAACTAACAGTTTGACCGTCATTCCTGTAAACCAGGATAATTTCAATTGCATTCCTCTTCAAGGCCGTATCCCTTACATTCCTGAGCTTATTCATATATTTGGAAGTGTTTTGATAGGAATATGTTACTAATTGTTAAGTGGCAGGAGAAATCCAATTTTGAAATATACATTAATTTTTAGCACAATGTACCTATTTTAAATGTGGGAAAGTCAGTGTGGCAAAATGTGTGATTAAGTATCAAGATGTAAGGAAAAGTCAGCTACTAAGATGTCATCGCTTGATGTAATATTCAGATGCAAAAGACAGATCCACCTCTTTCCTACCATACTGCTATAAAATCCAGTCTTATGTAGTAAAAGGAAATTAGAATTTAGAGACAAACTTCTATTTCGTTCCTCAATGCTCTTTAAAAAAACAACAGTCATTGATGATATTTATAATGGAATATCCCAATTAAACAGATGAAGACGTAAAACATAAATGAAATCAATACTGTAATTCCAATTTGTCACAGTTAAAGCTGTCAAGATTTCCATTAAATCAGTATTAATTCTAGACACCTCGAATCAATTACATAAAAGTTCTGAACATGAAGTATTTCAAAACCATCCATTTATAGAAGAGTCAATATTGTGCCTACTGCAGAATCAGTCTTTTCTTCCCCTTGCCTAACTAAATGGAAGAACAACAGGGAACTAAAAAATAATTTTGGAGGAGATACTCAATGAGAAAACAGAGTGATTAATGACAAAATCTTCTCTTCCCCCTTCCTTCAAAATCTGTCAACTGGATGCAACTGACATGTAGTACTATTAAATGAGACAAAGGAAGGAAAAAATAGTCAAGGAATAACTCTGGTCATGTTTACAGATAACAAAACTGTATAGGTTGCACAAGGAAAGGTAACATTTATACAAGTACTTCTACAGTTTTCACTGGCATGTACATAGAAATAACTGTATGAATCACTAAACAAGATTCTATATAAAATAATCAAATGGTAAGTATACTTATACTTCAAAGCACAGAGCATTCTATTGAATCATACTCTTATCACACAAAGGAGAGGAAAAAAGCTTGAGCGGTAATTACTAGTATCACAAGTCTTCTTTGACTTGCAGTTACAGAGATATGTACGAAATGTCAGTAAGAACAACAAAGTATTATTTATATTCAGAATTCCTATTCTTCGTCTACAGAATGTAGATAATTAGGTTTATTAACTTGTATTGTAACATCTCAGTGCGAAATGTGATAAACCACCCTAAAAAGATTACATATGCACCCACTATATTATTTTCTTTCCAAATTTAGATATAAAACTTAATTCCTCAGTTCCTTATACACACTCTTCTTGTAGAGATGAATTTTGAGTGAATGGGAAATAAGATGGCTGTGGCATGTATCTACAACACACTTCAAAGAACAAATAGCTGTCCTGCTCCGGCAGGGGGATTGGACTAGATGATCCTTTGAGGTCCTTTCCAATCCCTAACATTCTGTGATTCTGTGACTAAGGGTAAAACTGTTTCTTCATGCATCTGTGTATACGTACGCTCCATTCAGTACAAACTTTTGGTAAACATAGGTGGCTGGCCGTTTTCTACTTCTGTTTAAGGCCACAACAGGAACACTCCTGAGAAAGGCTAAAGCAGTCCTAATAAAAGTGACCTATTTCTCTCAAACTCTAGGATTCTCTACTAAAACCAGAAAACTTGCACAAATCAGAAGGGCTTCACAGCTGATTGACCATGACTGTTCATACAGAAATCACATCCAGAACCTTGATGCTCCAAGTACTCTTCTGATACCTCAAGTAGCGGTCTATCTGTTCCAGTGATTCAGAGCAGGCACAACAAGCCATACTGATCATTAGAAATGGGCTCAGAAACATAGAAATAACTGGTTTCCTAACCATGGCAATCTAAGTGCTTCAGGAAGAGATTATCAAGCAAACGTGCTGATAGAATTCTCTTTACAGCACACAGAGTTAACATATTCTTCAGATGTTAAAGATGCATGTGATAGTTCAATGTGGGGGAGGGGGTTCTGGTGGTAGGAGATGGGATTTGCTCCCTGTACCACCATATCGGACTCCCATCCCCCTCGGGGTTGAGCCAATCATCGGCGCCTCTGCGAATGCCCTATTTAAGTTGGGACAAAGGAACAGAAAAGGTGCTTTTGCCCAGGAGCGAGGACAGGGGAGGAGGGCACTGCCCTCGCTCCCTGGCCCCGGCTGGGCGGCTGCCCACACCGGGCCGGCGCCATGTGCTCAAGATGGTGGCGACGGAGCTGCTTGGGGAACTCGGGGAGCACCTCGTTCCTGGGGTGCCCTCTGGGCCGAGTTCACCCAGAGAGGACTAAGACCTGACAGAAACAGCCACACAGACATCAGGTCAGTGAAGATGGAGTGGGAGGAGGTGCTGGAGCTGAGTTTCCCCTGCAACTGGTGGCGAGATGGCAGGTGGCCCCTCTGCAGCCAAGATGGGCTCAGTGGAGCAGAGACCCACTTGCGGCCCGTGGAGAAACCCACGTTGGGGAAGAGATGCCTGAGCCTGAGAGAGGTCGTGGAGCATGGGATGCACAACAAGTAACTGTTAATAATGGAGCTTGGGATGCACGACAAGGTCGTGAGGCATCTAGAGTCCATGGGACCATCCACGGCGAAGTGAGTGGCCACAACTCCCTAAGAATCTAAGACTGTGGTAAAGCCCGAACTGGAGCAATCTGATGGGGAAGGATTGTGTTCTGCGGGTAGGACTCACGCTGGAGAAGTTTGTGGAGTTTTCCTCGTGAGTAGGGGATCCATTGGAGCAAGGGAAAATGGTGTAAGGACTCCTCCTCCTTTAAGAAAGGAGTGGCAGTAACAACATGGATGAACTGACCTGCACTCCTCCATTTCCTGTCCCCCTGCACCGCGGGGGGAAGGTAGAGCCGGGAGCAAAAGGAAAGGGGGATGGGGAGCTGTTGTTTTTAAGATCTGGCCTTGTTTTCTCTTTATCCTCTCAAGTAACCGGTTTTGTTTCCCTTTATCCTTTTTAAGCAACTGTTAATAAATTGTTTTGCTTTAAGAAAGCCAAGTCTTTTTTTGCCCAGGACCATGGTTGGTGGGTGCTCCCTCTCTGTTCTTGTCTTGACCCTCAGTCCTTTTATTATAAAACCACAACAACGCAGTAGTACCTTGATAGCATGCCTGACTTATATTAGTAAGTTTTACCTTTGCTAAACTGTAACAGATTCTAATGCAGTCAACAACTGAATTAAATTCTCTCTGAGGAGAAACTATAGGATCCAAATAGTGCAAATATAGACAAGTACTCCAGCAGCAGTGTTTCCAGTTAAGTGAAGTGAAGGTAAGGATAGCAATTCTAGGAGAGCTTGAGAATTTGCAGTCCAGAAGCATCCTGGAACATACAAAGTGTAGGGGTGCTGAGTGTACTAAAAAGACTTTGAAATGCCCGAAACAGACTCACCTCAGCCCTCTACCAAATGACTCCTCTTCCCTCACAGGCTCAGGAGCCCCATTTCTGCTCAGCCTTCAGTCCCTGCCTGAGCTACATCAGAGGAACACAGGTCTCCAGCTCAGCCAAGTCCATGACTGGCCATGGACTCCATTAATCCAGATCCTGACCCACGGACTCACTTCCTGACTTGACCTCCCTGCCTTGTCCACCACAGCCCTGCTGGGCAATTGCTGGACCTGATCCTGACATGGATCTGTGGTCTGTCTTCCCAGCCTGGCCTTGGTCTGTCTGATCACCACAAACTTGCCTGATGATCTAGACCCTTAATTGAGCCTGGCCACCATCTCTAGGCCTGCCCTGCTTGCCTTGCCCATGTACTGCACAACTGGGCCCTGCCTGGTGAGACCCTGCCCTGCCAGCCATGCTACACAGCTCTGCTCCCAGCTCCCCAGCCATGCTGGGGAGGGACCACGGCTCCCTGACACAGCCCCTTCCCTCCATTAATGTGTCCCACTACTTTCACGTCTCAATGATGAGCCTATACAACTCCCTCTCAAAGTCACCGATAACCAGTCACGTATACCAGACAACATTGTAATGTCAAACAATCGAATCAAACGTTGCAGAGGCTCTGCATCCTATCCAAATGAGAAAATGTTTCTTCAGCCACCAAAGAGCAAGCAAATGAGCAAGCCAAATCACAAATTTCTCCAAAGATATTGAATAAGAATTTTAAAGAGAAAATGTCTATATTCATGTTAAAACCTTAATTAAGCATTCCCATTTTTAAGTACTATGCATAAAATATTATTTTCAGGTTTAATCTTAATAAGCCAAAAGATACAGTGTTTTGTGATTTTTTTGAATTCACTCAGTGAAAATATTTATTTTCTTGGATGGAGATGGAACAGCAGTGAATTTGGATTTTCTAACTTTAAAATTTAACTGCCTGGGAGAACTGAAAAATCAAAGAGGCTGTTAGTCCTTGAGAGAGAAAAAAAAAATTACACTCTGTAGCAGCCCACAGGTTAGAGTCAACAAATCTGGAGCACATTTCTACAACAATCCATTCTCTCTACAAGTTATCAGTTCGGTATGGAGTACAACCTCAGGCTGCACTTTTTCAAAACCTTGAATGCAAAGGTAGTGGAGATAGCTATAGAGAAACTGTCAGTAAGCTAACAGTTACGACTGGGGGAGTCATTTTAACTTAATGAACTTCAGCGATGAATGTACTAGGAATAAACCTTAAGCATATTCTCATCTGTAGGATTACTACTGTCGGGAACAAAGGCAAAGCCCTCTACTGCTACTGCCAAAACACAACACAGATTTCTTTTTCATTTCAGCTGAAGCCTGGTTGAAGACTGACACAAAAAAAGTAACTTGCTCCTTCAGGTGAGCAAGGTGATCAATGCTGTAAAATAAACGTGGAATGTATATTCATACTGTATGCCTCAAAAATCCATACTAAGTGCCTAGAAATGTGTAACAAATTATTTCTGTTTATCTTAGAGAAGAATTGTGTTCTGTTAGGGAGGTTAAGAGCCAGGAATTTCTGAAATTTGATCCCATTTCCAGGCATGTTCTAGGGTAAGCCATTTGATGCTTCTGTCTCTACTGCCCTTTTGGGAAAATGACGATAAATGAGAAAATGGACATGTTATAAATTTTACATAATTAGTATTGAAAAAATGCCTTTGAAGAGGAAAGGCTCTAAACAAATGTCAATATTAAACACACCAAAAGTCAGTGTAATCAGAAGAAATCAAACAGCATTTTACTGATTTAATGGTATATAGATAATTCCTTTTTGGTTAATCCAATTTTCACTGGTTGATCAGAGGTCATTACTCAAGCTCAGTGTTTTAGTATCAACACCAATTCTAACATTATAAGTGAAGTTATAACTTTGTTATAACTACATAACTTACATCAATAACTATCTGCAGGTTTTATGTAGGAAAGTACAGCCTCTAAAAAATGAGGAAACTATACAGGTCTTCACAAAAATTACTTAGAGTCATCATATGCAAAGTACATACCCAAATTATTAATGAATTACAATGAGACTGTGAAAATAAGAAAGGTTTGTTGCCAATCACATACCCGCCTTTAATATAGTCAAGGAATGAAACTTCTGTTTCAATTAGGAAGGAAAGTAATGTTACCTGAAAGCAAATAAAAGAGAGTCAGACATGAATTGTCATTTCTCAGCTGAACAAGTAGAGACATAAGCACAATGTTTTTGGAGCTCTATCCTTAAAACAAAATATTGTACAGTATGAGGGGAAAAAAGAAGATTTTTTTTAAAAAAAAGAAACCATTTCAACAGGCAGTTCTTGAAAGAGAAGAGACAAATTTGGAAGTCTACTACAATTGCTTTTTCTTTTTTTTTTTTTTTCAGTAGCATAGCCTTGCATATAAGACTGAAATTTCTAAGTGTCTTCCCACTGGACACAGTCATTTTAATGGTTCATCTGTTATTACAGTTGGCCCACTGGACACAGTCATTTTAATGGTTCATCTGTTATTACAGTTGGTCATCTTGTTCCTAATTACTTCAAGCAAATGTTTTCAGTGAATCTATTTTAAAAGCGGAAACAGACATCATTGTTCCAAAGTGGCCAAAGGGTTTACTTCCACACAGACAATGACTACCAATGTTCCAAGTTTTATACAGTGAATTTTAAATTTCACTACTTTGCTTTGTTTGAAACTAATAATGTATCTGAAACATTTCTGCTTAGTATGTTGGTTGTCTGTCTGAATTTAAAATGACCCCTTAAGTAATTATGAATTGAGATGGCTACTGCAGGTATATAGCACTTAAAAGCTGCAGTGAGATAGCAGTCAATGATCTATATCCACTTTACTTAAAGTTTTCCAGAAGTCAACTTCCTATTAGTGAGAATGATGGTCTTGGTGGATGGTTTGGAAATTTAGAAATCTGTGGGATAACAAATATCTTCAGTGAATGACAGGGAGAAGAAAACCAAAACTGCAGGCAAACACACAGTAAAGTGACAATTTGGAGAAGCATAAGGGAAGCCTGAAGGACTAACAGAAGGAAGGGTAAATGGGGGCAAGAACACTTGATAAAGAAAAAAAAATTACAAAACCAACAGTAGAGAACACTGGTAGAGAAGGAAAGAGGAAAGAAAATAGCTAACAACCGTTGTTTGGAAATTTCCATATAATTTGAGACAAAGGATAACAAGACACAGTTTATTTTGTCTGTCCAAACATGAGTAAAATATGTCTTTCAAGTGCAGACAGATACATATGAAGATGTTAAAATATTTAAAACCAAAATCAACAGGAAAATGTAACATGTAAACACATTTTTTGCTCTTCTGTACCCTAAGCCAGATTTCACACTGACAATTTTGAGTACACTTACTTTTTGTATTCATTTAAAATAATCACTTTACGTAAGTTTCTAACTCACTGACCTAGCATAATAGAACTTTATTTTAACACATTGAATTCTAGTAAAAGGAATATGTTGGCAAAAAGCAAATTATCTAACAAATCAGATCTTGTATGGTAAATTTTCATGGACAAGCTGCTTCTGTCTATTTTTTACAATTTAAAGCAGTACAAAATAAGTGTTTAGTTTCCTACAAATGAACAGACTGTGAGAATGACAAATCATTCCTTCAAGGCTACAGTTCAGAGCAAAAGTAGCCCTGCTGACTTCAGTGGAACTGTTCATGTGGAATAAAAAACGACATGCTTGATGCATTTTCAAAAACCATATCTTATATCTGATTAAGTTTTCCAATACACAATTCTTCAACATTTATCTTCATTTTTTGTGATGTTTTGAACATCATGAATGCTAGAACATGGAAGCTGAGAAAGTGCTGAAGGGAATTATTTGCATTGCTAGCAAATGGTTCATAAAATAGAATATGGAATATGAATGAAAGGACATTAAACTCTCAATCCAAACTATACTAACAGATGTTTCAACATAAATTTACAAAAACCTGCTGGCAATATAAAATGGTGACTCTTTTTGGTTTAGCCATGATAAGTCTACTAACTTTTCCTGATGGTAGCTCAGCAGTTACATTTAAAAAGAAAATTGACTTTTAGAAATGCAGATACATTTCAGATAAAAATTAAGTGTTCAGTTCAATAATTTCAAGGATTTGACCGAAATTTTGGTATAACTAATTTTGGAAATGGTTGGTAACTGAACAGCACACTTGGACACAACTTCTATCAGATCCTTCAAATTAAAAAAATCTGAAAATAAATGCTCTATAACAGTAAATAGTGGCCTTCACAGAAGGTTCTATTCGAATCCTATTAAATAACAAGTCAACTACACTGTGTTTCAAGAGAAAAGCATCCAGTAATATAAAATATATCTACTTACTGTTCCAGAATTAATGTACTTTTTCTTTTTTCCTTTTTTCTTTGGATTTATTACCTACAAACACAGATACAAATATTAAAGCAGCATGATTTATGATTTAACATAAAGATAAGTGTTAAGATACTTTCAATGCAGAAAGTAGTCTATTTTCAGTGGATTCTAAATTTATTCAGCATACTGTTTACTTATGCACCTCAATATATGCATATTTCAATACCGGTGAATTTATATTCATGGTACCTGCTCAGTAAGCCAGTGCTGCTATTCGCATTTGACAAAGAGAGGATTGGGGCAACAGAGGTGAGAATGTTCACTAAATCTGAGTGCTCACTGAAACACTTTGAATTTTCACAAGATTCTACATTTTTCTGCATTCCCGATTTCAGTGTTTCAGTGTACTGAGTCACCACTTCTCCATCTCACGATGCACCTCTTCACATTTCAGTTAATCTGTTTCTATCTTCTTGTCAGGATTATCTGAGAAACATGAGAGATGTTCTACTCCTAGTTTCTGTACTTGGTGCAATGACAGGATCCTAACAGGAAGAGCAACTGGGGGGACAGATCATACTGTCCTGGAATAGAAACCAGTCAGTAATTTCAGGAAAATAGCACAGACCACTACTTGACTGGCGTACAGGAGTTGTGGGGGCTCAATGCAGTCCCAATACACAAGAATTTTCATGGAACTGGACTACAAAGCATTAAATAGCTTGAATGTCTTGAACCTACAGCTATAACATTTCCCGCTGTAGCCACCAATAAAAATTGTCTCCCTTCCAAATACCCACCCATTCAAAAGCAAGTCTCAGTCAGTTTCATTACATAGACATAAAAATGTACTCCTGCTTTTGTTCAAAATTGCGCATGAAATTGGAAGCAAAACATTATTTTGTTAATTAGGTTGATCAGCTATCTCCTATATAACTAGGAAACGGAAATCCTTGTGGCTTACTGCCAAGCTTTACTGTAAACCACTCACAGATGTTCTGTGAATGACAAGGAATGAAAACATTCCCAACTGAAATCTTAGTCATTTAACTGCAATAAAATATTTAAACAATTTTGCCTGAAAATGGGAAAAATAGTAATACATGTCTTCCAAAAATTCTCTTCGCCCTACCAAAATGAAATTACATTTACAGATCGTATTCCTTGAACAATACAGAACAGCTGTGAAATGTAAGGCAGAAACAGATAGCTATCATTTGAGATCTTCCCAAACAGGCTAAATGAGTTACTGTTTCTTTCCCTCCAGTATGCCACACAGTTATCCGCTAAGTATTCTTCAAAGCGTTTACTGCCTTACACATACATAAGCTCTTTAATACTTAAAAAAAACGAAATAACCTCTGTCCCTCCTACTAATAGTGTCTTGTCTGGTAAGTAATGGATTAAATCTGCGTAACGTTGGTTTATACAAAATGCAGTAATCCTTGTTGAACCAGAATCTTAGCCAGAAAGTGATTTCTGCTGACAATTGCCCAGAGAGGAAGATGAAGGTAACAGACTGCCTGCTTGCCCTGTGGCCCTTCATTCACAATTCTCCAGAACCCAGTGATCAGGCCTGAGTTAGCAGCATATTTCTTGCCAGCAGTCATTAAATGCCAGAAGGACATTCATCTGCATCTTCTGCTTCAGGTAACTTGACAATTGGTTTCTTAGGAATTGCTAGGAAATGCACTAGAGCTTGGAGTGAAATATTATGGGAAACAAGACATCTACTTGGTATCAAAGATTAATTAAATCACAGCTTGTCTCTCTCCTATAATTCCAGGTACTATAAATATTACAATATTTCTGTGGGTTTTTTTCTCAAATTTCAGATAACTTTATAAATAAAACCCATTTTTTAGCCTCTGAAAGCCTTCCACCTAGGAAGCTATATGAACTCCTACCTATTAAAAACAAGTCAACTGAAAACAGCTTGTTATAGCAATGTTTCTAATGTGAAAATACGGGACACCGACTCAAACACAAATTTCTCTACCTGTCTTGAGTTAATTTGTAAACGCAAAACAATTTAAAAAGAATTTGTCCAATCTCTTTTGTTCTGATATTGCACAGACTGATCAAGTAGAAGCAGTACCAAAGTACAGAGGATTGCAATGTCGGGAGGCAAATATGGGATGCTCAGGAAACGTACGCTATTGCTGGGAGTAAGATATTGATACTATATTTAAGAAACTGCAAAGTGACTTAAGATGTTATGACAGAATGTTCCTGGTAGGGTAGGAGTTACGTCAGTGATACAATAGGAGAGGACATTTTCACTGCATACAGTAATGTGTGCTGTGACACTATCCACAGGAAACTGCTGTAAATTACAGTAATTCTGGGGTTGATCTTGGATCTAAAAAAGAAGAAACCCCATGGCTTTCAGTTATCTTTGTCCTGCTTTGCACAGCAGCACCTTTGCTCATCTTCAAAAGAAAAGTGCAGCACAAAATTGGAGCACCCTCCTTCCCTACCTCGCATCAGTGCTTGCCTAAACCATCATATTTGTGATCACCTATATTAGGAATATGAAATCTCACAAAATCCTGATGTTTAACGGCAGTAGTCCAAGACCAATTAAAGGATAGCTTAAGGAATAACAAATACCTGCACACCATACAGAAAAAAAAGGCTATAGCCACATAGGCTTATCTTCTCATTATTAGCAAGAGTAACTTTCCATGAGGAAGAAAAAACACATTTCAATTCTGAGACACTGTGCATGTAAACTGTGTGATGCTGGAATTCATGGTGCAAATACAGAAGCTGACCTAAATCCTTCAAAAAGCATACCTAAACCCCAGGAGAAGGTCTTAAGTATTTATTCTGAGGGACATAAGAGGTCTTGAAATTAAACTGTCTGCCAGGATAACCATGACTACTTAGCTGGATTTGTCTCACATCTGAATCACCCTTGGGAGAATCAGAACTGAAACAAGTTCTGATCATGGCATTAAGATTACATCAATGAACATGTCGCAGACAGGCTGGTCAGGAGTTTCGCCAATCTGGACACATACGTGAGTCTAAATTCAGGAATAGGCTGTCCTACCAGAACAGACAAAGAGGGAATAGAACTGCAGTCCTCAAGACAGCTAGTCATGGAACCATCCCAAAAGCAACTACCGCCCGTATGAATCCACAGGTCACCAGGTGGCATCACATGGCAGAAGCGCCTGTATTACCTGCAGTAAAATTTGAAGGCAAATTAGACGCTAATTTGAAAGAGGAGATGCTCATACTAACAAGACTACATTAAAGGGAGATATGGTGGAAAAAGCTATTCCTGTTTTTTCAGATGGCACGTATGACCATTGTTGCTTTTGAGGAGCCTTAGATATTACTTTTCCCCAGGGAAGGTGGGAAGGGAGGGATAAGATCAAAATCTTGGCTTCTAGTAACACTGGAGATCAAGGATAGAGTCACTAAAGAAATACCAAGAAAAACATCACATACAATGTCCCAGTAGATGCTGGGAAAGACCTCCAGAATACATGAAAGAAGAAATACTTCTAGGGACTTCTAAAACAACAGGGGTGGGGTGGGGAAAGCTAAGCACCTTATTTTTACTTCAGTTCCTATACTTGGTCTGCATTATATAAGACAAGAGCTGAAAATGCTAATGCAGTAAGAGGACCCATTTTATGCTACCAGAATTCTAAAGAGCGAGAGGATTCTGTGTATGATGACATTTTCCAAGAGATGGCTGCTTTTAATTAGAATAATCCTGCTGGTAATCAGACCCAGGAATGGGTATTTTTACTGTGGTGTGATGACAGCAACCTATTGCATGAAGGTAAGAGTCAAGGTCTAACTCAAAGAGCCAGGCTTCAAGAAACAAGGCAAAATGAAGACAATTTCCAGTAGGACGCACTATCACTCTTCCTATCTTTCCCTTAGGCACTTTGGCAGTTGTATTTTCCTCGGTTATGTTCATTACTCAACTGATACAAACATCTTGTAAATTCTCTAGAGAGGAGACTATAGCCTCTTCAGTATGGAAGAAAGGAAGATACAACTAAACTCAAAACTGGACCATTCCTGTGTTTAATACTACTCATAAACTCTGAAAGGGACACAATATCTGATGTTTTATAATCAAAAGGATCTGTCAAAGAGTTATTAGACAGATAATACTGTCTGGAAAACATAAAAATACCGCATACCGAAAAAGTCTACCTATAATACACAATAATGACTCTGATCTAAAGCACTGAATATGAACTTCATACTTGAACAATTCCAAGGTTCCTCTATTCCTGGTATATAAACATCTTAGGATGATAAATACAGCACAGACCATGCCTTGCCTAAACAGTACTTTTCTTGTATTGCGTCAATGCTTGTGTCCAGAAATGAAAGACAGTAAAAATGAGAACAGAAGTGACTGAGAAAGACAGCAAAATAGTGAAGTTAAAAATAAACAAAGGCAGCTCTTTGCAAGTCTCAGTAAGTGAGGCTATGAAAGACCTACAGAGCAAAACCTACAGATTCAAAACTTCACCTTAGAGAAACCGAAAGCATCTAGCACAATCCATGCACTTTGTCTACAAGCACCTGTAAGACAGAGGGTGCTAAAAAGCTTTAACACAAATGGCTGGACATATGCATATGTGTGTGAAAATGCAATAGCATGTATTTTCACAAAAGGGAATATACAGGTGCCTGGAATACATGCATTATTTCCATGTGAAAATTGCTACTCTTGAGCCCTTGAAGGGTGCATCTCCTTATGGCAATGCTGCTCTAATTAAGCAGACCAGCTGCTCCCAAACACCACCACCACATCAGTATCACGAGACAGCTGTGGGGTTTTGTGGAAACATATCAAGAATGCCTACTATTAGAATGGTGAATTAGATCCTTAGGTGCTGTTGTGTACCCCTGACCACTAGGCTACTGCTGGGTGAAAAAAAATGGTAAAAGGAAATACAGGGCAATTACCCGTATCACCTAAATCAGACGCAATACTTCCTGGCTTTTGTACATACACACAAAACAAAACAAAAAAGGAGGCGGAACTTGAAATGCTCCATATTGTTTTACCACGGGAAAGAAATCAATTTCTTTTACAAGAATTTTACAGATGACTCCAAGTACATGATTCAATACCATGCAGATACTTGACACAGACCTAGACAAGCCAGTATGTGTACACAGCATGTATAGGTAGACTTCCTACCACTGGTCCTAAAAGGAAGATAACCATGTCACATCAGCACCAGAACTGATCACTAGGCTAAGACAGTCTAGGCAGAACTTACTAGATCAGATGCAGCCCAGCTCTAACTCACCTGCACTGCTTCTAGCTGGGGAGCACATTCACTGTATTTGAAGTTACAGTACCACACACTGTTACCTACTGAAGGTAAAGCTGCAGTGATCCAAGTTATGCATAAAAATAACGGAGACTCAAAACTGAAAAAGAAATTTCTTGGACCTATAAAAATATAAGCTGGAGTTTAACACTGCAGAATGTAATGCATTTTAGGAAGAGTCTGTACGTTGACATCTCTTCCCAGTGACAAAATACATTTTAAATCTTTTCCTCCTATTGCCTCTCCTTATTTAACACATTTTGAAATTGCATGGTACATTTCTCATTCCAGACTGAGATTCTTCTGGAATATTAATTTAAAAATGAAGTTTTAATGCATAAGTTTTAATGCTTAGACTTTTGCGGTCATTTTTTTGTGCCTAAATCTGGGATAATTTTTAAAGGGATCTTTCAGAAAAAAAAAAAAGCTAAAAATGTGTCCCTTTATGACACTTCAAATTTGTGCACCTCATATTTGTTTGCACAAACTCACTGACTGCTTCTGAGAATAAATGACAACATATTTTGGAGATTCAGTAAAATTTGATCTTGGGGAAAAAAGTTTACCTTTTTAGCAGATCCAAATTATCTCATACAAGTCTTAAACTAGGCATCTATTAGATCTGAAATAAACAAGCCTGCACAATTTTGGCCACAGGGCCCTGAGGAGAAAAGAGAAAGAAGACTAAGAGGGAATGTGGATGTAGTCTGCATTCACCTACAATACATAATAAGATCTTACCACAAGTTAGAAGTCATCTAACTATATAAAACTCTCTAATTGAAATTACAACTGCCTGTCAATCCCAGTAGCTGGCAGATGTAGGAATTCTAAATTGGAAATGAGATGCAAATTTTTAAGCAAAGATGGTAACTGACCACATGAAAAACCCTACCAATAAGTAAGCTAAATTGTCTGTCACTTGTAAGCTCTGCATCAAAACTCTAAACATTCTAAAGTCTGCACTTAAGATCAAAGGCATGTGCCTGCAGCTCATACAGGAATCACCAGATGTTCTTTGAATATGAGAAAACAGCATACACCACAAGTAAAGTTGGCAAAAGGAGAAATAAACAACAAATTCTTCATATACAAATGGAGGTAACCCAGTATTTCCTCCAAGTTATGTCACACCAATCCAGCTGCTTGAAGTGCTCTTCTTGCCCTATGACAGCCCAGTGTGCATACACATGAACACATTCTTTATAAAAGGAGAAATGTGAAATAATTCAAAAGTTTGATTTTGACAAGCACTGTGCAGATTGGACCAGTTTTCCAGGAAAAAACATTGGAAGTGTTCTTCATTTATTTCCTGAGAGTGAGTAAATACTCACAATACTTACCTCATATACGTTGAACTGAGATTGCCCTCTTGACAACTCTCTGTAACTTGTTGTGAATTCTCCAATGAAATCATGGCTGCATAGAAAAAGAGTTTTCAAATCAAATGCACAGCATTTAGTAATTTATCCATGTATTAGATAAATTTATGAAAAACGGATGCACAGCCAATATGAACTGACACCCAGGAAAGAAACAATGACAAAAGATATAATTTGCTTTTAAAAAAATAATCTTTATTTCTCCCTCTGTTGTGTGTTCACTGTATCAGTAATAAAAATTTAGAGATGAAAAGTACTAGCTTAAATCTTTCTGATGGCTTCTGCTTAATTTAGGTGCACAATGAGGACTAGGTTGTAAATTAGTGATCTGACCCAATATAAGCTTAGAGAATCTGAAAAAACAGAGTGGACTATGAAAGACTATCACCATTTTCTCACTGCTTCACCACTGGCACCACAGACTGTGAACTGTGTGTGAGACTATTTGAGAGAAAGGGAGATGCTCAGAGTGTGAAAAGAGTAACTTAAACCAGAAAAGACCAACCCTACCAATTTCTGTAATATAGCATTGAATGGTACTTTTAAGGGGAAGACCTAAAGCTTATTTCTGCTGCTATGTCTTCCCCTCTGCGAGGAGAAAAGCAATTCACTGAGGCTACGGTATTAGATGCCATTGGAAAGTAGATCTTAACCTAACATGAAAGCAGTGGTTATCAAGCTTCTCTTTTCTAAATTCTATTCCTGCTCCAAGAATACATTTGACACTCCTGTGCTGTCACCCACCTTTTGAAATCTGCTTTGTCAACTCTTAAGCAGGGGATGGCATGCTGCCAAGGAGCCACTGTGAGCAGGGTGGCCAGAGGGAAGGTAGTGGATGAAGCATCACTGAGAAAGGTGGCTGGGGTCAGGGAGCTGGGGCACAGAAACCACACGGCTGCCAGAAGTGACTGAACTGCAGGTTCGTATCTCAGACAGGTACCTGGAATGGAAGCGACTGCAGGGGCGATGCCTAACATCTGGCTACACAACTCCCAGCAGTCACAAGACCTGTTCCCATTCTCTCCTCTTCCCAGCTGAACTTTCCTTACTGCTGCTCCAACTCTCATTTTCCCCTGCTGCCTCCATCTCCTCCTGTTTTCTCAGTTATTCCCTAACAAGGCGTTGTATCTTCTCTACACTCTGCCTCCACATCTGGTGAGCTGTGAAACTATTTTTTTTACCTTCCCTTCAATGATAAACTAGAATAGAAAGTCAAAGTTTAATGACTTTGTTACTTGTAAAATTTTTTTTCAAGAAATATTGTGCACTTCTAATTAAGCTATAAATATTAAAAGAAAATTTAAATAAATCTGAATGTTGCAAGAAGAGGAAAAATGGAAACTACCCACAGTAACATGATTTTTTTTTCTTGAAATGAAAACAACAAACTCCAAATACAAATCTCACTTTCTGAAACCAGCATGAATTCACAAATACGTAAAACAAACAACTAAAATGTCCTCTCATCTTGCTAATGCACATGAAATAAGCAAATCATCCTGTAAGAAAGCTTGAGAAATAATACATGGTGAAGATATTCCTGATTACTCAGATTCAGAAAGGACCACCTTTCACAAAACACTCCCCTTCCAGTTTGGAGATCAGGAAACTGCTTCCGAGACAGACTAAGACTTTTCTTAGAAACATATTTTGGAGGTATCACTTCCTTTGATAAACCGCTCTCCAGACTGCAATGACTATTTAACCAGGGGAACAAAGCAAGCCATCCATACAGGCTACAGAACTTGAGTTCCACATGAGCAGTAGCACTTAAGGTGTATCTAACCTTAGGTAACCATGGCACTGGAGAAAAATGCACCTTGGTTAAAGAGGAACCTTTCCTTTTCATAATAGTTCTAACCTTAAATTTTCAAGTTGGCTTGTATATTTCAAAGGCAGGAATTCAAACAATAGCTGAATGACTACCTACAAACATGCTGTAGCAAACAGAGGCAACATAAGCAATTTCAGACAGGGCTGTCTCTGGGGGAAAAAAGTCTGTACTGCTTAAAAGTAATTGTTTCTTTAACTCTAAGAGACACTGGAAAAGCTCCTTTCCTTGCACCAGTATACACAGACTGACAAGAACTGAGCTAGAAAGATATAATTCCTCTGACTAATCACGTTAAAAAGGTATGGGCATATATAACCAGGCTGGAAAGATCATCAACCTGGATCTTAACACTCAGTATTCAGAGGGATGTACAGCCCTCCACTAGGTTGCCTCTGGAAGACAAGTGTCTGTCAGACATTTGCCTTTGCCAGAAGTGTAACTTGTTAAGGAAAAAAAAGGCACTGATCCCTCTCAATACTCATAATCACACTTCACCAAATGGATCTCCTTACTAGTCTCTGGATTGAGAATCCAAAGAAGTTATTCTCTTTGCCTTCCTGACACCAAATATTACTAGACTTAAAAGACTTTTGTCCATGAGTGGCATATCAGAAGACTGAATCGGAGACTCTTAACATTTAAAATAATCACTTGAACCATATCTTCCTAAATCTGCCACTTTTGGTACCATGCTTTTGCATAGTAAAGTGCTGAAAATCACTTTCAGAATTGTATTAACTTTGATTTTTTTGATGACCTAAAAAAAAAAAAAGGAGGATAGGAAAATCATGACCAGAAATATGTCAATGAGAGGGGAAAAGTGCGATAATTTAAAAATCAACTATCTAGCTGGAGAAGGAGGATGAAGATGGAGGACAAGAAATAAGGTGAGAGTGCCTAGAATCTGAAATTTACAATCTCTCCTGCAGTGTTTAGACTCTCAGATGAATGCTTCAGTGGCCTCAGGTTAGCATGGTAATATTTAGAGTCTTCAAATTCAAGAAAAAAACCACTTATTCTGCGTAACAGATCATAAATGTCAAGATTGTCAAATGGCTTTTGCACCATGTATGCTAAGTAACAATTTATCTGAAATTAGTGAAAAGGCCTTAGAAGAGAAATAAAAACATCAGAGTATTGCTGATGTGCTGATGTGAAGTTGCACATCCTCTTATTTTTTTCCTTCCATAAGACCTGTCTGCAAGTACTTCATTAATAAGGACACTCAACAACAAAAAAAAAAGTCACTCTGTTTCACACAAGTGGGCTTGTCCAAAGCAACAAAACCAACTTTTGTGACTTCTTATAGCATCAAATATTTTGGAGCAATAGAAGGTATCAATTAGAACAAGTGGCTCCCATTTTGACAATTTTTGCGCAAAAACTGGTTTGAGACAAAGAAACATTGAATAATTAATAGTGTTACAAAGGTCCTGTATTACCCTTTAGTCAAGAAATTTTAAGTGATGTTTGAAAATAAATGAGAGCTAAGAATATACAATTAATTCATGAACATGACAGTAAGAAGCTCAATCCAATGCACCCTGGTGCAGCTTTCCCAAAGCACAGATAACAGAATGGGGAAGACAACCCCAAAACTCAAGGTCAAGACCCAAGAAGTCAGAGTCAAGATAAGCAAAGATTCAGAAATCAAGTATCTGCACAGTAATGTTGCCTTCCTGATTGCAGACTCTGTATATTATACAGAGTACATTCAGTATAACTCGCTTGGCTATCTAGCAGGCTCTCTGTTGACCTTTCAAAGGTTGCTCCTGCTCAGACTGCACATCTCTGGAGCAAAGAGATTCAGCCTAGTGAGGTGATCAGCCAGCGTTACAACTGCTTGTAACCAAAGAGTCTATCAAAAACGGAAACTGATATAAACTGAGTAACAGCAGCATTGTACAAAAAAATTGACAGACTAATTCTTGAATGGGATTCACTGCAGATGCATTTGGCAATGTCAAAGTTAAATCAGGCACTTAGGTTCTTGCTGCAATCACTAGTAAGTCATAGGCACCACCAACTGGCAATTTATTCCAGTTAGGATGGGTTCAATCAGACCATTTCCCCTGTAAGATACTGAAGTAACTTAAATGATTAGTTCAATCTAGTTGTCTGATTTTTGCATTGTCTGAAGCTACATGAGATGAGTGCTGTCTCGTCTTTCTGAGGAATTTAACATGTAAGATGTCAGCGTTCTGCCTGCTTCTAAATTCAAAAAAAGTAGAAAGCAAAAGGCAAAAAATCATACAAATAAAAGAAAAAGAAATAGATGTAAATAGTAACCTTCGCTTTTTGGTTTTTAGACACTAATTTTATAAGTATTCAGAGTGGGTTGTGAGCAATAATATTTCAAGCTGTTTGGAAGAGTGTAGACACTAATGATTGCCTGAAGTCCACAGTATGTTGAAAATTTCACTCAGAATTGCAGCTATGCTATATTATTTGTCAGATTTCTTCCTTTTCTTTTTAATCATATCTCAGTTTCAGATTTTGGAAGAAATGGGACAGCACATGGGGTTTGATGCCTTAACAAAATATAATATTTATTTTTCATTAACTTGGCAATATAATTTAATTTAGCACTGTTAGATTATTTTCAAAAAATACTGTCGTTTATACACAAAAGTGTAAATACTTTACATTTTTAAAGATTTGACAAATCTAAGTGAGGAACAGAGGCTGTTAACAGAAATTCATTGTTACAGTGATGCAGTGATTTTTTTGCTAATATGGCTTTGTTAATTTACAATCCTTGTGGTTTTAATTGCCAGAATATGTTATTTTGTCCCTCCAGGGAACATCTAATCAAGAAGGATGAATTTGCACTAGCAGGTATTTATAGAGGGTAAATATGTGATAAGAATGCTTATAAATCAACAGGCTTCACGATGGAACCAAAAAGACAAAAATATAAGCTGAGAAAGCTGAAACTGGTTTTGGACCTTGCCAGTAAGGAAATGAATAGCAGCACAGGAGAAATTTACCTATTATGATTACAAGATCTATTAGGCCACAGAGGCACAATTTCATTAGCTATAATACTAAAAGTAAATTGCATTAGCAATATTAAAGAAGTTACTGTAAAATAAAAAAATTACTCTTAAAAATCCAAATGTAAGTGCACATTTATATGTTTAAAATATAAATTAAGATTAATAGGAAATAATTAAGACAGATCAACTTAAAGATGAATAGAAATTAACATATTCTTGTATTACATACAAGTTCTAGTAGCACGATCTATGAGTACAGTTTCTAAACAAAGTATTAAGATACAAGTCCAAACATTTATAAAGAACAAGAAGTATCAATTCAGTCTGATAAAAAATAATTCTATCTTGTTTGTCCAAATAAAGGACTAATAAGGCTAATTTCTTCAGAAAAAAGATATACTCAGCACAGACAGCAAGCTTGAATATTAACAGACTGCTCCTCTTGAATTCAGCAACAGAAATTCCACGTATATTCCACCATCCTCTTTCTGGCAATGGAGTTATTTAAAATCCAGGTCCTCCAACTCTAGCGTTTGCAACAACGCTTTGATGAAGACAGGCATGGAAATGAACATTCAAACCCAACTTGAAATTATGCTAATTAATAGGTAGTTTCTACCTTGCAATATCTAGGCAACCATGAAGTAGCAATTGCAGACTCAGGTATTTTATCATATTTGAAAAGCAACAGTTTATGAAGTAATGTTTTAAGCAAAAGAAAGCAGATTATAAAACGGATTGTCCCTCTCTTCATACATGTACCGTAACTGATAGAGATTCACAGAACTGATTTTACAGATCATTCCATCTTGCTTGTTCCATGTACGTTGTACGTATATACACACATCATGTTTGAAATGGGCTAATACATCAGTGTTTACCACAACTGCAATACAAAACAGAACTGTAGCACAGCAAAAACTTTTTTCCAGTAGCCGTGCCTCTAAATATTGATAAAGATCATTCTCTAGTCCTGTTCTAGTCACTATATATTTACACATTTTAAAACATGTATAAATATGCATGGATAATCCTAAAGTTTAACAACAAAAATAATGTCTTACCTTCCATCTCTATCCCAATCATACACTTCTACTTTAATTGTCCTAAAAAAATAAAAAATACAACCCTATTAAAATATAAAAATGTACCAGGATTGCCTTTATTAGTTGTATTTTAATAGCATATGGGTGCATCAATTGTGTCAAATCAGAAGGCAGAATTTCCCAGTCATTTCTCATAGGGTAGGAAATAGCAAGTCACTCAAGTTACCAAATAAACGTTCATAAATTAATAGTAAAATACAGCAGAAGCTAAGGAAACAATGAAACACATTGGAACTTATGGCAAAGGTTGTTTAGGTATATGTTATTATCCGGAAAAGGACCATCTACTGTGGGGTAATAACATCTTACAGAAAGAAGTCATACATCCATATTTGAGAAGTGCGCAGAGATTGAGAAGGTCCTCATAAAACAACATTATTGAACAGCAAAGTACAGATTGAAAGCAATGTTCACAATGCAAAGTAAAGCACATTTAAAGCAGTAAGGAATTCTAGTCCATACATTTTTGTTCTTAAATGAAAATAACAACTCCAGAATACAATAAAGCTTCAATCTAGGAGACAGTATTAATCTCTTGTAAACATTTAGCAGTGGTGACAAACAAAAACTGTGTGAGAACCACCCAAAATTTTGTGAAGGCCCTGCCTGTGACTGTAGATGAAAGAAATGAAACACTGCACTTTTCCCCTCTTTAAACTGCACCCTGCTCATCAATAGAGGCGGCAGCTGCTTGGCTATCTGACCAAAGAGGACAGAAAAGTGCAACTTTTTTTTTTTAATTCCCATAAAGCCAACGGGATAGTTGTTTAGTTCTTTCATCAGATTACACTAGATAAACATCAGATTATACAGCATTACCATCTAGAAGTATCTGGCTTCCTAAAATGAAATGGAACAAGCGGATCGTGGGGTATGGCAGGGAACACGAAGAGGCAGACAGACTCTGGATACCAGTTTTTCCCAAACTGACAGATGGCCCTGGACACTGTGGGAATACTCACCCTCCTCTTAGTGAATCAGGAGGTAGTGAGCAAGCTGGGTAATAAAGTCTGCCAGCACACAAGTACTCAGTGAAAACACTTCTTCAATAGGAGAACTAATTAGAATTTACTTCATTTAAAGCACAGTTGAAAGATAAACTAGTAGATTATTATATGCACAAAATAATACATGGATCTAAAATATTTTTTCACAGTATAAAATAAGTAATTGGCAAACTCTCAGAGAAGCGTCTCATGAAAAACGTTAAGTACATAATGGTTTCATATAGTTTTTTGAGCATGCCCCTGATGAATCTGCAATTGGCAACTGAGTGAATCGGGATACTGAGACAGGATACGAAACAGTTTAACTAAAAGCATGACCCAACAAGGAAGCTCAGGTACCTCCTATGCATTACTTCACATTTCTGATATTATACCTCTCTTATGAAGAAAGGCTGAGAGAGCCAGAGTTGTTCAGCCTGGAGAAGGCTCCAGAGAGACCTTACTGCGACCTTTCAATATATAAAGGGGGCTTATAAGAAAGATGGGGACAGACTTTTTAGTAGGGTCTGTAGTGACAGGACAAGGCAAAATGCTTTTAGACTGAAGGAGTTTAGACTGGACATAAGGAAGAAATTTTTCCCAATGAGGATGATGAGATACTGGAACAGGTTGTTCAGAGAAGCTGTGGATGCCCCATTCCTGGAAGTGTTCAAGGCCAGGTTGGATGAGGCTTTGAGCAACCTCATCTAGTGGAAGGTTTCCCTGCCCATGGCAGAGGGGTTGGACTAGATGATCTTTAAAGGTCCCTTCCAACACAAATCATTCTATGACGATACACATGGAAAAGCTGCAAATGGAAGAAGAATGTGGAGATGAACTGTTTCTTTATGAGTAAAGTGAATCTCTGCAGCCAGCTCTAATTGTTCTTGCTTCAGGGAAGAATGGGAAATAGACAAAATGTAGAAAATGAAAAATACCCACGTAAATGATGAATCTTATTTTACATACTTACTTGAAGAGTGGATTTCTTAAAATGCAAATACTACAGAGAATATCATCATCAACATCATTAACAAAACAGGAAACATATCAGGATGGAGACATAATTTTATTTATCTCCTCTTACTACAGAAAGAGTGTATATATAGGTAAATTAAAAGATCAGTAATAATGAATCCTATCCGGCCTAAAAAAAAAACTAAACATGGGATAGAAAAATAACACCTCCAGATTTCCTATATTTTAAGCAATGACTTGCTTATTTTTATTCTTCAGAACAGTTTCACATGAAATGAACTCATCAGGTCTGTAGTATTAATAGAGGGGACAGGAATCCAAGCAATTACTTTATAATTTGCTTCCACAGAAGCTGCTCCCCATTCTTCCTACGAGATACAGTTGATTACATGCTGAATAATTTTCTTAACTAGGAAGGGACTCTTTGGAGATAAAGCTGATCAGCAGCTGATATTATGTACACCAACAAATTCATGTGTAGATGTTTTTCACATTTTTTATGATATTCCAAAATAGGCAAAGGAGGAGTTGCTTTGTCTGGATGTTTCTCTTGTCAACTCAAATTTCATGGCTCTTACCACACCATTTGGTACATTTTACCCCTCTTGTGGAATTTCAGTTTGGGGTTAAGTTACCTTAGAATGAAAACTGATTAAAGTGAAAGTTGTTCTATGGAATGAAATCAAGAAGAACTCCAAACCTACTTTATCCCACCAAGTATTTGACCCTTGAAAGGAAACCATATTTAAGTTAGTAAGAAAGGCAATATCCCAGAGGCTTTTTCTCCTAGACAACCATTATTTTATGTCCAGGTTTCAAAACACGTTACTATTAGATAGACAGGACACACTAGTAAGTTAAGATTTACATAAGGTTTAGTGGGACTTAAGTTTTGAATTGTCATACAAATCTGTGTTCAAATAGCCAAATCATCTCAGAGAGAAACCTTGAATTATTAAGATAAATTCTTAAGACTATCAAAATTCTTGAGAAGAACCTTCAGACATGCAACTTCAATAAAAGCAATTCTTCCTTGAATAAAGCTTCTCTCTCCTGAAATTTATTTCATATTAAAAGAGAATTGATCACAGACCTTGAGTTTTACCTATTTTGCATGACATGCAAGATATTAAAGGCCTTTCAAATCTTCACATATTGATATTTTACCCTCTCTACATTGCTATTTTAATCTTAAAGAACACAGTTTAGAGGACTGGTTCTCTATTTTAATTGTAAGAAATCTTTAATTTAAAAAAATCAAGATTAGAGAAGGTTGGGGTTTAGGATATCTCTGTCTTAAAACTTCTGTGCAGAAAATAACTGTGTGTAAGTGCTATTTGAGAACTCATATCAAGAGAAAGAAATAAAAGAACAAAAACATTAGAGATACTAAGTACTACTGTAGTATCAAAATCCCTGAAATCCCATTCCTGTGATGGCTGAAAACATGTTGTATAATTATATAGTTTGAGAAAAATTAAGCAAACCCTGACCTTTTCACAATGAAAAAGTAGACAAGGTTCACTCAGAAGCATATACTAACTGAAGATTTACTCTCCCTAAACCAGAATGAATGTTTACTGTGATATATTCTTACTACTGACATTATTCCTGCTTTTCACATCTATCATACAACCCAGAGCACCAAAATTTGATCTGTCAAACTATCACTAACTGAAAGAGACTTCTGGGGTTTGTGTTTTTATGTATTATCATGCTGAGCTTAGGAATCTAATCCTTACCTTTAGAAAGAAGAGTTTTCAAATTAAAAAAAAAAAACAAACATTGGATGCTTTTTCTGGACTATAAGCAGATTCTAATTTGAATTAATCTGACAGCTAATGATTTCTTGATTTGAAACATGATTGTTGTGGGCAGGATTATGACTTCCATGTAGCCTTTTATTCATAAGGCATTGACTGAGCACATTACATTGAAAAACTTCAAAGTAGAATCAACATGAGAAAACAGCAGTTAACACAATTATTTGAGGCATGGTATTACACTTCCTAATTCTCTTTTGGAATGCTGGAGTTATTTCAATATGCTTCTAGCACAATATCTTTTTTAATTATTACGATAAACTTTTTTCTTTAGTAAGATAAATAGTGCAGCGACCAGAAACTAGCTTCATGAGCACTATTTTGCTTATGTATCATGCACATGAACCCATATACTAGTTAAAAACTCTATTTGATTAGAATATACACTATGAAATTGCTGCATTTTTATTGTATCTAGTTGAAAGAGTAACCAACATGGCTAACAATGACTGTATCAAGTTGTACACAAGGAGAGTATCAGCAACTTAGAACTCTTTTTCCTTCAGTTTCAATGAATGTGATATCAAGTACTGAAAGATTATCACAGATGTAATAAAACAGCTAAGATTCAGTAGTAAAGACTAAAAATTTCCATTCCCTCCAAAAATAATTAAAAAATACCACTTTCCTAGGGAAGGAAAAAAAAAATCACAAGTCAATTAGCTTTTGACTTTTTAATAAGCAGAGCTTTAAGTTTATTCCTGTGAAAGCATTCTGCTTAGCTTAGCGAATATAAGCACTTCTTACTCTGCTTCTTCTTCATATTGACTACTGAGATTCAGTCAGTTGATTCAAGAGTTGGTTTGTTTATCCCTTGACATTAGCTAGTAAATTACGAGTTCAAGGACTGTCTCCCCAGAAGATCAGGCTTTCGTGGTAACTGATTAAAATAATTTTAGTGTACACATTTCACTGAATTAACACACTCATAGAAAAACTATAAATTTGAGCAAAGTCTTACTTAATTTCCCTACATGCAGTAATATGTTCAACAAATGATTTGGCTTCTGCTGAGAGAAACATTAGTTCGTGGTTAGAAGAATGCAGTATATTAAAACTCTTCTTATTTTAATCAATAAGATAAAATACCTAACTTATATAAGGTAATAAGATATGAACATACCAGTCTCAACTCAATAAAATAAAAGTTATTTAGGAGTTAGGAGGCATTCAAACTACATTTTTTATTTTTTGCCTTTGAAATACCCAGACAAGTACATTTTGCATCTCTTGTACTTTTCTCACAGTCTGTGTAAAGCTCAACTGAACCTTAGCATATCTCTCCATCTACTATGTTCAGCTTATGCTTTATGCATATTATTAGTCTTCACATACTTTCTTCATGATTTTAAACTAAATATTACACTATACACTGCTAAAAGTATTATGACTAATTGATAAGTCTATACTTCCTCAAAGTCTTGCTAAAATATTTCCTGTACTCCAGATTTCAGGTAGCAGAGACAGATAAACTACCAGACATTTAACTGGGTACTTAACAATAACACCAGTATCTAAATGCATTTCAAAAATATGAATGGTGACAACATAACAAAAAGTCATCAACAGGGAGTTAAACATTTTTCTTATTGATATTGTGGGAAAATGACTGAAATCGATGGGGAATGGGAGAACATTGTTCCCTAGAATTCAGCTAATATTAGAGCAGCTCTGACATGAAACACAGCTGCTACTCCCAGGAACGAACAAGGCCTCAATATCCTTGAGATGGGGAGGAGAGTGATACGAAGGTATCACGGCTCATCCCTGTTATCGGGGACAAGAAACAACAAACAAGGCCCACGCAATATCCTTGAAATGGGGAGTAGAGTGACACGGAGGTATCACGGCTCATCCCTGTTATCAGGGATGAGAGGCGCCTGGTAAAGATAACCATAAAAATGCCATCGAGGAAGTGAACCACAACCGCTGTCTCAGCAGTGATGGCAAAATTGTGCCCTTCAGCTACTAAATCACACCCCCACCCGTCTCTGAGCTGTGACCACCCCTCAAACGAGCAATTTACACCAATCCCAATTAGTGAACACCCCTCACGAGAGAAATTTACACCAATCCTAATAAAAGTTGTGTATGACTAGAATCACTTGAGCTCCACCTAAAAGATACGAAAAGGTATAAAAATGGCAGCAAACAAAGGGGATGTTAGGGAGAAGCCCCCCACATCGGAACGTCTGGGATCAGTTGACGGGCTGGACCTCTCTTCTCCCCCCCCATAGGGACGCCTATTGGGTAAGAACTCTGAGTTATAGAATCATAGATTCATAGAATGGTTAGGGCTGGAAGGGACCTTCAAAGGTCATCTAGTCCAACCCCCCTGCAAGGAACAGGCATATCTCCAACTAGATCAGGTTGCTCAGGGCCTCATCCAACCGGGCCTTAAACGTCTCCAGGGATGGAGCACCCACCACCTCTCTGGGCAACCTGTTCCAGTGTTCTACAACTCTCATGGTAAAGAATTTTTTCCTAATATCCAACCTGAATCTACCTCCCTCTATTTTAAAACCATTACTCCTTGTCCTATCACAACTGGCCCTCCTGAACAGCCTCTCCCCATCTTTCTTGTAGGCCCCCTTGAGGTACTGGAAGACCGCTATAAGGTCACCCCGGAGCCTCCTCTTCTCCAGGCTGAACAGCCCCAACTCTTTCAGCCTGTCCTCATAGGAAAGGTGCTCCAGCCCTCTTATCATCTTCGTGGCCCTCCTCTGGACCCTCTCCAACTGGTCCATGTCCTTCTTATGTTGGGGACTCCAGAACTGGACGCAATACTCCAAGTGAGGTCTCACGAGGGCAGAGTAGAGGGGGAGAATCACCTCCCTCGACCTGCTGGCCACGCTCCTCTTGATGCAGCCAACTTATGCGCACTTACTTAATTATGCGCACTTACTTAATTACCTCTTATGCGCACTTACTTAATTACTTACTAACATCTTGCTAGCTATTTAATATTATCACTGATCAGTAATCGTTTTATATTATCACTGCAGTATTTCAATTAAAGTTGTTTTTGTAGTCAGTCACTATCACCGGCTATCCTCGAACCTGTATTCTGTCACAAATAAAATATATATGCATGTTTCCGGAAACTTTTGAATTATTATAAGGAGTTGGCCCATAGTACTACTAGTGACGATCCCTAATAAGTGGGCGAATCACCCTCCAACTCACTGAGCTGCCAAGAGAAGGCAGGGGGAGTCGGGCCCAAGGGTCTCGTCTAACTTGGGAGCTGGTATACTGGCCAAATTACCTCCTGTTTGTCTATTAGTGACGGATCCCACAATAAGTCAAACGAATCACCCTCCGACCTACTGAGCTGCCAAGAGAGGGCAGGGGGAGTCGGACCCAAGGGTCTCGCCTGACTTGGGAGCTGATAGACTGGTCTTTTGACCTCAAAACGTGACAGATATTGTTAGAAGTTAATGGGTCCATTTTTTAAGAAGTCTAAAAATATCCATTGTTCCTCAACCTAACTGATTTGCTTGTTATTATTGGTAAAATATTGGTTAAAAACATGGTATTATTACCACGTTTTTCAAACATGGATACTTTTGCATGGGATGACTGAAAACTTAAAATCTGACGATGATGATGATTACCTTCTCTGTTTCTTATCTAATTACATGTGTATTTTCAAAGCTTTCATTTATCAGCATCCTCTGACATTACAATGTCACCCAAGGAAGACAGGTTATCATTGTTTTTCATTGAAACATTATTAAAAAGTAATTGTGCATACTAGTGTCAGTGGTCATTCTTCAAATTAGTCTTTTCTTTCTAACTGTCTCTAACTAATCACACCATAGAGAGCAGAGAATTTTTTTCCAGAAATCACCACTAACATTTCCGACAGATCTAGCATATTGGCTTTATTCTTCTAAATTCTTTAACGTGATTAACGGTTTTGAATGCATATTATCCTTTCAAAATGCTGATTAAATAACCTAAATAATATCAGGAACTGAACTGCGTAGAAAAACTTACATATAAAAGAACACATGAGTTAGAGGGGGGGGAAAAAGTGCACGCTAAGAAAGCTTAACCAAGAGCTTACCGGTCATAGTCTCCATTACACAGTGCTCTGACAGAAATCTTGAACGCTTGCCATACTGGATTTAATGTATTTTTTACGACTTCTGTTTTGTGGCAGATTGTAAAACTGTAATAAAAAAAACCAATATACTTTGTATTTATTTACTTTTTCTCTTGTGTCATCAAACATGGAATGAAAAGAGCTATAATCTGTATTCACTCATACAATGTTCATATAAAATTTAAGATAAGGAAAAAAAGAAACGCAGCGAAATCAGAGAGAAGGGAGGACTGAAGAGGACAGACCTGTTTGAGAGAGATTACAGACTAGGATGCTAAACAACTCTAAACTTAAAATGTTTTCACCCAAAACTTCAACAAAAATTACAATCATTCAGTGAGTTATTTCAGGCAAGAGCAGTCTCCATCCCACTTGTTTAAACAGGCCTTTCACAGCCAGGAGTCAGTCACAGATCTAGACCAAAAGTAGTCTCGTAAAATTTGACTCTTGCTTAGCGATTAAGAGACTGAGCCAAGGGAGTCGTGGCTTTCTGATGCTTGTTCCCTGTTTTATGTCTATGATTTTTTTAACCAGGGCTTCCTCAGGTAAAACACATAAGCCTCTGTGAGATTCCACAGTCACCTTCTCTCAGGTGAAACACAATGAATTGTTTTAATGCATTCTGCTTTCTCTAAATGACACAAAATTAAAATATTTCTTTTGAATCTTCATCTTGGGGACTGAATTGTTCAGAAGAAAACAGAAGGCAAGGTCACTGGTGAAATCGCTACTGAAATTCTACATACAGATGTAACTGAAGTAGTCCTTTGACTAGGAATATCTTTCTTACACTCCAAAGGCTTATGTTTTTATCCTGGCTATGATTCAGAAGGCATGCCTGAAGCTAAGAGACAGAAAATGAAGCATCTTTGTGCCCACGTGTGCGGAAGTACTGTCCCACCTCCTGCTGGATTCAGGAGACCAATAAAGAATCGGTGGCTCACCACTCACCTCCTGGAAGGAGGTGGAGAAGCACGGCACTCAAGACCAAGAGAAAGTGCATACACCAGCACTCCCAGTAACGCCCAGAGAAATTCCACTAATAACCTTAATGCCATTCACAAAGGACCCATAACTCCTCCAGGCTTGCAATTTAAGGTATCCAATGTTTATTCTGGAAGCTGTTCCTATAATCTGCCTCCGAGGGAAAAAGGGCAGGGAACAGGCACACATATACACCTATACATAGGTTTATGTTAACAATTGCTCCAGTTAAGCTACTGAAACAAGTAATATCAAACACGTCTAACCTTTGGTTTGATACAACGTTCTATGTGAGGACTGTCAGTTTCCAAGAAAACTTAACCTGCCAGTAGACCCCCACATAAGGAGTATGTTGACCAGAAGTCAACATATGTCAAGTCTTAGCAGCAGAACAGGAGAGATTAATCTACTCTAACAAATTTAAGCAAAAAAGCCATTAGTAAAAAATCTTTCTATTTAAGGTATTTTTAAATTCTGTTTCCTAGAACTCAGACAAAAAGATAAAAGATATTTCCAGATTTGTAGCATAAAATGTTTTTACCTAAAGCAATTTCTAAGCATTAACATATCCTGCAGCTACAATTTCCTTTGAGAATTCTATTTAACTTAAAGGCATACTGTATCTTAGCAAAAGTAATGCTATTTAACTATTTTTATTACAGTTAATTTTCATAGTGCTCTATATTTATAGATTCAATTTTTAAAATCCCAAGTTGCAGTATTTGATCTATTTGTTTCAGTATTTTTATTCCTATACTGCATAACGTGATATACTTAAATTCAACAAACATTATAAAAGAAACATAGTTTAATCTGACAAATATTAAAAAAATTCGCAAATAAGTAAGTTGCCTACTGTTTAGCAGCAGAAATACTTAACAGGCATCTACCTGCCATCTTCATTGCTTCGATGAAATACAAGGAAAGGATCAGATTTCCCAAAGAAGTCCTTCTTGTCTAGTTTGTTCGCACAAAATTGCATTAAAACCGAATCCTGAAATAATACAGAAAAGTTACATACAGCATGCAGCTTACTACACTAAAATAATAATTAAAAAAATCATTGACTAATAACCATACAAATAGAAAACAAAATAAATGAGGGTATCTGCCTTCTAGATGCCCTCTACATATTCACATTCCTGCAATGTCCTTATAGTGCAGTTTGAATTGCTGGAATCAATAATTCCTTCATAGGGGGATGCAATGCTAAATGCCTCATTTTTTTTCCAGTATTTTCTGACATCCAAAGTTGCATTCTAAGGAAAATAGACGCATAGGCAAGGAATGCATATTAGCATTAATTTTAAAAACTCCAGTGAGATATGACTAAGCCTCATTCCTTCAGTGACTTAAACCTGCAGTTGTCTGCTCCTGCTGTCTGTAAAGCAAATGGCTTAGGAGCTTGTTATTAAGAGTCTAGAAACTTCCAGCAAATGAGCCTGGAAGATACCAAATACACCCATTCTGATGACAGATAAGGAGAAAAGTTTCTTTGCTGTGGTCAGTCAAACTGATGGTCATACACTGTCACCTCTTTGGACAGAGTCAAGGATGTGAGAAGGATTATAAATGCAAAGATAAACCTGCAGACTCACCAGCTAACTCAGGCAGGGCCTGCTGGAAAACTCCGTTCTATAAACAGGTCTACAGGTGTAACAGCAGTGAGGGGAAGACCAGAGAAACTGGGGGCTCATCACTGAGTGGGGCAGGGGACCAGGTAACAATGGAAAAGTCCATGTGTCTCACAGCCTTCTATGCCTTGGTCTTTACTGGTAAGATTTGCCTTCAAGAATCTTGGGCTCCTGAGACCCAGACCTGAGAAAGTCTGGAACAAGGACGACTTAGCCTTGACAGAGGAGAACCAGGTAAGGGAACATTTAAACAGAGTAGACATACAGAAGTCCATGGGACCTGATAGGATGCACCTGTAAATGCTGATGGAGTTGGCCAATGTCACTGTGAGGCCAATTGATTATCTTTAGAAAGTCATGATGTTCAGGAGAAGTTCCTGAGGACTGGGAGAAGGCAAATGTCACTCCTGTCTTCAAGAAACAGCAAGAAAGAAGATCCAGCCCAGTCTTTCCTCAATCCCTGAGAAGATGACAGAGCAAATAATCCTGGAAAACAGTTCCAAACACATGAAAGACAAGAAGGTGGCTGAAAGTCATCAGCATGGATTTAGAAAAGGGAAATTCATGCCTGATCAACCTGAAGCCTTCACTCCTTAAATGAGCAGCTCAGTGGATGAGCGGAGACTAGCGAATGTTGTTTATCTTGACTTAACATGGCCCTAGGCACTATCTCCCGTAATATGCTTGTTCACAAACTGATGAATTACAGACTAGGTAACATTGACAGTGAGGTGAACACAAAACTGGTGGAACTGGTGGGCTTCAAAGGACCATGATCAGTGGTACAAAATCCAGCTGGAGACAAGTCACTAGTGGTGTACCTCAGGTGTCAAAAATGGGGCCAATAATATTTAACATCTTCATTTACAACCTGGATGATAGGACAGAGTAAACCCTCAGCCAGTTTGCAAACGATACAAAACTAGAAGCAGCTGCTTATACACCAAACAGTTGTGCTGCCATTCAGAGGCACCTGTACAGGCCAGAAAAAACAAACCAACATGAACCTCATGGAGTTCAACAGAGGGAAATGTCAAGTACTGCACCCAGAGGGGAATAATCCCATGCACCAGGGCAGGCTGCAGGCCAAACAGCTGGAAAGCAGGTTTGCAGAAAAGGACTGGGAGGTCTTGGTGGACACCAACTTGACCCACGTGCCCTTGGCAGCAAAGAAGGCCGATAGCCTCCTAGGCTGCATTAGGAAGAGTGAGGACAGAAAGCTGAAGGAAGTGACTCAGCACTGGAGAAGTCACTCCTGCAGTACCGCGTTCAGTTCTGGGCTCCCCAGCACAAGAAAGACATAGATATACTGGAGCAATTTGAGCAAAAGGGTCACTAAAGTAATTAAGGGATTAGACCATCTCTCATATGAGGTAAAGCTGAGAGAGCTGGAATAATTTAGCCTGCAGAAGAGAAGGCTCAGGGGAATTTTATCAATTTGTATAAATACTTGATGGGAGAGAGTAAACAGACTCTGCTTAGTGGTATCCAGTGAAAGAACAAGTGGTAATAGGTACAAATTGAAATACAGGAAATTCCATTTAAATACAAGAAAAAACCTTTTTACCGTGGGTGTGGTGAAACACTGAAACAGTAAGACTGTGGAGTCTCCTTGGAGATGCTCAAAACCTGAATGCACAGAGCCCCAAGTAACCTACTCTGAGAAGAGCAGGAGGGTTGTTCTAGACGATATCCCAAGGTCTCTTCCAACCTCAGCAATTCAGTGATTCTAAAAATCTTCGCCATTTTAAATATGAGCTATAAAAGTTCAGAAAAAAAATCTCAGAAAAGCAGATAAGAATGAATAATATCACAAAGTTTGTGACAGCTGGTGAGAGAGCACAAGGATTATGTGAGAGTGTGCACACGAAAGAGCATGGCAGAGAACGCAAAAGAGAGTGCAAGAAGAAAGACAGTCTCAAATTCTTTACAAGTGCCCTTCAGTGACTTTGAACTAGTCATCATATACGTAAAATTTGAGTGGGGTGAATCTGGAAGAACATGAAGGCCTTGCAAGACACCTAGTATTTGTCTTCATTAAAAGAGAAGGAAAAAAAAAATCCTGTTCTGATTACAGATTTAATGACACATTTGTGACTTTTAAATCATTTGCTTCAACTGGGATACAAATGTTGGTCTTGGAGGACAAACCCAGAATATCCGGAAAAAAAATGCCTTTAGTCTCTTTTAAGGTTACAAATAAATGCTTGAGGTGATGGCAAACATCTCTTGCTTAACTTCTTATGAAACGTAGAAGCACAATTTCTGCAGGAAAGCAATTAAATGATGGACCCATCTTGCCATCTGATAAAAGTGTGAACATTTTGACCATGTACTACATTCAAAAGTTTGAGCTGATGTAAAACAGAGGGGAAAGACAGGCATTTTCCATGACTATACTTATTCATTCGTACCAGTAACACAGAAATTTCCTACTGCTAAATGGGAGTTAAATGAGACTGAGTTGGTGCACCCTATTAACATAACTGTGCAGGATCAGCAGGTTGCCCGGAAAAGACAAATTTAAGATTCGAGCCCGTGTGCTATTCAAATATACCACTATACCAATTCTGCAGAGAAACAATACAAACTTGACTAAGCTGGAAAGAAGGCACAAAATTAAGGATTTCTTTTTACTTCAAAAAATCTAATGAACTTCAGGAAATAAGACCTAAACAGATTAGCTATCCAATATACTAGTGAAAAGAGAAACATGATTATTGCATAAATATAAATAAATTAACCACTTATCATGGTATAAAAGTTAGAAGTTATACAAGAAGTGAAGCATTACTCCCTCAACAACACCAAATTACAAAAACTAAGGCCCAGAAACAAATCTTTTCAAGCCTCACGGTATTTTTGTAGGTTTATGTCTGTAATCTACTCTTCAGATCCCGTGTACATTCTCACCAAATGTCTGATACTATTGCTTTCTTCAGTTAAGAGTTGCTATCTTGTCATTGCAAACTCTTCAAAGATACACCCTACAGCCCCATCCAATATATACCATGCTTTGGTAAACTGCCCCCCTCCTCAGATTCCAACCAGTCTTTTACCACCTCGTACCTATAACCCTTCCTTATTCTTCCTTCCAGTCTCTGTTTCCCTACATTTTATGGATTGCTGCTAGCTCATTCAGTGCTGGGAAGCAACTGAGCTGACCTGGCTGCCATGTGCTTTCTGACCAGCAAGCCTCCTTCTCTACACAATCCACTTCTCCATGAACCCTAGGAGAAGGAGGAGCCATGACACTCTTAGGGAAGGTCATGACCACACCATGTCTCTCCTTTAACCAGACAAATTCCCCACTGCCCCCCGATACTACTCTGTTTTCTATTAAACAAGTAGGCATATGCCATTAATAGGCCAAGGAAGTCTTCACTTTCTTTAAAGAAAACAATTTAAACTCTTCTTTTACGGTGATTTTTCGAAATATCTCACTAGTTTTTTCCAATAAACATTACTTTCACATTTTTAAAATAATATGACTCACAGTTTTGACAGTCTGTTGCAGTGTAAATCACAAAATCATTTGCCTTTTACTTTTCAAAAAGCAATGAACACACACTTACTCGACAACAGCCCAGTTCCTCTGCTGTTACTATGACTGTTCCACATTTCTTCCCAGGAATTCCTCTGCAAGAAAACACAACCACATAACCTCAGTTCCTTAATATCATTTCTGAAAGTTACAACTGACACAGATAAGCACAAGGTAAGCTTCCAAGTCACAAAACTGATGGCATGCCATCCAGTTTCCCTTTTCTGTCATTGGTCTTGTGTAAAAAAGTTGGTTTATCCTAAGTGAATTGGTAAATTAGTTGCATACTTATTCTAACTAGCAAGAAAAAAAAATCAGTATTTTAAAGGAAATAGCATTAAAAGTTTAAATGGGATGAAATGATAATATCAGAAATTCTGTTTTCCACCCACCCATTGATGTTTTATTTACAGATAACTCTAGAGCTTACTGATTTGCAAGAAGCATCCTTTCGCAAATTTTCCTTAAACAAAATACCTAAAACATAATTAAAACTATACACTAGCCTTATTTAAAGTATTTACTCTGAAATGTTTATGGAGGCACATAATAATCTCACCATCACATCAGACATAGTAGTTACGAAATAAATTATAATTTACCCAGACATCAATTAAAAACATGCTGCTGCAACAACAGAAAGCACAAAACATATCTTTAGCATAAAGAACAACATAGGAACAGAAAAGCCACACATAATTTGATAGTCTTCAGTGTCAGCAGCCTTTTGGGGGGCAAGCGGCGAGTGGTGAGGGTGGAAGTACAAATACTTAGGTGTAACTTTTTGTATGATGCTATACTATAAATGAGAAGTTCCGCAATATCCTAATGTCCATCAGTGTGTCCAATAGCACGTATCTTGGCAATTACTTCTATGTTTTTTTCAAAACTCATACTATTGCTTATGCTCATTTTATTTCTAGTTCTTTTATTTCTTTACATCTTTCTTGAAAAATGAATTATTTAAATAAAATTACTTTCCAAGAAGACATTAAATTATATTTTCAAATTGACTGCATTGTTTAGTTTTTTCTAACAGAACTAGAGGGCACTCCTGTTCTTCTGTTATGACAAAACACTAATTGATTTACTGTTGTCTTTACTTCGATTATCAGTTTCATTAACTCTTTTTTTTACAAATTTTTTACAATGCTCTACAACTTTAAATAAGTTTAGCAAGGCTATGGTATAATAAAGAACTGGTTGGAAAGCAGTTCTTAAAAGCAGATAAAAGTTTAGAAATTATGACTAGAGGAGCAAATACTGATGTAAATTTATGCAAGCTCACTGAAACTCTTGTTTAGAAGTTGATGTTGAAGTCTATAAGGAATACATCAGGGAATGCTGCTCAGCTCAGCTGCTCATACTGCTGCAGTCATTTACCAGGAATCAGAGAGATACATGACTGCTCTCCTGGACCTCCTCAGTGCTAGATGGCAAGTCTGAATTTCACAAGGAAAACTGTGGACAGGGAAACTATTCAAGATTTTGTTGTGAAATTTTAAATGACAATTTAAATACATACAAAACTTATGGCACTCTTCCATTTAATGCAGTATGACGTAGAAACTACAAAACTTTAAGAACAAAAAGGAGAATTTTCTTCAAATAACAGAAAAAAAAGAATCTGGTCATTCCTAATGTTACATAGTATGATTCATAGTTTTATCAGCACTTTCAAATCATCTGGTTTTAAAGCTGCCACCCTTTAACAGCTCATGACTGAAAATTATCCATTTTAGCCTCTGTAGCAATGGGATATTGAAATTGAAATATCAAATTTCAAAAGATGAAAAAGCTGCATTTTTTCTTTTGAATAGTACTTGAAGCTTTAAAAACTGTTGAAAGTTGGTAATAAGAGCAGTAGTAGAAATGACTTAGTTATCAGGGTGATATTGACCTTACATGGTAAAATGTTTCACGAACAAATTACCATGACCCTGGCTTTGACAGATAACAAAGAAACAGAAATCTCAGCAGTATAAAAAAGCACAAGTTCCCAGCACCACAATTCTGTAGATTATGCCAACTCAAATAGAAGGCACCGATATCAGAATTACCATTACCTGAACCAAAATTCTTCCTATTGAAGTATTTAAGCCCAGTTAACTGTGCCATTAAGGACATATTTGAGACAGAGTCTAGGCAGTGACAGTATTTGAAGAAAAAGCATGAAATATTTCCTTTGGTATGAAAAGTCAAATAGATTTATCCCAACTCCAACAGATTATTGCGTCAGATGCGACATTGCGAAAAGTAAAACTCTGACCACCTCCTGAAGAGCTGGAGGCCTGAAATAAACTGTTGATAAGCAAGCCCCATTTCTGACCAAACAGTTGTCATTTGACAGAGAACCTTGTGCCTCCCTGCCTGAAGTTTTAACACATGGCAGTCAACACCTGCCTCTGAAATGGAGATTTGCACATGAAGACATTTATGCAGGACATACTTCAGTTCATCTTATGAACATGAAGGCCAAGGGAGGCCCAACCCCAAGAGATACATGTGTCTAGAATTATCACTCTGAAGGATGAGGGAAACTGAAGAGGTAATCCCCTGAAGATATTTGAGTGGGCATGTCATAAAAAATACAGAATTATTGACTGTTGAGTATGACACAGTAGAGTCATATCTGAAAGCACTTGGGGTAAGGTTTAGCTTGACATATCACCAAGGTTCTCAAGGACATATGCCTTATAAAAGAAGGATAATATTACCACGATGGCTGGTGAAGAGGTGAAATGCTTAAATGCTTAATCAAGATTAGCATAGAATTTCTCTACAGAACAAAAAGTTCTCATTATTCATGAACTAAAAACTCTACCAAATGACCTCTACAGTTTGTGATGCTATTAAGTATGAATTTTGTATGCTTGTCTTGAAAGTAGAAGCATGAAAAAAGTACTGGACCATTTGCAGACACTAATGGGAATTTTTAAGAGAACAAACTCTCGCAAACCATTAAGAAAAAAAATACTTAAATGTAAGATCAGCATCCTGATAAAAACTTCAGTGGTCACCAATCAGTCAAACGGAAAGACCTTTAACTAGCAATAATGTGAGAAAACAACAAAAGACTTTCAAGCTGGTCTTATCACTATATGAAAATAAATTACTTGGAGATTCAGCATTACAGACCAGTCCTTCCAACTGCCAGGGAAACGCTGACTAATATTACCTTGAAGATGAGCACGTAAGAGTTCTACCTGTTTAAATCCAGAATGCAGTGCCACTGCCCATCTTCTTCAGCTTTAAGGAATAGCTGGTATTGAGCTGCCCTGGAATTGGTTCTATAGCACTGAAGTGACAATCAGAATTTATATTCAGGAAACCAATTTCTCAGCATAGAGTCTCTCTAGAAAGTGTTACAGATCAGGTTTTGTGGAGTAACAATGAGGCAATCTGTATTGCATAACCACTGCCAACTCCACCACTCAGTGCTAGTTATCTCACACTCAAGATACAGAAAATGTGTCAGTCTAAGTGTGAATAGGGTGCAAACCGAATAAAGGAAGGTATGTCTCAGTGGGTCATACTGGTTTGAGAGCTCAGAACTTGTAGGTATTCTACAGTAAACCTCTCTTTTTAGGTTGTTTAAAATGCCTTGCTGGCAGTTGTTATGGCATAGGGTTGACCTGAGGCCTCTGATACTAAAAGCTATGGAATGAGAGATTTTAGAATCTTATCATCTTAGAACAAAGATGCCCATGGAAAGATTCCCAAAGACGTCAAAATAATTGAACAATATTTGAGGGAGCAAATAATTTGACTGTTAGAGGAACTGAACAGAAACTGTCATCAAATGAAAGGTCTTCAGCAATAGCTGCACGTCTCCAGACAGGATACAGTCTTGAGGAGTAATTATTGTCTCCTTAGAACAAACGATTTCACAATTGAGACACCACATCTGCAGCACCTAAAGAAGTTTGAAACGACACTCTGAAGACTAATTGGGCTTTAACAAAGACTGAAAAGTGGACCTTTCCAGAGCTGGTGAAAAAGTTGGAGGAAGATGACAATTCACCCGGGAATTCAAATCTGAGAGGTTAAACAGAGCCTCCAGTTTTGCAAGCTATAACTGCAATGAGGCAGAGGATGGAACAGTTTTCAGATCGTTCAGAAATGTACAGTCTTATCCCTGAATTTACAGAACCTAGCCCTCTGGCAGTCACAACCACAGACAAGAAGATACGACAGATACATAGGAAGTCTCAATGCCAGGGTTCAGGTGTTTCTCTATCAATTATGCTCACAGCAAGACAACAGAAGAAAGAACTTCCCAAAATAGGCCAGCTGGCTCCAGTACAGGCTCATTAGCAGGCAATGGCACTCAGATGTGAATAACTAGCACAGAATGCTCATTAAGCTTTGCAATATCAGCCTCCTCATTAAAGGGAATCCCTACAGGAATGCACTTAGACCCTGAAAGAAGCATTGCTCAGTTATATACATGGCTAGTATCTTCTCTCTAGGAAGACAGAACATGCAAATATCTAAATCCGAATAATGTCTGGGAAGGTGACACTCCCTTGAGAGAAAAATAAAGTTGTGTCATTTCTGCAAGCAGATACATCTGCATCTTATACTTTCATGCTAATACAATTGTGGCATGCAAGGCCAGACTGAGTAAATCTTACACGTGAAACTTGTCTTAAGAAGGCATTTAATGAATCTGGTAACCCAACAGGTCAAGAGAGTAAACATTACTGTTAAAATGTTAGATTCTCCACTTCATCTGTTTTGTATGACTGGATTTATTTTCCAAGAGAAATTACCCAGAGCAAATGTTCACCTCTGTACTTGGCCAGCCTGTAAAATAAAGTGCAACACTAAAGTACGTTCTTCAACAAAACCATGCATCGTCACAGGGATTACAGGCTAGCACACTACCACACTGAAAGCAAGTCTTCTGCAATAGACTGCATTGAATTCAAAGCCCTTCATGGTGTCAGACATAGAGAGGGAGGTTCAGGAGACATCCTCATACTTGCCAAGACCAAATACTATTAGGTTCATGCGTCAGAGGTGTAATCCACTGATGCTTTTAAGACCAGTGAAACTGCAAGACATCTATGTCATGAAGGTGAAGAAGAAAAATGTGCGTTCACCATGAAGGTTAGTAGCAAGTTATGTCTCAACCACTGCAATGATGATCCTCTAGGCTTGAAATGCTTTGCTGTCATTTTGACGAAGGACAAGAACATCCCTTTCACTGTAGGCTTTCTAAGGGAATTTTCCCTGGTGATATACAATCTGACTTGGAGTTGGCAAGCTCATGTAAGCCACAGAGCCATGAATCTTACGAGGTTTTTGTAAATGTCCAAAGTAGATAGATCTGAAGTTTAAACTTCAAGTCTTCATAATTTTCATTTTGAAAGAATGTCAGAGCTTACTTGAATGCCAATCAGAGAATGGAATTCAAGCTTCTCAAGCTGCTTAAGTACAAAAATTGCTACTTCAGTAGAGTAGCTGATTGAGACTAAAACAGCACTGGTCATTCTCTTCTTTGCACATCCACTGGCAGAGAACAAAAAAGGCAAAACTTTAATGAACTTCAAAAATAATGTGAAGAGAAAAAGCTCCCTGATCTCAAGTGACATCATAAACAACATTGAAGTCCTGTGAATGTGGACTTGTCTTTGTAAAAAGAAAGGTAAATTCAAAGCAGTAAATATCCCTAGGAACGGAAGGCATGCAATATTGTAAACTGAATTATTGTTATTTGAGTATTAAGAGACATTAAACACACATCTATAAGCAAACAATCCTGAAATGCAATACAAGGGTTTAATGAATAAAATAAGACAACAAATATCTCCTAGAAACCAATGTATCCAGACTGAACAATCAACCAGTCCAGAGTGAACAATCGACCAGGCCCAGTTGTCTAGCCACAGCGCTGTCGAAAGCACCAAAGACAAAATAAAACCTGAACACCAGGAAGAACTGATAAAGAGTCATGAATGCTTTCTCATTAACACCAACAAATATCCACATCACATATACAAAAAGGAAGGTATATTTCAAAATCTCTCATGGGGACAACTGATTTGAGTGCATTTAGTAACTGCCATACAACAGGGTATCCTTGGAAAAGCCAGACCTGAAAAATGCTTGTTTACCCAGGAAATGCTTTTGTTACACAGGCCCACAAAACTGTGAAACAATTATAGGACGTTTCTTCCATAGAATCATAGAATGGCATAGGCTGGAAGGGACCTTAGAGATCATCTAATCCAACCTCCCTGTCATGGGCAGGGACGCCTCTCAACTAGACCAGGCTACTCAAGGCTTTGCCCAGCCTGGCCTTGAACACCTCCAGGGAGGGGGCATCCACCACTTCTCTGGGCAATTTATTCCAAAGTCTTACCACCCTCGTACTGAAGAATTTCTTCCTAAGATCTAATCTAAATCTGTTGTCCTTCAACTTAAACCCATTTCCCCATGTCCTGTCAGTGGACACTCTTGTAAAAAGTCCCTCCCCAGCCTTCCTTTAGGTTCCCTTCAGGTATTGGAAGGCAGCTATTGGGTCCCCCCGAAGTCTTCTCTTTTCAAGGCTGAACAATCCCAGCTCCCGCAACCTGTCCTCATAGCAGAGGTGCTCCAGCCCCTGGATCATCTTTGTGGCCCTCCTCTGAACACGCTCCAACAGATCTATGTCTCTCTTATGGTGGGGACACCAGAACTGGACACAGTATTCGAGGTGGGGTCTCACAACAGCAGAGTAAAGGGGGAGAATCACCTCTCTTGATCTGCTGACCACACTTCTCTTGATACATTCCAGGATGCAGTCGGCCTTCTGGGCCGCACGAGTGCACTGCCGGCTCATGTTGAGCTTCTCATCTATAAACACCCCAAATTCTTCTCTTCAGGGCTACTCTCAACCCACCCTGTGCCCAGTTTGTATTTGTGCCTAGGATTGGCCCGACCCAGGTGAAGGACCTTGCATTTTGACTTGTTGAAGCTCACGCACAGTTAGCACTGGCCCATTTCTCAAGCCTGTCAAGATCCCTCTGGATGGCATCTCTTCCCTCAAGTGAGTCCATGGCACCACACAACTTGGTGTCATCGGCAAACTTACTGAGGGTGCACTCAATGCCGTCATCCATGTTGCTGACAAAGATGTTGAACAGCACTGGACCCAAAACAGACCCCTGAGGGACACCGCTTGACACTGGTCTCCATGTAGACATCACACCATTGACCACAACTCTTTGAGTGCGACATCCAGCCAGTTCTTTATCCACCGAGTGGTCCATCTGTCAAATCCATGTCTCTCCATTTTAGAGACAAGGATGTCATGTGGGACAGCGTCAAACGCCTTGCACAAGTCCAGGAAAATGACATCCGTTGCTTTACCCATGTCAACCAGCGCTGTAGCTTTGTCGTAGAAGGCCACTAAATTAGTCAGGCACGACTTGCCCCTAGTGAAGTCATGTTGGCTGTCACCAACCACTTGGTTATTTTTTATGTGCCTTAGTACAGCTGCCAGGAGAATCTGTTCCATGATTTTACCTGGCACAGAGGTAAGGCTGACTGGTCTGTAGTTTCCCGGGTTGCCCTTGGTCCCTTTTTTAAAGATGGGGGTTATGTTTGCCCTTTTCCAATCTGTAGGAACCTCACCAGACTGCCAGGACCTCTCAAATATGATGGCTAGTGGCCTAGCAACTTCAGCCGCCAGTTCCTTCAGGTCCCGTGGATGTATCTCATCAGGTCCCATGGACTTGTGCACCTTCAGGTTCTCTAGGTGTTCCTGGACCTGATCTACTCCTACCCTGGGTGGCTCTTCACTCTCCCAGACCCAGCCAACATCCTCTGTGATTTGGGTGGTGTGGTTCGAGCGGTTGCCAGTGAAGACTGAGGCCAAAAAGTTGTTGAAAATTTCAGCCTTCTCCATGTTCTCAGTAACCAGGTCAACCATATTCTTCCAGAGAGGCCCCACATTCTCTCTCGTTTTCCTTTCTTCTCTCACATACCTATAAAATCCTTTTCTGTTATTTCTAATATCGCTGGCCAGATTTGACTCTGTCAGGGCCTTAGTTTTTCTAACCTGGTCTCTGAGTACACGAGCAACTTTCTTGTACTCATCCCAGGTTACCAGTCCCTGCTTCCATACTTTGTGTAATCCCCTTTTGTATTTGATTTTAGCCAGGAGTTCTTTGTTTATCCATATAAGTCCTCTGGTGTTTTTGCCTGATTTCTTCCTTTTAGGGATGCAATGCCTTTGAACTTGGAGGAAATGATCCTTGAAAGCCAACCAGCAATCTTGGGCTCCCAGTCCCTCCAGGGCTTTATCTCATGGCACACTACCAAGGAGGTTCCCGGAGTGGCGAAAGTCAGCTCTTCTGAAATCGAGGGTTTCAAGCTTGCTGAGCTTCCCCCTCTTAGCTGCCATTAGGATCTCAAACTCCACCATTTCATGGTCACTGCAGCCAAGGCTATCCACGAGTTCAACATTACCTACCAGCCCTTCCCTATTGACGAGAACGAGGTCTAACATGGCACCTCTCCTCGTTGGTTCCTCTATCACTTGGATAAGGATCTTTTTCTTTCTCATAGCTACCTTCAAACTTTAAACTTCATCTGTTACACACTTCAGACTTCACTTAACTTGTACGAAGTGATGACCAACTGCTGAATGGATGATTTTTAATCTACATGTTTAAAATAAATTTCAGGAATTTTCTCAGAAAGAAAATGTGTAGTGTGTTGAATAATTTACCACTTTGAAGACAGAAAGAACTACAAAGACCTTCAGAAAGTCAGTAAGATTTGTCTTACTAAATACAGGTGTCTTCAAAGTCAGCACTCTTCTCTGACTAAGTCACCACTTCCAGTACTGTCAACAGACAACCAGTCAAAACAATCACTGGAGTTGCAACAGTGCAATTCGCTGTGGCAGTCAGCACGAGTTAGGCCCAGACAGTGAAAAGTTAGTCAAATTTTGTTTTAGTACAAGTAAACCAAATAGGGCCAACCTCTTGCCTGGGTCAACAGGACACATTTGTGTGCTCAAGTAGACAGTCAAACTATGCAACCAACCTGCTCTCCATCAACAACTAAATACATGTCCAGAACAAGTAGAGAGTGTGTGTCCCCATCCCACGGTGCTGAGGCTCTCCTGGGACAGCCCTGGTACGAGCTGGGCAGGTGTTTCTCTAATTGGGTTACTGGAGTTCCCTCACCTGCCTTGTACCTCTACGCTCCTTTGTTGGTGTAAAGATGAGACTTTGATGGGCTCGTGGCTCTCCTGCAATGGATCTGGAAGTAGCCAGGGCAAGGTATTATTTGGGCTCCCCCACCTGCCATTGTGTCTCTCTTCTCTTCTCTTTGCAGACAAGCTTTTTAATCACATAACCTAACACACCTCTTCTATTATACCACTTATTATACTTGTCCTATTTCCTGGACAGGTTTTTAAACGTTTAATATCCAGAATGGGATTAAGAGGAGAATTCCTCGACAAGGGTCGACCAACAGATATCATCTACCTGGACTTGTGCAAAGCTTTTGACACTGTCCCGCACGACATTCTTCTCTCTAAACTAGAGAGGCATGGGTTTGATGGATGGACCACTCGGTGGATAAGGAATTGGCTCAATGGCTGCACTCAGAGAGTAGTGGTCAACGGCTTGATGTCCAAGTGGAGACCGCTCACGAGTGGCATCCCTCAGGGGTCTGTGTTGGGCCCGGCCCTCTTCAACATCTTTGTCGGTGACGTGCACAGTGGCATGGAGTGCACCCTCAGCAAGTTCGCCGATGACACCAAGCTGTGTGGTGCCGTCGACACGCTGGAAGGGAGGGATGCCATCCAGAGGGACCTCGACAGGCTGGAGAGGTGGGCCCGTGTCAACATCATGAAGTTCAACCAGGCCAAATGCAAGGTCCTACATCTGGGTCGTGGCAATCCCATGCACAAATACAGACTGGGTGGTGAATGGATCGAGAGCAGCCCTGAGGAGAAGGACTTGGGAGTACTGGTGGACGAGAAGCTCAATATGAGCCGGCAATGTGCTCTTCCAGCCCAGAAGGCCAACCGCATCCTGGGCTGCATCAAGAGGAGAGTGGCCAGCAGGTCAAGAGAGGTGATTCTCCCCCTCTACTCTGCCCTCGTGAGATCTCAACTGGAGTACTGAGTCCAGTTCTGGAGTCCCCAACATAAGAAGGACATGGACCAGTTGGAGAAGGTCCAGAGGAGGGCCACGAAGATGATAAGAGGGCTGGAGCACCTTTCCTATGAGGACAGGCTGAAAGAGTTGGGGCTGTTCAGCCTGGAGAAGAGGAGGCTCCGGGGTGACCTTATAGCGGTCTTCCAGTACCTCAAGGGGGCCTACAAGAAAGATGGGGAGAGGCTGTTCAGGAGGGCCTGTTGTGATAGGACAAGGGGTAATGGTTTTAAAATAGAGGGAGGTAGATTCAGATTGGATATTAGGAAAAAATTTTTTACCATGAGAGTTGTAGAACACTGGAACAGGTTGCCCAGAGAGGTGGTGGATGCTCCATCCCTGGAGATGTTCAAGGCCAGGTTGGACGAGGCCCTGAGCGACCTGATCTAGCTGGACATATCCCTGTTCCTTGCAGGGGGGTTGGACTAGATGACCTTTGAAGGTCCCTTCCAGCCCTAACCATTCTATGATTCTATGATTCCAAACCATTGCTGTCTAATAACCACAATGTTTGCTGACGTTAACGATTTTGGAGAGGGACTTTTTACAAGGGTGTGTAGTGATAGGACAAGGGGCAATGGATTTAAACTGAAAGAGGGCAGATTTAGGTTAGATATAAGAAAGAAATTTTTCACTCTTAGAGTGGTGAGGCAGTGGAACAGGTTGCCCAGAGAAGTTGTGGATGCCCCATCCCTGGCAGTGTTCAAGGCCAGGTTGAATGAGGCTTTGGACAACCTGGTGTAGTGGAGGGTTTCCCTGCCCATGGCAGGGGGGTTGGAACTAGATGATCTTTAAGGTCCCTTCCAACCCTAACCATTCTATGATTCTATGATTTTGTATGATTGTATTAGAAATCTGATAATCTGAATAGATGATTCTTTATTGTTCATTTAGGCGGGTTTTTTTTCAGGAGCTAGAATACAATTCGCAGTTTCCTACTGTTCCACAGTAGTCATAATCTATTAAACAGTAATTTAACAGTTGTAATAGTGATGCAGTCAATTTCAGGGGTTTTAGGGTTGTTTTGGGGGGTTTGGGAAGTTTTTTGGGTTTTTTTACTTTTTTTTTTGTGTTCAGTTTTATACAATATTTTATTGCAGACAGCTTGTGATTAGCTACTGAAATTGAAGGACATTTTAAAAGGTTCATCTCCAAACCTAGATTGCAACAGAAAGTGATGCAGCTTTAAAGTACCTTTTTCTGGGTAGTTTTTCAAGTTATTCAAGGAAGTGATATAGAGAAGTAGTATTAATTCTAACGTTACTGTGTGCATAGGTGCATTTTTAATTTTAGATAGTATGTAAGAGTTTTCTTGAGTTACGCTGCAGATACTGAAACTTCCCTCACCCATGGAGCTGAAGAATTTATTTACCCTTAAATGAAGTAGTTCCCAGTAAGCACAGTTGCACTGATACAGAGAAGGGAAATAACAAGGAACATGTATTGGTATTAATAGAAATGTCCATGTATAGGACAATTAAGCCCTTCATTTAAAAATAAACAGTGTAAAAAGTACTGGTGTAGTCCTTCCTTGGGGAGAAAGGGTGAGGAAGGTAGGGGAGGTTGCAGGGTGGGGTTCAGGGAGGATTACTAGGGACTTGTCATAAAGACTGAGTCCGTAAATACAGTGATCAGGTGACTGAACTATACTTGGAACCCCTCAAAATTCAGCAAAAACGCATTTATTACCGACGTCAATTCTGAATATTCAAGGGAATATGAATCATATTGTTAAAGGATGTTGCAGCAGTAATGATCACAGCACTCCGAGAATTCAGAAGAGAACTAACAGCTTACATTTGTTATAAACCAATGTGAATCATCTGCAGTTCGCTGTAAATTAGGGAAACTAAATCAAAGGATTATTTTGCTAAAACATTAAGTGAACATGTTTTGCAAAGACTTTTCAAGTTTTTTCATGTTACTCGATCTTTCAGCGTGAACTGTATGATAAATAAGTCCTGCTGAATAGCTGAAATTTGCCTTTGTACAAAACCCAAATGATTGGAAATAAGACTTTTACCGACAGAATTTAGTCAAGGTTAATGGACTGGAAGGGCATAATTACAGGAATGCCTCCCCACAAAGCAATGCTAGCCAACCCCTGACATTTATGATTCAAAAGGATTTGTTTCAGGTATGTATGTCTCAGAAATCTAAGTAGATTAAATCCCATTAAAATATTTTACAAACTTAAAATATAATTAAAGAAAGTTTACCATAGTTTTTGTAATGGAAATATTTCTTCTACTTTACTTTAAAGTTTTTATGATTTCATAAGGACCCTTAGATTAATTTAAAGGAAAACTATGTAAATTCTCTTTTGTTTTATCCATTTAAATAGTCTGTTCTGAACTGCTATTTCATCAAGAAATAGTTCTAGAGACAACCTGAAATCATTTTTGGCATAGAAACAGGAAACTTCACATGCTTTTCCAAGCTTATGCTTGGGTTGGAATTGTAAAAATTTAAGTATTTAATTGGATTCAAGTATAGAGAAGATTTTTTAACACAACAATTCAACACTTCCAAGTTCTCAGAAGAGAAAATGATAGCTATCACAGGTGGGTCTCCTTGAAGCTGGTCACTGTTTTCATCAAGATGAAAAGTTTAGGGCCACCTCCATAGAACATCACCCTGCTATTTGATACAAACTAGAGAAATGTTTTTTTTTCATTATTTTTGCAATTACATTTAGTTGTTTACATAAACAAGAAAAAATCTCTAATAAAATCTAGGGAAAAAAGCTACCACTGGTATATTTTGGACACTGATAACAAAATACCAACTACTGAGATTTTTCAAAGGAATTCAAAGCTATTACTATAGCTATTCAAAGCTATGTTTGAGTTTGAAGTTGACAGGTACAGAATACAAGATACGTACATGAAAAGATAAGTAGCGTATAAACCATATAAACACTAAAGATGGACATAAAAGGGTCACCTGAGTCAACAGAAATGGTTAATTACATCAAATATACACATAGAAGAAAATGTATGGCTAGAAACATATTTCTTAAGAATTTTACATCAGATTAATAGTGCATCATTAATATAACTCAATTAGGAAGTTTTCTTGTATTTGCAACTATACGAAAACAATATCTAAGAACATTCTGAATTTTGCAAATCATTTTAGTTCATTCAGATCCTGGTTCTTGTTATTTGAATACAAAGTCAGAATACATGCCCTGTGTGATGCTTTCACCAAAGTTTGGCCCAGAATAATACAAGGCTTGCTAAGCCTGAAAACTTTATTTGCCCGTATTAGGAAATCAGTGATGAAGAAAAGTAAATGAAGTAAACCTGGCATACTATTCATAATGAAACCAGTAAAATGGGACAAGAAGAATGCTCCATCAGACACAGTAACAAATTCATGATCACTCGCTGCAGTGCAACTGCTATTAAAAAAAATCCAAACAAACAATAAAAATCCCACAAAAATTCCAAATCAAAAGATATTACCATTATATTACCATTATATGAAATGTCCAGCTATACCTTTAAATGTTTGCTTTTAATGTCATATGTGAATTCGTAACACACTTTTAAATGAAAATTGTAAAATATTTTCAGTTACTCAAACATTATTTAGGAATAGAAAATGAAGATTGTTCAAATAATTTCTGTTTTTAAATATCTGTACAGCCCTAAGAACAATAGTTCGCAAAAGTCAAAATCCTCTCAGTGGGAGAAAAATCCACTGATCATTAGAAAGTTTTTGATAAATTTAGTAGGATAAATAGAAAATATGTGATACTACAGATTGCTTCATTGTTTGGGAATTGTATTACTGGGAATAATAAAAATCCAACTAGGAATGTTTGGATTTGAAACAGTGAGAGTTTTCTTCCTTGATGCTTGAACAAAATGCAATAAAGATTCATGATGTGTTAATTTGCGAACTAGAAAGAAAAACATTTTTAAGATTAGTGTACTCAAACCATTTCTAATGTAAGATTGTAATGAAGTTGACAAAAATTTTGGATGAGTCAATTCCTTTGCTAATTGTCCAAACTGAAACTTAAATTATCCTAGTCTATAAAGAAAGAATTCTATTGTCCCTAACAATTTATTCTCACTTAGCAGCCATGTCTGTCAATTCCGTAAATCAAGACATCTCACAGCGAAAAATCCCACAACTCTCACCTCATGAAGCAGCCTGTATTCATCCAACATTCAAGCATGCCATACTTACACAATTGATTTTTCCAGTCGGCTCCCCTGTGATCCAACTATTTCTCCCAGTGTGCAAAACATTTGTCCCAAAAAATCCTGAAAAGCAGTAACATAAAAACTCTGGTGAACATCACATCTTAATAATAATTACACAATAATGAATCATAAATCAGACTCATTATTACATGTTTAACATAACACTGGGTTACATTTACAGAAGTAATTCTAATGCACTTCACTTACTGTTTTTATATTACCTTTTTCATCAACAAAAATGAAACTAAGATGGAAAAAATTTAAAATCATTAGAAACATGACTGTTTCTTTACCTCCTTTAACTGGAGGTAATTTTAATAATTTTCTCTTTTATGAAGAGATTCTACACCGATTCTATTAATTTCTTGGAAGTTAATTACGTTGGCAAAAATTCAAGCCTGTGCAGGATCTGTACGAGCATCCTGGATTGACAGCTATACACAAGCATTGCTTTAATGACAGTCTATTTTTGTGTTTTATAATTTAACTATACCACTAAAAATCAGCTCATTTTCATATTGTATCTCCCTGTTACATAAGCAGCATAAAAATATGAATGGATTTTCAAACTGTTGTATGTATATTGAAAAAAAATTTATGCTGCAGTCCAACTCTTTTATCTTGCAAGTGAGAAGAGCTTGCTAGCTCTGTTCTTCCCAGCATCACTGGCAGTAATGGTAACAGCAGCTTGTGAGATTTGTTCACAAACAGTAATGAGAACTGTGACACTGTAATTCCTATAACTTTATGGTACTCTGTATCGTAGGGAATGTCTGTACAAGTGGCTCTGACTCTTCCCTCAGCCCAGGCCACTCATTCCCGTCTCTGAGCTGTGTTAGCTACAGGCCCATACAGTGAACTGCATCCAAGAACTAATCCCACTGAAGAGGAAAATAACCCTGCAAGGAATAAATTTTAGAACTATGTCCTTTAACTGATTTGACACTGCGACACTGTTTCCATAAAGACTGAGTCTTTTAAAATGGCTAAAATTCATCTGAAAATACTCAGTTCCTCATTCATTTTTAGAAACATCAGGCATAACATGCTCTAAAATAACACCATTTGCTACACTGAAACCATGTATTCCACAATTTTCTTCTTTTATTTTTTTTAAATGCAGTTTCTATGATTAATTCTTATTAGTTGCATAGTCTGTTATTAATGACAACTGTTCATTACCCTGTTCATTTTTTCTTAAATCAGGAAGCCACCATGACCACAAAAGTCTAATTTCAGGTAGTCAGTTTCATAAACATTATTACAGACAGCCACAATGGGCAGCACTGTCTAGTCTGGTTACTTCATACATCCATTATAAAACTTGCTTCAGTTGCTTCTCATTTCACCAAAACTGAGTCACTGAAATTGAAATACTCCAAGTTGACTCTTTTTTCATCCCTCAAACTGTTCAACTATTAAATGACACTGCCCACTACTTCTAAAGGAATGGGTGAACAGCTATTTTTAGGAGCAGGAAAGATCTTATTCCACATGAGGTGACTACAACACATGAGTAGTCTAGCTATGCAAATACCACTGGCCTGACATTTTTCAGAAACACTCAGCTCCCAGTGCATGGATATGAGCAAAGCTTTGCTCACTTCCTACCTACTCGCTGCCCAAATTCTTAAGAGCTATGGGCAAGAGACAGGAAGCTGGCAGCAAAAGGAACAACAAGGCAGACCAACCTTGAGCACTCAAGAAATGATGGAAATGAATTGCTGTGGTCAAGAAACAACATTTCTAGCTATCATCTATCACAGGGTTCTCAGAGCCATTGTCTTCTTTGTGTGCATAATAATATATGGCATAGTTTGGATGTCTTCAGCACAGATACCAAGTCTACACCAACATGTACAGAGTTCCTCTTAAAGACAATGGAGGGAAATAGGTATTTCTGATATTAATGCTAATATCTAAAGAATAAAGTTTCCCTCCACACTTGAAGATCCCAGGAAATTAGCACTGTTGAAAAAACAGGACCTAATGTGTCCGAGTATGCTCAGCCTGTAATTAGAATGTAACAGACACATATGTAATTCAAGATCTACTTGAAGAGTCTTCAGAAGAACACTGGTTTGTTTTCTCATTGTTTTGGGTGTTTTCCCATGGGCTCAGCAAGATACTCAAATCTTCAATTGCTGTTTCAGTAATTAAACAATGAAATCTAGGCTATACATTTGCACATATTTTCTTTGCGCTTCCATAATGACTAACTTATCTTGTGACTTTTTTCTTAAAACTTAATTATGAGGTGTTTGTACAAAGAAGTATGTTTTAGGGAAAAAAAGAAAAGAATTCAGATAAACTAGTTACTACAGAAGTGCAAACAATCTTGGGCAGAAGCCCAGGATGAGGCTTTATCCTTGTTGAAGACAGTGTAGGGAAGATTTCTATTTTCTGCATCCTCCTAGCTAGCACTGCAGTTATTCAGACCACCTTTCCATGATGACAGAGATGGAAAATAGTTTGCCAGGGGCTTTAAATCTTTACAGGGAGGATCTAACTGGAGACCAATGGCTAAAAGCCTTATCCTTTCACTGTGAAGCACACACACAACATTCCTTCCACTATTCTCTTTTCTTTTGCTTCAGATTCTTAATGGTTCTCTTACCAAAGTCTTAGTGTACATATTAAAAAAAAAAAAAAAAAAAAAAATCACTCAGAAGCCTCTGAATTCTACTCTCGCATCTCTGAAATTTAAAATTACTATTTAAACCTTCCACTTCGAGATTACATAAGCATAAAAGATTTCTACTAATATCATTTGGGACACAATCAAAACATGTTTACAATTTTTAAGACCCACAGAAGTATCAACAAAATGCAGCATATCACGCATTTGAAAAGGTATACATGTGTGCTTAAATATGCTCTTTACAGGAGGAATGTCCCATTAAAATTATACTCACGAGCATTATATATGTTACTAACCACAGCTCAATTGCTGTATTTGTCTCTATGTATCTAGTATTACTTACATTCAAAAGAAAACAAACATATTTAGGAAAGCATAAGCATTTCAGCACAAGAAAGTACAATAGCAAGGAAAAACTTACATGTTTTGATAGGTTAGGACTCTTCGAGTCAACATCATAGCTTAAAAAAAAAAAAATATATCAGAGTTGCCAGATGACTGATCTGAGGACAATGTAAAAAAAGAAAACCCAAAATCAAACAATTCTTTCACCTATTTCAATGTGTGAATTTTACACAAATAGATACACAAATGGAAGTCTCACCAGTAAGGAAGGCATTTTGAATCATCAGAGACTATAGGATTATGGTTTGCTAGCTATTTGAAATGAAATTAGTTTTCAATAAAGTGTAGGCTACTAGGAGAAATTATTCTGACATTCTTGTTTGAACAATGAAAGCTGCCAAAAACCAGAACAAAAATTTAAAAATAATCTTAGAAAACAAACTTGTGAATTATTTTATTAGGTATTATTTCAGTAATTTGAGTAATTAAATAGTAGTAACTGACAATATATTAAATTCCTTTTAGCAAGAGTTTGACTTGTTCTTTTCAGCTTATCATAATCTTGTTCTTCCTTCAGCTAGAAAATGCCGTTGTTTCCCTTCCATGATCAAGACACATTTCAAAAAAATTACTCTGAATTTAAGATAAACTAAAAAAAAAAAACCAACATTATTGGGGTATTACTAATCTTAATACTCTTTCATGGTCTTCCATCTTTATCAGATAATCCATAGTAATATTTTTATCAAGTCCTACATTCAGATTCAATACCAGTAACTCAAGTGAAAAAGTATCCCCTATGCCCATCTCCCTCTCCTGCACGTTTCCATCCCCACTGGGTGGTATGCTATCCCTTTGGTTTTGCTGCCACAACCGGTTGTTGGGATGCATTATGGACCAGATCACTAGTCAGGAGGATGGAAATACCAAAATATAGCTGGATGTGGTGCAGTACAGTCAAAGTTTTAGAAATATATCTGCAAACAAAGGAATGACTGTAAAAATCACTAACATGAGTTAAAAAAAAAAAAAGTAATTGCATGCTGAGGGCCAGCTACATGACTAAAGCAAAGAACTACTCCTCTGGCAAAATCAGTAACAAATCATCAAATAAGAACAGAAAGAGGCCTGAGATATTGGCGGCTATACAGTTTAGGAGAGGGATCAGAACACCAAAAATCAGAGATATACTTGCCACTTTCTTTTTGTTGCAAAAAATATGAATCATATGAGGAGTTTCTTTCTTTGAAAAATAACACTTTGGCCAACAGTTACATACAATTTTGCTGAGGAATTTAAAAGAGGAAGTTTTCTAAAGATGCTTCTTTCCTTACCTAAATCGGAGTTTTAATCCATGAGTAGCTATGTGAGATTCACATTTTTAACTCCGGGTTCTACAATATTTAGTTTCTCATCTATCACTGATAAAGGGCTCTAAAGTAAATACACAGACTGTGGCTATATGGTCACTTGCAGGCAAACATTAAAAACAGTTATTCAGCTTTGAGTTCAGAATAGACTTGTGACCAGGTAATCCAGAACAGCAGCAGAAAGCAGTCAGGCCTTTCTGATAAGTACAGAGTATGTTTGATATTTACAGCTTTTTGTAAATGAAAAATCAGAATTTTTCTGCATTTCTCCGAGTATGTGAAGAATCAAACAGAAGACTGTGTTTGTCCTTCCACATCCAAGTCCTTTTCAGATAGCGTTTATCCAGAAGTTCTTCACAGACTTTCCTGTCTTTGCCTAGACTGAGTCTAGCTTGCTTTTTCTTGGTTCATTTCTTCTGTCCTTCTCTTCTGTTACACTGCCTCCTCCCCATAACACACACGCATCCTACCAGGAGCAAGATGCAACCAAATCAAGATTCCTGCATAGCCCCAACTGTGTCTTTATTTCAGCAATGCTTTACCTACATTTGGAGGAGAATCCTTCATTTCCCAAAATGACTAGCTCTTACTTAAAGTTATTTTAAATAGCAGGCAACAGTTATACTCAGCAGATTTAATGACATTAAACCCAATTTCTAAAATAAAAAAATAAAATCTGCACCAGGCTTCCACGGCAAAGATGACAGAATTCGTACCTAGCCGTCTACAAGCATCCTGTAATCTATGTTGAAATTGAGCATTTCCTTTCACTTCTTGAAATAGTTGAAGTCTAGATGGCAACAGCTAGCTGCTGTCTGTGTAATGAACACAATGGAACTCTATTCCTCAATCATCCCTCCAACACTTCTTGTTAACTTAGGAAGCATTCTGACATGCTATAAAAGGACATTTACAGCTAAATTAAAATTAGACATAGGGTTTTTTTGTTTCCACAATATAGGAAATGCTGCCGTTCAAGAGCATTTCAGTACACCCTGCTGGCAGTTTAAAACAAAATCAGCAAATCTACACGTAACTTTATTAATGTTGCTAACATACATATATCAGGCATCATACATTTTCTTCCACTGCTGTGGGAAAAATCATCATCAGTGATCACTGCCTTATTTATTTTATGTCCTGCAGTTCTGGGTTTACGTGATGGGGTTTGGTAGCACGGGAGGGGCTGCAGAGATAGCCCCTCTAAGTAGCTGTGAAAAGCTTCCCGGGCTCCAAAACCAGTCGGACTGACCTCTGTCCAGGTCAGAACCCTCATCCCCTCAGGCCTGGGCTGAGCCATCAGTGCCTCTGTGAATGCCCTACTTAAGTCTGGGACAAAGAAGCTCAAAGTGGGGCTGGACCTACAGTGAAGAGAGGGGGAAGGCGGGGGCTGGCCCGCAGCCTCCCAGGTGGGCAGCTGCCCATGCTGGGCCACCACTACCTGACTCGAGATGGCTGCAGCAGTGCAGCTTGGAGAACTCCAAAGTGCCCCGCTCCCGGGGTGCCTGCTGGGCAGAGTTCGTCCTGCTGGGACTGCTGAGGTTCATCAGGCTGGCTGGGCCCAGCACAGCTGCAGTGGAGACAGGACTAAGACCAGAGAGAAACGGCCACACAGACACCAGGTCAATGAAGATGGAGCGGGAGGAGGTGCCAGAGCCGAGATTCCCTTGCAGCCCATGGAGAGACATCAGGCGGCCCCCTGCCACCTGTGGAGATTAACAGTGGAGCACAGATCCACCTGGAGCCCATGGAGAACCCTACACAGGAGCAGAGATGCCCATGCCTGAAGGAGGTCATAGAGAAAGTCTCCAGCAGCAAACGGAGACCACAGGATGATGCAGAGAGGCATATGAAGCCTATGGAGAACCCCACACCAGAGTGGGTGGCAGCTCCCCAAGAGGCCGTGGCTCTATGGGAAAAGCCTATGCTGGAGCAATCTGATCGGCAAGGATTGCGTCCTGCGGGAAGGACTCATGTTGAAGAAGTCCATGGCCTGTCCAGTGAGGAGGGGATCCATTGGAGCAGGGGAAAATGGTGTAAGGAGTCCTCTTCCTTTAGGAAAGGAGTAGCAGAAAGAATGTGTGACAAACTGACCTGCAATCCCCCCATTCCCCATCCCTCTGTGCTGCTGGAGGAGGAGGCTGAGCCGGAAAGAAGGGAGGGGTGTGGGGAAGGTGTTTTTAAGATCCGGCTTTGCTTCTTGTTATCCTCTCTGAATGAACCGTTAACAAATTACATTGATTCTTCCCCAAGCACAGTCTGTTTTGCCCGGGGCCATGGTCGGTGGGTGATCCCTCCCTGTTCTTATCCCGACCCTCAGGCCTTTGGTTACACCTTTCTCCTCTCCACCTCACAGAGAGGCAGGAGTGAGCGAGCAGCTGCATGGCACCTGAGCTGCAGGCTGGGCTGAACCATGACACCTGCTTAATGTACAAACTGATTTGCATTCCAGAAACTCGTGGCGGGGGTAGCGGGGGGAAGAGATCGTCAGAGTCACTTTGAAGCAACTACTTGTTTAAGTAAATGGCACATTGACTAAAGCCTAGAAAATTTTAAAATGGCTTTACCATGAACTTGCTAGGAGATTTTAGGCAAATTATGAAGTCTTTCTTCATCTGTTTTGCTGTCTACAAGACAGAAACGCAATAAATGCAATTTCTATAGCAAGGCAAACTTGCATCGTAACTTTAAATTGGGAAGCGATAACTTACTACTGCTGTAATCAACAGCTGAGTAAGATTTGTCGCAATTCCATAAACCATAGCAGGAGACCTCAATCTTTAGGATCAGAAAGTATAGGAACGCGGACTACACTGTATCTTTCTTGATATATTTGTTCTGTAACTTAACAGATGATTCTCCTAAATCTTTCTCAAGAACAAATAAACTAAAGTACACATGAAGGCAGAAATCTTAGGAACACAAAATAAGAACTGACAAAGCTCAAGCTAAAGTACATCTTACAAAGGAAACGAAAAGACATAGGGAAAGGGATCTTCAACTAAAAAGGACATGTAAAGAAAAATTGTGGCCACTATGCATACTGTACTGCAAAACTGATTGAATGGCTTTCCCTTAATTTTCTACAAGGATCACTCAAGTGCTGTCTCCCAGGGCAAGGTTAGGAAGAATCGCTAATAAAAAAGAGGATGAAAATTTAAAAAAAAAAGGCAAGCTTGATTATCACAAAGACTGAAAAAGTGAGAATGGGGTGAAATGTAACAGGTGACATACAATGTAACCTAATGACTGGACTCTCAATTCTATTTTCCAAAGAATAAAGTGAAAATCACATCAATTCCATCAGTGGAAAGAAATAAGTACATCTGGAACAATGTCAAAAACCATCTACTTCTAGAACAACTGCTTTCATTTTAAAATATTAAAATTTAGTATACTTAGATGCCTACTTGCATTTATTTTAGTAAAGAAAACTTTGGTGCTGTATTACTTATATAATATTTTATTTTGGGACAGTATGTCCATACCTGTTTTATTGGCCATTCTGCAAGAATATTTTAACATTTTGGTATCCTTAGCTTTCCAACTATTTTCTAGAAGTAATGTCTGAGGATGATCGTACTTCGATTAGTTAACACCTGCCAGTTTCTTAAAACCTGATCATTATTATGTTACACATTTACTACTGACGAAGCAACGCTAAATCAATCATGTTTACTAATGTATTCCATGTCAACAGACACTATCTCTTTTCAAGTTAATTTTATGGTGGACAAAACTTTATGTTTACAGAGGCTGCAATATTAAAAGTCAAAGATTGTTAACTTACAAATCAAATCGCAGATTTTCTCTTTCTTCAAAGAAGTAGTCCATTATAAACTTTCTTACAAAATCCGGATTTAAAGTATTATCAATTACTTCTGTTCTTCCAAACTGTAAAAGAAAAGTATGAGTTTAAGCCACATGCTACAATGAAGTATAATTAAGTAGACTGCCAATACCAGCAATGCGAGATACGAGACAGCCCGTAAAAAATTATCTTAAACAGATGCCATGAAAGAAAATGACTATGTTCACACAAACAGGTCAGTTATTTGTGGATGAAGACAGACTGGCAGAAGACCTCACATTTCAATATAAAGAGTGGTCCACACCCTGTATCTTTATGATCTAAACTTTATAAACCTCACCTCCCAAAGCCAATCAGAATCCACAAAAATTTGGAGAAGAAATTCAGTAACATAAAAATGCACTGTTTCCTGAAAAAAAGTGACAACAGCAAGCGACAATTCCATCAGAGTTGTATCATTTTTGCATTATCCAGATCCTACTTCACCTCAGTTCAGCTCTCTCTTCATCTCTTCTCTCTCTGAGCTTTCTGCAAAATGCCTTTGCTTTCTTGGTGTTTACAGGAAGAGCCTTAGCTCTCGTCAAGCTGAAAATATTTTAATTTAAAAAAAAATGAACAACTTTCGACTTTGGTTCATATACATCACAGATATAAATGACTGACCATAAAGTATCAATGTGATAATTTTGTTCTTGTTTTAGCAGTTTTTTTCAAGATACTCAGAAAACAAAACAAAAATGAATGAGTTGTTATTGAAATGAGCATTTCATTTTGTCCTACACATTGAACGTATCAAGACATATTTGAGTATAGCCTACTGAAAAGCTTTTTGACAGTCTGCTGAAAGATCATCATTAAGGAGCCCTAAAATCTGCAATTTGAGACTAGAAACTTTTGAATGACTCAAAGACTGTCAACCTCTTCATTGACAGGACTTAAGTAAATCAATAAACACGGATAAAGAAAGGATAAACCTTGTAACTAAAGGTTTTTGAGATACAATTCCTAGAAGTGTTTTCACATCACAGACATGAATCTAACCGCTATAACCTGCACAGAGCCCCTAAGATTCCGACAGGAGCCTCCCTAACCTGATCCCTGCATACTTACTTTATATGTGATACGGAAGGACAGGGCGTACTCCACTGTCTCTTCCTCTCAAAACTAAGCAATTTCCCTTCATTGCTTGATTCTTATTAAAATAAAATGGTACTAGAACTCCAGCCACGGTATTTGTGTGCTTTAAAGAAGCTCCATTACTGTCAGCAGCTCTTTTTTCTCCTTTGAACAACTGTGCACACATGATTCAAACTGCAGGGGACTGACTCCAAGAACCATTCATTCACACAGGTCATTTGGAGAAGTGGGCTTATACCTAAAGAGGATGACTGCTTTGCAAAAAAGTCTCCGATACAATAAAATGTTAACACATCTTCAAGACACAGCTCTATACAGTCTCAGGAAAAATCCTCAGAAGTGACACAGTGGTGGTTTGCGTCTTTACAGAGCGTGCTTGAATCCTGTTAGGTACCTTCACTTTCGCTATGCAGTGAGATGTTCAATTGGGACAGTCTTATTCAGAGATCTCCATATTCCAGCACTTCCTATAAAAGACAGAGAAGCAAAACTATCTTCCCAATGAATGATACCATCTCAAAATCAAAAGGCAAAGAATATTTAACACACAGTGTCAATTAGCACACCCCTTGCTAAGGCTTTACATCATTTCTTAAAACACAGGTGGAATGATTTCCTAGTCTCATTGGAACCTTGATATCTCCTTCAAGAAGGTTTCTGAATACGTTCTAAGGCACAAGTTGTTTAGAAAGCAAGATTACTCATTAGCAATCACTGTATTTCTTGAACTCTCCTAAACCAAAGCATTAGCTATAAAGGGGGTAAGCATTGTACAGATGTGGGCAGAAGAAACCTCCAGAAGCTCTCCAGAGTGATGAAAATGCTGGATATTCAAAATAAAATCCCTGAGTGTCTTAAGAGAGGACTAGCAGAGGATGCACATGATCTCAGATCAGAACATGAACAAGTACTTTGATCCTTACTGTTTGTGTCAGACAAAAAAAGCCAGTCTCTTGAGAAATGATTCAAGGTAGCCTCTGAAACGTTGGGATAAAGTTGACAGGCAGAGCGCTGGAAAAAACACTCTTTTGAACCAACACTGGTGACTACTATGGCCAAGTATTAATCAATGAGAAAACATTAGCAGTGGTAGAAAGTTGGGAATAAGTATGGCTGGAATACTTGCCTGGGCTAAAGGACCTTTCTGTCCCCTCTGAATAGTAGCGTTCAAATTTTATGTATATTCAAAATCTCCAATCAGTTTCCAGGTCAAATAGATCTCAGTGTTTATAAATAAAATCTTCCCGTCAGCTGCATGCTTTGTAACACTTAACAATATTGGAGCTAGGAAAAACTGAAAGCTGGAATGACTGATAAAATGAAAAATGCAGCAATATCTAAGCATTTAGTACTGTTCAAAGGTATGCACTGAAAACGAGAAGCCACTCTCTGACACAAGCCAGTAAACAGCAGTTCATCAAACTAGGCAAGAGAAACGAAAACAATGGGGTCATAAGGACCATCCGTTTTGCAGTTCTGAACAGGAATATATCTCATCTGTAGATTTTTTTCCTCTCAAGTGTCCTATTTCTTCCATTTGCGCTCTCACAGCGAACTGCCCAAATTCTCTCAAAGACTGAAGTCAGCTGCATAAAGGGGAGATTTACCCTTAGAACTGAAATCTGATGAACATTGACCTACTTTAGAAGCGAAGGACTCTGGACCTTCAAAAAGAAGATCCAAGCGTGATTGCACTGTAACTGGCAAAGCTACCAAAGGCACAGCAGGTAAGCAAAGAACACTGACTAAGTTCTGGTACTCTCATGCTATGTCCAACAGAATCAGACACACATACACAAAGATACCCATAAAAGTATCTCCCAGCCTGTGCAGATTCAAGTAGTAAATTGTCCTGGGAGACTCTTTAATCACCAGGCAGGAAAAGAGAGGTTGCTGAAGTTCTTTAAATCCTGAGATTAGGACAAGCTTGAAAGAGAGTAAGGGGAGATTCAATCAGGTGAGGCTTACACTTGTATATACAGGGAAGACACAGAGGAACAAAGAACACAGGGAGCTGTAGCGTAAGAAAGCTTACTTTCTGCTGCCAAAGTCATAATCTAAATTGAAAGGCATAAACCCAAAATAACTAAGTCAGCTCAGAGGATAACTTGTCAAAACAGTCCATTGAGGAGCACTAATACCTCTGTTGACAAACCTCTGGCGTGACACCTTGATAAACAGATCATTGTCTCGATCCTTCTTGAAATAGTAAAGGAAGTTTGCACAACAGGAGGATATACTGGACTTTGCAAAAGCCATTGAAAGGAAAAGAAACACAGACAATGGCTAAGGAACACAGACCAGAATCACAGAATACTTGAGGTTGGAAGGGACCTCAGGAGATTGTCCAGTTCCAACCTCCTGCTCAAAGTAGGATCAGCCAAAGTAGGTTGTCCTGTCAGGTTTTGAGTACGTCCAAGGATAGAGACTCCACAACCTCTTTGGGCAACCTGCTCCAGTATATGGTCACCTTCACAGTAAAAAGATTTTTGTCTTCTGTTTGAAAAGAATTGAGTCCAGTTCGTACCCATTGACTCTTATCCTTCCACTGGATACAGCTGAGAACAGACCATCTGTGCCTTCTTTACTGCCTCACATCAGGTATTTATAAACACGGATAAAATGAAAGCCTTCTCTCTCCAGGCTGAACAATTCCAGCTCTCTCAGCCTCTCCTCGCATGAGAGATGCTCCAGTCCCTTTAACATCTAAGGGGTCCTTTACCAGACCCACTCTAGTATATCCGTATCTTTCTCAAACAGGGAAGCTCAGCATTGGACGCAGCACTCCAGCTATGGTCTCACTGGTGCTGAGGGGCAAGGATCACCCTCCTTGACCTGCTGGCAATGCTGTCCGTAATGCAGCACAGGATGTTGGGTTTGTACCCTCAAAAAACTCTCCATTGCACTCAGATGGAAGGTAATAAGGGACTGGGAGCATGACAACTTCTACAAGTGCATGGAAGAGCAAGACACAGGCACATAGCTAGGTAACGGAAAGCACTGTTCCCTTTGTTCCTACATACCCTAAAAGGATTGTGGCTGGAGGGAGACACAGACACTCACCTCAGACAAAAACTCCAGCTTATTATATAACCTTGTGGACTCTCTCATGAAGACCAACAAAGACACATTCCAAGTCTGCACTGGTACACACTGGGGACTGAATGGTGGGGTATGAGCTGTGCAGAAAAGGTCCTGGTGCAGCCATGAGGGTTCAACACCACTTGGTTGCACCAGGGTCAGCACAGCCTGCAGATCAAGGGCAACAACTGTTCCCCCTCTATTCGACACATGTGGGTGCCCACCTGGAGAACGAGGTACAGTTTGGGGCTCTAAATGCAACTGAATCAACAGTCTGGAGGCAGTTCAGTTAGACGGACCCTAAAAAAACAACAACCAATCAGCAGGGTGGAGAACACAATTTGAGGAAAAGCCAATGGAGCTCAGTTTGTTCAGCTCGGAGAAGAGAAGGTTTAGGGAAGATCTATTTCCACGACCAGCCTCCACTACCTAAACTGTATTATAGAAGGCAGAGCCAGACAGTTCACAGAGAGCACAACAAAAGGACAAGATGCAATAGTCAAAAGCTGTAACAAAGGAAACTATGAAGGGATATACGGAAACACGCTTCCAGAAGGAGTGAATAAGCCCTGGAATGGGTTGCCCAGAGAGTTGTGCAGTCTCTGCCATTAAAGAATTTCAAATCTCAGCTGCGAAAGGACTTGAGCAACCTGGCCTTACTTAAAAGATGGCTTTGCATGGATCAAGAGGCCGAACGAGACAGATGAGTAGGAGGCTGGATAACACAAAGGTTCCTTTCACCTAATTCATTCCATTTATGTCATATTTCATATCTCAGGTTTTTAAGTTTTATAGTTACACTAGAAATATAACTACCCATGAATTTGAAGGAAAAGTTACTTCAAAAGGAAAAAAAATTGTTATAAAATAGCAGCTAAATGTCCATTTTAATTTTTAAAACTGTAAAATATCTTAAATTTGTAAGTAATTTTCATCCCTTCAAATCTGCATTTTTTTCAGTAAACAATACTTCATTTTACACGATAATGATGACACACTTGGGAAATCTTTCAGACTTGATTTAAAATGCATAACAGAAGTGTTTAAGTAAAAAAAAAAAAGATAAATATGCAATATGATGATGATGAAATCACACTGAGACCAAAGAAGGCCTAACAGAATGCCCGTTACACTGCTACCTTTATCTCTCATCAGTTATACCAAAATTGTCACAAAACTCAAGAGATTGAATTCACTGGCACCACTAACTTTTCTTCAAATTATTTTAAGTTACTTTTTTTAAATAGGCACTTCAGATTTCTGGTCTGTTTACTTTTTTCCAAGGGCTACATAAATGATTCCTTCGCATTAAACTAACATAACCAATTAACTTACAAATTACTATTAAAATTTATCTTACAGATTACATTAAAATGTTGGCCTCTAAAAATCACCAGTCTACACTTTTTAGCTAAATGAAGCACCACTTTTTAAACCTGTTTTTCCAATTACCTATAGGCTTTTTTAAGCAGAAGAGGTTATTTCTATAATCCAGTAACTTACGCCTAATAATATAGCTGCTAATTAATTAGTTCTTCACATGGCCTGGTTTCTCCAGATTGTGTAAAGCTAAAATCTTAACATGGCCAATGAGCAAATACCTTTAGAAATGTCATTCAGGCAAGTAACAGAATCAATTTAACTATTTAAAGGAAAATAAATGTTCAACAATGAAAATCAAGAACAGAGTATCTTTTCTGGATTTCCTGAGATGGAGAGTCTTTGTCACCTCATAATGCAAGTTCTCCTGGTAGAAGGGGATTTTTAACTTTTATTTAGATATTTCAACTTTTATAGCATCTCAATCTAGTGATCCAGCCTAAGGGGCTATGAGGCTAACGGAAAATCATATCCTTCATTTTAACATCAGAGTTATAAAAGACTAGCAAGTTGAGTAAGTCCAATATCAAAGATACAAAGCAACTGTTGTAACTATGAGGGTCTAACCTAACCCTCTTCTAATCACCTTCTATATGAATTCTCTGAATTAACTCTTGCTGCAACTTTATGGCCATGAGTGAATTTGAGAATAATCTTTAGCAAGCCCTCTTGTTTTTTTAAATTTGCAGGGTTTTACCACAATTGCAACGAAGTTGTTCCAATAATTAATCACCTCCATTCTGAAAAATAAGTTCTTATTTCTTGCCTGATTTTTATTTCATTTCCTTTTCCATCTTTTGGATCTTTCTATACCTTTGTTAGCCAGAAATGTGTTCCATTATGAAATTTTTGTTCTTAGTGTTGATATTTATAGCTGATTATATTATCCTTAGTTCACTCTTTCATTAGGAAAATAATTTGAGCTTAAGTTTTTCAGTGTAGCATCTGTTATTTAATCTTTTAATAATTCACTACTTTTATCTCTAGTCTTTGGTCTTTTAAACATCTTTCTTGAAATGTGAACAGTCAGTACTCAGTATTCTGTTACAATTCTAGGAAACTAAAGACCTACAAAATAGTTTAAACTATCACTAGGTTCTTGGCTCTGATCTAAATGGCTTTTGAAAATTCTTTAGGAAGCTCCATATAACACTCTCCATTGGAAGCTCACTGCACAAAATAGTATATGATCACGCAACAAAAGATAATCCTCTTCTCGGAGTTTGTAATCTAGCTTCAGTATATGTGAACAGAACAAATAAGAAACTTGAATTGTAGAGAAAGAAATGCAGCACCAGTAAAATGAGCCTCTTATAATAATGATTAATAGTCTCAAATAATCAGAATTAACAGAGACTGCAAGAAAACAAACAAAAAATTCACAACTGCCAACTCCACTCCAGAAAAAAGCATAGCCCTAAAACATTCGGTAGTGTTTCTCCCAAAGGAATAATAATGTTTTTAATATATAAATTCATACTAATTATCAGAAAAAACACAACATTCCTCTAACATACATGCAGGAACTCATACGAAATCTGTATACTGCATGTACACGACAGTGATTTCCACATAACCCTTTTTAACTGACAGTTGTACAATCATAAGTATACAAAAATCAGAAAGGATTGCCCATTTTTCTATGCTTTGGCATTTTTCCATTAACTGTTTTCTTTGAAAGGAAACATGACTGCCTTGAAAAGATGATGATGTTTTATTTCAACTATCTTAATTCCCTCAAACAGTTGATTCTTTCTAGAAATCTGCCAGGGGAAGTGTTCCAGTGAATTGAATATCATGCAACACCAAAATGCATTCTTCACAACTGGGACAGTATAGACTTCTTCCATACTCTCCATCCTTTGCTTCCTTGTACTGAAACTTTTTCTAGTAATCTGCTACAAACTACCTTCCTATTTATTTCATGTCCTTCTACTAAAGAAGATACAAGCTATTGTTCCAAGGAAATTTCATCAAACCTATAAAAAAAACAAAATCTAAATCTCAATAAATGTTGATTATAATACATCTAGCCTTTGTGATTGTCATTAAAACAGCCTTCAAAATCTATAAAGGGGACTCAAAAGCATGTCTTACTATGGTTCAAACAGCAATCAAATTAGTAGATGCTCCAGTGAAATGCTTAACTATTAGATACACAAGTAAGTGTCCACTTGGAACAAAATCGGTCAGATTGTCACAGAATCATTTAGGTTGGAAAAGACCTTTAAGACCATCAAGTCCACCACTAAACCAAGCCCCTAAGCATCATGTCTTTTAAATACCTTCAGGAATGGTGACTCAAGCACTTCCCTGGGCAGCCTGTTCCAATGCTTGACAACCCTTGCAGTGAAGAAATTTTTCCTCATATCCAATCTAAACCTCCCCTAATGCAAGTTGAGGCCATTTCCTCTCATTCTATCACTTGCTGCTTGGGAAAAGAGACCAACATCCACCTCGCTACAACCTCCTTTCAGGTAGTTGTAGAGAGCGATAAGGTCTCCCCTGAGCCTCCTTTTCTCCAGACTAAACAACCCCAGTTCCCTCAGCCGCTCCTTGTAAGACTTGTGCTCAACACCCTTCATCAGCTTCATTGCCCCTCTATGGACACATTCCAGCACCTCAATGTCTTTCTTGTAGTGAGGGGCCCAACACTGAACACAGTGTTCGAGGTGTGGCCTCACCAGGGCTGAGTACAGGGGGACAATCAGTTCCCTAGTCCTGCTGGCCACGCTATTTCTTATACAAGCCAGGATGCTGTTAGCCGCCTTGGCCACTTGCGCACACTGCTAGCTCATATTCAGCCAGCTGTCGACCAACACCCCCATGTCCTTTCCCTCCAGGCAGCTTTCCAGCCACTCTTCCCAAGCCTGGAGCATTGCATGGGGTTCTTGTGACCCAAGTGCAGGACCCAATACTTAGCCTTGTTGAACCTCACGCAGTTGGCTTCAGCCCACGAATCCAGCCTGTCCAGATCCATCTGTAGAGCCTTTTAACCCTCAAGCAGATCAACACTCCCACCCAACTTGATGTCGTCTGCAAACTTCCTGACGGTGCGCTCAATCCCCTCGTCCAGATCACTGACAAAGATATTAAACAGAACTGGCCTCAATACTGAGCCCTGGGGAACACCATTATCTAATATGTTATGATAGAAGGGGAGGATATTCCCCTCTTTGAGATTGATTAATGTCATAAGTTAATTATAATTAATTCTAATTTATTAATTAATTATATTTATTATTAAAATAATACATTTATTTATTAGTTGATAGGAAAGAAAACATAAGAATAAGCACTCAATTTGGTGGATAAAAACTTCCTGAAAGGTCTCAACAAGTTCCTATGGACTTGGATGTCCATGGATGGACCCACGCACGCCTAAACAATCTGGCACAGGGACTGAAAGAATAAAGTCACAAAACAAATAGATTTTTACAGAATTAAACAGGATAAATACATAAAAAGCAGCTATGAATACTTGGCAGAATATTATTATTAATACTGAGTGATCAGACAATAAAAAGGCAGATGAAATTCCATATGGAAGAATGAAACACTATATGCACATGAGGAAAAAAAAGTAACAGCTAACTTAATACAGAAGTTAGGATGGCTTAATGGGCAATGTGAGCACATAAAGCGAGAAGACTTTCTGTTGATAAACTGTACAGTACAGGGACTAGGAACAGCTCATGATAGTATTTTTTTTATTTCCTTACAAACTGGTCACCCTTGCTATCTTGGGATTCCACTACAACCTTGCCTACCTGCCTTCTCTTTCAATTTGACGCCTCAATCAAACAAGATACTTTTTCTTGTCTCCGACATATTTACTCCAGATTAAAAAAAACACACGAACAGAATTAATGAACAGGAAGGCCTGAAGAATGGGAAGCCATAAATCATTTTAGAAGACATTTGGCAGCTCATGAAACTGGAAATCAGTATGATGAGTACCAGTCAGAAAACACAATCCGAGACAGGTATACAAATTTAATTTGCATCCAATGCATTCTTACAGTAGATGGACCAGAGGCTCAGAGCCTCGCTCCATAGGCACTTCCTTAACACTTACCATTGGTGGATATTGCCAGTAAAACCACAGTTGGTTGAGAATTTTGCAACATCTATTACTTATTTAACATTCACTTTTGAAGTGCTCCCTCTTGTTTTCAGAATTAACACCCTCTTCAAAATGAAGAAATTCAGATTCTTTCAATACATTATTTAAGGCTTCTGTAGATAACAGTAAGTTATACTTAGCCAGATTTCAAATGTGGCCTCACAAAGTAAGGGGAAGTAAATATTTTAAAACCAAAGCTCAGATTCTGATGATGCATTTGTCAATTAAATTAATTGAAATACCTGATGATAACACTGTAAGTGAAAACAAGGAAACTATTTTGGAAAACAACGCCCTATTAAATTCAGAATGAAACATTTTAATTCTTTGCTGAGGATTTGGTGTGCAAGAGTAACACTGGGTAAAAACACCGGAATCTGTACCACAGGCAAACAGGAGTCAGTGCCCAGAAAACATCTACCCTTGATTAAACGAAGGGTTTGATTTTACTATTGTATTGAATCCATCTGAATAGTTTAGTTGAAGGGGGAAAAAAGCACACTGCTAGAACAGAGTGCTAGGGAAATTATGGATATTATGAAACAATTTACTGTGTTTTTGATCCTCAAGCATTTTCTTCAGTGTTCAAAAGAAAGTAATTAGGCAAAAGAAAGAAGAGAACTATGCATAAAAGGATATGGAACAGAAACAAGGTAAAGTATGTTGCCATGACTGAACACCATTCTTTAACGTCTACTCATATCATCAAGTGCTTATTATTTGTCTCACTTTTGTCTTCTCCAAACAGTTCCAGGTGATTTCCACCTTTACAAGCTAGTGAAATATTAAATAAGTGTTTAAATGCAACAAAATGGACACATATACAGAATTTTATTGAAAAACACGGTATTAGTGCATTCACCGCTGCAGGCAGAAAAAGCACAAAAATAAAGATATGAGATTACCCATCTAATGTATATATCAACTAATCATCTACCTACCACCTTATTTTTTACCATTGGTATCCATATAATACACTACTACATATAAAATGCAATCCTGACTCGGCCCCTCTATCATGCCAGCCTCTGAATTTTGACTGTCATAACAGCTACTAGGAACGGGATTCTACTCACCGAACTTTACATCTGACCTAGTCGAAAGCGTGGGCTTTTGATCATCACTTGGAGGCATTTCTAAAGAATGATTCATTTGATCTAATGCAGACATCTAAATTAGGTCTGATGAACCGCCCTCAGGATGTTATCTTTTTCCATTAACTATAAATAGTTTAAACAGTCAACTGAGTTGTAAATACCTATACCTAGACCTTCTCCTGATAGACAAGATAGAGATAATTATGTCTTAAAAGAAAAATCTCATAATATTTTCTAGCAATTGCCATGTCAAATGCTCGGTTTAACCCCTGTAGTTCCTAACCTGGCATATGATACCATAACCACATACCAAAGTGCATCACCTGCCAAGATGCTCTCTAATGAAGATGCAATACAAGCAACAACGTTGCACGCTGCCCTGTTCAGGTGGTTTTGCTTTGGTCAAGGAGATAAAATAACAGAAGACAATACAAAGCTATAAGATGGTGACACACTTCAACCATTACAAACTTGGATCTGTTAAAATCAAGAGCAGATGGAATCTTTCCATTGACAATCTCCTAAATCACCTCAAAACAAGCACATAGAACATTTTCTAGAGTAAGGTGATAATGTTATAATTTTACCGTCAGTACAATTATGATATTAAAAATGGTTAATATTTATTTTAAGTTACACCAGAGAAGTATGAAAATTCCACAAAATTACATGTGAACCTCAAACAACACTAAAAGCCAGAATTTCTGAAACAAATCCTCTTAATCCTAAACCAGAAAACGACTCAAATGCTTTAGTGATGATCTAGGCTTGACTACCAAACCTCACCAAGCCAGCTAGTCACCTGAATGCCCGAAGACTCCTCTGTTTTCAGAGTTAGCTATCCAGACATTTAGAACTCCATGTTATGTCCACTACTTCTGCCAATTTAATTAAGATTAGTGAATTTCCATTTAGGGTCCTCAAACTGACATTTTTTCACACAAATCAGAGGAACATGATCCAGTAGATACACCGAGGGGATGTCTAGTACACAGCTCAGAACAATAGAGAGCTTCAATTTAACTAAAACCTACAAATTCAATAGGTACAATGTTTCACATATTGCCTAGTTATATGAGCTTTTCTCCAAGCAGGAGACAAATTCAATTCTCTCATCTTGACAAGACTGAGACCCACGTTCACCACGTTTCGGCAAAGCAGAAAACACATTTCTCCAGCCAACTGGCAAGGACACCAAATATAAGGGAAGAAGTCTGGTTTCTATGCCCCTGGCCCCTCCACTGGAATTTTTTACCCAAGTAGTAATCACATAAAATATCAGTTTTGAAAACAAGAACATCAGACCTCCTCTCTTTTACAGGGAAATATAGTAAGACAATTCGTTCCTCTCTTGGCTCTATTCTTAGAGTGCATGGCCATACAGCGAACCACCTACAGTGAAGAACAGTTCCATCGAACCTCTCTGCAAGGCAGCTAAAGAGCATATTTTATCAGTAGAAAGATGACCACCCTTCCCCCAACACTGTCAACTCTTTCAAAGAATAACATTAAAGGAAAAGAAATAGATGACTAAGTGCAAGGACACAGTTTCAAGCAATCACTGTTGATATGCTGTAGATACCCAATTTAGAGGTACTTGATTTTGTTTCTTAAGATGTATCTCTCCAGTGTTTACACTGATAGGTTAAGAAGACATATGCATAACACTTTCCCCTCTCTCGTTGCCTGATGTATACTCTACTCAGCAGCACCTAACTTCTCCCAAACACTACCCCGGAAAAGTAGATCTCTGCCACAACTACGGGCTAGTTTTGCTGACACTGATCATCACCACAATTGAATCCTTCCATAGATCTTGTGCTGTTTGAGCATCTTCCTCTCTTGAGATCCACAAATCTTGTCCAGATTGCCAGCTGTTTGATTGAATTTAGCTCAGGGAGACTGTAAAACAGGAAACTCATGTATTTTCTCTAATTTTGTTTTCCCTTTTGACAGAAATATGTGACAGGTATGGAAACTGAGATTAATGTAACTAGGTTTTAAGTGTTTACTAGTATTTAGGCCTCTTGTTGTTCGGCACGGCATTTGAGAGGCTATGACATGCCCTCTTCTGCTAGGGCAAATGACCGCCCTTAAATATACTCAAAAAGTTTATACATCTATGAATAAGTTTCTTACCTCTCTCCATTCTTTGTTTCCAATGGCTTGTGTGTACAAAACGCAGACTGTGAAAAGAAAAAAAATGTTCGGTCATTTTCAGAATTTAACATGTTCTTAAATCAAGTGCTCCAATTTTGTAGCCTGTTGTGCTGTTGAAATTAGTAACTAGGACAATCATAGTAATATGTTTTCCCTTGGTATTCAGTATGCCTAACCAGATCGGAGACAATATGGTCTAGTTGTTGCAGCAATGAGCTAATAAATAGGGTGGTTCTAAAATGGGAGGCAACACTTATGCTTGACCTCCAGCAAATCACTTGACAATCCTTAGCAGTAAAATTGTATAAAAGCGGGTCTTCATTAAATGCGGATGCTTTGGCTATCCTAGTTAATCTAATGCATAATTACCCTAAATTATGCTTCCTTAAGAGATGAGAGAATTAAAATAAAGACAAATGAGGACCCTACTGGAAAAAGAGACAAGGGAAATAAAAGTGGAAAGAGGAAAAAAATAACTTCTCAGGTTTTCTTTCTTAATTCTGCTTCAAATTATTTATATATATTTAAGTTCAGCGTGACCAGCAGGTCAAGGGAGGTGAAAGCGTGGCCAGCAGGTCAAGGGAGGTGATTCTGCCCCTCTACTCTGCTATCGTGAGACCCCATCTGGAATACTGTGTTCAGCTCTGAAGTCCCCAACACAAGAAGGACATGGAGCTGCTGGAGCAGGTCCAGAGGAGGGCCACAAAGATGATCCAAGGGCTGGAACACCTCTGCTATGAAGACAGGCTGAGAGAGTTGGGGCTGTTCAGCCTGGAGAAGAGAAGGCTCCAGGGTGATCGTATCGCAGCCTTCCAGTGCTTAAAGGGGGCCTACGGGAAAGCTGGAGAGGGACTTTTTACAAGGGTGTATAGTGATAGGAAAAGGGACAATGGCTTTAAATTGAAAGAGGTCAGATTTAGATTAGATATGAGGAAGAAATTTTTCACTCAGAGGGTGGTGAGACACTGGAACAGGTTGCCCAGAGAAGCTGTAGATGCCCCATCCCTGGAAGTGTTCAAGGCCAGGTTGGATGAGGCTTTGGGCAACCTGGTGTAGTGGAGGATTTCCCTGCCCATGGCAGGGGGGTTTGGAACTAGATGATCTTTGAGGTCCCTTCCAACCCTAACCATTCTATGATTCTATGATTCTAAGTGTCTTGCATATGCATCCCTTTTTAAAAAAAAAAATTAGAAGAAGTGGAATCAATGAAGTTTGTCAACATCAGCTGTTTTTGAAAGATCAAGCAGCATAATCACACAGGTGTGACTCTCACAGATCTGTTTTTCCAGTACAGAACCCACTATACATTAACCTGCAACTTCCATCCCAGAGACTGGTGACAGAGCTACAGTGACTACAATCAGGTCTTCTAAACACTACTACAAGTACAAATAATTTGCACTGAAGGAGTACTATAAGCTTTATTTTCTACAACATTGAACTAGCTGTAGCTAACAACCATAAAGCAATTTTTACCTCAAGCTCTACAACAACCCTTTTCCAAACAATGGAAATAGAGATATTTGAACACTTTCTTCCTGACAAATTCTCATCCTGTGCCAATCATTATGTTTCAGTGGAAGGTTAAAAATAACAGTGTTTTGGTTTGCAGCCTTGAACAATAAAGGTAGAAGCCTGGTTTTGTTTTCAATGAAGTCAGAACCATCATCAGAGCACAGCAGAAATGAAGTCAAGCTTCAAACTGCATTTTCTTCTTACTTGAAAGGTATTTGCTCCACACCAAAAAAAAAAAAAAAAAATCCCATTAGGCAGTAGCAAATAAGGGGAAGAACAGAAAAAAGCAAGTTCAATATTTTAGCTCACATGGAAGTTAAAAGTCAACACAAATCAACTTTTTTTTTCCAAATAAGATGTCTTGTAGAAGAAAAAAAGCTTTTACAAAAAAATTCAAAATCATTCTCTGGAGATGACTGTCTTTCTCCATTTACTCTAAATGAAACCTTGGGCAATCACACTCTCAGCTTTCGTTCCTGCTTACAGCAGGATGAATCCAAACCAACAAGCCTATTTTTACAGCACACTTTGGAGTAGATTGCTGAACTATACTACATGAAGAATGAAGTTAAATGGGAAAATGTGAGAAAACAGAGTGACATGGAAGCTATGAAATCAGCTACAGAAGTGTCTGAAGGTTACTGAACTTCTGACTAACCTTTGCATCTAGTAAGATCTGTGCCAAGGTAACCCTGGGAGAAGAAGGAAATGTTGTCAAAGGAAGTTTCCATAAATAAAAACAAGCAAAAAAATATTTTCTGGAAATACTCCTTCTGCTAACATAAAATCAGGTAGTCTCTCACAAACATTCTTTTCACTTTCCCCATCGGAAACCCTTTTTAAACTAACATTACCAGTTCCGCAATAATGAATATTTTCCAATTTTCAGTAGTGGTTTCCAAGAATGCTAATGTCTTACTAATTTCAAAAGCAGACATAATTGTGGATTTTGTCAAGAGCTTACATCTAAGTTTTCAATTAGAAATTTCTTCTGCCTATAACCCCAGTTGAGAATAGAACTGAAATTCACCTAGAGCCACTCTTTACAGATAATGTGCACTTTTGCTATTCAGATATTTATATTGTCCAGATTTTTCTTAAACCTAATCATTTTTCACTATTGATTTGCTGCTTCATTTTTTGTACTACATCCTGCCCTGTGTATTAGCATTAATGCAGTAAATCAAGTAACAATTGTGTATTGCAGCTGTAGAACAAACAGAGTATTAAAAAATGAGAGATTAAATATTGAGGAGAAGAAAACAACAATGCAACTGTAAAATATCCACTATTTGCAAATTTTCAGGAAAGAAACATTGGCACTGACTTATCTCTGTAGCTTATGAAGCCAAATAAAAGAACAGCTATGAAGAAAAAGCCTAAAAAAGATTACCGGAGGATAATTTTAGTCTCCTACCACAGCTGATGAGAAGGGAGTCACACAATATAAAAGGGTTAAAAAACAGGTGTGAAGCTCCACCTTAAAACTAATCCCGTTTCTTACTCTATTCCTGCTTTTTAGAAGGCTGCTCACTCCTGTCTGTCTGTTAGAATCCTAGTTTCCAAATACAGTAGCCAGTTTACTACCATTTTTTTATCTTTGGAGGACTTATAGCAAGCAATGTTATCATTCTGACATCTTCACTGCTGAGGCATTATGGCAACGAATCATTATTACCCAGCTGGACTGAGCTGAGATAACGAACTAGTTACTAATCAACTCAAGGTACCAACCCTGCCTACAAGAGGCAGGCCATTTCCTCCTGGCTGCGGAAGGTGCAACAGTGTCCTTGGTGCCGCAGCCCAGGCTGGTGAGTGACAAATGGTGACCCTGATGTGATACATCCATGAGACCCTGGGAAGCCCCGACTCCCTCGCCAGAGCTGAGAGCCCGAGCCAAAAGAGCCGGAGCCGGGAGCCTGAGCGAGAGTCCTTCGGAGAAGAAGGTAAAGCTGCAAGCCCTGATGTGGTATTCGCAGGAGGGAAGCGTGCTGGAGTTGGATGAATGGACCGGGTCTCTGCTCACCTTAAAGCCTTCGTGAAAACAAAAAATGGTAAAACAAAAAGGGGGAATTATGGCAACCAATCATTATTACCCAGCTGGACTGAGTTGAGATAATGAACTAATTACTAATCAACTCAAGGTACCGATCCTGCCTGCCAGAGGCAGGCCATTTCCTCCTGGCTGCGGAAGATGCAACAGTGTCCTTGGTGCCGCAGCCCAGGCTGGTGAGCAACAAGGCATTAGTAGACTCCTGTTCCCCTCCACTACCAGTGGCTCCCCAGTGCTTCCAAAAGTATATCCCAGGAGTGGGACCACCTCTCTAGTTTAAGAATCATTTACATAAAACCTTAAATGAGGGGAAAAGAGCTACGAATTTGTAGTATGACTAGCAATTTCCTCATATTTATCTAGGCTGCAGATGTGGCATGTACCTTAAATACGATGAAGATACAGACTACTAATCATCTAATGGAATATTTATTTTAAGTACGAGGTGCAAGCTTGACAGTGACACATACATGAGCATCTCAAACTGACATTTCAGAAAAAAGTCAGTCCTAATGAAAGCTTTAGAAATTACGTACATTCCAGACTTCCTGATAAATACTTTGCGAATTTAGAATAACTTGAAAACTTCCTCTATCTTTCCTCTAAAACTCACTCCAGAAATTTTAAGGAAACCGTCTATGATACTGATCTCCATCAGTGGCAAGATTCACTGTCCTTAAAGGCTCTTGGAGAATCAGTTTTATAAAGACCCTGATATCATACTAATTACAATAATCCCTCAAAAACTTCTTCAAAGTCATATCCAACTGGAGAAATGCAGATAAATATGTTGATCTAAAGCACCTAAACTACTCAAACCAGATATCTAAGGCTTCATGAAGCAACCACACATGCATACCTATAGTCAGAAATACTAACATTTAGTAATTTTTGACTCTGGACACCGATACTAGAATGTCAAATTCAAGGTAAATTTAATGAAATCTTGCAATGAAAAAGAGGGTAGAAGTGTCAACAGTTATCACTCAGTTGTAGATTCAGTTCCCAAAATGTTACAGTCTGCATTTTCTTATTTTCCCAGATAGTTTGGGCCTCCCTTACCCTACTCTGGTCCTTTCCCATTCAATGCATATATGCTTATCATTTTGCCTGGCAACTACTGTTACATCCAAACTCAGTTTTCCCAAATGTAACATCACATCTATTCCCTTCAAAGAAAGTCTTAGTCACAATAAAGTTGGCCCATGCTACCTGTAGTAGGTTGACCCTGGCTGGACACCAAGTGCCCACCAAAGCCAGTCTATCACCCCCCTCCTCAGCTGGAAGCTGGACAAGGGAGAGAAAAATGTAAGGAAAGGCATGTGGGTCGAGATAAGGGCAGGGAGAGATCATTCGCTAATTACCATCACAGGCAAAACAGACTCAACTTGGGGAAAACAGTTTGATTTATTAGTAATCAAATCGATGTAGGATAATGAGAAATAAAACCAAATTTTAAAACACCTTTTCCCCATGCCTCCCTTCTTCCCGAGTTTAACTTTGCTCATGATTTTCTCTACCTCCTCCTTCCGACCGGCGCAGGAGGACAAGGAATGGGGGTTGCAGTCAGTTCATCACACGTTGTTTCTGCCGCTCCTTCTTCCTCGGGGCTGGGGAGGGCGGACTCCTCACACTCTTCCCTTGCTCCAGCGTGGGGTCCCTCCCACGGGAGGCAGTCCTCCATGAACTCCTCCAACATGAGTCCTTCCCACAGGCTATGGTTCTTCAAAAACTGCTCCAGCATGGGTCCTTTCCAGAGGGTGCAGTCCTTCAGGAACAGACTGCTCCAGTGTGAGTCCGCAAGTCGTGCCAGGAGCCTGCTCCCGCACAGGCTTCCCATGGGGTCACAGCCTCCTTCAGGCATCCACTTGCTCCAGCAGGGGGTCCTCCACAGGCTGCAAGTGGATCTCTGCTCCACCATTAACCTCCATGGGCTGCAGAAGGACAGCTTGCCTCACTGTGGTCTTCACCACAGGCTGCAGGGGAATCTCTGCTCCAGCATCTGGAGCACCTCCTCCCCTCCTTCTTCCCTCACCTTGGTGTCTGCAGAGTAGTTTCTCTCACGTACTCTCACTCCTTTCTCCAGCTGCTGTTGCTCAGTTGTTTTTTTTCCCCTCCTTAAAAGTGTTATCACAGAGGTGCTACCACCACCACTGACGGGCTCGGCTTTGGCCAGCAGCAGGTCTGTCTTGGAGCCGGATGGCATCGGCTTGATCAGACACAGGGGAAGCTTCTATCAGCTTCTCACAGAAGCCACCCCACTACCAAAATCTTGCCATGCAAACCCAATACACTACCTAAACCTTTCCATGATCCTGCACCCAGTTCTAGCAAGGATTCTCCATTACTCTTCACTAACCAGCTTCTATATCTTCTAGGCAGAGCTTCCTGAAGGTCCCTTTGTCCCAATTGTCATGAGATTCTTCTCATTGTTACTGTCTTCCATGGGGAGATTCTCCAGATGAAGAGTTTTTACCTCTCCACTCTTTATATCAGACTCTTTCTGTTACCACACTCAGGAGTCATAGGGCTCCACAGGAGAACATTCCATCCTGACCATGGTGCTGCCACCACAGCTGCACAGTGGCTCAGTTTGTCTAGTCAGTGCATGGGAAGAAAATTATTCTGCCTAACTGTCATTAGATGAAGAAACATGCCAAATTCATTAATCTTTATCTCCTTTGCAAGCCTTGTCCTTGCCTCATCAGGGAAGCACTGCTTTAAAGCAGCTCATTCTCTCCAATAAAATAAAAAAAAAAGTACTTCTCAAAAATATTCCTTGAAAAAACAGTTTCTAAACTGGAAGAACAGAACAATCCAAATTCTACAATAAATCAATATATATGACTTGCTTTGACACCACTGAGGAGAAAGCACTGTCAGTAAGAGTTTTCAGTATTGTTTAAAACACTTCATGAACAAGGGCTATCCAAGTCTGTTCCACCTATATCTAATATCTCTACATTATTTCTGTTTTCTTGCCTCTAGTGAGGCAAAGTGCCAGCTTCCTCCTGGCACAAATATTCTAGATTGCAGGGAAGTGATAGGAATGGGAATAACTACTGAGTAACAATTCCAGTAACAAAAAAAGGCTAAACAAACCTCCTAAGAGAACCAAAGAAATCACAATTTCCTTTTTAATTTCATGAGAAAGCTGTTTATGTTGACATGGGAGTCAACTATATTCATGTCTGTCACTCTCTGGGAAAAAGACCAAGAGCATAAAATCAGATTTTCACTGTCAGTATGATCCCTAGATAACTGCACTGGAGTTTGAAATGCATACTAGAATTGGTCTAGTCAAATCCAGCGAGACCTCAACACACAGAGTGACTCTTAATTGTTCTATCTTGTATGAGATCTAACAGTTGCAAATTCAGTGGGTCTAAAAGTAGATCTTGTTAAAGTGGTATGATGCTGGTTCTGACCCTTTTTTTAGCTAACACGATAGTTACTGTACACAGACCAGCCTAAGAATGGTCTTTCTCCAAGCAAACAGATGCTGGGGAAAGTTATCCTGCTGTATTTCCAACTACAGAAAAGAGCAGCACTTTTTATACTACACCCTCACTCCTTTCACTTTTATAGTAGGGCTGTATCTCTGTGCTCAATTAAAGGACACTAGGAGCAAACAAACTAAACTGGCTAATAAAAACCCCCTGTAGAATACTAAAACTAAATGCACAATGTTTGGAGAGTACCCATAATCAAAGCTGCTTTGCCAAGTAATTTCCTAAGTGCAAATACAGTACAAGTGCTTACAGAGCCAACAGTTTCCCCCTTCTCTTTACCACGGACAGCTTTATTGTATTCCATGTTTTTGTACTGGTAACCTGTGACAGATAGGCCTGATGGGCAGTGTAACCAGGTGCTCACAACTTGAGACCAGATCTCTAAAGCACATCACCAATTTGAGTGCTTTAAATAAGCTATTTACCAGAAACGAGAAAGCAGTATGTTTTGAACTGATATGCAAGGTTATGACACTTTAAAAAGTATTTCCATGTGCTTTGTATCTATAAAAAATACCACCAGTTTACTTCTCAGAAATATTTTAAAGATAGATATCAAGATTTCTTCAGGTTTTCCTAGCACTCTGTTTCCTTGTGTCCATTACCCATCATGGGTCACCCACCAGCCACAATTGCTTGTGTTCGCCCACCTGCCCCAGCCTGGGTTGCCCACAGGCCATAGAACCTTCAGAGGTGTACTGCCTTTTGCATGGAGTATCTCCTTTCCAGAATGCATCTCCAGCAGCGTACCTTAAGAAGCGTTGCTCTAGCAGTGTCTTCAGCAGCTGTGTCTCTAGCTCCCAGCTGCTGCCACCTTTCTTCTAAAACACGTTTGGGCAGGAGCACTGTGTGCTCCCCTGGCTGGCAGAAGTTCTGGCAAGCAATGGTTACTCACATGGCTTTCAGAGCTGACTGGAACCAGCTGTGACTGTCACACGGTAGTTCATGGCCTCCTCCCACTCAGGTCACATTGCAGTCCCCTGCTACTCAAACCCTGCAATTTCTGCCTAATACAGTTCCCTATCTGACAAAAACTTGAAGCGCTTTCCCTAATAATATTTGCACTTCAAAACTAGACACCTCACCACTGTTCTTGAAAGGCGCCTTGATTCAGTAAAGAGATCTCTGAATTCAATCTATCAGGCAACAGGTCACTGACCCACTGTTCAAAATTCCCTAACCTAGTCAACTGAGTTTTTATTAGCCAACCAAAAACAGTTAGTAATACACAAGACACTCAATTGTGCTTCTGCATGATCTCCCTACACCAGAGGCATGGTATTGCCCACATCTCCTTTTTTTAAAAACAATGTTTTATAGGTTAGGAATGTCAAAGGTAGTCCTAACTTCATGCAGCTTTTCCCCAGGAAGTAGACATTTTTCCCGTCAAAAGTCTCTTGCGGAATCTCTCTCAAGAAACTTTTGGTTAAGGACAGACAAACATACTCTCACAAAAGTACTCAAATATTTCATACTGTCACATGACTCAGTATATCGCATCAGGACATGGTTACATGTCTGGACACATGATAGAAGTGTTTGTGTCTTGGGTTATTTCCAACATTAGTAAGCACAATATGTGGTATTCTAAGGAAGAAAAAAATGGGCTTCAATCAAGTAAATGAACTTACAGATAAAAAGATGCAGAGAGTTGTAGGGGAGACGTTATCCAAGACACCATAACCTAAGGACTAGACCTTTAACACTACAGAAGTACTTTGACTAAACACTATCAAAGGAAATCTTTTGTGGTCTCAGTTCCTTGACAAAAGTTTTATAAAATGCCCACTACAAGAAGATATTAATGGATTTTAAATAAAAGTCCCATCATATATAAATTCATAGGCATAAGAGTTTTTTGGGATTCAGTCATGCATTAATAAAACTTAAGAGGAAAGTGGGCGTCACTATCTTACATATCTGAAAACATTAATTCAGAAACCATCACACTATTTTTGATCAGGAAAGGTTGTGTTTCCCAAAGACAAATTAATTTAATTTTATTTTTCAGAGTTTGACTTAAGATTAGTGGACACTATGTACTAACAGCACAAGTGCTTCTAGCTTATTTAAACGTTTGCTTACTAGCTTTGAAAGAGATCTAGAACAACAGATACTAAAAAAACCCACAACTTTTCTGCATTTATTAATTTTAGGAAAATGTAGGTTGACTGCTAAATAACAGATCACATAGCTCAGGAAAACAATACTGAATATAGAGTTTTTAAAATTCCAGTTCATGTAACAGAAACTATAAGTGTAACTTATTTAAGTGTAAATTAATTACTTTTAATAATTGTCGCAAAACCAATGCAAACCTAACTGACACTGAAGAAAATCATCCTTCTAATTTTTAATCCAGTGTTTACAAATTTTGAATATATGATGAGAAGAAAAAATAAAATGCTATATACTTACTTGGATCAGATTTAGAAAATGTATCTCTGTCCAAAAGATTTCTGTTAAAAAAAAAAAGATAAAAATAATCTTATTTATAAAAAAATAGTGAAACATACAAATCGGATAACAATATACATGTTTTTAACAATTTTGATCGCGAGTCAGCTTAGTTTTCTGCCCTCGTAATATGTAAGATTTACTTGAAGTCAGTCAGCACTAGCACTTGAGTCATCTTACTTTTCATTTTACTACACATTTTGGATTTGAGCAAACCGTGGCTCATGTACTCCATTACCATGAAGTGAAAAGCAACACAAGACAAGAACACTAAATGTATATAATGGACATCAGGAACAGAAATACCTCTAAGTCACAGATATCTACCAGAGATTAATGTGCTAGTTGAACCTCAAAACTTTACACTTTACTTAAGAGAATGGCTATGAGAGCTCAGAGCCATCAGGAAATATCTGTAAGAATCAGTCACAGATAAGTAAGGTAAAGAGAACTAAAGCATACACAGGACGTACACCAGAGTTAGGAATTTTCTAAATATCTACAAAATACCTAGAAATAAGCAGTAAAAACTAATTTCTTTGTTATGCAATACAGTCACAATACCATAGTCACACTTCAGTCAACTGAGAACCATACACAGATGAGGAGACTTAAATTAACAATAAGTCTAGAGAATCAGGACTGACCAGAAAAACATTCTTGGAATAGTTACCAACATTTCATCATTCAAAAATAAAAAAAAAAAAAAAAAAAAAAAAATTATCTCGACAAACTTGAAAAACGGTCTGAAAACAGGATGCCATTGAACAGGGACAAGAAAGAGCTATTAAACTTGGGCAGGTAGTTTAAGTTAGGTATTAAACTTAATCAACAGCAAAAACGCAGCATAGTTGCATATAGCTGGATATACAGCAGTTACATCAAAAATGGTTCTAGTCAGGAATCTTGTGCCCTTGGGAAAAAGCCATACTGGAATACATAAACAAAAATACCTCTTCAGAGTAATTGTCTGGTCTTTATAATACTGATAAACACTCAATTCAAGCAATAATGTTTTGGGCACTCCAGTTTCTTGTAATCTAATACAGACATGGAGCCACCAGAGTCCAGTGGAAGCAGAAATAATCAGAAGTCTATAGAATATATCTATGAGGAAAACGCTGCTGCAAATTGAAGCTGATCTTCATGTAGACAGTAGGAACAGGTTTAACCCTAAGGTGAATCTTCTGCATTGCAGGTGAAGTTGAACTTTATTCCATTGTTTTGCCATCTTTCATAGTTAAAGGTGGCCAGACACTATGTGAAATCTCCACCACTGAAGGTCTTTAAGAACATTTTAGGTAGCGACAAGTCCTAACAAGTTCTTTCATCCTACCCTGGAGCAAAAGGAAGGATTAAATAACCGGTTTACATCCCTTACATCTTATTATTTTTAATAATTGGTACAGCCTCTTCAAAGGTCACCATTTACTACTCTCATTCAGATCTAAATCACATTATTTTTGTGCTACTTAACAGTGATGAAAAGCATATTAATAATGTTCTGTACAGGTGTTCTAAGTGGTCCACTCGGACTTCAACAAGGAAAAGACACTATTTCCAGTTTAGGTACAGCCAAGTCCGCATTTCAGAACAAGCAATATGAACAAAATACAGCTTTAAAAGAACGTTGGGTGCATCTGTTTTGTTTACTATTGCAAATGTAGGCACTAGGATTAAAATTAGTATTTGTGAATGAACCAGAAGTCTGCACAAGCTACTTCTTCAGAACTTCATTATCCACTCAGAAGCAGGATTTTTATATATGCATTAAACTATACTCAGATAGACTGTATTCCATCGTAACCAAAAATGTGCAAATATAAATTGAAATATTGACAAACTCAGGAAAATCAGCAATTCCAAGTCTGTATTTGACAATGACCACTACAAACTGCTTTAAAATTCAGTACAGTAAGTTCTGCAATATCAGAACTGCCAATCTAAAAAGAAAAATTTCCTCTTTTCCTCTTTAATTACACATACCTAGATATGCCATTAATTCATGGTAACTAGAATTGGTTTTATTATCTCAAAATGAATTGCTATAAAAACCTACAATTAGGGCTACATGAAAGAAATAGTAATTAGGTTTTGGGAAAGGCCTTCCATGCTCACCATTAGGATTCCAAGCAATTTTAATTCCTCTGCATAAATACTATACAATGACCTTATAATTGGTATGTTAGTGTTTGTGACTGCAGTTTAAGATTAAAACATTTTAATGACTCTTGCACTGAGCTAAGGTGCTTTGAATTTTTTTAATATTTCCTACTCTTATTTTGTTCCTTTTTAAGTTTTCTTCCTCTATTTTCCCATATACCTAAGAAAATACAGACTGGCCGTACCAGGCACTGTAAGGCTCAGTCTATGCTGATACTCTTATTCCAGCAGTGGCAAAAAGTAGCTACCATGGAAAAAGCCTAAGGACAAGGTAAAAATCTGCAATATTTCCCGAGAATGTTCTTGGTCACCAACCGTTTACTGCTCAGGGACTTCTTGAATTAGGAACATTTCTACATAGACAATATCCCTGAAAAGATTGTAAAGGTTGAGATACCAAAGTTTAACATTTTAATTCAGGTCTGTAAGTGTCATTAATTCACAGTTTTTAACTATACAGCTTGTAATATCCTCAATTTGATCCTTCACACATTTTACTCTAAATAAACAAGGTCTTCAGCAAAGTTTGCAGACATGCCTGATCTTCCAAGTCATGCATAACCAACCAGAATATTAATATGGGAACTTAACAAGCTGTTCCAGCTAATGGAGTCAGTTTTGGATGGAATTTATCAGTGACAACAGAAAAAAAAAAAATGTCTGATTTGTCCACTAAATCACCTCACAGCTCAAGAGGCTGCTCAGTTTCATTTGTGCATTTTCATTTTAGGGGGAAAACAATCAAAATGCTCCTTTAAATATATGAAAAATGCATGCACATAAGCATAGGACAAACTACAACCAAAAGAAATGCTATAAGCAACAGGAGAAAGAATAGTGGGGCTTTAGTTAAGCCCCAATAGATAAAGATTGGGGAGATAAGACTTCAGTCGTTATCCCTTTAATAGTCAATGGCATTTGCTGCACAGGGTGAGCAATACAGGGTGTGTCTCTTTTTCCTCGAAAAGCATTTTCTTTGGTAGTACACTATTTTGTCTCAGGAAACAGTCCTAGGAAAGCTCACAAACTCAGAAACCATAAATATCTGAAAGTTGTGTTTCTTTCTCCTAATCAAAGTATCAAGAGAAACAGACTTTTATTTTGCCTGAACACAGCGAGTGTATTTTTTCTATGCTCATTAAGCCTTTCAGAAAAAAAAAAAATGCGAAAAGAGAAGGAATTACTATCAACTATGAGGAAGGGAAAAAAAAAGAAGATATATACTTTTACCTGGAAAAACATGCACATCAAATACCTACAGCAAAGAAGTCTAGCAACATCTGTGCACAAAGCATTATTCTACACCATTACAGATCCTGAAGGAACTAATTTTGCATCTGCTCATTCTGGAGTGGACCTTTGAAAATGGTTGCAATAGCACAGATGACTAAGGAAAAAAAAAAACCCACAACAAAAAACAAATAGGAGCCATGGCAATAACACCTACTTACTCTAAACTGGAAAGCACAACACAGATTAGAAATGCTGGGATAAAGATTCTTCTGTATAATGAGATCAATTTCCCCAGGCAAAAAATAAAAGTAAACGGTAAATACAAAAAGTTAAAACATATTTAGCTATGCCTTGCAGAATCACTTTGTTCACACAGTTTCATGAAATCCATAGAGATTTGTCAAAATAACAGTTTCCACACAGAGCTTTCCTTCTTTTTTTTTTTTAATAGAGTATTTCAATTGGAAGGAACATACAACATCCTTGTAGTCCAACTGCCTGACCACTCCAGGGCTCACCAAAAGTTAGAGCATGTTATTAAGGGCATTGTCCAAATGCCTCTTCAACCCTGACAGGCTTGAGGCATTGACCACCTCCTCTCCAGGAAGCCTGTTCCAGTGTCTGACCACCCTCTCAGTAACTAAAAGTTTCCTAATGTCAAGTCTCTTGTACTATTGTTTAATGTAACAACAACTACTCTTGTTTATGTAACAACAACTACTCTTGTTTAATGTAAAAACCTCTCATGTATCAATCGGCTATTTCAGGATTCACCGATCTGGTCGGCAGCAGCAGCTGAACAGAAATCCCTCCGGTCTACGTTGCTCTGTACAACCTCATGCGTGCTCCAGGCACTATATGTACGTGGGCAAAGACTGACCCCCGTTAAAAAGTAACATTTACTCACTTTGTTCACATGTACTTTGCTTCAAATTTGACTTTATTTTAATGATCAGTATCTGAACTGCCTGCTCTTTAATTTTTTTTGGTTTAAATTTAACCCTTTCTTAAGCCCAACCGCAGAAGTAAATCCAATCCCCCCATTCGGAAATGACAGAATTTTGGCACTGAAGAACAGACCACAATAACTATAGCACTGAATAGCTTAAAATCTATTTCTCTAGTTTAAAACAAACAAACAAACAAAACAAAACACAAACCCAACTGTGTTCATATGACTGGAAAAATACTTATCTATACATTGCTTTCAAAAGCTTTGAAATCCTTAATGAAAAAAAAGTGGTTTACTTAGATGAATTTGTCAGAATCTCTCCAGGTGTCAAGGTTTTATGTTTCTCTTCATCTTTAAATTACGTTTAAGTGCATGCAAAGATTCCTTGGTTGTGAAATAAAGCACTCAGCAGTTTGCAAACACACAAGTCAGTTACCCGTGCAAAACTATTTTTAATTTTTAGAAAACATATATTTTCAATATATTATATTCTCATATAAGCATACACTGCTCTTCTCACAGTACACTTGTATCCCTCCATGGGAAGAGGAATTGTCCTTGGTTCATTAAACAGTTCATTAAACAAATGCATTTGTTTCCCTCGCCTAATGCTGGGCCTATGTGCCTTTTTCAAGGAAGATCCTGGAAAAAAAAAAAAAGTATCATCTCCTCACTTTGTACTGTGCAGAACAGTATCCATCCCACAACTAGTTGTAACACAACTCTATTACATCCTAGTAGTCACTGTCCCTCAGCCTTAACTGATATTACTGGTCTTGCAACGGCCAGCCCTCGGTAAGACAACGTGTGATCCAGAGAGCCTACTCGAGCGAAGAGACCACTTGACTTCTTGCGGAGTAATTTCACAAACAACTTTTCAGTTGTAGTGCTAGCTTAAGTAGTCTCCCTTCCCTGGCTATTTACTCTCTCCTTCTGTATTCCACCAGAACACAATAAAAAGCAAGCTATTAGCCTCGAGATCTCTAGATTAGAAACGCCCTAGGCCTAAAAGCATATTAGACAATTTCTCAGAATTTTATCTTCTTGTCAAAATAACTGGTTCTCTTAGGAAAGGCTCACAGGTGAGAAAATGCTGGCTCTCCTGACTAAGAGGCAATTAGGATGACCTCCTCCTTTCTGTTCGGATTGTCTCCACTTTTTGCGGCACTAGAAGGACTGGGAAGAAAGCAAACATATCTCTGATATGCAAGCTTAAGAAAACATCCACAATACCTCTTCATAACCTTTGGAGAAGTAATTGACTTTTACTGTTCACAAGAAGACGAAGAAATAATTTTCAGCCTCCCAGTAACTTTCATTGTCAATTTAAACACATATGGGTTCAGAAGCCATTCTCTTACGGGAAACAGAAAGAGAGAAGTAATAAGAAGGGTTAGACCAGAAGTGCTTCCATGAGTTTTGCGACAACCCACAGAAAGTCTTCTCTGGCTAGATGTACGCAATTTTAGGATGAAACCTCTATTAAAACTGCTGACTGGGGGTTAAAAAAACCACAAAGGAATCACCAAGTTTATTTACTTAAACATAGCAATAGTTTTTCAGCAGTTCCATGGAAACAGACAGGAAGTACTGGATTACGTAAAGATACTCTTGCAGATGAAGCAGACCTGAACACAATCTTGGACTGTTCCAGCTTAAAAAAACCCATCTATTTAGGAATACCAGAAACTGGTTCAACTCTGCTTCAGTACCAACCCAATTATTATTTGAAACCAACAGAACAAACCATCTACATTTATGTTTCTCAGGCTGCGAAGGTAAAGCCTCTGGCTCTGAGCTGCTAGTGACGTATCCTGGGGATGGCACTAGAGACTGCTGGTGGTTCAAAGTCTTATTCAATCTAGTGTCAACTCACTGGTCTTTCCAGCTACTTTCACCCAGCTCATCCAAATCCATGGACATGCTGTCCTATTTTAGCTCTAATTTCTTTAGGAATGTATAGTTAATATAGTGTTTCATAAATGTGTAACAATATATAAAACACACAGACTGGTTCTGCACAGTTTTTCTGCAACAATTCTTTAAAAGGTATACATCAACGAAGCCACCAAGAAAGCAAACGTATACCATCAATGTAATACTCCTCATCCCTTTTCAGCCATTGCAGGGGTGTTGGTGAGGGAGGCACTGCTTAGATGGGCACAGAAAGGAAAAAAAAAAAAAAGAAAATGAGGAAAATACCACTACTACAGGAAGTCTTCATAATAATACGTTTAAACTGCTTACACACTTCCTAGTTCCTAGCCCTTTTCCTGCTGTTAGGCTTTCCTCTATACCACCCTTCTGAGGCCTAAGATTTTTGAGTTCAGCTGCGGGAGGGTGTTACAGTGAGCGATCCCTCAGTGTCCCATGACCTGTATGGGGAGAAGCATGAAGTTTACAGTGGTGGCAGGGGTAGAGCAGATGATCTCAGAAGAAGTATAATATTGATGGCTTCTTCCTCCCCATTCTGAGAATCTCCACCTGGGGTATTGTCGTGGTTTTTGGACTGAGGGTCGAGACAAGAACCGAGCGGGAGCACCCACCAACCATGGTCTCGGGCAAAACATGACTCAGGCTTTCTTCATAAACCAGAACAATTTATTAACAGTTACTTAACAGGAGACAAGGGAACGAAACCGGTTACTTGAGAGGAGAAAAGAGAAAACAAGGCCCAATCTTAAAACAACACCTCCCCACCCCCTATTTTCCTTTCGTTCCTGGCTCTGCCTTCCCCCCAGCGGCGCAGGGGGACAGGGAATGGGGAGTGCAGGTCAGTTCATCCATGTTGTTCACTGCCGCTCCTTTCTTAAAGGAGGAGGAGTCTTTACACCATTTTTCCCTTGCTTCGATGGATCCCCTACTCACAAAGAAAAAGTCCCCAAACTTTTCCAAAGTAAGTCCTGCCCGCAGGATTGCAATCCTTCCCCATGGATCGCACCAGTTCGGGCTTTACCAGTCTCGGCCTCTTAGGGAGCTGCTGCCACTCGCGTCGGCGTGGGTCGTCCCACGGTCTCCAGATGCCTCCACGACCTCGTCGTGCATTCCATGCCCCATTATCAACAGTACCTGGTCGCGCATCCCCTGCTCCACGACCTCTCCTGGGCTCAGGCATCTCCTTTCCGACGTGGGTTTCTCCACGGGCCACGAGTGGGTCGCTGCTCCGCCGAGTACACCCTGGCTGCAGGGGGGCCGCCTGCCATCTCACACCGATTTGCAAGGGAAGCCTCAGCTCCAGTACACCTCCTCCTGCTCCATCTTTGCTGACCCGGTCATTGTGGTTGTCTTCTCTTAGATATTAATCCTCTCTAGGGGAGCTCGGCCCGGCGGGCACCCCGGGAGCGGGGCACTTCCCGAGCCCCCCATGCGGCTCCCCCGGCGCCATCTTGAGCACATGGCGCCGGCCCGGGCCCAGGCAGCCGCCCGGCCGGGAGCCGGGAGCGAGGGCAGCGCCCTCCTGCTCTCTCCTCGCTCCTGAGCAAAAAGCCCCTTCCCGCCCCTTTGTCTCAACTTAAATAGGGCAATTCGCAGAGGCGCCGATTTGGCTCAACCTCCCCCGGGGGGGGATGGGACTCAGGTCTGGTGGCACAGGGAGCAAATCCCCTCCCCTGCCACCAGAACACCCCCCCACACATCAAACTATCACAGGTATTTAGCCAACACGCTATTGCACCTTCCTCTTGCTTCACTGGTCTGCAACTCAATCATAGAATGGTTAGGGTTGGGACTTTAAAGATCATCTAGTTCCATCTCCCCTGCCATGGGCAAGGACACCTTCCACCAGATCAGTTTGCTCAAAGCCTCATCCAACCTGACCTTGAACACCTCCAGGGATGGGGCATCTACAACTTCTCTGGGCAACCTGTTCCAGTACCTCACCACCCTCTGAGTGAAAAATCTCTTCCTTAGATCTAATCTAAATCTGCCCTCTTTCAGTTTAAAGCCATTGCCCTTTGTCCTATCACTACACACCCTTGTAAAAAGGCCCTCTCCAGCTTTCCTGTAGGCCGCCTTTAAGTACTGGAAGGCTGCGATAAGATCACCCCGGAGCCTTCTCTTCCCCAAGCTGAACAGCCCCAACTGTCTCAGCCTGTCTTCATAGCAGAGGTGCTACAGCCCTCGGATCATCTTCGTGGCCCCTCTCTGGACTCGCTCCAGCAGCTCCATGTCCTTCTCGTGTTGGGGACCCCAGAGCTGAATACAGTATTCCAGATGGGATCTCATGACAGTTGAGTAGAGGGGCAGAATCACCTCCCTCGACCTGCTGGCCACACTTCTTTGGATGGAGACTGGGATACAGTCAGCTTTCTGGGCTACAAGTGCACATTGGTGGCTCCTGTTGAGCTTCTCATCCACCAGCACTCCCAAGTCCTTTTCCTCAGGGCTGCTCTCAATCCATTCTCTGCCCAGCCTGTACTTGTGCTTGGGATTGCCCCGACCCACGTGCAGGACCTTGCACTGGGCCTTGTTGAACTTCATGAGGTTCTCACAGGCCCACCTCTCCAGCCTGTCAAGGTCCCTCCGGATGGCATCCCTTCCCTCCAGCGTGTCCACAACACCACACAGCTTGGTGTCATCTGCAAACTTGCTGAGGGTGCACTCAATCCCACTGTCCATGTCTCCAACAAAGATGTTAAACAGCGCCAGCCCCAATACCAATCCCTGAGGAACACCACTCATCAACTCCATTTTACATGCAAATTTACTGTATATGGCGTGTATTACGTCTGCTTGAGAGTTGCTCTTTCATTTCTTTTGGTTTTGTCCAGCTGCCAGCTTGCATTTTTTTACTTACCACTGGTGACCTCTTTACAGCACTGGAGTCTCCAGTGGCATTCCCAGCCCCCTCTTTTCAGCCTCTGCTCCCGCTCCTCCACCCCGCATCCCGTGTCCCCACCTGCAAGGCCTCTGTTATTGCACCACGTCAATGCTCCTCTGCACTGCACTGTTCTGTGAGGGCTACAATTAGGTCGTTCTACACAGAATAACGACTTGCTCCTACTATCAGTAGAAAGAAATATAGTTATAAACATAATTACACAAAGACAAGCTGAAGTGAAACTAAGCAGCAGCCATCTGGTCATTAGAAAAAATGCTGGGTTTGTGTTTGCAGCTTAGCAAACCCGAACAAACCCCACACAGGCAAAGACAAGTTTAGACAGAATCAGACAAGTTCTGAGACTTGCACAGGTAGTGTGAAACCTGGGGACTATTCCTAGCAACCGCAAGACTGAATTAACAGGGCAAAAGATCTGCCTTAAATTCTGGAAGTCACATGTCTGCATGCTTAGAGTCCAAATAATGATACATAGGTGAAAACCAAGCTGTGCAGGCCATCATAAAATCATAGAATGGTTAGGGTTGGAAGGGACCTCAAAGATCATCTAGTTCCAACCCCCCTGCCATGGCCAGGGAAACCCTCCACTACACCAGGTTGCTCAAAGCCTCATCCAACCTGGCCTTGAACATCTCCAGGGATGGGGCATCTACAACTTCTCTGGGCAACCTGTTCCAGTGCCTCACCACCCTCTGAGCGAAAAATTTCTTCCTCATATCTAATCTAAATCTGCCCTCTTTCAGCTTAAAACTATTGCCCCTTGTCCTATCACTACACACCCTTGTAAAAAGTCCCTCTCCAGCTTCCCTGTAGGCCGCCTTTAAGTACTGGAAAGCTGCTATAAGATCACCCCGGAGCCTTCTCTTCTCCAGGCTGAACAGCCCCAACTGTCTCAGCCTGTCTTCATAGCAGAGGTGCTCCAGCCCTCAGATCATCTTCGTGGCCCTCCTCTGGACTCGTTCCAGCAGCTCCATGTCCTTCTTGTGCTGGGGACTCCAGAGCTGAATGCAGTATTCCAGGTGGGGTCTCACGAGAGCAGAGTAGAGAGGCAGAATCACCTCCCTCGACCTGCTGGCCACACTTCTTTGGATGCAGCCCAAGATACGGTTGGCTTTCTGGGCTGCCAGTGCACATTGGTGGCTCACGTTGAGCTTCTCATCCACCAGCACTCCCAAGTCCTTTTCCTCAGGGCTGCTCTCAATCCATTCTCTGCCCAGCCTGTACTTGTGCTTGGGATTGCCCCGACCCACGTGCAGGACCTTGCACTTGGCCTTGTTGAACTTCATGAGGTTCCCACAGGCCCACCTCTCCAGCCTGTCAACGTCCCTCTGAATGGCATCCCTTCCTTCCAGCATGTCCACAACACCACACAACTTGGTGTCATTTGCAAACTTTCTAAGGGTGCACTCAATCCCACTGTCCATGTCATCAACAAAGATGTTAAATAGCACTGGCCCCAGTACTGACCCCTGAGGAACACCACTCATTACTGGCCTACACTTGGACATTGAACCGTTGTCCACAACTCTTTGAGTGCCATCATCCAGTCAATTCCTTATCCACCGAGTGGTCCATTCATCAAAACCATGTCTTTCCAGCTTAGAGACAAGGATGTCGTGTGGGACAGTATCAAATGCTTTGGATAAGTCACGGTAGATGATGTCAGTTGCTCTTCCCCTATCCATCAATGCTGTAACCTCATCATAGAAGGCCACCAAATTAGTCAGGCAGGATTTGCCCTTAGTGAGGCCATGTTGGCTCTCACCAATCACCTCCTCAGGAATGCATCTTCATGACTGTTTTGATGGACACTGTCAGTCATTTGTATTTTTTCTCCTGATCCACTGTTTTTTCTCAGCTGAAGTCAGCTGGTTGTCTAAACTGTTGCATTTCAAAGAAAAAAACATATAAGATCAACTTCCTGTTGTCAGTCATTCATAACCACTCCACAGACTTTTAACCTAACCTGGACACACATACACCAATAAAGCAGAAAAATGAAAACCTAACTTACAATCAAGATTAATTTTATATTCTGTATTTTGTACTATACAGAGTTACAAGCTCAAATAATTTGTTATGGATATCTCTTTTATCATTGCATCTTTCTGCGACTGGGATCTTTAACAAACTATTAATATTTAAAAAAAAATGGGAGTTAAGTACAGTGGCTGGAGAGAAGCAATCTTGCCAGAAATCTATGTCTAGGACAATCAAAGATATAATCGAACATATTGTTGGGAATCACAACCACTAGAAAGTGGCCGGTTAAGACTTTCAGACTGCCAAACAAAAGGAACGACAAAAATCCTGAAGTAGTACGTCTTGTTCCCCTGTGCAAGAAACTTGAAATTAAACTATCTTCATTACTGAGAACAGGAGTTGCTTAATTCCATTCAGCCCATTCATTAATATTAGATTTCTGTACAAATGGTGAAGTGGCATAGAACTGATCCAAACCAGGCATGGGCAACCAATTGTATTTCTGTTGAATTAACCATGATAAGGAGTTTATGCTTCCTTTATGCACATTATGCCTGGTGTGGGAACACAGCCAGTGCAGAGCCTATCCAGCTCAAACCCAGAATGATGAGGACAGACTGTGTGATCCAGCACGAAGCCTAGCAGAGCAATACTACCATTCAAACTTCCCGAACTAGCAAAGTGACCCTGCACTGTGTCAATATTTTACAAAACTTTTACCATCTTTCAGATAGCCATGGCATCTTTGATGCACTACCAGAAGTCATAAAGGAATCAAACTACAGCTTCACTTTCCTATAGATATTCAAAAATTACTCTCAAGAAGATAATTCTGATTGATAACTCCTTATTCAGTAAATAAATAAACACTAACATGAGGCATAATGAAACTCTTCACCTTTCTTGTACGATAAGGTTTCACAAAGGCTGTGGCCCAATCAGGAGACTACAGGAAACAAACGAGGTCAGTCCACACAGTAACCATGAGAAGCAGAAATCACCATTACATAGATCACAACAAAAAGTGAACAACTTGAGAGCGCACTGAACTACGTTGCACTTCATATGGGTTCCCCAGGGCTCAGTGCTGGGTCCAGTTCTGTTTAACATCTTTATCAATGACCTGGATGAGGGGATTGAATGTACCCTCAGTAAATTTGCGGACGACACCAAGCTGGGAGGCTGTGTCGATCTGCTCGAGGGTAGGGAGGCCCTTCAGAGGGATTTGAACAGACTGGATCGTTGGGCTGAGGCCAATGGCATGAGCTTTAATAAGGCCAAGTGCAGAGTCCTTCACTTGGGGTATAAAAACCCCAAGCATCGCTATAGGCTCGGGGAGGAGTGGCTGGAGAGCTGCCTGGCGGAAAAGGACCTGGGGGTGTTGGTTGACTACCGGCTTGATATGAGCCAGCAGTGTGCCCAGGTGGCCAAAAAGGCCAATGGGATACTGGCATGTATCAAGAATAGTGTGACCAGCAGGAGCAGGGAAGTGATCCTGCCCCTGTACTCGGCACTGGTGAGGCCGCACCTGGAATGTTGTGTCCAGTTTTGGGCCCCTCGCTTTAAGAGAGATATTGAGCTCCTGGAGCGAGTCCAAAGAAGGGCAACTAAACTGGTCAAGGGGCTGGAAAATAAAACTTATGAGGAGCGGCTGAGGGAGTTGGGGCTGTTTAGCCTGAAGAAGAGGAGGCTGAGGGGAGACCTGATTACGGCCTATAAATACTTGAGAAAAGATGGTGGGGAGGTAGGGGAAGGGCTCTTTACATTAGTGATGGGAGATAGAACAAGAGGAAATGGGCATAAGCTTAGTCAGGGGAGATTCAGGTTGGATGTTAGGAAGTATTTCTTCTCTGAAAGGGTTGTCAGCCACTGGAATAAGCTGCCCAGGGAAGTGGTTGAGTCCCCATCCCTGGATGTGTTTAAGAATAGGGTGGATGAGCTACTTGAGGATATGGTTTAATGGGGATTAAGGATGGTTGGACTCGATGATCTCTAAGGTCTTTTCCAACCTAGAAATCTATGAATCTATATGTTCACACACAGCACAAACTTCACGACATGCGATAGCCATCGCCTACTTGTGTTCTTGGTGTTAAACACGCTCATTCAGTCAACAGCATAGCAACTGCACTGATAGCAGGGCAGATGGGAACAGCATATGAAGTTTTTCCAAGATTTAACTAGATTGGAAGCAGTGAAGAATATCACCAGAGAGGGAGATACAGGATGGTAAACACATGGCCTGACACTTACCTCCAGCTCACAGGAGACCACAAGTTTACCCACACAGCTGGCAAGTGAAGATTCAAGTCTAGGCACAGCCTATAATCAGTTTGCAGTGCAAATAGCCCTTTAGAGGAAGGGGAATCTTTGGGCTGGAAAACAGTAGTGGAGTAAAAGTTAAAGAGCAGCATATATTCTCTCTTCCTCACCAACTGGAGGGCCAAGGTCCTGATCCTTCACCACATGACAATCACGCAAAATAATGCCAGGCTGCAACAAATAAAGATGCACAGCAGGTGACAGCAAAATTTTCATCAGACCATGGATGCCCTCCGGGCCGGCATGTGATGGAGGGAGCTACAGGACGCAGAGGGAGATGGCTACTAGAAACAATTGATCCAGGCAGTAGTGGACTATTACCAACACCAGAGGATTCTCTGGGATGACACATTCAAGTTGTTCTGCCACATTAGATCTGGCCCTTGAGCCAAAGACTACAGATTTCTGATAGAAAAACTCAGAGGTTTAGAAATCTACATCTTACAAGAGTCAGAAAAGAATCATGAACTTTTTGTTTGATAGGCACTGAGTAGTAACAACTATAAAGAACTCTGGCTTTTCCAGCATTTGTAAAACTACAGCCAGTGCTGGCACCCACTAAGTCATGGGAATCATATGAAAAGTTTTTAGTCATAAAAAAATCCCCAAAAGAGCATCACCTTATATCCACAATGTTTCTCGGTTTTATAATTTTCATAGACTCTTCATCCTATGAGATGCATTTCTCCTAAAGGCTACCTGACGTGCCCCTGAAGCTAAAACAGGCTGGCTTGCACAATAAGAAGCAGTGTGATGCCATCTCCATAGTACTGGAACCTGGCTAATTTGATAACATTGACAGTACGAGTATGCAGGGCAAACTAACTTGGGAAATGCTGACAGATGAACCATATAGAATTAAAAACTAAGTGAATAGAAGCTGTATCCTTACTGAATAAGAAGAAAGAAAGGAGGGGCGAAAAAGAAAAAAAAGAGATGAAAGAAGGCTGTCCAGAATCACAAATTTATTTTGTTGCACAAACAGCATGCATTGCTTCACTGACCACCAAGTTATACCACCTGTACAAACTAGAGAAGTTCTCATAATTCCTATATATGAAAAGAAGCAAAAAAAAAAAATAATCCAGGAACGCAGAATAGTTATCACAGTTATCATAGTTATCAGCTGATAATTGCTAATGTAAATTAGAGACCAAATTGGTTCTACAACTCTTCAGGTGTCAAGGGAAACTAATGTCATGACCCAGACTATTTTAAAAGCATTTCTCTCCAGGTGTTAAGGAATACACTACTGCTAATTATCAAAGAATTTTCCGCATTCTTTGAACTTTGCAGCATGCTTTTGCTGTATTTCACAATCGCATTTAACATTACTTTTCCAGAGCTTTAGACAATGAATATGTTTACAGATGACTCACAAACATATGTTAATCATTAATCTCTACCCTGATGTCATTCATTTTACGCTTAAATTTTGAAGCATGATTTTGTAATCAAAAGCTGTCATTCCAGCACATAAAGAAAGGAATCACCATGGAAATTCCCATCTTCCTGCACTTGACATCAAGACATATCAGGATGAGAGATCATTTTTTAAACAAGAACAAAAAAAAGCAATTTTAACAAGAACAGTCATGGATTTTGAAGATATCTACAGAGACATTAACATCGTAAACAATATACTGAAACTGGTAAAAGTAAGGTAGGTAACTAAGCTCAGAATTGATCAACTATGTCATATACCTACATTTCTTCATAACTATCTGATGGATTCCCAAATCATTATAAAACTAAGGTTTGAAGAAAATATTGCAGGTATATACAAACAATATCTGGAATGAAAGAAACTCCCATTTTAAGTGAACTGGGTCAAATCCAGCATAAATGTTGTGTCATCCATAATTGTTACAGGTTATTCAAAGAACCTGAAAGTAATACTAAAGGTCCTGGCTTGCTTTTACACATAGCAGCACGCCCTTTGTGTGACCAGGGTCTTCTGTGGTTGTTGCCAGCGAACTTTTGCAGTAAACTTTTGAGACAGTCAGTAAGCCTGTTCATATGTCAGCCTAATGACTGTTTCAGTATTCCAAATTCAATCTCACTCTATTTCTCATCGTCTCAGCCTTCTTTTGAAACGCATCCTTGACAAAACATCAAATCATACTTTATTTACTAAGGAAAGGGAGGGAGTGGTCTGACAATTTAAGTTTAGAACATGTCGTTCCGTCCTCGGAGAAGTTGCAGCAACTCCCGGGCAGCGATGTTAGAAAATGGAGCAACGGACTGAAGCACAAACTTAGTCCCGTTTCCCATCAGGAAACAACACTGACGGTTCAAATTATCCGCTAGAAGCTGCCAACTCTGCTGGCGACAGGAACCGCTGCTCTGCAACTACTAGGGAACACTTAAGGAAGCTGCGAAACGTGAATGAAGATCTGAATAGAAAAGCCCACAAATAAAAATATTTTAGACCTCTAATGAGTTTTTTTTTTTTTTAGACCTGCGGTTCGAGGGAGAAAGCAGCGTTTTTGAAATACCGATACAAAAACGACGGCCAAAACTGTATACGCCACGTCTTGTGCCACGGGTCGGCATTTTTTTAACGCATCGGCAGCAGCGTTACGATAAAACGTGACGAGGTAACACGCCCGGTTTCGTAACAGTTTTGCAAGAAATCCTGCAACAGTCCATGACAGGACTATTCCGGACGGGAGTTTTCTCCGTCCGCACCCGCGGCACTTGGGACAGCTCCAGAAGTTAAACAGCTGCCGAAGGAAACGCTCGGCGCGCACCGCGGCGCGACTCGCGCTCCGGGAGAGGCATGGCCGGGATTCGGGGCGGCGGCAGCAGCAACCGCCCGTCTCGGCAAAGCCGACAGCCGCTCGCAGCCGCGGCGAGAGCCGGCGCTTCTCCCCGCGGTCCGCCGGCAGCACCCAGGGCGCGGCCAGCGGCGGACCCCCGGCTGCTGCCGGGCTCTGCCCGAGGCGGAAGATTCGCAACTTCCCGCACCACGCGCGCTCTCCGAGGGCAGGAGGGAAAGCGCCTCGCACAGCGCCGGGCATGGGAGGGCAGCCCCGCGCCCGGCCGCTGCCCCTTCGCCTCCCCGCTCCGCTGACAAGCCCGGGGCCGGGGGCTCCCTGCCCCGGCACACCGCGGGGGCCCGCCCGCCTGCCTGTCTACACCCTCCGACGCCCCGAGGAGGGCGGGCAGGGCGGCCCCGAGCTGCCGCCGTACCTGCAGGACACGGAGAGCTCCACCTTGGTGGCCGGGATGCTGGAGCTGAGCACGTTAAAATCCCCCACGGACGCCATCTTCGGAAACCCACCACTTCTGCCCGGCTTCTGCTGCCCCGCCGGCTTCTCCAGCCCGAACATGGGGCAGCGCACGGAAGGAGGGAAGCCGACGGAGAGGGAGGGGAAGAGGCGGCGCCAGCCGGCCTTCCACAGCGCGACGCCGCCGGCCGCCGCCCGTGGCGCGGAGCACCGGCCCGCGGGCCGCCACCGCCGGCTGAGGCGGGAGCGGGGCGGTGACGTCACCGCGAGCGGGAGCCGCGCGTGACCGCCCCGGCGCGGGGCGCGCGGGGGACTCGACGGCCGGTGCGGGGGGCGGGCGGGGCGGGCGGCCGTCCCGTGGCGGAGCGGCCGCGGCCGCGGGCGGGCTCCTCGCCGCCCGAGGGCACGCAGCGCGCCGGCCGTCCCTCCGCCAACCTGCCCCGTTCGCGCACGGGAGCCCCCAGGAAAACGGCACCGGGGCCGGCGCGACCTCAAAAGGTGTAGGGCGGGGAAAGGCCCCGGTGGAAGGCAGCCCGGGAGGCGGTCCCGAGGGCTTTCGCTCCCGCGACTCCCCGGTCTCATCCCCCTCGGCCCCTGCACGGAGTCTCCCGTCCCGTCCCGCAGGCTAGGCACTGAATCCCTTCATTCCGCGTCTTAGAGTGATCGGGCCCCCACGCCCCGAGAAACCGATCGCTTCCTGGCCTCCGCGGGAGCTGGCGGCTGGGGAGAGCGGGGGTGGGCCGCGCCCCGGCCGATAACGTCCCGAACCTCAACGCGGTCGAGGCAGACTTATTCTGCCGGGCCGCAAGGGAAAACGCACCCCGGCAGCAAACGCCAGAGGTGCCTCGGGACGCGGCGGCTGCCGCCCGGTGCCACGGACCAGGGACGGGACGGAGCGCGGCGCGACGGCTCCGCTGCCGGGCGGGCTCCGCGCCGCCAGGGGGCGCGGCAGGGGGCAGCGCCGGGGCGCACCGCGCGGGGCGCCTCCCCCGCCGCTGCCGGAGCGGCGCCCGTCGGCGCGGAGCGGCGCGGAGCGGAGCGGCGTGCCTTCCGGGCTGCCCGTCGAAAGGGTGATCGTGAACGCGAAAAAGAAAAAACAGAGCTAGAACATGAGGCATTGGTGTTCATCGCCCTCGTAAAGAGAAATTATCATTACAAGAGACTGCAGGGAAAAGTCGTGGGTTTACATTACAGAATGGAAATTTCACCCTCTTGTGTACTTGTGCAGGCCCTTGTCTTTTTTTTAAAGACCACTAATTCAGTCGCACTGAATCTGTTCATATTAATTCACAACAATCATAACAGTTCCATCATCTTATGTCTCATGTATGTAATTTGTGTCCATTATCGTGGCACCTAAGGAGCCCCCAAAAATCATTTGTATTGACAGCAGTTTGATGAGAGATGAAAGGGCTACCATCCCCATGTCACAGGTGGGAAGGAAGTGCACAGGCAAATTAAATCATAGAATCATAGAATCATAGAATGGTTAGGGCTGGAAGGGACCTTCAAAGGTCATCTAGTCCAACCCCCCTGCAACAAACAGGGATATCTCCAACTAGATCAGGTTGCTCAGGGCCTCGTCCAACCTGGCCTTGAACGTCTCCAGGGATGGAGCATCCACCACCTCTCTGGGCAACCTGTTCCAGTGTTCTACAACTCTCATGGTAAAAAAATTTTTCCTAATATCCAATCTGAATCTACCTCCCTTTATTTTAAAACCATTACCCCTTGTCCTATCACAACAGGCCCTCCTGAACAGCCTCTCCCCATCTTTCTTGTAGGCCCCCTTGAAGTACTGGAAGACCGCTATAAGGTCACCCCGGAGCCTCCTCTTCTCCAGGCTGAACAGCCCCAACTCTTTCAGCCTGTCCTCATAGGAAAGGTGCTCCAGCCCTCTTATCATCTTCGTGGCCCTCCTCTGGACCCTCTCCAACTGGTCCATGTCCTTCTTATGTTGGGGGCTCTGTCTGTAGTTGCACAACATGTAGGACAATGCCATGTCTGTAGTCGCACAACATGTAGGACAAGTCAAAGATCACAGGATACCACCCCAGAGAGGACTGTCACTCCTCAGGGGTTGGTGTTGGGATCAGTGCTATTTAACATCTTTGTTGGTGACATGGACAGCGGGATTGAGTGCACCCTCAGCAAGTTTGCTGATGACACCAAGCTGTGTGGTGTGGTGGACATGCTGGAGGGAAGGGATGCCATCCAGAGGGACCTTGACAGGCTGGAGAGGTGGGCCTGTGAGAACCTCATGAAGTTCAACAATGCCAAGTGCAAAGTCCTGCACCTGAGTCAGGACAATCCCAAGCACAAATACAGGCTGGGCAGAGAATGGATTGAGAGCTGCCCCGAGGAGAAAGACTTGGGGGCTTTGGTTAATGAGAAGCTCAACATGAGCCACCAATGTGCACTTGCAGCCCAGAAAGCCGACCATATCCTGGGCTGCATCCAAAGAAGTGTGGCCAGCAGGTCGAGGGAGGTGATTCTGCCCCTCTACTCTGCTCTCGTGAGACCCCACCGGGAATACTGCATTCAGCTCTGGGGCTCCCTACAGAAGAAGGACATAGACGTGTTGGAGCAAGTCCAAGATCACAAAGATGATCTGAGGGCTGGAACACCTCTGCTATGAAGACTAGACTGAGAGAGTTGGGGCTGTTCAGCCTGGAGAACAGAAGGCTCCAGCAAGACCTTCTAGCAGCCTTCCAGTAGCTAAAGGGGGCCTACAAGAAAGCTGGAGAGAAACTTTTTGCAAGGGCATGTAGTGATAGGACAAGGGGCAATGGCTTTAAATTGAAGGAGGGTAGAGTTAGATTAGATCTAAGGAAGCAATTCTTTACAATGAGGGTGGTGAGACACTGGAACAGGTTGCCCAGAGAAGTTGTAGATGCCCCATCCCTGGAAGTGTTCAAGGCCAGGTTGGATGAGGCTTTGAGCAACCTGATCTAGTGGAAGGTGTCCCTGCCCATGGCAGAGGAGTTGGAATGAGATGAACTTTAAGGTCCCTTCCAACCCAAAACATTCTATGATTCTATGAAATTCTATACAGAAGTCCTCTACTCCTCTGGCCGTTTACGGTTATGTGCATAAAAACAAAGGAGTTTAATGTGTTTATTTATACAAGACAAATATAGCTCTAAAGCCACAAACCTTGTCAGAATACATTAATTTTTTAATTTAATTTCTAAATTCTTTTTGCTGTAATTCAAGTTCCATATGTGATCTCAGGTAGTACATCAAAATAATGATGGACAGAGAACTTGAATGTGGACATCTGGTTATCTCCTAGCCAATGGATTAAGAATACAGAACACAGTAACATCGTCTTATTTACAGGACATATACTCCTTGTGCGTGCACATGTCTGAAACATAACTTCAGTGGCAGAAACTCAAGGAAGGTATTGCTGATATTTTTATTCATAAACTTCACACCCTACTTCTAATCTCCTGCCTCTATTTTCAGGAAGGTGTCACCTGAAGTCTCTTCTCTTTCTCTTCCTTCTCTTGGCCAGTTGTTAAACACAACACAATTTCTTATCAGGTATCAGCAAAGTATTTCCTCTTAAATCAGCCTGCCTGAAGTTTTCAGTACAGCCAAGAAACCACGTATCTTCACAAGTATTCTAGGTGTGTCTGCAGGCAGCCAAACCAGTAAGCCTACAGCTGACATTGCTAAAAAAAGCAAAGGCAAATTTAGTTCACTATTATCTTTGTCCGTACAGTAGTGTGAAGGGATGGGTGAAGGACCACTGGGGTCTTGAGAGGGTTATGACAAGTACAAATAGGGTACTAGATGACTGAAAACTAAAGAACAGTTTTTAAGAAAAAATTAAAATGCTTTTTCAGCATTATAATACTGTTTCTCCCTCATTTATAATCTACTTTAAAAATCTAAACATAATCAGTGGGCATGAATAACTTAAAAGGCATGAATAATTATTATAATTACGACAAGATATTACTGTATATTATATAAATATTACAATAACTATAGACATGGGTAAATTAAAATTATTTCATGTAAGTGTGATATGATCTTATATTCTTCCCTACTACTCCACTTTGGATCACTGCTTTGGGTTAGGTGGAAGTTTGGTTTGGTAATTTTTGTATTATCTGATCTTAATATTTTATTTTACTTCAAAAAATGGAAATAGTTCGTTATTGGTGATTCAATAAATAGAGCATCCTATGAAAATAACGCAGGAGTTAAGGAAATTCAAGTCTTCAGTGTTGCTGGGGAGATACCCATCTTCTCTCATCGCGTTTGTAAAGACACAGCTCCTTTGTCTTCTAATGTTTTGGCTTGGAGTAAGTACATAGTTGTCAAGCACTGGGAGTCATTTGCGTGAGGAAGAGAGAAACTAAAAACTAAAATGAGGGACCGTTAAAAGATATGGACCAGTGGGGCTAAATATACATTATTGAAATTCCAGAGAGACACCTTGTATTTGCTCATTCTTAAATGGCATTGAGGTGTGGGAACAAGCACAATGCCAAAGTATTAGGACAGTTATCCAGAATTTGCATACAAAATAGCTATCAGATTACACTGCGAAAGAAACTTCAGGGCTGTGTCTTGTATATGCTGTGTTGACATTTGAATGTGATCATTGACTGTGAAAATTTTGCAGTGGAAAGCAGGACGTGTTTTCCTTGCTTTCTTTTATGATTGTTACTTTATTATTGTCAGCTGTTGCTAATTATCAGATCTCTACATAACTTGTTTCAACATATGCAACATAATTTAAGGAATGAGGGATATACTTGCAGTAATTACAGCATAAACAATGAACAAACTACAGATTCCAGAATAGCTGTAATGTGTAACACTGAATGATTGCTTTAAAACATCACTGCTTCCAGGTTTCAGCAGTATAATTGAACCCGAATGCCACAGGATGCAAACATCATTGATTACTCCCCTCCACCCCCTCAGCTTTCTGCCTTGTAGATCATTAATTAGACATCTCAAGAAAAGAAGTTTTATGATTCAATCTTTGCGCGCAAAAAAAAAACTCCCCACACAAAACCAACATAAACTATTCTGTAGGAAGTTAAGGAGCTGGAAATGGCATCTGTTCTTCTGTAGACATGAAAGAATGTGTGGATGTGCATAGGAGTGAGCTTAGAAGTGAGCTTCAAAATTATTGCGACAAAATTGTGACTATAACGCAATATCATTTTCATGACAACCAAAATACTGCTTACTAAGTCTGGATTTGTGGTGAGCATACCAGATTCCCTGGTTCTTCCTCAAGTATTTATTCAGAAATTATCTTAATTAACATCCACTAAATACCATCTTTTTATCCTGGCTGCTGTCGAACTGTTTCTTTCAAGAGCCTAAAGAACGAACTTAGCCATAACTTGGTCATTTCTGATAGCAGAACACAGCACCAAAACAATGCCAATGTCCTAACACACGCTGCAGTTTGAGAATTGTTACATCTTTCTTTTCTGCCTTTGATTACTGTTCTTAGCTTCCTCTTTCTTTGCTAGTGCTGGTTTTAATTCATTGACCAAAGACAAGGCATTTAGCATTTTTTGGGGCAGGTGAAACCATCAGTGCCACCATCATTACTGGAACCGTCAGCAAGCACCATGGCTGAATCCAGACCACAAGCTTTAAAAAACGATGAATATGTATATATTTAGTGCCTTTGTTCTTCTAGTATCAATTATCTCCTATAACTCCATGATTTTGTAATCCGCTTTCAAAATACACACATACTGATGAAGCTCTGTTTTTGTGGCAGTAAAGACTAGAGGAGGTGTCTGACTCAGAGGTTAGACATAAAGAAGAAATCTCTGCTCCTTCTAGGTTTTCACTTTAAGTACTAGTTTTTCAAAGGCTTATATCTGAAGTCTCACAGGTGTCAAGGAGAATGCGTTCTTCAGTAAAAAGTATCTAGGCCTATGTTTCAAAGCCTTTGAAACATACCCTTGCTGTCTGCAGGAGAAGAGAGCACCTCGTCACCATGGCATAAGCATGAGGAAGTTAGTGAGTCATCAGTGCAGGGACAGCTAATGATTTCACCATTGCTCTACCATGACGAAGTTAGTAATGTGTTTGTTTGTATACCTCTCTACTGATTCCGTGCAGAATAAAAACACAAAATATCAATACCACTTCCCCTCTCCAAAGACACAAAGGATAGCTATCCAACAAATACTCCCATCTCACTGTATTATCTACACCACACCTGGCTATGTTATCTATCAAAGCATCTGTAGCACTAGATAAAGTTTCCTGGATTATTTCAAGCTTTCTTCCAGTTTCATCCAGGCCAGAAGAGACAGATCAGCAGCAGTGCAACCATAAGGCTCCTTCCTTCCACATTCAAAGGAAAACATTCTTCTATAGGATCAGCACAGCCGTTCCAGGTTAAGTAGTGGTAGCATCAGTTCCTGTCATGATTTTCAGTTTGTTCAAGAGCTCTTCAAAGTGGCAAAGACCCCTGAAGCACTCTCAGAGTCATCCAGGAGGTGTCACAGAACCCATTTCAAGTCTTACACTTCGTACTGCATAGTAAGGTCTCTACATCTTTGGGCAGAGGGATTTTAGATCTATTGAGCACTTTTTCTGGCTTTCATCTCAGAGGGAAGTGTGTAGCATGGATCTTGAGTTTTAAGCATGTGATTTGGAAGTATTTTTAGTATGAGTTTTTAGCAGTCAATGAAGTCAGATTACAGTTTGGATTTCATTTTAAAGAGCAAGGAATCAAATTGATTAGGTCTGTTTGAATGAAGAAATATTATTCATACACCTTAAACTATGCCGTAGACCAGACTGATTTCATTTCTGGACAGGTTGCCAGAAAAATGTAAGGATGCATTTAAAGTCATTTTTCTAGAAAGACAACTCATGAATAGCTCATGGCAGCAATTTCAGGTGCTGATAAGGTAAGAGTGTTTAGTATGGCAGCAAGGATGGTGACAAAAAGATTGTCTGCATACAATTTATCTTGAGAAGTCTAAATAACAATCAAGGGTTTTCCTTTCCATGAACATAGTATCAGAAAGCCCCAAAATGAAACCTCAATGTGTTCATCACAAAATCAGCTGAGCACTTAAAGAAAGTATCTTAATTTCAGAAGAGGAAATCTACTTCTTCCTGTTCAGTCACTTCTCTTGCTCTTGGACTGCCCCTGAAGATTGGAATTATTTTTTTTTTATCCTTCCCTGCCATGCCCACTCACTTCTAGGCCTTTCATTTTTCTAAGAAATATCAGCTGATTTGCAGCAAATATGAATTATAAATCTTTTAGGAATAATATATTTCACAGTTTCTTTCTCTGCCTAATCCCTACCCACATCTTTTCCCTCAGCCTGCTTCCAGGGTGTTCATAAAATCACTGCCACCTTTAGCAACACATCTTTGGAGGCTTCATATGTAAAACTTGCTTTGTGAATTAGCTAATTTGGAAGAAATTGGCACACTCAGCCCCTAGCAAATAGGTATATTTTCAGTTATTTTCTCCATTGCAACTAAGGTCAAACTCAGTTCTTTCAGGAAAAAAATCATTACAGCAGTTCTGAACCCAAGAGCAGCAATACCCAGACCGCTATGTTTGGACCATCCTTCTCCATCAGTGGGGTTGTGCCTTACATTACTCAAGCACGTGACTTCATTTCCTAATACCATAGAGGAGAGCTCAGTACACACTGTTTAGAACATAGAATCATAGAATAGAATCATAGAATGGTTTGGGTTGGAAGGGACCTCAAAGATCATCTAGTTCCAACCCCCCTGCCATGGCCAGGGAAACCCTCCACTACACCAGGTTGCCCAAAGCCTCATCCAACCTGGCGTTGAACACTTCTAGGAATGGGGCATCTACAACTTCTCTGGGCAACCTGTTCCAGTGTCTCACCACCCTCTGAGTGAAAAATTTCTTCCTCATATCTAATCTAAATCTCCCCACTTTCAGTTTAAATCCATTGCACTTGTCCTATCACTACACACCCTTGCAAAAAGTCCCTCTCCAGCTTTCCTGTAGGCCCCCTTTAAGCATTGAAAGGCTGCGATACGATCACCCCGGAGCCTTCTCTTCTCCAGGCTGAACAGCCCCAACTGTCTCAGCCTGTCTTCATAGCAGAGGTGCTCCAGCCCTCGGATCATCTTTGTGGCCCTCCTCTGGACCCACTCCAGCAGCTCCATGTCCTTCTTGTGCTGGGGACTCCAGAGCTGAATGCAGTATTCCAGGTGAGGTCTCAGGAGAGCAGAGTAGAGGGTCAGAATCACCTCCCTCGACCTGCTGGCCACACTTCTTTGGATGCAGCCCAGGATACAGTTGGCTTTCTGGGCTGCCAGTGCACATTGGTGGCTCACGTTGAGCTTCTCATCCACCAGCACTCCCAAGTCCTTTTCCTCAGGGCTGCTCTCAATCCATTCTCTGCCCAGCCTGTACTTGTCTGTGGGATTGCCCCGACCCACGTGCAGGACCTTGCACTTGGCCTTGTTGAACTTCATGAGGTTCTCACAGGCCCACCTCTCAAGCCTGTCAAGGTCCCTCCGGATGGCATCCCTTCCCTCCAGCGTGTCCACAACACCACACAGCTTGGTGTCATCTGCAAATTTACTGAGGGTGCACTCGATCCCACTGTCCATGTCTCCAACAAAGATGTTAAATAACACTGGTCCCAGTACTGACCCCTGAGGAACACCACTCGTCACTGGCCTCCACTTGGACATTGAACCGTTGACCACAACTCTGAGTGCGACCATCCAGGCAATTCCTTATCCACCGAGTGGTCCATCCATCAAAACCATGTCTTTCCAGCTTAGAGACAAGGATGTCGTGTGGGACAGTATCAAATGCTTTGGATAAGTCCAGGTAGACGATGTCATTTCCTCTTCCCCTATCCATCAATGCTGTAGCCTTATCACAGAAGGCCACCAAATTAGTCAGGCAGGATTTGCCCTTAGTGAAGCCATGTTGGCTGTCACCAATCACCTCCTTATTTTGTATTTTTCTATGAACATGGAAGAAATCAGTATCTCTGCCAAAGCAACCACAGATTTTACCTTTGAGTGTAGGCTCCACTGTAGCTTTCATCAGGGAGCACCAATTGCTGATCTATTACCTACCCATAAATATTCAGACAAATGCGTACATGGTGAGAGTGCTAACCTGGCATAATCTGGGTAAGTGTTGGGTCCACTGCCTGTCAATAGTCACACACTCAAACTCATATAAATATGTAATCTGAATTATATATCAGCTTTACGTATCACTTCACCTTCCCAGAAGGTCCTCAGTGGAGTCAGGGTAACACTGCATATTCTAAATAGCCATCAAGAAGCAAACCCAAACATTTCAGTCAATTGCTTTTTAACAGTTTCTTTCACAAATTTCTCAGTGTAAGCCACGACAGTGGAATTTTAAAAAACCTACCACCATATGTGCCCATACCATGCCTATTCCTTCAGCATTTTGAAAAAAAAGTGGTGAGTGTTTCTGTGTTCCTTCAAAGATAACTGAAATCTCAGCATGTTGCCAAGTCCCCTCCATGTACTATTTTTCATGCAGTCAGGTTTACAATGAAGCTCTATCCCAAATTCATTCTGAAAGCTGTGTTTGATTTTTATGTTAATAACTTCATTCACTTCTTGATTACTTTTTTCCCCAAGATTACACTTGTTTTGTGGAAGAAACCAACAAATGCCCTTTGGGCAGAAAGAGAGCACAGCTCTGCTTTCATAGAGGAAGACCTTCACGGCTTCTTAAGGCTCTCTGTCATGTTTGATAATCCACTGTTAGACATGGAACCAGAAAGCACACACCTCTCCCACATGATGGGGTCCTATTGTCTGGAGTCTAGGAAGAGAAGGAATTGTGTCTGGAAAGATTTGTGAAATCATGAGAGGATATATAACTTCTGGTTTCTGCCTGAAAGACTTTCTGAGTGGATCACAGACCCTATCAGTACCATCTATGATGTTGATTTGGCATCTGCAATTGATTTTATGTCTCAACCTACATGGACTCAAGCAATGGTAACTGAAATACTAGGAATACTATTAAAAACCTCCACTCCCACAATTATCAATCAGTATTCCTCTATAGGAGCCTTAAGGTCAGATGCTTAGTCTGGCAAAGCAGACTTCAATCTGTTAAATCACTTTGGCTTTCACCTCCAGGAAAGGCCTCCAGCAGTAAGGTCTTTTTGTTCAGATACTCAAAGAAAGTTTATCATTTTAGAGTAAGTGTAATTTTCAGAGCTATTCAGTATGGATGGATTCCACAGAACTCATATTTTTCTCCCAGCGCACAGACACCGTGTTTCTGGGCAGGGAGGGAGCTGTGCAGTGCCCAGGGTTGCTCTGCCCCTTGGCATGGGGTGGAAGCCTGACTATGGCATACGCAGCTGGGAGGCCTCTGCTGCAGAAGTGAGATCCTCGTACACAAGATGTGTGAAGAATTACAGTTACTGCAAGGCGAAGCCTTCTTTCAATGCCCATTTAGCAGAAGCAAGCTCCAAAGTGAATACACTAAATCTGAGAAGCTGCTTTTAATCAGTCATGACTCATTTATGTCTATGATCTACATTTTCCAACTTTACAGCATCTATTTTGATTGCGTTTTATAATGACAGTTATAGTCCTAGTTAACAAACATTAATTTATGATATAGGTTAATTTTGTGTTATTAATGAATCAAAAAGACAGCGTGACTTATAGTAATGACATTTAGCAGCTCACTTAAATATCTAGAGAAGAAATGAGAAATTCAGAGAGTCGTTTTCTCTTTCTTTCATGGAAACAGAAAAGGACCTCAGATGAGAAAGGGAATTTAAAAAATTGTTTCTTCTTTTTACATCCCCATTTATTCCATCATTCATGAATTTTAGTTTTATACTCTTTTCCGTGACATTAAAATGCCTTAAACAAGCAGTTGACAACATGTGGATTGTCTTTTGGGAGCACTGTCCATCAGATTTTCCTCATTTCATGGCAACATTCAAGCAATTAGGTTTTTAATGAGGCTGAAAATTTGTAGCCCAAATAACGTGATGAGTTTGACTATCTTCCAGAATGACTGTGGCACTAAAGCAGCAATGCATTTAACCATATGCCTGAATTCATAACTGTGTTGTTGGTCAGGAGCAGCCTGCCTGACTTAAGTGAGGTGTAAGCCCACACATAAAATTTTCTGAGCTTGGAGGATTGCCTGTGTTATTTCTTTGACGGTGTGAAAAGTACAGGTATGATATTTCTGTTTTCTCACATCATATTCTCACATTCTGCTGTCTCAATGTACTTACTCATATCCACAAACTATTCAAATGAGACCTGATCCATCACTTATTTTCTGTTCTAAAATATCGCTTAGAATTGCACAGTATTTCTCAAATAGGAGGTAAATTAGATTCTGTTACTTAATATGGCATCCAATCATTATTAGCCAGCTGGACTGAGTTGAAGATAATGAACTAATGAACCAATTAACTCAAGGTACAGACCCTGCCTACAAGAGGCAGGCCATTTCCTCCTGGCTGTGGAAGATGCAGCAGCGTCCTTGGTGCTGCAGCCCAGGCTGGTGAGCAACAACTTAACAGAATATGAAAGACTAAACTGCACTGGTACCATAATCTGAACCATGCTGATGGCTGTCAGGGCTTCTATTTCTGTACCTGCAGTAAAGGAGAACTTTTTGTTTCCTCTTCTTTTCAGAAAGGTCTTGCATCCTGATAAAAATACTTTTTTTTTTTTTTCCTAAAGTGACTTCATACACATTATTTATCTAAGTCTGGAATAAACATTCATCCTCAAAAATAAAGAACTAATTAGTTTGAGGCAGTTGCCAGATACCAGCAGCATACATTCCGGAGTCACAGTAGCAAGAATTCTATGAAAATTATCCTACTATTTAGGTAACCATAGCACAGTTGTGTTAAAGTTATTCTGCAAAAAGGATTCTGGCTAGCTGCCAGCGCAACCAGCATTTGTCAAAGCTGAGAAAGTAAGTCCATGAACGCTTCTTTTTTTTTTTTTTTTGAGGAAAAACAAAACAAACATGAAAAAATGCTAAAACAAATGTGAAGCAGAAGCAAGTGGCAGATTTTAAAATAGTCACATGGATTGTATTGTGAATTTTCCTCAGAGGTAAACACAAAGTTCTCTGACATGTAAAAAAAAAAAAAAAAACAATTTGAACAGTGGTTCCTCATTTCATATTTACATATTTGATTTAAAATTTAACTATAAACACCCAAAAAACCCAGTTCGGTAGGTTTAAAAATGATAAATTAATCTTACTTTGCATGACTAAGAGAAAAATCAGAAAAAGAGTTATTCTTAAACATATTGGATATCTAAGTCATTGCAGAAAATTAAACAAACTAGACCAAATTCATTCTTATAGGAACTCCACAGAACAGAAATGAACAATGAACTAATTAACCCTCTTGAGTTTAACAGATAATTCAGTACAAATTAATATTACACTTTAAATATTAACTTCAGGTCCTTAGTCATTTGCAGTTTTGGTGTATCGTAGTGATATATTTAGCATAGCTGTGTGGAGTTACATAGTAAATTTAGAAGAAGTTTGATTACAAAATATATTTTTAGTCCAGTTTGTGTGTTTCCCAAGAAACATAAATAAGCCTTTAAAAGGGCAAGGCAAGTAAAACATTTGCAATTTTAAAAACTTTATTCTTTTTAAAAGCCTTGTGGAAAAATATTATACATGCTTCAGTATTAATCTTTATAAAGAACAAGCTTAGGCTCCTAACACAAGGATAAATTCCTTATACATAATTGCTGAAGATGTACTAATCCTAACCTTCAGTCCCGTTTTAGCCTTGCAGCACACCTAATTTTAAGAACCAGCCCATGAATCCAGCACAGAATCAAATTCCTCTGCTACCCAGTGTCTTCTAGAAGCAGACTCCTAGCACAAGCGTTCTCCGCTGTGCCACCCAGAGCCCGTGAACTCTGTATCAGAAAGGGTCGCTCTCAGCTATAGTTGAACTGTAAATCTGCATTCTTTTCTCAGCTCCATCAGTAAGCTTCAGTTTACCTTCTGCAAGACTAACCCTTTCCTGAGCTTAGCATTGGCTGAGAAGCCACTCATGCTGCAGAAACTCAGTATGGCAAGGAAATTTTAGGAGTCATGCTTCAAAACTTACTTTATCATCCCTTTTCAAATTAAAAACGTGTTTTACCTAGTTATTCTATGATTCTGACATTCTAACATCTGTATTAACCTTGTCTTAATAGTCCTCTGGGTAGAGAATCTTAATGCAAATTAGTTATTCTTCACTATTATCTAAAGCTTAGTTTAATCTTACTTTTTAAACTCAGTAGCTTTTATTTTGCTTATGGCTGCAAATGTCTGTCCAGCTATGAATCTAACACGAACCGTAAACACGGCTCTGCATTGCAAGGCCGTCTCAGCACGGTAGCTAACCTAGTGGGGAAAGCGCATCGTCCAAAACGTGGAAACCTGCTGGGTTTTATCAAACAATGGTAGGACCATTGAGGTTGGAAGTGACTTCATGTTTCATCTAATCCTCCTGCTCTGAGCATGGCCAGCTTCAAAGCCGGATCAAGTTGCTCAGGGTTTTGTTCAGCTGGGGTTCAAAACTCTCCAAAGCAGGGATTGTGCAGCTTTGCTGGGTGACCCTTTCCAGTGTTCAACCACTCACTGTAAAAATGTTGCTCTTTATCCAGTTAGGGTTTCCCTTGCTGCAGTTTATGACTGTTGCTTCTTGTTTGTTTTGTTGTGCATGTCAGAGGTGACTCTCGTGCTATCAGATTGCTCCACTTAGCTAATGCCAGACAGCAGTTAGGGTCCTTGACCTTCTCATCTCCAGGCTATACAAGGAGAGGTCCCTCTGCTCTTCTTCGTAATGATGTTTCGATCATCAGCCCTCTGATCATCTTAAGGATTCTGCACTGGTGTGTCTGCAGCTTGACTGTATTATAGCAGAGGTCCCAGTGCTGTACCCAGATGTGACTGGGGGAGAAGATCTCTGCCAGCCATGCTATTGCTCATGCACCCAGGGTGTTGCTAACCTTCACGGCTGCCAGGGTGCCCTGCTCACTCATGTTCAGCTTGTTGTCTGCCAAGACCTTTGCTGCAGAGCTGCTATCCAGCTGCTCAGAACCCATCCTGTACCCATGCCTGGGATTATCCATCCCAAGTGCAGGGCTTTGTCTGCCCTGAAACCCATGAGGGTCCTGTTGGCCTGGTCCTCCAGGCTGCGGAGCAGATCAGTGCTATAAGTGCTGAAGCCCTAAACCTAGCTGTGGTACGGGAGTCTTGCTCAACACAGCAAATCAAGGTGATAACAGTATTGGTTATTGTCTCAAACCTAATTGTGGTTTGTTTTTTTTTTTTTCTGGTAGCAGCTTTTCACAGTACAACACAGTATGGTAAAGAAATAAACATTAGTCATGGTACAAAAATTAGCTCAATTTGTTCTTTTTAACTGAACCATTCCTTTTTATTTCATTCAGAAGAAGTCCAACCCATAGGCAGAATGTAGCGTTGGTCTTAATATCAGCCTTGGTGCAACTTCCCAACCAGTCTGTAAACTTAATATACTAAAAGAGTCTCTCAGGCTGTCGAAGCCAAGCCATAACCACCTTCAGCACCATTGCCTTCTGCCTGCCCCATGGCCTTTGGTTTTCCTATAAAGTAAACACAGCACTAGAGTCTATTTGAATTACTCTCCAAAACTTAGTTATATATTTCACTACGCAGTGAATCTTTGCACTTTACCTTTACCCTATTCTTTATATCGTCTCCAACTGTATTTCTAATATTCCCCTTTTAATTTATCTTTGAGAAGCTTTCTTAAAATATGCTATTTTTTTATAGTTGCTTTCCAAAATAAGCTTTTTACAGACATTTGCTATCTAAATCTAGTTAATTAAATTAATTCTTCTTTTGTAGTAAGGGAAGACAGATAGAGTGAGAAATGAAAATATTACATATTGCATATTCATCAACGGGGTTTTTTTCCCGGTATGCTCTCCAGTCTGCAATGCAAATTAACAATAGTAAAAGTAGTTCTACTAAACAAATAGAAGTCATACAGGTTTCTTTAACTCTCATTTTTTGATGTTTGAAACATTTCTAACTACCCCTTCCCATTTGAGAATAGAGATACTTGAAACATAAATATCTCCTTTTACAGCTGCAGAATTGTTCAGATTTTAACTGTTTGTGTCCTATTTCTTTAATCTTTTTTCTTTCTTGTTGTCAACAGAATGCATACACTTTATTTACAATCACACTGTAAGTAATACTTTCATGATCCGTTTCTTATATTGAGGAATAGATTAGATGTGTTATAAAAGCATTGCAATAAAAATCATTTTTACTGCAGAGTTTAGGATCGTATAGGTTATTTGGCTAACTACGTGCAACTGTGACTACAGAAAAAATCGATCTTTGAAACTAATTTGCGCAGATAAAAATAAAGTTAAAAAACTAATAAATTAAACTATGACGTGGTGGTTGTTTATGTTGCTACTGCTCCCGATCACGGTTATTGCAATAAAGTGAATTCTGAGATCAGTGTTGCACTGAAAAACTTGTTGTGGGCAGGAAAGAGAATGCACCTTATATGGGAAGCCAAGAATTTATTGTTAGTCTAATGAAAATCTGAAGACTAATTGCAATACAGGAGGTAGTTATTAAGATTAGTCTAGTCACAATAATACTACCTACCACAGTGCAAATTATCCGATTAATACAGAATGACATTAATAATAGAGTTCCAACTGTTGTACAAAACCTTCCTAGTATCTCTCTCTAATGTTGGACTCACAAAACTTCCATTTTTGGTCCTGTATTTGATGGCATCAGTATTGCTGGATAAGATGATGGAGGCTGCAGAAGGCCATCACGATGCTATGCTCTTTGCCAGGAGAAGTGTGATGTTCATGATGCAGTTTCTTCCATTTCTTTGCTGGAACGAGGAGTATGATGTTGATGACTTCTTCCTCCGCACTCTAAGGATCCCCACCTAGGCTATTTTGCCAACACGCTGTTGCACCTTGTTCTTGCTTTATTGGTCTGCAACTCTGTTTTCCATCCAAATTTACTGCATATGGTGTGTATTATGTCTACTTGAGAGTTACTCTTTCATCTCATTTGGTTTTGTCCATCTCCCAGCTTGCATGCCTTTACTTACCACTGGTGACCCCTTTACAGCACTGGAGTCTCCAGTGGCATCCCCAGCCCCCTCTTTTCAGCCTCTGCTCCCGCTCCTCCACCCTGCATCCCATGTCCCCACCTGCAAGGCCTCTGCTATTGCACCACGTCAATGCTCCTCTGCACTGCACTGTTCTGTGAGGGTTACAATTACATCATTCTGCACAGAATAACTTCAACTGCTATTATCCGTATAAAAATTATGGTTTGATACTAGGTGGTAGACACCTGGTCATTAGAAAAAAAACGCTGTTGCAGCTAAGCAAGCCCAAAGAAAGCTCCCTGTAGGCAAAGACAAGTTTAGACAAAACCTGACAAGTCCTGAGACTGGCACAGTTAGTGTGAAACCCAGGCACGGTCGCCAGCAGCAGCAGTGTTGGGCTGCTGGACTACATGAAATCCTTCTTTCACACCCATATCTTGGCCATTGTTTTTTAGGGTAATGCTTCTTCCTGGGGAGTTGACCTGACTGTTTGTAAGACCCCTTCTTCTCTGAGAATCTGACATTCCTTTTCCAAACAGAAAACCCTCATCATGCAGCCACCACTTGCCTCTTTCAAGACAGCCTGATGATACAACACAGTGCTGTGACACTAGACGTGAATTTGAACGTCCAGATTGAAGAAGCAAACGAATCTCACTGCACTCAAACCGCTGCTCCTGTACACAGGAGACAGGAGAGAAGGACACTTTTTGTGTTTTACAGGAAAAGAGTGAATCTTATTCTGCTTCTAAAAGAATAAATATTCTGGGATAGTAAGCTGACTGCAGCAAAATTTATCTGTCAGGGAGAGTGGTGAGATCTCAAAAGTAACCTTGTTTTCAGTGTTTCTTAGAGGTTCATTCTAAACAGTTGTGTTTTCCACGTGTCTATATTTATGCATGCTCCGTATAAGAAGTGTAGACTTCTAACATGAACTTTACGATTCTTCTTAGAGGCAGAATCCTGTAATATGGACACTGTAAGATACAATTTTTAGGTACCAAAGTCCTTTTCTGGACTTGGTACTTGAATTTCTGTCCCCACTAAAGTAATGCAATAAATGTGAAACAACTAGATCAGAGCAGAGAGCTGAAGAATAGTCGGCATGTGGTTATTATTAGTAGTTCTCTGAATTCCCTTTGTGCTCTGCACTGTCTTAACACTAGAATTGTTCCTGCCTCAAAGAGATTAAATTAGGCTAAGGTTCCACATGTGGATTTTAAAGATAACTGCAGAGGATGGGCAACAGAGAGCACACAGCAAACAAATAATGCCAGATAATTACTTCTATTGATAAAGTCAGTGAATGGAGACAATGCAATGTAATACATCTAGATTTTACTAAAGGATTTGATATAATTTCTCACTAAATGATGTGTTGATTAAAAATTAGCACTATACAAAATGAATGCAGCACATACTAAAAAGATTATGACTCAGAAAGCAATTCTAGAGAGCATTTATAATGGCATGTTGCGGGATCAGTTCTATTCAATGTATTTATCATTTACTGGGAAACTTCACAGATAAAACATAATGGAGACCATTAATAAGAAAAAAGAAGCAGTTCTATCAAATGATTGGAATGTCATGGTAAACTGAGTTCCCTGGTATCATGGTGCAATGTAGTTAAATGCAAACACGTGCCTCTAAGATGCAAAGATATAGATCATACACGTAATATATGGAACTGTGGTTTAGAGAGCAGCATGTCCAACACAGAATTGGAGACAAAGTGGATGGATATCTGCTGTAAAGAGTTTATAGTGCTGTTGAATGTGAGAAGGCAAGTTGTAGCCCTTTCCTCAAGCACGGACTGGCCATAAGCAGCAGATGCTGTTTCCGATGGGCCTTAAGAAATACATAACAGGAGTCTGAGTGTCAGCCTGAAACTCAGGGGAATTAAATCAATGCATTTAAATTAATGGCACTTAAGATGTGAAAAATTTTGCCCATTGTCAAGCAATATTTTGCACACATGAGTTTAAACAATAGAAACTTTTAAGGGATTGAGTGAGAAACAATTTACAGCAAAGAAAACTACACTCCCTCAGAACATACTGGCCACAGTCCTGACCTCTTGTGTCCCAGAGAGCAAAGAAAGTATCAGCCACAACCCTCCTCTTGTAGTCATCCCCCACTTTTCACCATATAATCCACCTGATGGGGGAGTCAAGCTGTTATCTCAAAAGACAGAGCTTGGCTGATGCTCTATCAGCTTAACGTGTCACCACTCTGCTCCGGTATGGAGAAGCCAAGAAGGACCTTGTGCTCTAAGCTGAACTTAGCAACTCCACTTGGCCGCTCATTCCCCCCTCGCTGCTGGGCTGGCTCGTAGCTGCTTCTGCCAGCTGTGCTCTCTGCCAGTTGTCCCTGTCAGCGGCGTTGCTGTTTGCAAGCTGCTCCGCAGGGTCACCAGCAGGCAGAGCGGCTGCTTGGCGCTCTCAGCGTGTCGTGGTTTTAGGCTGATCCAGCAACTAAAACTCACACAGTCTCTCCTTCTCCAGTAAAGTGGAGAGGAGAAAAATATAATAAAGGGACTGAGGGATGAGACAAGAACAGAGGGAGTACCCACCAACCGTGGTCCTGGGCAAAACAGGCTGGGCTTTCTTAAAAGCAAAACAATTTATTGACGGTTACTTAAAAAGACAAAGGGAAACAAAACCGGTTACATGAGAGGATAAAAAGAAACAAAACCAGATCTTAAAAACCGACACCTTCCTCCCTGCTCCCCCCCTCCCCAGCAGCGCAGGCAGCAGGGACTGGGGGAGTGCAGGTCAGTTCATTCCGTGCTGTTACTGCTGCTTCTCTCTTAAAGGAGGAGGAGTCCTTACACCCTTTTCCCCTGCTCCAGTGGATCCCCTATCCACGAGGAAAAATCCACAAACTTCTCCAGCATGAGTCCAGCCCACAGGATGCAATCCTTCCCCATCGGATTTGCCCCAGTGTGGGCTTTACCACAGTCTCGGATACTTGGGGAGTTGTAGCCACTCGCTCCGGCGTGGGTCGTCACGCAGACTCCAGATGCCGCTCTGCCTCGTCGTGCATCCCAACACGACCATCCTCAGGCTCAGGCATCTCCTCTCCACGGGCTGCGAGTGGGTGTCTACTCCACCGAGGCCGTCCTGGTTGCAGGGGGGCCACCTGCTATCTCACCATCAGCCGCAGGGGAAACTCGGCTCCAGCACACCTCCTCCCGCTCCATCCTCACTGACCTGCTGTCGATGCGGCTGTTTCTCTCAGATCTCAGGTGCCCCCGAGTTCCCCAGCCGGCTCTGCCGCCACCATCCTCCGTGGGCGACGCTGGCCCAACGCAGGCAGCTGCCCGGCCGGGAGCCAGGGAGCGGGGGCAGTGTCCTCCTCCCTTCTCTCCTCGCTCCTGGGCAAAGCACCTTTTTCGGTTCCTTTGTCCCAACTTAAATAGGGCAATTCGCAGAGGCGCCCTATTGGCTCAATCCCGAGGGGGATGGGAGTCTGATCTGGTGGCCAGAACCAAGTCTAACCCAGTTCCAAAACCGGGGAGGTCACAGGGAGCAAAGCCCCTCTCCTGCCACCAGAACCACCTCCCCTTCCACATCAAACCATGACACAGCGGCAGGCTGCTCGAGTGTTTCTCTGGATTATTTCACACAGCAGTGCCTGCGGTGTTTCAGCTCTTCAGGAAGGTTCAGTGATGCACAGGACTGCAGTAAAGTCATCGCCACACAAAGGGGAGTCCCCAAATACTGTCTCTTAAAGATCGCTTCAGCCACTCTCACCTTGGGCTTTCTCTGTCAGCTCTTCCGGTTTCAGCAATTATTTCCTGTAAATCTGAAGGATTGCACAGGCTTTTCCCGTCCTTATACCTCAGCTGATTTAACTGAAATGCTGTCAATATTACAAAATATCTGTGAAATGTAAATCTGACACACTGTCTGTTGTAGTCAGCAGCTCCCACTGCCCTGCAGGTGCCCAGAGTGGGTGCGTCCTACACAACAGCCTGCTGCTCCCAAGGAAGGTCCCCGGGTCTCCTCACAGCTCGGCTTTATCCCAGCAGAAAAAAAACCCAGCAGACGATAATGTGTTCCTGTACTTGTATTTAACACAACAAACAGCAAAAATATCCTTGTAAAACAATGTTTCAGACTGTGGAGTTTTTTCATGTGGAGTATATCTCTGCAAGAAACAGTCCCAGTTCCTTGGTTTTCATGTAGCTTCAATTACATAGTTAAAATATCTGAGTTTTCCCATCCCTGGCAGTGTTCAAGGCCAGGTTGAATGAGGCTTTGAGGAACCTGATCTAGTGAAAGGTGTCCCTGCCCATGGCAGGGGGATTGGAACTAGATGATCTTTGACGTCCCCTTCCAACCCAAACCATTCTATGATTCTATGACTCCATGAACACCTCTCCAATGAGGAAAGGCTGAGAGAGTTTCAGTTGTTCAGCCTGAAGAAGAGAAGGCCCCGGGGAGACCTTATTGCAGCCTTTCAATACTTAAAGTGGTGTTATAAGAAAGATAGGGATAGACTTTTTAGCAGGGTCTGTAGTGATAGGACAAGGGCTAATGGTTTCAAACTAAAGGAGAGTATATTCAGACTAGACATAAGGAAGAAATTTTTTATGATAAGAGTGGTGAAACACTGGAACAGGTTGCCCAGAGAGGTGGTAAATGCCTCATCCCTGGAAACATTCAAGGTCAAGTTGGACCTGACCAACTCTGAGCAACCTGAAGTAGTTCTATATGTCCCTGCTCACTGCAGTGGGGTTGGATTAGATGTCCTTTAAAGGTCCCTTCCAACCCAAACCATTCTATGGTTCTATGATTCTATGATTCTGATCTGTAGCATTTACTGCAGTACTGAAGCAACAGAGAAAGAGCAAACCTGTTAGGCAACATCAGTAAGACTGATCACTTGCCTATTTTTGGCTGATTGTCAGAGCATGGTTGAGGAACCAGTTACCCAACAAAATGTTAGAGCTAATCTTTATTCACTATCCTGCACTGGTCTTATAGGTCACTTAGCTGAGCCAAACCAGTTAGACAGTCATTGCTGTCATACGTAAAGGATGCAAATATGTCTCAAATTTAATGCTTAAACTATTAGCCTTGCTCTTCACTTCTTCAGCTCCATTGTATTTAAAAATTCCTTTTCAAAGGAACTTCAAAAACCAAAGGTGACTTTAAAACTAGTGTAATGGATTACATACTAGGTTCCCTCAACCAGGCAAGGCTGGAAGCAGAACCACAGGTTGAATGGAGAAGAGAGGAAAAGCTATAAAACTGCTGCTATGCGATCAGGTGTGATATTCTCAACAGGAATAGGAAATTGCTAATAGGAAAACCGTAGCCCCTTCTCCTGTCTCGTAAATCTGCCCTCACCCTTTCTGCTCCACACAGTTGTTATCTCCCTTCCTATCTGTTAACAAAACTTTTTCAGTATGAGAACCATAAAGTACTTCATCCTCATGATTGCTTTTTCAGTGTTTTAATCAACATTATTATTCTGCAGCACCATCCATTTTGTGATGAAGGACAGTATATGGAAGACTGTGGGCCACTTACCTGCTGTGCAAAGCTGGCTCGCCTGGGAACTTCTAGGGATCAGTTCCTGGGAAGCGAAGGACCATCTCAAGAAGGAGCCCTCCCTCCTACACTCTGTTAGGGATTCATCTAGGGAAAAAAAATTCACAGTGGGATTGGCAATCCAGTTCCAATCTGGTGCCTGATGATCTGAATAGCTGCAATTTTGAAGCAGTTGAAATTCCTTGGATGGAAATTGTTTCACCTAGTATTGCTAGGTGAGACACCTAGATGCCTACAGAGTAGTTGTGTACATGAGGCTAGGTGTCTAGGCTCCTGTTGTGATCACTGAGACCTGCCAGATCCTTACAATGGGATTCAGGGTGGGATTCACCCAGCCAGAAGTAGGAGCCTACTTCAGAGGGGGTGGGACACTGGGGGGGTGCCATTGTCTGTGTTGACTGCAAGGGAAACCCCACTCATCTCCAAGTCTGGGCTGCAGATACCTACAGGAGTCTTCATATTCCCTGTGTTCAGTAAGACCAAAGCAAGTATAGCGCATACCAATAAACCCATAGCAATTTCTAGTCCTAAATGGCACAAAACAAATAGCATTAAGAAAGGGAACTGTTATAGGTTTGACTTGTTAAGCACATGTAAGCATTGGTTGCATAGGAACTAACACATAAAACTTGTTGTAATTATGTCAGTGGTAGTAACAACTACAGGGAAGATTAATTTCATGCTATCTCTAAATTAGCATCTCCTGTTTTCTAGAGGTGGAAAAAGAAGAAAGCATGAAGAAAGCGTTTGTGCTTGAAGGGGTGGATTTCAAGATCTACTTATAATAACATAATTATTGCTTTTTAAAGTTCAGCAGGAGATATACTTATTATGCTTAATAATGGCTTTATTAAAAGCCAAATTGTAGAGCCAATGGAGTCTATTTATGTTAGAGCCAAATAATCAACAGTTGTCCTGCCTCACAAGATTCAGAATTAAAGGGTGTGATCTGGAGCAGTAAAAGGAAGAACACCAAAGCAGACAAAAGTGGGAAATAAACGACTCTGCTTGAAAACTGAACACAGCAAAACAAAAAGCTATTAGAGAATATCTGAAGTAGGTTAAGAAGATTACTATGACACCAGTACTTGTAATGCTACGGTAGAGTACATTTGCCAAACATGAGTATTACTAAAACAAAAATTGATGCCATGTTTAAAAGGATGTCCTTCATAAAGCAATATTTCAGTAGTTGCTGGTTTGAATTCTGTACCTTAAAACAAAATATCATTAACAGTATTATGAATATAACATTAGGAATTGTGAAACTTGATTCACTGTCCCAGAAATATTAGCAGCGGCATGCTAAACTAATAAAGCAGAAAGAGGAGCACTATGAAAACTAGGAGTATTTTAACACTGTTGGGAGGGCTGGGTTCACACTGTCTCCCAGCAATTAGGCTGAGTTTTTCAAATTTCTGTTACAGATGATGTTTCAGAGGGGAAAAGGCAGGGCATGTCATCTTACCCTTCCTCTCTGATGTGTAAGGATGAGCTCAAAACCAAAAAGTTCAAACTGTAAATATTTTTCTGATTTTTTTCTGTCCCCAACCAGTTCTATTAGTCTTTAGGGGAAACTTTGAACAATTTTCAGGCGATTTAGCCCAACTCCTGGGCTAAACTTGGCCTTGAAGCCAATGTCTACCTTAGAAAGCAATAGAGCAATAGGAGCAAACTGCAGAGTGAAAGGCTAGGTGCTGAAGAGCCAACACCTGTCCTGTACATTTTATGATGGATTTACTTCCACATAGCCTGGATGCTCCTTGATGGCTGGAGTGCATTGTCTGCTGTCCTAGGGAACCTCTTCTGGTTTAGCTCAAGTGAAAGATATTAATTTCACATATTCCCATACACAAGCACAGCGAATGGAGACAGTCAGGAAGTTCACTTCAAAAGCTTGCTCCTCATCTAAACTAAAATGCTAATATAGAGGCACCTTTATCGTATACCCAAAATATTAAATTTAGCCCTCAAGACAATTAAGACTGTATGCAAATATTTTCTGTAACAGCAGTTTCATAATCTCCTTTTGAATCCTAAATAAAACACTCTGTTATTCTATTTTTATTGCCAGCTTGACAGGAACATTTAATATGCAAGTATATTTTGTGAATATATAAATAGCTACTTTTTCAAAGCAGGGCTCAAATGTGTAGCTGCAGGTGATTCACTAAGAAAGAAATAAGTACTTATAATACACAAAAAATACAGTTGTCTGGTAAGTGTATATAAAAGAAGGCTCGTCCACATACAAAAGAGCTCCTGAAGACATAACAGCCATCTTCAAATTGTTGCTTCATGCTTTGAAACTCCTCTTAGATGCTGAAAAACAGGAAGGATCTGTTCCAGATAGGTAAACAGACTCTTGGCATCTGCCAGTAAACACTGGTTTTACTTCCATTGCTTTTCAGCTACGTGTTAATTCTAGGCATTGTAAGTTGGAGTTTCTCAAACACCTTCTCCTTTTCTAGCCTCTAATCCTCTATGATCACATGAAACCGAGTAAGAAATAATGACATGCTGTGTAGTTTGTGCACTGTGTTATTTTCTTTTATGTATTGCTAAAAAATTTGTTTCTTTTCTGACATAAAGTACAGTACCTCCAGCTGCTTGATCTAAAAACACATCAGTATTAGAAAGTGTTCTTTTGCCTTTACCAACTTGGCAATGGCTCGTAACAGTTTTCCTTTCAGACTTTGCTCATGGAAGGAAAAAGGGAGGAATATTGCTTGTATCTTCAAAATTATTGTGTGAAATTTTATATCTATGTACATATGCATATATATAGATCCAGTAATTGCCATGCTTTTTATCTCAGCTTTCTCAGATTTATTCTCCAGAAAACATAATTGGGTGGTGAAAAAAACTGATCAAGACCCTTTCAGAGAGCAGAGAACAGTGTTGCTTTCCTTTTTGCTTCTTCTGAATTTCTATTGAAATGTCTATATTTTATCTGCTAGGGCTTATAAAGGCGACATTCTGCATCTGTGCTAGTTTTAATCCCTATAGTTTGATAGTCCCTAGAGAGAGACCTCGATTTTGTCTGCCCATCTTTTGGTAGCTCCATTTCCTCTCTGTGATGGAAATGCTTCCTGCAAGAGAAAGCCCTGAAAGTCTCCTTCCCTCTGAGGTCAAAGTGTCTGTCTTGCCTTCATTTCATAATCCTCCATAGCACCATCTACATTTTATGCGTTTGCTGTGAGCACAGTGACAGGTCTTCCAGCCCAGGTCTCTGTATGCTGCTTTTGGGGCTCCAGCCACCTGCACCCACAGATCTGGGAGCAGGGAAGCCAAGGTGCCACTCCACAGCTCAGGGCAGAGATCCTGGTGGGATCACGTTACCCCAGACCTCAGCAGTAACTGGCATGTGTGGATATCACACTCACCTTTCTGGGTCACACCAGCAGCCCAGCGTTGCTCGCAAGCCTTTCCCTGGCAAGGGGTGAGGAATGGGAAAGGGTTCACTGCTCCACACAGCTAGGCAGCAACTCTGCTGTAGAGCTGCCGTGTTGTATAATTCATGCTCATCATAGACCCTGTGAAATTTTTCTTTTTCATTCTAGAGACATTGGCAACCTGAGCAGCAAATAGTCCTGGCATGAGAACGGGACTGAATTGCTTTAACTTTCAAAGAGATCCCAGTTACACCAGGTGACAGGAAAAAGTAATCACCCGAACCTTCTCAAGAAGTTCGACATTCAAAACATATCACATGTCAAAACTTATCAATAAGCTGATAATATCAATGCTGTTTTATGATCTTTGTAACTGTATGTGGAGACCTCCAAAAGCGCTGACTTGTCACTGAAATCTAAGTATATGTTGCGAAAATCCTACAGAACACCCCTTTCATTATTCGTAATTGCAAGCCCAGGAGGGACTGCTGTGATCAGTTGGTGTGACACAGGCTAGGGATACAGTTCCAAAAAATGCCTGAATTGTTGAGCAAGAGCATTTCTTTCAGAAAAGTGTTCTGTTCTCATTTTAAAATTTCTACTAGAGGAAAATTCAGTAGAGTTCTTGACAAGCTGTTCTGAGAGTCAAAATATCAGCTTTTGAATTTGTCTAGTTTCATTAACAGACACTGAATTTTACCTTCTGCTACCACATTTCTGCCCCGTAGTTAAACTGAGACTCCCGTGGGACTGAGCCTTCTCTTGGCCATTAGAGACAGGTCGAGCTTCCTTCTCACTGGAAGATGTGTTTTTCTAGTCTTTCAGATATTTTCGTGACTTTTCTCTATATCAGACTTATTTTTTTCAGTATATTCCACAAATTTCTGACAACAGAATGGGTCAGCAGGGTGCTATCAGTACAACAAACAGATGGATTATAACATCTCTGCCTTTATTTGTCTGTATATCTGAGATTGCTCTACCTCTTTTTTCATTAAAACTTGCATTGAGAACTCATGCTCAGGTGGTCATCCAACAGGACTCCAAATCTCCTTCTCTTTGCTCTAGCAGTGCATCTGGCATCTTCTTTTGTCCATTCTTTGTCCCAAGACACACAATACTACATTTGGCCATATGTGATTTTTGTGTCCAGCTTACTGAGCATAGCAGAGGTCTCTGTCCTTGTCCCCTTCATTTAATTTGTGCTTCTTCTCTCAGTGTAACTGATTTGGGCTACTGCCGTCTTTGCATGTTGCACAAGATCAGCAAAAAAAATTCAAAATGGACAGCAGAATCTCTTGATATTAAACCTAAAAAAAATTGGAAAAAAAAAAATCAAAGTCTACATGGAGTAGTAGCATAGAGAATGTCTGCTTTTTCTTTCCCTGCAGAAGTGAAGCCTAACGGCATATTCTTAGAGGTCAGTGTACATTGGCTGGTGATTTTCTGTGTTCCCTTTATGGTTTTGCAAGGCAGGAGCCTAGAATTAACTGGGGTTTGAAGTGCAAAGTAAGATTCTTCCCTTTACATTTCAACTCCTTCAGGTTTGGAAGGACTCAGCTGGTGGGTTTTATGGCTAACAAAGGTAGGCTGGAGAAAGCAGCTGACTACGGACACTTTTAAATCCCGTCCAGAGAAGTTCTGTATCCACTGAAGATCTGTATCTGTAACAAATTTAATCCATGCCAACACTTGGGAAGTTCATGTTTAATCTAATCTAGTCTTAAAATACAGTAAAATGCTTGGCTGTAGATTCTTGGATAGAGCTCATATTACTTGTAACACATTCTGTATATTTTGTCGAAGTCTTTATACTTTTCTCAAAAACAAAAGAGAAAGAAATTGTTGAATGGGAAAGAACAAGCAGTGTACCAGAACCTCAAAAAAGTATAAAAGATCTAAAATTACACCTGCAGCTCAATGCTCAGAGAAGATAAATATCCAGATATACACACACACACGCACACAAACTCCATTTTTCTTTGATATCTCTAGTACAAATGCCAACCAAGGGCTGTCTTGCTTACTTTCACGAAATAAACATGTGAAATCAGAGCCCAAGGCGGATGTATTACCAACTAGTGATTTCCTGTTGTGTTCACTGAAGCTACAAGGAGCAAGATAACAAGAAAGGAATAAAATCCAGGTTGTAATACAAGCCTGAACGGCATATTGATACCAGTAGACATGTATTTTTCTGCTCTTATTTTATTAAGATATATATGAAATTGCTAGGTTAGTCACTGATGTCACAGAAAACCAGTGAGTGCTGGCTGGCTCCACATGGTTATCCCCAAGGGCTCTTTGCAGAGGTGACATCTCCCCTGCTTTCCAGCCACATCCACACTCCAACTTCCACACCAGTCTCCTCTTTCACCATTTGTCAGCAAATTTACCACCTCCTCTCTCATCTCCCATTCCTGCTTTTACCCACACTTTAAGGTGGGTTAGAGACAAGCTCTCTCCACCAAAAAACCCCAGCCCTCCCCTCAAACCAACCAAAACATCGCTTTCCCCCACTCCCTGCCAGAGTGTTCACAAATTTGCTTTCTCTGACCTGGTGCCCGGATTTATCTCTCTTCGCTCTTTTGTCATGATGAGGAGCTAACATCCTCACTTTGGGGGGAAAACTGAGAGCAGGTACCTCTTTGATGCCATCTTTGCAAAGACCACACGGGAGAGGTTGGATTCTGCACAGGACTGGTCTGCTTTAGCTGTCCCCATCCGTCCCACATTGTCAGGTCGTCCAATAGCTTTCTCTGGTCATGTCTGCAACACTCACTCAGGCACTGTGAGAGGATGGCTGGCAGAGTGGTCGAGCCCCGAGACAATGTGTACGTGGACAGCAGCATCTGGGCTGGCACCTCCTGTGCCAGCTGGAGCCTCCAGCTGGTTTGGCCCCGCTCTGAGCTCTCTGGTGCAGAGCTGTGGTGCACAGTACAGATGTGTCCTCTGGGTCTCTGCTGATCCTCAGATTTACGCACCACATACTGCTTTTTCTGGCTGCCTTCCTCTGCTGTCCGCTCGGAGAGAGGTTCTCCTGCTTTTCTCTCTCCCAGAGAAACATAGCTCTCAAACCATACTGACATCCCTCCTTTGCACAAAGTCCTTAGTCTGCCCAGTGCATGGACTCAGAGGGACATCCTTTTTGGTGTTTATTTCATCAAGGAGTCTAATTCTGTGCTATACTCCTGTGCAAGGAGGATGGTTTTCACATCCACCGCCTTAGCTCTGCTTTCACCTCACTGTTCTGCTCTTCCTCAGCCCTTCCTCGCCGTCTTCAGCTATGCCTTTTGTATTATCTTCTTCACCTTCTTCCCACAAAAGAGCCGATGAACAGGTCTTTCTCTGCACTGTGCAAAGCAGACATATTTCACAGCAGACTTGCTGCAGCCAACAAAAGCTCTGGTCAAATCCAAGTCTTAAGGTTTCTCTGCAAGACCGATATTGCTTTAAGAAGGCAACATTCAGCAGCCAGGCAGAACTGTGTTTATGTCCCTGCAGCTGGAATAAACTGGAGAAATGTGCTGCTGTGTTGTGTGTCTTGGCTAATTCAGAAGAAATGTGATCATGTAAAAACACCTGAATGAAATCTTATAATTGAGTGGTCTAGAACCGAACACGCTGCACTTGCACTCATGTCTGTACATCAGGAGCAGTTTCCTATGGAGAAGCAGTGGTAGGGAGATTTTTGCAGGAGTAGACTGTGGCTGAGGTCTTTCCCCACAGAGTTTTGGAAGTAGAATTAATCTGCTAGGAACTGACACGGCATTTCTGCCATGAGTAGGATTTTCCGTACATTTTTGTTGTGGTGGGAGACAGAAATAGGAGGTTTCATGAGCATCTTAAGGAGCTTGAGGTGAAGCCTAACACTGCCTGCAATGTCCTAGGGGGAACTTCACTGCTGGGAAAGGGACAGCTGGTGCTGGCAGCCTAAACTGCACCACAGGCTGCCCGTGCTGGGCCGCTGACACTCAGCTGGAGATGGCCACAGCGGTGCGGCTTGGAGAGCTCCAAAGCGCTGCACTCCTGGGGCACCCGCTGGGTAGAGTTCATCCTGCCGGGACTGCTGAGGTTTGTTGGGCCAGTCGGGCCCCCTGCGGCTGCAGCAGAGAGAGGACTGAGACCTGAGAGAAACGGCCACACAGACACCAGGTCAGTGCAGATGGAGCGGGAGGAGGTGCCGGAGCTGAGATTCCCCTGCAGCCCATGGCGAGACGGCAGCGGCCCCCCTGCTGCCTGTGGGGATTAGCGGTGGAGCAGAGACCCACCCACAGCCCGTGGAGAACCTCACAGTGGAGCAGAGGTGCCTGTGCCTGAATGAGTTTGTAGAGGTCTGTCTCCATGGGAAGGGCTCCCCATGCTGCTGGAGACTGACGGTGGAGCAGACATGCATCTGCAGTCCGTGGAAAGGGACCCCACACCAGAGCAGATGGCAGCTCCCTAGGAAGCTGCGACTCTGTGGTAAAAGCCCGTGCTGGAGCAATCTGATGGGTAAGGATTGCATCCTGTGGGAAAGACTTACATTGGAGAAGTTCTTGGAGGACTGTCTTCCATAAGGAGGGACCCCACGTTGGAGCAGGGGAAGAGTGTGAGGAGTCCTCCCCCTGAGAAGGAAGGAATGGCAGAAACAGTGTGTGATGAACTGACTGCAACCCCCATTCCCTGTCTCCCTGCGCCACTGAGGGCAGAGAGGTAGAGCCAGGAAGAAGGGAGGCGGGGGAGGAAGGTGTTTCAAAGATCTGACTTGTTTCTCCTTATCCCCTCTGAAGTAACTGTCAACAAATGAAACTGATTTTTCCCCAAGCTGAGTCCATTTTGCCCGGGGCCATGGTTGGTGGGTGATCTCTCCCTGTTCTTATCCTGACCCTCAGGCCTTTGGTGACATTTTAACCCTTTCCATCCCACTGAGAGAGAGCAGTGAGTGAGCGGCAGTGTGGTAGCTTAGCTGCCAGCTGGGCTTAACCACGACAACATTGTATAAATGTCGGATTATGTATTATATAATTAAAATAACAGTGACTCTTTAGAGCCATTTCCACAAGCTGAAGCTTCTTATGGTCTTGAGAGATCATTCTGCAGTCAGAAATAGCTGAATTACAATGAACATCTAGGTATCCCCAAGCTTTGGTTAGCTGTGTTTCCCATGCATTCTCTTGGTAAATTACATCACCTCTTCCAGAACAGCGGTATGTGAGTTAAGCTGACTATCCTTCCAGTACTTAAAGCACTTCCTTGCAGCCTTCCAGTACTTAAAGGGGGCCTACAGGAAAGCTGGAGAGGGACTTTTTACAAGGGTGTGTAGTGACAGGACAAGGGGCAATGGATTTAAACTGAAAGAGGGGAGATTTAGATTAGATATAAGGAAGAAATTTTTCACTCTGAGGGTGGTGAGGCAGTGGAACAGGTTGCCCAGAGAAGTTGTAGATGCCCCATTCCTGGAAGTGTTCAAGGCCAGGTTGGATGAGGCTTTGGGCAACCTGGTGTAGTGGAGGGTTTCCCTGCCCATGGCAGGGGGGTTGGAACTAGATGATCTTTGAGGTCCCTTCCAACCCTAACCATTCTGTGATTCTATGATTCTATGATCCTGCTATTCCTTTTTTTCTTTTTCCACCCTAGGTTTGAGGAAAATCCACCAGTGTATGCTGTTCAGAATATGGTCCCATCAAGAACAATTCCAAATATTATCTCCATCTGAGGCGAGAGAGAACTTTCAGGACGATTTCTTCCATGCTATTTTGAATATACATCAGTTTATGGTAATACTTATTAACTACTATTGAAAATTTTATTGGAGGAATACTGAGTTAACAAATACTATATAGGAAAGGAAGAGTCATCAGGTGCATAAACAATGCTTTAATGGCTAAATTTTTTTTTACATTAAAATCAAAGTAAGATCAATATCTGAGGGCCAAGGATGGTAAATTATGTCAGTGTTTTCCAACCATTCTAGTAAATCATAACGTTGAGTTCCTGAGTAAGTGGGGCAGAAATCTGTAAAGTGAGTTTCTGTGAAAAAAAAAAGACACAAAAGTAATGAACAACTTTATGTTAACTCAGAAAAGACTAGCTCGAAACAGAGAACAAGAAGGGAAACTTGAGCTTAGACTTTCATGATTCACTTAACCTCATCTGGTAGGCAAGACTGACTTGGTGGCAGTACGCATCTTTCTACTGCTGTATCCAATTCAACATCCCTTTTAGAAATTCAGGAACAGTTTAAAATTAATTAGTAACATGAATTAAATATGAAATTATAATTACAATACCTGTCCTGCTCTCTCTCTGTTCAATGTTAAATTCGATGTATTTTATGCTACTCGCATAATTTCCATTTTCAGTTTTATCTTTACATTTCAGAATTAATAATCTCTTAAAATGCATAATATCCATTCACACCCCCTTAGTAATTTCTTTGCCCACCCACGAATTCATGTTAACATCACTCTATGCTTAGATCACTTCTTCAAAATCTGTACTGTTTTCATCTTTCATCACAAACAGTTCTCTACTGCTGCTTGGTAAGGACGAAGTCCACTTCTTGAATGATTTTCCTATTACTCAAATACAGACACAAAAATACGGCAACCTCATCCAAACACCAACCAAAAAGCTCCAGGCAGCCAGAAAGGCTGCTCCAGACTGCACTACTGCATGGACATTGGGAACTACAGACACTGGGAACCTCCCTGATCTTCCCAGCAGAGGATGCAAGTGGGAGAAGAAGGAGAATCTTCCTATGCCCAGGTTATTTTGTTGTCAGCACAAGCCCAGTCAACAGAAGTGCTCCTCCTGCATCCCTGCTGCAGTTACAGTATGGTTCCTGTGTCTCTTAGGGTACAATACTCCGAGACAGGGGGGAAGATAAAGAGTCCTAACAATAGGAAGATTCTGTGATATTACAAATGTCAGATCAGGGTAGCACCACATGGATCAGAGAGAAAGAACTGGCTTATTACTAAGTAAACCACTTCTATTTGTGTCCAAATAACTATGGCTCAGTTACACACTTTAGAACTGCTTTTAGTCAAATTTGCTTTCCATAAAGCAAAAGTGATATGATAGAAGTTACTTTCTACTATATCCCTTCAAACAGTGCAGTCTTTGTGTTTGTTAAAATATGATACAGTATGTATAATATAAAATCTCATTAAGCCTGTGAGAAAATGGCAGATTTTCCCTTTAGATTTAGTTAATTTTTTTTAAATTGTATGGATTGTAAGTTTTCAAGATCTAAACCCAAGCTGCTAGTGCTTTTTTTTTTAATAGAGAGTCAAACATAAGAAATCATAGTAATGGTGCTACAACATCTGTACAGCGTTGGTGGGAGAGGTTTGATTGAATCTCTTAGAGTAGTGAGAGGAATATATTTATCGGTTTAGGTTACTGTCTGATTTAAGCAATGTAATTTTTGTGCAGTTTTGGACCTTTCCTAACACAGGAGCTTGGTGTTTTTTTCTCCCTTATTTGAAGTAGTTCTTAAGCTGTAGCAATCATCTTTTGCACTTATATCAAATTTTAAATGATACTTTTGTAACAAGCTTTTTAGTCTTTCTTAATCATCTTTTTTATATGATGCTGTTAGTATGCAGTAATCTTCTGGATTTCTGTGGTTGGTGCCTTCAAGCACATCTCAATGGAGTGTTTTCTTTATCCTGCCACATCTATATTGCTTCCAATTTGCTTAGAGGCAGTTTGGCTGTTAAAAAATTTCTTCCCTTGAGGCAATACTGATTACACTTATTTATGATATCATCTCTGAAAGTGAGTGTTTTATGATTCTCCAAGGCTGAAATATCTTCTCAGCAATTTTCTTCCCTTACAGATTCCTTCAATAAAATAAATGTTCAAACAATGTTCATATAATGGGGATCACATGTTGGCTACAAATAAACTTAAATCTTTAGGCCAAATGAGTAGAGTAGCATAAGACATGACATCCATTGCTTGTTGCCTCAGCTATCTTTGATTGAATGATGAATTTGTGGCACCTTATTGTGCTAGTACTGGGAGTTCCCTCGATACAGGCCAGTGCTGAGATGTGCGTATCACATCTCATACCAAGTGTACATGACCCACTTCGGCTTGCTGGCTGCTGACAGATATGGGACAAGTGACCAGAGCAAGGGAAGTTTACTCAGTGTTACTCCTTTTGTCTGTTCTCCTGTGGGAAGGAAAATTGGGACCACAGAGACTGCGACAGCTGTTCATTAGGGGTGTTCAGTCTGTCCCTGCAGGGGTGTCCAGTCTGTCCCTGCTGGGGTGTCTCTTTGTTGGTGCCAGAGGAGGAGCACTGCACAAGCAAGTCATGCATTTCGAGCTGAGACACTGAGGTTGAACACCTTAAGATGCTGAAACTGTGACTGTTTTTTCGCTGCAGCAATAGTTTCTTAGGAACAAACATACAGCAACAGACAACATTCACCTTTCCCTCCTCTGAAGTAAAGGGGACACTCATTAGAGCCAGCAACGCTGTAAGCATTTTTGGACATTGAGTAGTTGTAGGAAAATACCTCTACTACTTCTTTTCAGCAGCTGATACATAACTTTGAGAGGTTTTCTCATTTTATCTGAATGACAATAATGCCTGTAAAATTGCTAACATTCCTCCCAGTTTGTGGAGCTTTATCTTCTTTTCATGATTTCATTAGTCTAAAAACTTGTTTAAGTGGCAGACACTAAATGAGAGAAAGAACGAGTGTGTGTGCAATAGCAGAGATTAAAGTTTTCTAGAACAGCTCTTGCTGACCCTTCCCTTCCCCCCCCAACTCAGACTGTTGTATCAAGGATTGATGGCTGCTTATACTTGGAAATGTAAAGAGGTGTGGATAAGAAACTATTTCTATTACTTGTTGACTATCTCCCTTCCCCTAAGGTTTTCCATAATTGCTCAGTGCAGCTCTTACCCCACTCGGATCATAAGAGAAGGCATCTCCACGGATGGCTCTTCCGTTCAGAGCAACAGCCTGAGGTGTCAGTTTCAGGCCAAGAATCGTAATTTTGTTGTACTTCAGAGTGTTAGCACCTTCATAGCCATTTTTAAGTATTTCTGTCTTCAGGTTTCCCTGGAAAAAGCCACAGAGAACGTTTTAGGACCACGACAACTCTTTGGAGATGACTTAACTGCATACTATTACCGTTGTCGTCTCATCTTTGTCAATGAACCTATAGAATGTCTTCAATGTAGAGATTAAAGTCTGAGACCATAAAGGAAAAATAAGCCACACAAATTTTCATATAAGAAAGGATTCATGTATCATTATAAACTAACAAAGTAAGAAACCAAAAAGCATTTACAACATTCATTTGGAATCTTCTTGAACATGATTTTTCTACTCGCAATCAATACAAATCTGGTTCTTTTATCCATTTGCTGCGTACAGTGGCATATGCAAAGCCAAAATCCAGATACAGAGATTCAATTATAGTGATCTTCAGGCAGATTTAATTAACGTCTACAACTAACTGCTTTAAACCGTTAGCATCTTCCACAAACATCAGCTACTAGGTATTTTGCCCCTATTTATGGCCCACATCTCCACAGCTCCTGCTAAAAATCTCTGCTATGTGCCAGCTTTAAGGACACTGAAGGAACACCATATGTCCACAGAGCCTTGTTTGTTGTACTCCTTATTTACTCTATATCCTGTATTTAGGGATGTACCAAGAGGACATACAAAGTCATTAAACAAATTCATTTGGATCACCAGCAACAGTAATTTCCCATACAAGCAATGAAGAGGAATCATTGAATTTATTATGTGATCAAAGTTGTTAAGGAAATAAAGATGAATTACTCTGTTCAGGAAATGATGAATTGCTATGCAATCATGACTTTTTAAAAATATGCCAAGGAGAAACCCATGATGGAACCTTTTGCATAAATTAGCTTATGTTATCTCAATGGTGCATGGTAGGAGGGGAGCAGAAGCTAGATCGCAGTATTTGTAACTTAGGGCTGTGCTTAGACTGCTTGTTTCAGGCATCCACACTAAAAATAAGGGCTAATCTTCATCACATTGATTTAAACTGCCTAAATAAGGAATGCTGGTTATTATGGAGCAAATGGGGAAAGGTCTCTAAAAGCCTCTGCAGAATGTGTTAGGGTACTTATAGATGGTGTCTTCTCCACATTGACAGAGTTCCAGCATAGAGGGAGGTTCCATATAGACAGACCACCTCCCTACAGTGATTTATTGCTGTCTCGGGTGAGGCTAAAGCAGGAGAGCTAACTCAAGGTGGCCACATAAATGCGGTAAGCTAAGCGCAACGATTAACTTAGTGATTACAACTGTATTAATAAATAAGTCTTGAATTCTTCTCTGATTTCTGGATTGTTTAAATGAAAATATAATTGAGAGGGTCTAAATCTGTAGCTGTTATCAGTGCAACACTCTGTGCTGGGTTCAGAGTAAATGCTATGATATCAGACCTTATCAGTAAATCTTAGGCATCAAAACTTGTGTGTTCTACTAAAACTAGGTGTGATTAAATTCTTCATCCACAATTTTTTAACAATATAGAAATGTGCAGCAAATACCAAGACTTTCATACATTTCACATACCTTTACAGTTTGCTATTTGACATGGATTTTTTCTTTATAAACACATAATAAAAAATCGGCATTAGAGATTATTGGAATGCTGATAGGGACTTCAGTCATGGATTTACAGGGAGAAGTAAAATATGAGCAACGAGAAATGGAAGTGCCAGTGAATCAAGAATCTAATTTGCACAGATCAGAATTTAATATAAAACTGGATATTGTTTTTCTGTAGCCTTCCTGCAATAAATTACTATACACAGACTACAGAAAGCTGAAGTGATTTTTCTTCCTTCTTACCATTGAAATGTCCTTTTTTTGAAGAAGAAGAAATACTTTTTTCTTGGTAAATCAAGAATAAAACAAATTAAAAAATAAATTTAAAGTCTAGACATGTGGTATTAGTTGCAGAAAAATATCTCACAACTATACAAGACTACACAGTAAGACCCATCGGCTTATCCTGGCTTGCTCTCACTCCTGAAAGACAGACATTCTAAGAGCAATATCACAATAGGAGTTAATACAATTTTATTCTTTTGAACATTTTCTGTAGACTACTTTGGGACTTTTAGGAATACACAGTGTGAAAACCATGCCACAGTCTCCATACAGTATCGTATTTCTTACCGGACGCTGGAGTTGTAGATAAAATATGATCTGCGTAGATTGCTGAAGATGGTTACGTTTTTTTACAATAACTCCCACAACTTACTATCGTATACTTAATGAGCTTCTAGTAGATTCATTTTATTGTATTTTTCTCAACTGAAACTGTTGGGTTTTTCTATTGAGCTTTCTCAGGACATGTCTGCACAGAAGCGAGTTCTGTGTGAAAGGCATTAGCGCACTGACCCTGGGCTAATCTATTTCTGTGCTGCATGGAGCATCTGATCAGCACCATGGGTTGCCAGTAACGTGCTGAATTGCTCTGCGGGAGACCCACCACGGGAGCAATCTCCATGCTGTCAGATGAGGAAATGCAAGCTAAAGAAGTGAGACTATGTAATTCTGTGACCCAAAATGCAAGCTTCAAGTGATCTAAGTTAAAAAGTTGCTGCGATATCCCAAAGAGAGGAACATAGCCTTCTCCTACAGCATTCTCTCTGATGGCAGACTGGAAGTGTTCACAGGAGGAAGACAAGGAAAAGGTCCCTCATTCCCAGAAGCAGTGATTCAGAGAAAAAGAAAAATATCTGTGCTGAAAAAGTGGATTTTCAGATTCACATCACAGCAGGGACATTAAGGATATTTCACTGTGATACTTGATGAAGCAAACACAAAACTGCAGCATCATAGTTGGATTATTTTGTAGCTGTCTGTAAATGAAAGCATTAGGTAGCTTACCCGGTTTAAAGGCTGAGCTATGAACAAAAAGCTTTCCAGAGAAGAGTTAGACATCAGCACCTTACAATGGCTACACTAAAATACAACTGCCTGTACGTTTGTAGGCACCTTGTATGTTGCCACTTACTTTGCTGTACGTATACTTAGCCAAGAAGTAGTTCTCCTTTTCAATAGTATCTGTCAAAACACAGAATGAGGAGGATTGGCGTCAAAACAGGGAACAAAATCCATAATCAGTTCACATCAATTGTAGAGAGTGGCTAACATCAGCCTGAGATGATTTGTGGGTTATTTCATCTCTTCCTCTAGTCTTGTTAGGGTGATCTCAGGGGAACACGACATGAGTGATTGCCCTCTCTAGCAGACCAGCTGGTCCCAGTGTCACGCCTTTCACATATCCAAACACTCATTCAAGAGCAATCTGCTTCTCACCTCTGTAATGTTCAACTTAGGGTCAGTTCTCCAGCCATTTCTAGCAGGAGTCAGTGCCATCATACTGCTGAAAAGGGCGCCTGAGGAGAACCCTGTATACAGACACCGCTTTGCAGCAGGGAACCAGTCTTACCGATCGAATCACCATCATCCCAGAAGAGAGACCCAGAAGCTTCTCCTTGTTCATCCAGGGCGATAATGAGCCCCAATGGATTCAGACGGCTGTAGACAAGCACGTTGAGAAGTGTCAGTACAAACTGGCCGGTACTATTCCAAGTTATCTAGTAAAATCTTCTGAACATAATTAATACCAATTTTAAGGTTACAAAAAAAGCCACAACAGAAGAATGACAACCACGCTCACCAAAATGGCTCCTGAAATGAAGATGAAATGTTTACCTTGCCTTGTACCTATGAAGTGTAAAATTCTCACTTTTTGAGCACTTGTGTGATCAATTTTCCCCTTCCTCAGTGGCTTTAATGTATGATAATTGGGCACTCTTGGAGGCAACTGGTTGCCAGTGCTACCTTACTGTCGTGTCATTTGGTTTGGTTTGGTTTGTTTGCTGCACAGTGCTGTTCCGTTCCTTCACTACTCACATTAGCTTCTGAGCATGGTTCAAATGTGAGGCCAGTATATTACCCATTGGTGTGGGGAAATCATTTTCCTCAAAAGAGATTTGAGCTTTTCCACTTTGTCCATGGCATTGGATAAATACGTCCAAGGAGAAGAGTTTTGCATTTTCCCCTTGCATATCTTCAATTTGAATGACTGGCAGTAGGTCAGTGTGGCAGTAAAAGGTGCAAAAGCTTTTCCAAGTGTAACCACAGAGCCAGGAATAGGTTTCAGCTGTGCAAACTATGATGTGGGTCATCTCACTGGAATAGGCTGCCCAGGGAGGTGGTTGAGTCCCCATCCCTGGATGTGTTTAAGAATAGGGTGGATGATCTACTTGAGGATATGGTTTAATGGGGATTAGGGATGGTTGGACTCGATGATCTCTAAGGTCTTTTCCAACCTAGAAATCTATGAATCTATGAATCTCTGTGGTGACTTCTCCTAATGCAATGGAGTAAAGAGTGGGATAAAAATACTGTGCCTGTCACCTGAGATGGCAGCTGGGAGCTGCAGATTGCCTCTTTTCTGCACTTCTTTTGATTGCTTTTTTGGCTGTCTGTGGGTCTGACCTGCACCGTGGTTGTTTGGTGACAGACATAGATGACATTACCTCTTAGTAGTGGTTGTGGCTGGTTCCTGTTCTGGCAGGATGTAGCCTCCACGGATGAACAGAGGGATCTTGCTTAATGGAGCAGCAACAGTAGTATAGTTCTTGTTCCAGGCACTTGGCAGTTTATGACCCTACCGCAAAAATTAATGCAGTTAAAAAAAACTCAAATCCAGGCACTATACATTGTGACCACATAACACTGAAAAATAGACCAAGAATTACATTTGCATCTCAATTACATCAGTGAAAATGCAAACAGAAAAGTGGATTTCAGGGGTATTATTCCTTTTTTTTTTTTTTGAACGTGAAAGAGGATCTAGCCCCTGCAGCTATGCATATGCATGAGAGAGAAACATCACGAATGAAAGACAGCAAATCGTCTTTAAAATGGTATATTATTCCATATGCTGTGAAAAAAACCCTCATCAAGACACTGAGCAAAAAGCAAAAGAAACTTTTACTTCCTCTTTTTATGCATATGGAGCCTGTCAGATTTCAGTTTAAGGTAAGTGATTCATAATCATTTGGGAATGTAAACTGTAGATTTTATTTTCTTTTTAGGACAAGTCTTTCCCTTTCAAAAAGTAATTACAGCATTCAATGAGTGAAATTCCTATCTGTATAGACAACTAGCATTAGTTACTTGCATCAGCCCTTTCTGCTTTAATGCCTCAAAACCAGGCAAGGCTCGCGCACAGGGCAGATAACAGGAAGGCTTTGCTCTTGCCCTTGGTAAATGGAATTCTAACTGATGGTAAGCTTTTGGATAAGCACCATGTGTATGGCAAGTACGTGCCAGATGCTGGGAGCTTTACTAATGCCAAGGGACACTGGCGCTGCTGTCCCTGTGCCCAGCCCAGCAAGGGGACTCAGAGAGAACCACGACAAGAACAGCTGAACGAAATGCTCCACCCTGCAGTGCTGTGGCCTTATTAAAAGAGAAAAGGGAAAGGGTTAGATTAACATCCATCTGAGGACACCAGCTGAATGCTGAAAACGATCAAACTTCTTTAAAAATAAGTCTGAGCTTCCTCTGAGAGCATTTTTGTCCTGCCTGCTCCTCTGCCAGCATCGCTCAGGGTAGTTAACAACAGCCTGATGCTCCTGGGCTCACATTTCTGAAAGCTCTTAGCATCAGCCTAACTACTCCTGCTGAGGCCAACGCCGGTCTCAGCCTGCAGATTGCAGTGGAGTGTAGTTAGGTTGAAATCGAGCACTTTTGGAAATGCAGTACTGGGGATGATGGTGCTTGAAAGGTCAAAACTTGTAGTCTCTGAAAGTAGAAGAGGTTGGCATTTTCCACAGAGAAGCTTGTTCTGTATCTCTTGGAAGCATCTTTCTGAGGGGAGTCTTACCCTGCTCTCTAAATGTGTCAGAAGTGATGCATGTGCAAAACTGCACGCACAAAATGGTTTGCAGCGTGTTCTCAGGAGTATGACTCGGGTTTCTGTTTCTGAGCAGGGAAATGTATCATTACAAGAATTAAAACACGCAAAAAGGAAGCGGGGGAGGGGAAGAAAGAAATCTTGATAGTTGCACAAACTTCTAGGTTGTTCTTGAAAATTCAGTTCTCTGTGTGTTAGAGATTTACAAACCAAAAATAGAAAATAAAATGCTGCTGAAAGCTGTGTAATTTACTCTCCCGGCCAGCCTAGTATAGGCTTTTTGAGCTCTAGTTTTCTTGGACACAGATGCTGAGGTAAAATACTGCTGAACATTGCTAAAAGTTATTTTACTGGAATTGTACCCTTTTAAATTATGTAAAAAATGCGAGAAACTGAATCTTAAAAATACTTACGGTATAGTAGTCAAACCATGGTGCTTCAGGGAAGTACACATCCACAGACCTTGCTCCCTGTAATTGTTATAAAGTGATTAAAGTCTTTTTTCTTTTTGCATTTCTGATATTACATTAGCTTTATTGTATTTGCGCACGGAGAGATGTATGCTGAATATTCTAATAACATCAAACCTTGGATATTATGGCTGAGTTATTATCGTAACAGTGGACTAGTGCTGGCTAATCTATAAGGCTAAGCAGAGGAGCCTATCCTATTTCAGGGGTTTTACTGCCATTTCATGGGATGAGTCAATGTTACATGATCATTTCGGTCTAGTGCATAGCTCTAGGTCTTGCAAATGGAACTGGCCCAGGTGCACTCCACTAACATCTGAGCAATCCCAGTGAGGTCTACAGCAGCCTTGGCAAGACAGCACTTCACATCTGATGATGGGGTGCGAGGACACCGCGGCTCAGTGCTTCTTGCACCGTTCCTGTCGCAAAAACAGGCAGAGAGTGAGATCTGGCAAGAAGGATACACAGATGTTTGTCTTCTTGGCAACAATTTGAAGTTGCTGATAAATAATAATAATAAATAATGTGCTGTTAATGGCACAATTACTGTATTTCATTTTGCAGCGTGCATTGTATCATATTGCTGCAGGGGTGAAATCACACTAAAGGTACTTTGAATTAATAATTAATAACTCCAGCAAAAGTTGGAATCAAAACATACTTCTTTTTTTGTCACGAATTTCTTATTCTCACAGATTAATTTTGATTCTCAACATAGGTGTCTGCCCCTTTGCAGAGTTATGGCTTACCCCCAAGGTTTACTCCAGGGAGCAGCAGGTGGAGCATGAAAAGCAAAGATGGAGGAGAAGAGTTAAGGCAAACATACTGTTTGACATTTTAGGGATTTTTTTTTATTTTTATATATATATATATATATATAAAATTTTTTAATGTATATATATAAAGCAATAGAAGGAGTAAGAAATAACTGATTTATTCAAGTATGCACATCTCACATTAGAATACAAGAATTGCTAAACTGGAAATTTGTCTAGTCCTGCAGCCTGTCTCCCACCGTGGGCAGAACTATGTGTTACAGGCAAAGTGTCCTAGTGCTGCGTTAAGGAGGGTTGGGGTAGTTTGCTCGGTCATTTAGATCTCACTAGCTGTTTAACAATTACAGGTAGGTTTAATCTAAAAAGTGCCTTGAAAACTTGAAGGAAAACCCCTATAAAGTCAAGATGCCTCTCTCTCCATATTTTCTCTGTGTTATTATGACAAGTCTGGATATTCTGGTCTGCAGAGAAGTGTGTAACCATCATCTGAATCGTGATGAGCCTAGTCTTCATGACTCGTTAAATAACAAGCTAGTGTGTAACACAGGTCCCTGATTTAATTTTGAGGGATGTCTCGCTTGCTTACACCCTAGGACTCGAGGAGAGAAGGGAAAGCTGTCCCTGAGCCATCTTCTCTAGACAAGTGGATGTCATCCTGCAGTTTGACACAGTCATCACTGCTTGTCTGCAATGCCACAGAGAGGGGCTTACAGCTCACCTCTGCCCTGTACCCTGACAGGTGGCACGAGTCCTGGCTGCCACCTCCCTCCCACCGCAAGACCCAGCAACATGTCACTTCCAAAGCTCTACTTCTCGTATCAGGCCACATGCACCCGGCCTTCCTTTTGTGCTCCAGTCCTCAAAAAAAACGTTAAGAACTCCAAATCTAGACCCGTTATCATTTTATATATCCTTATATGGTTCTCTTTCATTCACCACTTCTCAGGAAGTCACCTGGCTTGTCACCCTCTCTTCATGGCAAGGTTTCTCTCACATCTTTCATCATCTTGGTCTGAGACCCTGTGAAATCTCCTTGTTAGTCATCAGCTATTAGAAACCTGGGGGAGTCTGAAGACGAAAGACTGACAAATGAAGCACCTCAGTGGCGTCAGAATGGTTTTAGGCGCAGTGACAAGAATTTCATTTTAAATTCACAGAGGCACAAGGGCTGGTTAAAAAAAGGTGACTAACAGTGGCCTGTTTGTATGTTTGATCATCAGCAGTGTCTAGAAAATGTATCAGATATTCTGATATAGCACACTGATTGCAAACAGCTCTAGGATACATCACATGCAAGTATTTAGGACTGCTCAGATGTACCTTTCTGGTACTGTCAGCAGCCAATGGTGGGGCAAGGAGAGACACCATCCTTGCTCCAGCCAAGCGGTGAGAGCCCTGACCACAGCGCCGTGCCCAGCACACCCACAGGAAAATGCTGCTATATAAAACCTGTCATATTAGCAGCTAATATTGTCGTTACCATTTCCATAATGACTATGTGTGCCTGTGATGCTGTGAAACTCCTGGCATAGCCCTTGAAATGCTGCAGTTCCAAAACACTGTTGACAAGTGGTAATATGGAAACCAGTTTGCTTTAGTATTTGCCTGTTTCTTCCTAGCTCAACAATTACTGCACTCTGCATGTCCCTGGAGGGAGCTGTCAGCACAATAACAGGAGCACGCGAGGGGCAGGATCCAGCCTGTTTACATCCATTTGACGCTTGGAGTAGCAGGGAAATGCCATGCCCTCCCTTTCATCCTCCCACTTCAAGCACTGGGCAGCTCTGTACTGTCTGTGCTGCACAGAAATGCATTCTGCAAGCTTTGATGGCGGAGGGAAGAAACGGGTGGATATGAGCAAACATGCTCTGAATGTCATCCAACGCCCTAAGCGCAGTTCATTTCTTTTATTCCAGTATGATGGCATTTTTTAATTACAGTACTTGCCTCTTGAAGAACGGGAGCAATCATTAAAGCGGGTCCCCAGAGGAAGGCAGTGTCTATTCCATGAGTCTGCTGATCAGAGGTGAATCTAGTGTTGAAAGTCAGATACGTAATGTCAATTCACATTTTTATAGAACTTGCAGAATATTTTGATATTACTCACTGTGACAAGAAATTTACTTCCTCAAGGCATCCTGCAATACCACCAAGTATTTATTCTGGTTGAGGGAATGCCAAAAGTTGGACAGAGGTTCAGAAATTACAGTTACGCCTACCGTACCGGAGCAGACCAGAACCCTCACGAAGTGCTGGAGTTGGTTTCTTTTCAGAATAGCAGCAATGGAAAAACAACTAACTCAATTTCTGCCCAGTGGTTTGAGACTTGATCAAGGGAGCCAAAGAGCAGGATAGGGGCCAGGACCAGGAGAGCAGGAGAGGGAACTCGGAAGAATTACACTGTGCTCTGGTATCTAAAGTATTTGTGAAAATCCTTGGACTTGGCTTCCCGCACCTTTCACAGATTCACGTTAGAAATCTTTTGCAGGAGAACACAAAGCAACATTCATACATATTGCACTTTTTAGCTGCCTTTCCTGAATGGATGAAAACTTAGGAAATTTGGTCCATTTTATTCAATGGATTAAAACAGTTTTGGCTCTGATCATGTCTTCTGGAGTGCTTACAGTCCCGTTCACCTGGCACCATCTGCCAGATTGGGAAGAGATCTCTATTCCACCGTGTATCAGCTAATGAAAATACTGAATAGCACCTGGAAAAGAGGAGAGATCCTCCCCATCTCAGGAACCTCCACTCATCTGCCATAAAATCCCTGAGAATTTAAATAGGCTTTCAATTATTTGTAAGGCTATCTCTTAGGAAATTCATAATGGACCCTCGTTCCCTAGCTAGCTTATAAGAAGGTCACGTGGAGTGTGTCCCAAGCCCTGCTAAAATCAAGGTACCCTGTAGCTCCTGCTTTCCTCTGCTCCTCTGCCCCCTTTCCCATCCAACAACCCTTCTGCCTGGTCAAAGATGGCAACTGGGCTGGTTTACCATCATTCACTTTCGACAAATTCACACTGGCTGTTGCATGTTAACGGATTGTTCTCTAAGGACATACACATTATTTGTTTAAAAATTTATTTATTGTGTCTGTTTAACTGACTTTGCGGCTTCCTCTGTCTAAAGACAGGTTTCTGTTGTATGCTGGCAGGAGCAGAGTGGCTCAGTGTCGGTGCCCTGCTCTGACACCCGGCCTGCTTAGGGCATAGGCACACGCTGCACCCAGCCCACACTTACAGAAATTACTCCAAATGAGCACAAACACCTAGGCAATAAAAAGACATCTATTCGGTGTTCAGATTTCTAAAATATTCTAAGTTCAGGGGAGTACATGGAACTTAGGAAAAAATGTTCTTGAAGGCATGCCTCAGGCTCTGCCTGAAAGGAACATCAATTTATTCAGTTTCTTTTTCTGTCAAAGACAATACCTCTTTTGGATGCCTTAATCTTGGTCATTATTGCATTTTGTCATGATGCTTTGTAAATATTCAAAGTGGGATGTGGTTTTGATGAATTACCTTGTCTTTAAGTTTTTAAAATATAAAACATCAGTTTTTCTTGACACCTCAACAGCTTCTCTGTGTTTTGAATTTCACTGTAATAAAATTATAATACTGATGTGAAAGATTTCAGAAGAAAAAGCTGATCAAGAAATTATGACAAAAGAGAAGTCGATCTTATTTGCATGTGTAAACAAGCATCTCTCTGTCTAATTCAGTACTATTTTCTCTTGCTATTATAGCAACCACGAGCACAAATTCAGCAAACAAATGAGCTTCCCCATTTTGAAAATATAACCCATTAAGACATATTTGTGATCTATGAAAGGTGCTTAATTCCATCTACATGCTTCCTATGGTTAGATGCTGTCTTCTCTTCTGTCTTCTTTTTCTTCTGTTCAGCCGTTAAGCAGAGCTTTCCCTTCTCGTAATGGATTACCACCTCCCAGTCTTTTTGGACAGCTGAGCTACTGGTGCCTCTGTTTCACTGAGTGAAAGCCTCAGAGGCACCTTAAACGCTTATAGGAATATACCCGCATGTTGTTCTTGTTTGTTATTTGGAACGAGCACCTAAATATTTGAAACGAACTGAAAAATCTGAAATGACCTTATGAAATAGCTATTGCTTGGAGACTACCTGCCCAGACAGAGTTGTTTTCACAGTGAGGCTTGTGAACTCATAACAGCTCCACCTGAAAGATTAGTGCAGTTTTTTTAGCGCTCCTTTGTGTTTGTTACAAATAAAGGAAAAATTTGATGTAAAATTCCATCATCGATACATCAAAAATTCTGTTTCAATTCTCTCTCTCAAACCCACATTTCTCTTCCTGTGAGTGTCTAAGTCACTTTCTCTACTTTAGCAGACCCACTAAACCAACAAGTATTAATTAAAAACAGAAAGAAATGCTCATTAAATAACAATAGTAACCAGAATTAACTAATAATACTAAGAAATACTTCTAAGTCACTTTAGGATCTAGCTACGGCAACATTAGAAAGTGATGTGCCCACTGCTGGGATGTGACCTGGGTAGTGAAACACTTTGTGCTGATCTCCTGATGCCTACACCCCCTACATGCTTTTTAGAGGTTTTATTTCCTAGTAATTCCAGTCTGGTACCACTGACTAAATTTCCGTCAAAGGCTGGAGCACACCTTTTGGCTCAGTTTCACTCAACGGAAGTCTCCACTAGTGCATCTGACACTGCTCTACAATTCAAATCAAAGCAAATATGGAAATTTGCTGATGTAGATGTGGCCCAAATAGAGTACAAGTAAAGTATGCTGGAAACGGTCAGAAAGGCAGTTTTAACATTACTAAAATAATTCTGTATTAGCAGAGATCAGCTAACATGAATGCCAAAATGAACTCGGTCATTTCCAATATTAACACAAATCTCATTAAGGAAAAATACAGCTAAAATAAATACTTGAAATAGCATACAGCCCCTTGTAAGACATGAGTACCTGTAAAACTTCTCCTAAATGTAACCCAGTTTAATAAGGTAGCAGAGTAGGAAGAGGAAGGATATTGCTTTTAAAATTTATCAGTTAGCTGTTACACTCTAGGTAAAACAGGTTTTGTGCATTCCCTTTCCATGTTGGAACGGTCTGCACTTTAGTGTAATCTCAGTTTAATTTACAAAAAATGCCTTACCCTTTAATCAAAATGTTTTTAACCTAAAGGGAAAAGGAACATTAAACAGTCCAGGATGTAGCCTCCACCAATGAGACTAAATCGTGTCAGAGCTTTGGGCAGTAGTTTTTTATATGTATTATTTGCACTCCTTTTGCTCAAGTCTTTGCATAAAGCATTCTGAAGTAGAAAATTTACCAAAAGCGGGTAAAAAGCTAATGAAAAGATGCTGAAAGGGAAACTAAATCTCACTTTGATTCCTGCTTCTTCCAAACAGGAAAAAATGAGTTGTTCCAAAAATCTGAGGTCATATTTTCCAAGGGTTTTTTCAGTCTGTATTTATTAATCTCGGTTTTGCACCTGCTTCTACACTCAAATATCTCTAACTCTGTTTTCTCCGTGCAATTTGTGGACATGGATATAGGTTTCATACACAGCATGCAGATGCAAGCACTAAATTGGAAAATGCAAACGCTGTGGGTGATTGAAAAAATGGAGCCTTCTCTGTATGAAGCACTCTTGACATTCTGGACCACAATACTGATTTCATAGATTTAATTCAAGTACATAAAACACAGGTATGTAACTCCTAATTTTTAAAGAAAAAAGGACTGCATATTTGCCTAAGACAAGAAATTTTCAGAATTCTCCGTACTTAATTTTTCATTGAAAACAAATGTAGGCTACATTGTAATGAAAATCCATTGCATATATTAAGAGTTATTTGATTAGATTTCATTGTAAAACTCTTCTTTTTAAGAGAGAGCATGCAATAATATTAGTGACCGTATCAAACAGACATTGATTAGTTTATACATAGAATCTCAACTACATTCGTAAATAAAACATAATAAAAAAGAGATTCCAAACTCACTCGTGCATCAGTGACCGCGCCACCGTGTTTCCATGAACATGAGACTCGAAGAACAAGGTGTATAAGTATGGCAGCAGCGAGTATCTGATCCGAAGCGTAGCCCGAGCTATCTTGGCAAACTCTTCTCCGAACACTGCTGGGTCTTGTTCCTGTTAAGGAAAAGCTTTGATTTGTACCGAGCATTATAACTTGGGACTGCAAATTCAACCTGCATGCAACCTAAGGAAAGGTGTTGCTGATGTAATCCTATGAACATCAATGTTTAAATAAGGAAAAGTACTGATTTGCAAACTGGAAGTTATATTCAAAACAACATCTTTTATGACCAAACTAATATCTATATATTTTCAACTTGAAAAATTCCAGTGAGTTCAGAGAGATCAAGTCCCACCACTGTGTGTGTGAGCCATCTGCAACTGCCCATAACCTCATCTCAGGAGGGAAGCTGGGGTTTTGTGTCTGTGCTTGGGAACAGACACCCTGTCTCTAGAAATCAGTTTATCCTGGAGATGTAAGCCCTCTGGGACAAAGAAGGTGAAACACAGGAAAAAGGAAAGACTGATAATCTGCAAAACAAAGGCAGAAGCATAATTATTTTCACCAAAAACATAAAGACAAATCTATTTAAAAGTAAGAACAAATTCATGGCCCTGTTGAAGTCAACAGGAGTGACCAAAGTCACTGTGTGTAGTGAGGAAGACATTTTATCCATACAAATAAACTTGATTTCTCCTCCTGTATCCACTGTATGCCCTGACCGAGGGAACACCCACGCATTAGCAGTGCCACCCGCCTCCTCGCTGCCAGTGATGTTCTCCTGGGAGAGAAGGCACACATGCTGGGTCCCACCATCAACAGGGCAGGTTTAAGCAATCTGTCTACACTCGTTGGCTGCTTCTGATCTACTTTGAGGCAACCTTGACTCTCCCCTGCGATGGGATGCGGAGCACACAGCCCGAGGCAGTGCTGACACAGGAAACAGTTATATTTCCTTTAATTCCTCTTGTCTGACCATTTCCAGTGCTAAACCGAGTCAGCTGAGTCACATGGCTCCCTTCCTCCTTCACAAAATTTTCCCATAATACTCAGTTTTCTCATTAAAATTGAAGAATGTATGATGAATTCCAAGGATAATGAAACATAAAAGGAACAGAAGTAACAAAGCTTTTTATATTATCTAGTGCTTTTCAGACAAGAAAAGTATTAATTAAACCATTTGAAATCCCCAATGGATTAGGCAAAGTGGATATTTAAGATTTTATTTTAACATTAACTTAATAATAATTAAACTCAATATTTAAGTTAAATTTCTCCATTATTATGTTTACATCAGAATTAGTCACTGATAATATTCCCTGTTGGCTCTGAGCTCTGGAGCATTTATCTATTATTTCAAAAACTGCACAATATTTTTACCAGTATTCTGATGCTGTACAAATATTCCCTAAGTTCACAAAAAAAACCCAGTCAGACTTCTTAGGTGACGCTGAGTCACCCAAAATGCCTTGTTCATTTCTTTCAGAGAACATAATGTTTTAAATGGATTTAAGTAATCCAATAAAACCAAACGTATCTTCTGTTACTTCTGTCATTCACTCGACACTGAGTTGCAGCTCCCATCACATAGATCCACTGCTCTGTTCCTGCTTATTAAATTGTGCATATGTGATTAATACCCACTCACTCAGGTCAGACCTCGTTTGCATGCCCAAAGGGCCAAGCAAACATACATAGATAAGGTACCTCTAATTTTAGTGGAGAGGTAGATGATAGAACATATTCATCAACAGCAGCAGCTAATGCTTCACAGACATTTGTTCTCCTAGAGAGAAATGTCTCGGCATATCTCAGGAATCTACAGTAATTCCTGACCCTCTTAATGGCAGCACTATATCTTACTATTCCTGCATTAGCCCAGTTGCCGAATATCCAGCATAATTTCATGCATAGAGAGAGGTCTTTCTGGAGGTGTAAATGTTGCAATATTTTGATGATGCAACTCAAGAAAAACTGAAGTTAAGCTAATAACCTGAGCTCCAGCATCACACGAATCAGCTTACAGAAGTTAAAAAAAAAAACATTTGTTGAATTAGCAGAAGCATTTCATCGCGGTTGCAGATAAACATAGTGTACTTACAAAGGCTGCAAGACTTTCAAATTCTTCATAGTTAGAAACAATCCGATACTTCTTTCTATCTGAGATAAGTCTTGAAAGGACTTTACGATTAAGTTGAAGCCAGGGCACAGGTCTGGGGTAAGACTGCACTCTTTGATTCTTCTCATGGGCTCATTGGCCTTCATTAGTCTTTGTTGTTTCTTGGCTGATAATGCTGTCGCTACCGATGGCTCTCCTTGAAGTTCTCACATGTTTGTCAGGAGTTTGTACCCGTGGCTTTTTTCTGAAACTTGCTTTTAAACAGCAAGGATGGTGTATAATGCCCTCTCTCCCCTTCCTGCAACACCTATTATAGTTACAGAAGTACTGAAAGAAATATTGAAGGAAACAAGGGAGTAGGAAGATGTACTGACACTCACTGGCTCTTAAATAAAACCTGGGCTTCAGCAGGTAAAAGATGGAGGGGATGAATCTTACCAACAGTGCGGGAAGACCATTTTCTGTCAATCAGAGTACGTGGTACACATTTCTGCATGGCTTTCGGATGTTAGATACTACATATTTTCTATGTCATCTTTACATTATGGATAGGAAAAATTTACACTTCACTGTGTAATTCCTCTCGTAAGTGCTCTCATTGCAGCACTCCTTTTCACCTGCTGCTCCAGTTTACCCGAGAATGGCAGGTTAATTTCTGAGAAAGTAATAAAAATCACCGTCATCGTTACTGTAATCATAGGCTACAGCTTTGTGTAACTTTGTTTACTTACGCTATTTCCCTCTGAATTGTGGTTTCTGGAAAATGGATAGAAAGAGCCAAGCTGCATCCAGCGCAAGCAGAGTTCGTAGGTAGTGTTAGAGCCAAACCCACAGATATCAGCACCGACCTAAATAAAAAATAAAATCATTGGATAAGTGTTTATGACTGACGCTCAAATATGAGAAACCACAGAAGTTTGTTAATAAAAATAATTTTCAGAAAGAGATACTTATTTCTGATGGCTTTATAAGAATGCTCCATAATGATACGAGTTTTTCCAGGACTGAGATTGTACTGGCTCCTAGAGCATTAACATCATGGTGGAATGTCTGGCAGTATTTTAATAATTCTACAAATTCTCCAGCCCACCTTGCAAAACCAGAAGTATATGCAGGGACCTCAGTGATAGAATACATAATATAAAGAGACCGGTTCTGGATGGCATGCAGTGATTTAATCTGAATGCTGCAGTGCTATTTTTGTTTCTCTTCAGCCAGGCAAGATTGATGACATTTAGCTTTTTTTAATCTGCAGTTCCTTATGCTGTGGAGGCTGTTACTGCTGGCCATCTCAAGCAGCTTATTTCAGAAAACACTCGAGTTAAAGTGATATTTTGCATGAGCCAGCAACTGCCTGAAGGACATCGGACTTACAAAGGGGATACCAAAGAGGTTGAATTCCAGGATTCCAATGATTGACAGGTGCATGTCCTTCCACTGAGACAAGTTGTCACCCAGCCAGTGACCGCCGTGTTTCCCACTGCCAACGAATGTAGACCGACTCAAGACAAACGCTCGCTTTCCAGTTGCCTGCTGGGCAATGCTGCAAAGAAATGCAAGATTATTAAAAATAAGAATGGTAATCAAAAGAGATATATGATCAGCCTAGACTTTGAGGCACAATTTTTTCTGAAAGGGTGTTATTCATGAAACAGTTATTATTGTGGTCCCAAGTCATGTGAAAATGTGGCTGCAAAACTGCAACTAATGGAAAGTTTTACTCAGTGGTCAAAATAAAAAACTGAAATCTATCTGATCCACAAAACAATTTATATCAGGTATTTTTAGTCTTCCTAAAAAATAATTTATGTTTAATTTATTCTCAACAGTGTCTCAAACTGAAAAATTGAAACATAATTTCCTTTCTGTATTAGTACATTTGATTTAATGTCTTACAGGTTCCTAAAAAACGGTATAATATTTTTTTTTCAATATAGGATTTTTTTAGAGATTTGAATTGGCAAATAAGGTTCTAATATCCTGGAATTAAAAGAAAAAAAAAATCATCAAAACAATATTTGAACGTCTTTAAAAAAAGCAATAATCAATACAGAAAGCAGAAATGTAATGGTTCAAAATGTCACCCCATCCTTGTAGTATTTCCTCTGTTTTCCTGTCATTGTTTGATATATGAGGCTTCATTACAGAATTAGTAGTGTAATGAATTTTTCCTTGCCTTTTGAGAATAATTTTGCTGCATCACCAGAAAATCAAGGAAGTGCAATATGCCTTATTAATAAATGTGTTACAAAATTCCTCAACATAGAATAATCTCTGCACATAATTACATATTGCGATATTACATATTGCAGGAACTGAAATTCAAGTCTGTTTTAATACAATTTGAGCAACACAACTTAGATTATCTGAGAAATTCTAGTGTGAAATATTAGTCATGCCGTTCATCATCCACGTCCTTCTCCCTCTCCTTAATGAGATTTGATCAAGAGTTCTGTCATCCGTATTTGTAATGGCCCATATTCGCTATTGGTTCCGTAACGGCACAGAGCCTGTAAAAGGCTTCAACATTTGTGTCTGAAGCACAAAACGCAGCAGCTTTCATGCAAGCCTAAATGTATTGAACTTATGGGCTGTATGCAGCAAGAGGTGCAATTCTTGAACCATGAAGGACCTGCTGGTTCTGGGTCATAGTTGCACTGCAGGGCCCAATAACTGCACAAGAGTCCATGTGCTTTGTATATATGGGATTTTAGACCCAGTTCGTGGATGTTCTGAGTACAAGTCCTCTCCTCTGGCCGTGCAGCACAAGTCTTTGGCTCCATTTGCAAATGCAAGTGCTAACGAGGGCAACATCGGATCAACTCAACTGTGACCCAGAGCTAAATAAACAATTTGCAACAAGAAATTTATAGAATAAATTTCAATCTATTGTGAACTATTCCTGAACAGGTCCTACTGTTGTCAAGTGCATTCATTGACTGAAATTATTTATGGACTATCTTATGCAAATAACTCTTGGCGTTTAGCTGTGCACAAGCTGATCGCTGCTAGTTCGTATATCCAAATTCAAGACATTTGACATGGGTCAGATGACACATTTCCTATTTTCTGGCTGCATTAGAATAATTCTTAGAATTGTTTTTTATACAATTATAAACTTGTCATTCATTTTCAGCCAATATCCTGCAATTGATGCTGGTTTGCTAAATATCCCTGTCAGTAATTTAATTTAGTATATTACTTGTGAAGAGCGAATGCAGCGAGGGTATACAACCAGCCTTGAAAAGAAATGTGTTTGAGAAACATGAATGAATACATATGAAAAATTCTTCACCGAAGTTTCCCAGCTTTGCAGCGAATCCTCTTTTTGGTGGTGTTCTCCAGCCTTGAAGGACTCTCTATGTTTGGCTGAGCAAAATATGAGTTTCTTTTGAAAGGAGCCCTGGAAGCAAGTGCTGTAGGAATGGAGAAGGTTCCTAGCCTTGGGGGAGGCTGCAAGGAGCCGTGCAGCAGTAACCATCCCAACAGCGTTGGTCCAGGTTGGTGTGGCTGGGATGGGGCATACATTGAAGGGGCTGGGGCAGATGTGCCAGCACATGGAGCTTTTCCTGCTAAATTCACAGGGTTTGTCTCAGACAGTTGCCTTTTCTGGCACAGAGACTGAATAAAACCAAAAAAACAGCTCAAGAAGACAGGCAAATCCAAACTCTGTTTAAATAGAAACAGTGTTATCAAGACAGCATATAGTTCTGTGGACCTCTGTGTGCAGAGGACAAATCTGGGTGGAGAGACTAGTGCTGAGACTGGGGTGTAGGGGTCCAAAACCCATGCTAATTCTCATGCGTCCTAGCTGAGCTGGGTGGCCAGCAAGGTGCAGGGTTCGAGGGCTTTGTGCTCCTGTCGAAAGCTGGGCTGCTCTTCAGCCAGGCCCACAAGAGCTGGCGAACTGCTCCTGGCTTTTACACAGTGCTCCCCTTCCCCCAGGCTTGGCATGAAAAATTCAAGTGCATCAACACTGTAAGTAGGCTCACTTAGCCATGTCCTCTGGATGCCATCACAATACAACTGCTGAAAATGAGTGCTAAATACTGAAATAAGCCAGCACAAGGACCCCTGCTTTGGCACTTACATTGCAGTATTAAACTTAGCCGTGTTTTAGCTCAGCCTCTGCTGGAAAAAGCATGATTTGCTCATTTGATTTAATCCAACAGCTAGCTTTCCATTGTCACTCCAGCTTCGCAGCAACAGCCTGCCTGCATAAGGTAGTTCTGAGTGCTTCCCAGCAGCAGAATGAGTTTTACAGTAGCCAACAGCAACTGTGCTGCAATGCAGCTCTGCCCGCCTGGACTGTACTGAGCCCCCAGCCAAAATGCGAAATGCTGCCTGCCAGGAACCAGAGGCGGCTCCAGAAAAGCCAGGGAAGCTGTGCAGTTTGGATCCTTCACTGGCAGTGATAGAAACTCCTCTGCTTGGGCCACGGTAATGAAGGGGTGGAAAAATTACCCTGGCACCGCACATGGCTGCTTCTGCAACAGCTGCACGTGAGCAGCTACAAGGGAGGATAGGAACATCTTGCTCTAGTCATACAAAAGCAGAAGCTGAAGTGTTCAGCCCTACAAGTAGATCATGATCTTAGCTAAGAAAAAGTAAAATTGGAAAGGATTCTGTTTCTTCTTCCAAGATTCTCTTTGGGGTTTTTTTTGAAACTTCTTACTAAATGACAAACAGTAAAACGAAGCACAAGGCTGTTTCTTATTAGATACTATTACAGCTTTCGCAGGTAACATCAGCAGCTTTTAGAAAGTATTTCAATCACCTGAAATCTGCTTAGAAATGCTTAAAAACTTACTGGAAAGTTGGTGCTGTCTGTGACCAGCCGAAGAGAGAGTGCGTGTTGTAGTGCTCTCCCAGGTAAGTCTTGGAGTCTGGACACAATGTATTTTGTGCCAGGGAATTACCAGAAATGCCTGAGAATGATAAAAAAACATTGTAAAATTATATACATCACCGTTCAGATCTCTTCACATTTCTACCCATTTAGGAGTGAAAACACCAAAGGATTTGGGAAGAGGAAGAGCTTTGGAGTCTGGACACAATGTATTTTGTGCCAGGGAATTACCAGAAATGCCTGAGAATGATAAAAAAACATTGTAAAATTATATACATCACAGTTCAGATCTCTTCATATTTCTACCCATTTAGGAGTGAAAACACCAAAGGATTTGGGAAGTGTCAGGCCTACGCTGATCAGAGGTTAGCATATAGCCTTGAACACCTGCTTGCAGACAGGCACATGTGTCCTCAGGAGGGTGAGAGGATTGAGTAAACACTGCTAATTAATTTCAGGTTTTATGTCCAATAATTAAAAACATCTGTACAGATATCAGGTATTCAGTAAGTAACAACCAGAAAGAAAATTTCTGGGGAGGGACATTTTACAAGAGTGTCCACTGATAGGACAAGGGGAAATGGGTTTAAGTTGAAGGAGAACAGATTTAGATTAGATCTTAGGAAGAAATTCTTCAGTAGGAGGGTGGTGAGACTTTGGAATAGATTGCCCAGAGAAGTTGTGGATGCCTCCTCCCTGGAGGTGTTCAAGGTCAGGCTGGACAGAGCCTTGAGTAGCCTGATCTAGTTGAGAGGCGTCCCTGCCCATGACAGGGAGGTTGGATTAGATGATCTCTGAGGTCCCTTCCAGCCTATGCCATTCTATGATTCTATGATTCTTCATTTCTGAATTAAGAATATACCTACATATATTTTTTATATAGTGACAAATTTTACTTAGCATGAAAGATCCTGAAAAAAAAAAAAAAAAACAACAAAAAAACCCACAACAAGCCAGAAATTCAGATGAACTCATCTGGTTGTGTGAAATCACAAGACCTGGGTTTGTGTCAGTCAGCTGCAGATGTAGGCGGGCAGCACGATTCTGCTCTATCATGGCAAAATTCACACCTAAGCTCAAGTCTGGTCCCTCTCTTCTCCTGAGGCATCTAAGACTTAAAGACATGAGGACTAACAGCCTGGCCCTGAGCAGCACTGTGAGCAAAGAGTGGGGAGTGTTGGAGGTGTGCAGGGGAGGAAAAAGCATGAGGAGCAGAGGTCCGCAGGGTGTCATCTGCTATGGCCTGATACGCTGCACGGGAGAGGGCAAGGACAGATTATAATGGATATATTCACATGAGGATGGATTATCCAGAAACTCTTTCCATCAGCAGGTCACAGGCAGTGGAGGCAGCGGAAGCTTTTTGCCTTTGCTGACAATCAGGGGTAGCCCTGACATCGCTGGCACAGCACTGGTTCAGCTGAGCCAAGGGGAAGAAATACCAGACACAAATTCGTTGCACAGATGCTGCCTGGTCTTTGATCCCATATTACGGAGATGCTGGCAAAGCCCGTTTGGTGTGGAAAATGTGATTCTCATCCTCTGCAGGTAACCTCCATGAAAATGCCATGTGAAGTTCAGCAGGAATTGAGCAGGTCACATGTTTGGTTTATACAATGTATTTTTAGAGATAGAGCTGAAAATGTTATAAAATCCTCTCGAAAAAAAAGTAAGAAGGCAGATTCTCAAGTATTATTCTTTTGCATACTTAATTAGGTACATGCACTATTGTAAATATTTCTCCATTAGCAAGAATCTCACTGCCTAATTGAACTTTACTGTATGATGCAGTTCATAGGAGGACCACAGAATCATAGAATGGTTTGGGTTTGAAGGGACTTTAAATATTACCTAGTTCCAACCTCCCTGTCATGGGAATCAATACCTTCCACTAGATCACATTGCTCAAAGCCTCATCCAACCTGGCCTTGAATACTTCCAGGGATGGGGCAGCCACAACTTCTCTGGGCAACCTGTTTCAGTGCCTCACCACCCTCAGAGGGAAGAATTTCTTCCTTATCTCTAATCTAACTCTACTGTCTTCCAGTTTAAAACCGTTATCCCTTCCCCTGTCAGTACACGCTCTTGTAAAAAGTCCCTCTCCAGCTTTCCTGTAGGCCCTCTTTAAGTACTGGAAGGCTGCTAGAAGGTCTCGCTGGAGCTTTCTCTTCTCCAGGCTGAACAACCCCAGCTCTCTCAGCCTGTCTTCATAGCAGAGGTGCTCCAGCCCTCAGATCATCTTTGTGATCTTGGACTCGCTCCAACATGTCTATGTCCTTCTTCTGTAGGGAGCCCCAGAGCTGAATGCAGTATTTCCGGTGGGGTCTCACAAGAGCAGAGTAGAGGGGCAGAATCACCTTCCTCGATCTGCTGGCCACACTTCTTTTGCTGCAGCCCAGGATACGGTCAGCTTTCTGGGCTGCAAGTGCACATTGGTGGCTCATGTTGAGCTTCTCATTAACCAACGCCCCCAAGTCTTTCTCCTCGGGGCAGCTCTCTGCCCAGCCTGTACTTGTTCTTGGGATTGTCCTGACTCAGGGGCAGGCCCTTGCACTTGGCCTTGTTGAACTTCATGAGGTTCTCACAGGCCCACCTCTCCAGCCTGTCAAAGTGCCCCTGGATGGCATCCCTTCCCTGTAGTGTGTTGATCACACCACACAGCTTGATGTCGTCATCAGCAAACTTGCTGAGGGTGCACTTGATTCAACTGTCCATGTTGCCGACAAAGATGTTAACACCACCAGTCCCAATATCGACGCCTGAAGAATGTCATTGGTCTCCACTTGGACATTGAGCCATTGACCACAGCTCTTTGAGTGTGACCATCCAGGCAATTCCTTATCCACCAAGTGGTCCATGTGTCAAATCAATGTCTCTCCAATTTAGAGACAAAGATGTCATGCAGAACAGTGTCAAATGCTTTTCACAAGTCCAAGTAGATGATGTCAGTTGCTCTTCCCTTATCCACCAATGCTGTAACCCCATCATAGAAGGCCAACAAATTTGTCGGGCAGGATTTGCTCTTAGTGAAGACATGTTGGCTGTCACTAATCACGTCCTTTTTTCCATGTGCCTTAACATAGTTTCCAGGAGGATCTGCTCCATGATCTTGCTGGACACAGAGGTGAGACTGACGGGCCTGCAGTTCCCTAGGTCTTCTTTTTTTCCCTTTTTAAAGATGGGGGCTATGTTTCCCCTTTTCCAGTCAGTGGGAACTTCACCAGACTGCCACAACTTCTCAAATATGATGGATAATGGTTTAGCAACTTCATCTGCCAGTTGCCTCAAGACCCATGGGTGCATCTCATCAGGTCCCATGGACTTGTGCACCTTCAGGTTCTTTAGATGGTCTCAAACCTGATCTTCTCCTACAGTGGGTGGTTCTTCATTCTCCCAGTCTCTGCTTTGCCTTCTGTGACTTGGGCAGTGTGTCTAGAGCACTTGCCAGTGAATTCTGAGGCAAAAAAGTCACTGAGTACCTCAGTCTTCTCGATATCCTGGGTAATCAGGTCCCTCGTTTCCTTCCAGAGAGGGCCTACATTTCACTAGTCCTCCTTTTATCACCGATGTACCTATAGAAGTTTTTCTTGTTGCCCTTCATGTCCCTGGCCAGATTTAATTCTATCAGGGCTGTAGCTTTCCTAACCTAATTCCTGGCTGCTCAGACAATTTCTCGGTATTCCTCCCAGGCTACATGTCCTTGCTTCCACCCTCTGTAGGCTTCCCTTTTGTGCTTGAATTTGTCCAGGAGCTCCTTGTTCATCCATGCAGGCCTCCTGGCTTTTCTGCCTGACTTCCTCTTTGTTGGGATGCATCACTCCTGAGCTTGGTGGAGGTGATCCTTGAATATTAACCAGCTTTCTTGGGCCCCTCTTCTCTCCAGGGCTTTATCCCATGGTGCTCTATCAAGCAGATCTCTGAAGAGACCAAAGTCTGCTCTCCTGAAGGCCAGGGTAGTGAGCTTGCTGTGCTCCCTTCTCACCGCCCTAAAGATCTTGAACTCTATCATTTAGTGGTCACTACAGCCAAGGCTGCCCTTGAGCTTCACATTCCCCACCAGCCCCTCCTTATTAGTGAGAACAAGGTTCAGCATAACACCCTCCTCAGTGGTTTCTCTACCACTTGGAGAAGGAATTTACCATCAATGCATTCCAGGAACCTCCTGGATTGCTTCTGTGTTGTCCCTCCATCAGATATTGGGGTGGTTGAAGTCCCCCATGAGAACCAGGGCTCATGAGCGTGAAGCTGCTTCTATCTGTCTATAGAGGACCTAATCTGCTTGGTCTTCCTGGTCAGGTGGTTGGTAGCAGATATCCACTATAATGTCACCTGTCCCTGCCCTCCCTTTAATCTTGTCTCATAAACTCTTGGTCGGCTCCTCATCCATCCCTAGGTGGAGCTCCATGCACTCCAGCTGGTCTTTGACATAGAGGGCAACACCTCCTCCTCATCTCCCCTGCCTATCCTTTCAAAAGCGTCTGTATCCTTCCTTCCAACACTCCACTCATAGGAGCCATCCCACCATGTCTCCATAGGTGTGCGGGTGTGCACACACCTCTAACTCCTCTTGTTTATTCCCCATGGTACACGCATTTGCATAGAGGCATTTAAATTGGGCCCCTGATGAAGCTGAGTTCCTGGCTGGAATGGCTGGAATTCCTTTTTGCTGCTCTTCAGGTGCTCTCAGCTTGTCTTGGGCAAGCCTGATACTATCCCCCTCCCCCTTCAAGTCTAGTTTAAAGCCCTGTCAATGAGCCACATTCATTACTACAAAGTGCATTTCTCTGTACCTGAAACCCCATTAACCTCTCTGCTTTTCTGTGCCACCATAGCTGGAATCCTTGTGTTTGGATTTTTAGACACAAAGACTCCAATGTGGCTGATCTGCATCAGAAATAGCATAATTTATAGGCAATTTCCAAGTAACTTTGACTGATATGGCTTAGAAGAAGACACTGAGCTTCTGGGGAAAGTCACACTTAATGTCCCAGTGGCACTTAATTATTAGCTCCATAAAATTAAGATGGAATATGAAAGAAAAAGCTGTCACGAGTCGTATTTTCATGCTTCATTCTTATTCTGAATATTTTGTATTCTGTCTCAGTAATACTGATTATTTTACAATTGCGTGTTAATCTTCAGTATAGAGTGTTTTATAGAAAATTGATGTGAAGGACATCTGTTTTTAGAAGTTCAAACCACAGTTACGTGTAATCGTGGTTATAATTTAGATAAGCAGGCTGAGGGCTGCATTGAAAAAAAGCCTGAGGCATAGAGATTGGGACTCGTACAGATTCAGTCACCTAAGACAACAGTGAGCCCCTCAAACCCTGTCAACCCCAGAAAGGTCCTAATGGCTTGTTGGACTAAGCAGCTTAGGTCCCACCTCACACCTACACCAGTCAAGGGCTTGGACAGCCAAGGGCATGCGCAGTGTTGACATAAACTGGCATATAAAAGAAAGCCCTTAAACACTGGTTCAAAACAGATATCCTACGCCTTGGAAAAAATGCCTTCTGCATTCTGCAGAAGTGAGACCGACACTGTGAGTTGCAAGCAGAAGTAGGTGCATCCTTGCCCGAGAAGGAGCAAGTCAGAGAGATAAACTGGGCTGAAAACACCTGTCTTCAGCATCCCTCGTTGTCCTTGCATATCATGTAGATATCTTGGTCTCTGACTCCTTTATAACAGCTCAGCAATTCTAGTTGTCACAAAGCTCAGCTTCATGGCTCAGAAACTGCCTTATGGTTCCATCCATCAGTTCTTTATTCGTGAGGGTAAAGGGAGCTCTGCTGTTTTGTCCATCTTCCCCAAAGTCTCACAACTTTTTTTACAGCTCTGAATGCTGACAAAAATGGAGGTAACTCAAGGCAAAGGTCTCATCAGTTCGTGGCCTTTGGTCAATGACAAGACCCACAGGACCAGCATACAACAGTTACAATCAGCAGTTTCCCCTCAAAGAGAGCAAACATCAAAATCTTCATTAAAACTTCTGCTTCTGGTTTCAATAATTTACAATCTTTTTATAGTATTTTTTTCATGCTTTTGTTATGTTTATGTTTCTCTTGTATTTGGACGAAAATGAGATTTAATAAATAAAATGAAGAATTCACATGACAGTACAACAGCCTGAAGGGAAAGGGGACATTTCCAATACTTCACTGTCAATAACTCGTTTATGTATCAACTTTCTGCTGCATATTAGCATTGCTCAGTCAGCAGGGCTTTCCTGGGAAATGTTGGCTGGATTAATTGCCAGGACTACTAGCCCTGATTGTAAGCACTCACGGCTTCCTGAGGGAGAATGAGCATGTCATTAACTTGGCTACTGGAAGAGGTGTTCCCATTCCTATCAGTTTCCCATAGGCTTGGGCATTTTTAAACTTATTTTTAGCTCATTTCTAGTAAGGCCATGAAAATTTCTTTCCTAAGAGAAAGAAAAGGTATTGAATTAAGACATCAGGGAGATGCCATCTTCTTTGCCATGGTTTGTGGAAAAAGCAGAGACTGCCTATCCCTGGGACTAGCAGTGGTGGTGATAAGGCAAAAGGATTACTCTTTCCTTAAATCTGTAGCCAAGTTACAGTATATAGGTATCTTGCCCTTTCTCTGATGCAGACTGGTTGCCCAGAGAACGGCAGGAAAGGCCATTTTTCTAGTCCTGTTACAAGGCAGCTCCAGTGACAGAGGAAAGCAACTTATCTTTGATACTTCACCAAAGCTGAGCCAACCGAGTCCTGAACAAATATGTAACTGAACGCACGACACAAGCAGGGAAAGATGGAAAATGAGAAGAAGGAATTTTTTTCCTATCCAGGATTAAAAAAAACAAAGGTTCTCGAGGAAACTTTACTTACTAGGAATGTAAGGAGGGTTATTGATATCGTTATCAGCACATCCAGGATACTGGCCACTTAAGTAATTGGACGGTTCGTTCATATCCTTTAATAAAGAAAGACACATGTCAAAAGTCTCATTTTCTTTTTTTTTAAAAGAAGGGAGGGCAAATATAATGAAACATACAATCCAGATCCCATCGTAGTCAAGGACATCCTTAAACTCCAGGCACAAACGGGTCCACCACTCGACTGTCCTGGGGTTGGTGTAGTCAGGAAACACCGATTCTCCGGGGGGCAAGGCCTGGAGTTCACAGGTATAACCACTGGTTATCTTATTTCTTTTACACAGCTGCTTTATGACTTTGAAGCAGCACTAGACCAAATGCATCAGAGAATTTAATAAACAAACCTTTCCAACAGCAGGAGTTACACCATCGGAGTTGTTCACCCAGACTCCCATTTCCTCTCCGAGATCATAAGGCCTATAAGTGCCTGGTTCTTCATCCTTAGTTACGAAAGGGTCCTGAAAACAGTGATTCTCTTTCCATTATCAAAATCTCAAAGGTAACAATTACTTTTCTATTTGTATGTTTTAGAACAATTTGGATGATGTTCGTAATGCAGATTACAATAATATTGGAAGAAAACAGCATTAAAATTTAGTAAGAGTCAAGAGCACATAATTATTTAGGAAAAGTCATTAACTATATTTCAAGAGTATGTCTTGTATAAAGCAAAAGTGATGTGAAATAATTAAATACCCTCATGTTTGTTTTTTATGAGACATTCTACGTTGAACCAATTTTAAAGAGACACTGGATTTTACTGACCCCCAGCCCAGGTCTCTGCTTGGCAGAGCAGGATGCCCCTGGATTTCCTCCAAGGCAATCCTTGTTCCAGCTGCCTCAGCATCAGCAGCTACATGCAAAATTACTTAAATAAAACTTCTCAAGGGGCTTGAAGTTGGGACACATTCAGCCTGGAAAGGACCTCTTAACCCTCTCTTCAAATTCAATGTGTTTTATGCTAATGTGTTTTATGCCAATGGGGTTTTATGCCAGCCTGGTACAGACTAACTCAACACATGCATGCCTGCAGGGTCAGACGCCTCTGTTCTCCCCAGGCACAAAGACCACAGTGTTTTACACCCCATAGCTTGTCCTTCCTATCCCCTTCACTGCTTGGAGTGGTCACCACCTCTCATTGCTGCCAGTGGTATTGATGACACCAGCTCTCTGCCTCAGGGATGGCCATCAGTAGTCACCAAGCTCATCAAAATGGAGCCTAAACTGCTCCTAGGGAAGATAGTGGTCCACCATGCCAATAAGTAATAAAGTTAGGAATACTTGGAGATGTCAGTGAATGAAGAAAAACTATTCAACTCTACTTAGCAGTCAACTGGGACTATAAGGAGATAAGCACTCATTGCAATATGTCCCTAATTGGGAGCAGCTATATGCTTTTGTGTTTTTTAGAACAGAAGATGATTGCAGCTGTTTTAGAAGAAGGGAATTCTTTACTTTTCTCTTAGATTATCTTATTCCCTCAGGTTCTGCTTAAGGCAAAAAACTTGAAGTTATGAAACACAATGGAGAAAAATGCCACTGAAACAATTCTTCCACTCATTTATAGCTTGTGCTGTAATTTAAGTTAACTTTAATTAAAAGGTGACATAAATCTAACTAGTAAACTTAAGAACAAAAAACATCTGATCCCAAATGGTAAATTTCTTTAAAGGCATGTTTTAAAGCTCATTTTAATGCCTAAATTAATTGCCTGATTTACTCGTAAGCGCTCTGACAGCTATAGCGCTGCTGAGGAAAACATATTCTTCCATACATTAAAATTGAAAGCCCCTGCTAAATCCCTACTTTAAGTGCAAAATTCAGTTCAACTATCTATCTCCAGCATCACCTCCATAAAGAGTGTAAGTGTCCATTATATTTTTAACTTGTTTGATAGTTCAGCTTTAGAAAAAAGAAAACTGTCCTTCTGCAATAATTATAATTGTGAAAAAGATGTCTCTCAAGGGACTTGAAGGCTGGAAGAAGTCAGCTTAATTAGCTACTCCTAATCCAAACTTCTGGTTTCCTTCAGCTGAAAGGTTATTCCAGTGCATAAATCTAATATATTATGCAGGTTTAGTATCATCCTAAAGAGAACAAAACCCTCTCGTGCATTCTATGGGTTGTTTGTGGGGGAGGAGGTTCATGTCTGTTATATCTTCCCTAACTCATCTTTTTAGCAGCTCTTGGAGAGAAGGTGCTGAGCATCCTTAACTCCAATGTCTGCCCTGAGTCCTGGGAGCACCCAGCACTTATCCAGACTGACACACTTCCACCTATGGTTCCAAATATAGATTTTGATGCACATCCATAAAAATTCATCTCTGGAAATTTTAGCCTCTACAGCTCATAGAGTTGGACTTTAAAATGTTAAAGCTATCAAGCATTATTTTGAATCACGAGCATGTTGCTATTGACTTCTAAGTAGTTTGTCACTCATGTCATTCCTAGCTGTTTCTATTTTTAGCGTGATTTAGTGGAAGGTATACAAAGACTTTCATTAAAGCTCCTCTTCAGTAATAATGTTTATCATTTTACGTTGTAGTCATTGTTACTTTTAGAACTTCTTTCTTTGTTTCTAAAGAATATATTTGCTCTGACTCAGCTGAAGCAGGCACATTATTCAGCGCAACAATGATGACCAAGTACTGACGTTCTTAGACAAAATTTCCCTTAAATGGAGGTGACCTCTGAAAGAGACCAGGAGAGAGGAGTGCTGAAGGACTGCTTTTAGAGGCTCCAGTAACAGGGTCATGCTACTATCAAGGTGGCCGTAGGCATGGAGGGCTCTCAGCACTGGGTGCAAGTGTGGGGACTGGACTTCCTGATGGTGAGGAACCAGCCACTGCAGCGATGGTGGCACAACCAAGTTCAGGGTCCTGTCCTCAGGCAGGTTACCAGTATTAATACTGCTGGCTTTCAGGATCTGCACTTTGCTTGTGACCATAGCAGTCTGAGATGAGGAGGACTGAACACATATCCCCCAAATCCATTTACTAGAGGTTTTACATGACACTAAGTGACTGCAATCCAAGCCCGTTTCCTGAAATCATCATGAGGGAGGCAACAATCTGGTACACATGGGGAAATCACTCGTTACTGTCACTACCCAAAGGAAATCTAACCAGAAAATTGTTCTTTTGGTATCAAAATGGATTACACTTGCCTTGATTGCAGTTAGCATGACTTTGCTGTCACTTGAGAATGAAACCCTTCATACTGTTCCACCTCCTGACTCAATTTGCAGGAGTGCTTTACATCCCTAAAGAATGCTAACAGTCAGAGTTTGACAGAAATGTAAGCATCCATAACAAAGTGAAAACAGAAAACTTCATTACCAGTGCAACCTATACGTCCCATTAGCTTTTAAAAACGAAGGACAAACTGGATCAGCTTTTGTTCTACTTCACAAGCTTATCTAAAGAACCAGAGAAGACAGTCCTTAGTTACAGGTTAATGGAAGAAGGATAGAAGGGTTTCCTATCTGGATTCCCATTAGCTCATTGCATGAATTAAGAATTGTTTTGTACTCTTTGCATCTGCCTAACTGTTGAATTTAGGTTTTTATAGCAACAGCTCCTTGCACTACTCTAGCATGCACCATCTGAGAAACTGAAAGGGCTTTAAAAACATCGTTGAAGTTAAACTCACAAGTAAGAAGATAACGTAGCTCACCCACTAAACCGTGACTGCTTTCCTGTAGCGTCTTACCCAGCAGCAACTGCAAAACTGGAGGCAACCTAACTTTGATGACAAGGAGGTGAATATCATGTACGTACTGAAGGGCAAGAACATCTACAGGAAGAACTACCCCAAAATCATGGTATTTTGCTGATATGTTCATGTCTCGCAAACTTTTTTGAGATAAACCAGTAAGTAGGCAGGTGGTATTTAATGTTACAGCTCTAGGAGATTAGATAATTTTTAGAGCAGAATTGAGAATACAGGGAGCCTAAACTGCCTCATAGTTGGAAAAAGCACTCAGTCCTGACAACACATGTGCTCATCTATCACTTGGTTAGTTATTTACAGTGATGTATCTAGTTAATTTTGGACTATTTTTGTCTTGAAGTTGCTCTCCATCAGAGTGACTTCGTAATCTGTTACTGTTTAAACTTCGTGCCTTGGACCTCCACTGACGGAAATTGTTTTCACTGCTGCTCCCTGGAGCTTTTCATGATTTACAGCTGCAGAAGAAGTGGGACCTTCATGGGAATGTATCTTTGAGGACAAATTGCTGGCAAACAGCACTCACTATATAAGCTGCTGTTTCCGTTATCAGTATGTAATTGATCACTTGGCTGTGCCGTTTTGTTTGAGATTCCTAACAGCAAATGCAATTATAGTACAACAAAGTTAAGATTAGGCCAGTAATAAATACAGAACAGCTATTTTTAATAAAACTACCAAAAAAAAAAAAAACCCGCAGCAGACTGAAGAACAGCAAACCTCATAACTGTATTTTAAAAAGAAAACACTGATGGAGGTATCTGTGGTGCTGACTAGACCATCCTCAGTCATATGCTAAACTTTACAAAAAATTGTGGAGGAAAAAATAAGGACAGGGAGGAACTTCTGACTTTATCTATCTATTTGACAAGGTAATGTGATTTTTAAATGAGGAAACTGCAGTAGCTCTCAGTTATCTTGACTCCAGTAAATATCGAATATACCATCACAAGTGAAAGAGGAACTGTCACACAATTTAGAACTCTACTATTCAGTCTCTCTTCCCACAAGCCTTTGACAGGACCCCCGTGACAAGGTGAGGAACATAGCCCTTTATTTAAGAGGACTGGATCAACTTAGGGCCCAAACATTAGTGGGCTGTCCATTCTTGATTCAGCTGGACTAATTGGTCTCCTCACAAGTATGAGCCATCAATATAATGCAGGTAAATATGATGTGGGGCTTTGTCATAAGAGATGTTTTTAGCAAAATGAAGGAAATTTTCTGCCATTCTCCAAACACTGCGGGGGCAGCAGTCGGAGCCCCTAGAAATCCAGTTATCTGCTACACAGGCAAATGCATTCAAACGGGCACACATGAGGGAGGGCTACTACAATGAGATCTGAAGATGTCACCTCATAAAAAGAGAATAGAATACTTCAGTTTGTTTAGCCTAGCAGAAAAGGTTGAGAGAGAATACACTTGTTCAAATAAGTATATGAGCGGAAAAAAGTGGGAGGATGAGAGACTGGCAATTTTTGCTAAATAAGAATGGTAGCACACAAATGAAAGGTGCAAGCTGACCATTTAGGCTGGAAAATAGAAGACTACAATTACAGCAAAAAGTCTCTAGAGAGTCTCTGTGGGATTGTCTCCTCCTCCTTCCCCTACAGGTCAGCTCAGCCTGAGCCGTCCCTAACGTTCCCATTCGGCTCGCCTTGCAGACGGGCAGCTTCATCCTAATCTCTACCTTAAATATCTTCTGCTGCAATTTAAACCACTTTTCTTATCCTGTCCTTAGTGGTTATGAAGAACAAATTATACTTCCCGTCTTTGTGGCTATGTTTCACACCTGCGTGCGCTACTCCAGGTCTCGGCTCTACTGAGCCTTCCCACCCCGATCCTTCCCTCAGCCTGTGCTGGGCCAGGTCTTAGGCACCTATCAAGGCCTTTTCTTTAATTTCTGACCTCTGATGTCCTTGCCACCGTTGGCTCTCACCTAGCTACTGTGAGAAAAAGTAATTTCAGTGCAAGGACATGTTGGGGAATTTGCTGGAGAGAAGGAGCAATCTTTGTTGGAGAAAGTGATGGGGAAGATGAAAATGTCCAATTTTCACTTCTGCTCAAATTCATTCACTGGGTTATAAATCAATTTTGATAACAAGTTCTACATATGTTTTCCACCATTTTTCATGCAGTAAAACTTCTGCTACGTTAATATCAATTTAAAGTAAGTATAAGGCAACATGAACTGGAGTTACTAGCTCTCCAGAGTGATTATCAGTAGATTTTTTTCCATCGGTCTACTATTTTTGTGTGCATATTAAACTCATTTGTTCTTTTTCAGAAAAAGAATTGTATTAAAGCAATCCTATATCAACTCAGCCCTGAACAGAGGCAAAATTTCTCATAATTTAGAGGAAAAAAAGTGAAAAAGATTTAATATTATGATATAGAGATGGTGCTGGTACACAGATATCTGATAAATGCAACACATTTAAATATGAAATCTGTGAGAAATTGTCCTTTGGCTCTTCTCAACAAATGACAAAAATGGAAAATCTGCTACAATAGTATGCGTGCGTTAGCACCTAGATACTGCTATGAACATTATTCTACAAATAGTTCTTATAAATGGAGAAATAATTAGCAACATCATTAATTTACCAGAATCACGACATTGTGCATTCCTTCCTTCTTCAGCTGTTGGAGGTACTCAGGCAGACCTGCATAATTCACTTTATCATAGGTAAAGTCTAGGCGACGTTCCATGTAGTCGATATCAAGATGTTGAACATCCTAAACATTTTAAAAGTAAACATTACATGAATACTGCATCCAGCTCTGGAGTCCTCAGCACAGGAAAGACATGGAACTGTTGGAGTGAGTCATGAGGAGGGCCACAAAACAGATCAGAGGGTTAGAACATCTCTCCTTTGAGGACAGGCTGAGACAGTTGGGGTTATTCAGCCTGGCAGAGAGAACGCCCCGGGGAGACCTTATTGTGGCCTTTCAGTGCTTTAAAGGGGCTTATAAGAAAGATAGGGATAGACTTTTTTAGGGGGGTCTGTTGCAATAGGAGAAGAGGTAATCATTTTAAACTAAAGAGGGTAGATTCAAACTAGATATAAGAGTGAAATTTTTTACAACAGGTTACTCAGAGAGGAGGCAGATGCCCCATCTCTGGAAACATTCGAGGTCAGGTTGGACAGGGCTCTGAGCAACCTGATCTAATTGAAGATGTCCCTGCTCATTGCAGGGGGGTTGGACTAGATGACCTTTAAAGGTCTCTTCCAACTCAAACCATTCTATGATTCTATGATTGAAGTATTTGATACAGAAAATCAGAATGCATGCAACTGTATTTCTAACAGGTAAGTAACATATGAAATGAAACCTAAGAGAATGGCTATAATAATTGTAAATAAGTGTCAGGCCAAATTCAGCTCCTATAACCTCACATGATAGCAATGGACAAAATGGAAACATAGAAGACCTAGTTTAGCAACTGTTTGTCAGTGATATGCATCAAAAGTACGGTAATTTATTTTTTAAATGCTAGCACCTCATGCTGCATAACATTAAATCCACACTAGAATCACCTGCTATGCAGCCGGGAGCGGCACTTAAACCTCACGTTGAAAGCCCGCTTTAAACATTCTTTAAAACACTATAAAGATATTACATGCAAAACCACTACATAAGATTATGAATATCCTTTTATTCTACAATTCTTTTTGTAGGATAATCGCTTTTCCTCTATTATAATTTTATTCATCTCACTTTGGATTGTAAAATAAGCATACACAGTAAAAAATTCGTACTTACATATGGGATATCATAGTAGTGCATGCGATCGACGGTTTTCTTTAAGACATCAATGCTGCCATAACCCCATCGGGAGAGATGAAATCCCAGAGACCAGTAGGCAGGCATGTGTGGGCGCCCGATGGCCTACAGCAGGAATGAGAGATACAGAAATGCAAAGGGTGAGGTGAAGATTTTGGAGAGCAAAGTTATTCTGAAACACTGGGAGAGGCTCCCGGTTCATTTAAGCCACAAAGATCAGGGCACGGGTATCACACACCAAGAAATACCTTTTCCTTTCTCAGAACAGCTCACTGTACAGTAGGTTGGCTTCAAAAAAAGTCCTTCTCCTGAGCAGGGGCTCTGAGAGACACCCACACTGAGCATCACTTACAAGAACATTTCAGTGTCCACAATCCCTGACACTACACAGCAACATCAGATTTGCTAGTTTCTCTTGCTGGATCCAGCTGAACTAACTCATCAAGGATCTGATGTTTATTTGAGCTCCCTGAAGTTCTGATTGTATTCACACACAAGCCTGATGAAATTCAGTCACTTTATGACTGACTGCTCTTATTGCTGGCCCACAGCACTGGGTTGCCAGGCATTGACAAACCTTTTCAAGGTCAGAGTTACTGTTTCATTCCAAAATTCTCAACTGAAACACAAGGTAATGAGCTAAATATGATTTTATAAATATTTGATTTCCACTGGTTCCATGTTATCCTTCTGTAAATTGCATGAGGAAACTCGATTGAGTGCACAGGGGAGCGAGGCATCCTGCTCTGCTTCCCCTGGTGACAGCTGCTCTGGCAACCTGGGATGAACAACGAGCAACCACAATACTGCTGTTCTAGAAACAAGCTGAAATCTGACATTGCCTCATTCCTACACACTGGTGTTTTCCAGGGGACGTCTCCTGAAAACCTTACTCTAGTATTAAACAGTTAGGCCCCATGAAATTAACCTTTTTTCAGTATTTCTAGCATCCTTGAAGGCAATAAATGAAAATCAAGTAGCTAGTAAACACCCAGGACTTATTAATCAGTCGCAGCTATTGACTCCCTTTGGCTAAATAACCATTCCTCCCTTATTTCCTTGTGGATCTCCACAGGTAATTACACAAAAAAGTGAAAAAGAATAAAACTTGTATATTGGCAGCTAAACCCCATCTACTTTAATTAAATAAAACGAGGCACTCCTGGCACTCCGTATCAGTTGCATTGCTAAGCTCTCTAGACAATGCAATGCATAAAGGCGCATCTTCCTATGGGATTTTCTCCAGTAAGAGTCTGACCTGAGAAAACAATGCTGAACTTCAAATTGCTTTAAAATACATCATGGATACTAGCACTGGTGGGACGTGCGAACTGCACCAGGCAGAACAACAGATACAGGAGAAAAAGTGGGGAGAAACAGAGGATGTTTCAATGCACCTGAGCTGAGGGAATACACAGGGTATATTGCTTGCAAATGAGAATGGACAGATAGGTGAACTTAAAGCAGTAAGCATTAAAAATTTGGCTGCGCAATGGGCTTTCACTTGTTGGGATGCTATCTCACCTAAGACAAAGCAGGAAGAGGCCAGAACAGCTGGTGAGGTTAATGGTTTGAGTCACTCCAAGAGGGATGCTTTGGCTGAGCAGCACACCTCACCCATACGCCTCCTACTGATCCTATTCCACCGGACTTAACTCATCTCAGCCTACTCAACGCCTGCTTCAACCTCATCTCAGCTGGAGGTTCAGCCTTTTAGAGGAAGCAACTTGGCTATCAGCAGCAAGCTCTGGATGCAGCTGCACTTAACCTTCACCACACACGGCTGCACCCTTGCTAGGAGAGGCCCTGAACAGATGGAGGTGGCCCTCAACCATGCGAGGAGAGCTGGTGGGCAGAGACATGCCGTTGCCACCACGGTGCAGTCTCATCTGGTTACATGTGCCATTAGTTATTTCCAGCTTGTGTGGATGCACCTGATCCCCTAGACCATCCTTCGAGCTCTGCTGGGGTTAACCATGGAGAGCTGAACAGGGTGCAATGGCTCAGGACAATCTCATAGACACTCTGTGAGCCGGCACCGAGGTGTCCAGCAGACCATGGCAAGCCTCAGGGAAAGAAGTCTGCTTCTCTGCCACGACCGCACTGGCCATATTAAGGATAAATTCATCCGTGGAGGCAGCAGAGCTTGTTTTAGACCAGCCAAGGCTGCAAGATGAGCTCTGTGAGCCCCACCACTTTGTGCTCCTAAAGCAGATGCGTATTTTGCCCTTGTTTTCTCTACTGTAAACAGAGTGACCTCTACAAACAAGGTTAAAAAGACAGATGAAAACAAAAGAACTCCCTAATGAAATAAAATGATTTGTGCACAGGCTTCTCCCATTGGACAGGAGGAAGAGGGAAAACCAGCTGACAAATATTAATCCTGCGGCTGAACGCAGAGCCCGGTGCCCTGGCAGGATGTCTGCGTGGCATCCGCTGCCTCTCCCGGAGCGGGCTGGGAAACGGGAACCACCGCAGCAGTGACCAGCCTGGGCAGAGGCAGCAGGAGCCACTGGGCAGCCCTGCTCAGGGTCCTGCAGTACCCTGGGTCACTCCCTGGCTGGGGAGGACAGTCAGCCCAGGACATCGCCAATACAACGTGGTTCAAGAGCTGGATGGGGATTTGCTTCTGCCCTTGTGTTCTATCGAGCACCCAGGCAGACCCCAGCAGGGCTGGAGGTGGCGCTGTGGCCACTGGCGTGCTGCCCACAGTCCTTCCCAAAGGGCACGTCCTCACTGCTGGGGTTTGCTGAGGTTTGGCTGCTCACCCTTATGTGATGGTACTGCCTCACCTGCAGGCCCCAGCGCTGCTTCATGGCGAGGCAGAATTTTGTGACAGCATCCCTTGAGGAGTTTACGATTACAGCTGAACCAAGTGAAGAAAATCCGCCTTGCAAGGAAGATATTAAGTTTTAAAGCACTTAGTTCCCCAGGTTCACCAGGCTGGCGCATCTATGGTGAGCTTAATTGAAATCAGCAGAACATTTGAAGAGGAAGGATGAAAACAGGGCAGCTGGGAAAACAAATGTTCTTTTTTCTAATTATGCTGCGGACTCTCTCTAATGGATCCCCCTGAAGTTTCCTGATAAAGTAACTGACATATGGTACCCACTTGCAGATGGATCAGCAGAGGCAGGGATGTAATTTTGCAAACCTGAAAACTCATGTTGGATTTGATATATATTTAGGATCTATTTAACTCATATAGATTGCATTCTGCATACAAATGATCATAAAATGCAGTAGGCAGAGAAAGTCTGCTTGGCAAATTTGATTCCCATAGAATCAGAAAAGGTAAATGTGGTACAGCAGGGGAACCGAGGGAGGAAAACACGAGAAACGCAGAAACAGCAAACATATGGAGTATTCAAACTGAGAAAAAAAATGGGAAGATACAGTAGTGCAGAAGTAGAAAAAAAAATAGCGCATTTTCTGTACCACAATTCCTCCTGCACTTAGTTCTTAAATAACTCCTGGTGTTGTTTAATAAATTCACTGTTAGTTTTTCCAGGTTTACATAACATGGCATTATGTAAGCTTTTTTCACTTTTTTTTCAGATGCACCTGAGAGCTGATGAATCTAGGAGGTACCCTGGAAGCGTTTTGCAGTGAGAACAAAGTTCAGTGAAAACATGTATATCTAACAGCTAAAATCTGTGCCCAGGGAGCAGGTGATCCACACTCACTTTCCCTGCGTTGGGTTGTTGGATGAACAACATTATTACTATGAGCATCAAGGATACCAACTCAGTTACAAATGTTTTATAGTAAATCACAGTTCTATCAAAGACTTTGATGCGAGAGAGATGGCTGGAGTGTTGCCCTATACATCATAGAGGACGCAGAGAGAGATATTCTTTCCTATGCTTACAGAGAAACTGAGAACTCCAGCAAGGCAGGTACAGGGGCTCAGCATGAAAGATTGCTAATCTTGCACCCTAATTAGCCGTACAGCATGACTCTTGAAGCTTGATATTTGCTTCAACTTCCTTTCTTTAAGGAAGAGCTGTAGGAGGAAACTATAAAAATCCAAGTGGGCTAATGCTCTGGATTTAGACACAGAAATAGTGTGTTTGGATAATCACACAATGACTACATTACACGGGTGCTCCTATGGCCCAGATATCTGTATCCAGCCCATCCCCTATGGCTGAGGCAGGCAGGTGAGTTCTGCGGGGGTAACCTTCACTCAAAGTCTATGCACAGAAGTTGAACTTTGTTTTAGGAGAGCAAGAAGAAAGGCCCTGCAACTGCTGAACCATTAAGAAGATGCTCAGAACCTCAGGAGTCTAAGAGTTTTAAGAACTTTCAATGTCAAGATCTTCAAAGCTTGTTCTTTGCTGCCTAAACACTTGTCAGCTGCTTAGCCTTTCTTGGGGGACCCATGAATTCAACTGCATGACTCTCACTGAATCATTTGTGACAAACTGTAGGTACAAGCAGGTTCCCCATGTTATGTCTCAAATAGGAGGCTGGACTAGAGCCCTCCTGAGGTCCCTTCCACCTAGAACTATCCTACAGTTCTCTAAGGAGGAAGTAAACTCGCAATTTGCTCTCAAAACAGAACTGTATGCAGAATGCTGTCTGAAAGTCTGTCATTGGATCATTTATGATAAAATAACAAATTCATACCCTTCGCTCCACCCAACAGCTGTTCAATGCCCATTTGTCGAACTATAACTTTCCTGAGTATCTAGTTAGGGAGCTCGTATGCTACTGCTGCACACTGTTACTCTGTCCTGAAAGGCCACGAGCAGACTCGGCCATGGTGGCCTGGTACGAGGTCTGGCTGTAGAACCTCGGCTAAGCTCAGCTCAATGGCTGAGCTCTTTAGCTTATTACTGCTGCTGCCCATCCTCCTGCAAACTGAGGCGTTTGCCATAAAAAGTGAGATTTGTGTTATACAACTGTTCCACACACCGGACCTCTCTGTAGTAGGAGAAAAGTGTGATTACTGTCAAATATATATATATATAGCTGTGGGAGGACCGTCTCTGATGTGCCAGGAGCAGCGCTCCTCACTGCTGGGCTCAGGGACAGGAGGGAGCAGAAGAATCAGGATGGAGATTTCTCCTTCCCGTCACATAATGCCCCACACATGCCCTTGGAGCCTGTTTAAAGCAAATTAGCCTGGGCCAGGCTGGCACCAGGAGCCACCACGGCTTTCACTGCCACCTGTCCTCACCTCAAGGATGCACAAAGAGGTTGGTGGCTCTGGCAGGGCAGATGCAGTCATCCATGATCACCACTCAGGGAGCCCCACTCCTGGCACAGTCCAGCTGCCCACAGCTGGCCACGCAGCCCCAGTTCTGGGCAAGAGCCTGTGGGCCACCCCGGGGTGCTGCAGCAACATGGAGAGGTGCATGGGGAAAGCACGTGCCCTATAGAGACCCAGTAAAGAGCTTTGTTACAAAGCTGTCCTAACTCACTGGTTTGGAAGAGGCTGTATAAAAGCACTGAGCAGAGCTGAGCTCCTAGATCTTTCACAGAAATAAGCACGGTGGGGACCAGGAGAGTTGCCTAGGTCTTGAAGTGACACTGAAGGCAACAGCACAAAATGTTTGAGAAGGATGTGGAGGACTTTGGTCTGGACACAGCTCCCTTCCGCTCAACAGCCGTGCACGGGCTGGCACTTGGGCACCCTGCTATACCGCTGGAGCCATCCTGGAGAGGATGCAATGGGTGGTCCTTGCAAAAAGCCCCACACAATGATTTTGGGCAGACGCTTGCACAATCGGGAGGTGGGTGCCAATTCCCCCAGGCGCTCATTGCAGCAGGGCAGCCTGTCCCCACCAGGGTCTCCTGCGCTGGGACCTCCCACAACACCACTTCCCAGAGAAGACCCACGCAAACGGCTGAGAGAGCTGAGGGGTGGTGCTGACCAGTGCCTTGCAGATGTCGGTCACACTACTCCTTTCTACCCTCTCTCCTTCCCCAGGGCATGACAGTGACCGTGCAGAAGAATCCTCTTGGTGTGACAGAAAATACAATTGAAAAGTAAAGTCTTTTCTGTCTCCTTTGCCTTCCCACATGCCTTGTACAGAAAAGCCAAATCATTACCCTAGAGACTAATAATATGGTAATTGTAACATTTGCGATCCGGGAATTTCAGGATGTTTGCTGAAGAAGTTATTATTTCACTGTGAAATTTCTACCTTGCATTCTTTAAGAGTCCCTAGAGAGCTGAGTGTAAGCTCGAAGAATACAGAACAGGGGATTTTTTGTCCTGGCATGTGACATGTCTAGTTAGGAGACGCCCACCGGCTCCCCTTTACCTTGTTTTCTTCACTCCAGCTCCATTTCCAGAGAGGCAGGGGTGGAAAGCGAGCTGCCAGTACCCATCAGCTGGGGAGTGAGAACTCTCTCATTTTATTTTCAGCTGCTGGCCACCTGCTAAGCCACAGAAAGGCTGCCTTCAAACACCAGCGAAAGACTTTGAAAAGAAGCAGGGATGGCTCTAATCTCCATCACGCCGCTGCAGCAACTCCCTCGAAATAGGTGCTTCCATCGCAGGGATCACAGCTGAGGCTAGGGGAGAGTTAATTTACTTTTTTCCTCTTACTTAGGTTGATTTTTTTTTTTGTTTGATTGCTAATGTGTAAGTTCAAAACCCATTTTTCTAGTTGGTCTCTGGCACCCGGGTCCGAGGTGGCTGGTGGGGAGGATGCGCAGGAGGACTGGGACCTGGGAAGAGCAGTCACTCCGGCTCGGGGACACTGAGGGGCACCAGCAGCCTCCCACCTCTCTGGAAGGCACCACCTGAACCTCTGCTTGGAAAAGGAAGGTTTAGCAGAGCCCAGCCTTCCCAAAATTACAGCATAAGTGAGGCTTCTTCTCCTTTTCATCACCAAAACAGAACTCAGCAATACATTCCTTCTGGGCTAAATCCTCTTTTTCCATCGGTCCAAACCACAATATTTCTATTCCTATTTCAGGCATTTTAAAAGGCAGCAAACATAGGATATAGAGGATTTAAAAAGCCAGGCAAGACAAAATATTGCTGAAAATCAGAACTCAGGTGTCTTGGTGGGGCGGTGGAGGGGAAAGCAGAGAGCATGAACATCTCCCTACGAGCTCCAACTGTCTGGCTCCAGAACACCCTACCGCAGGCTGCTCGGCACCTCTGGTCACAGCTTGATCCTCAGGGTCTGCAAGCATGAATCCCTCTTCTCACAGTGGTGTGCCCCTTCTCAGCTTTGCTCCACACTATTTAGGCTTAGTGCTGGTTTCTTTATGCAGTGAACTTGGTTCTGAGGTGGCAATTTTTGGTGCCAGTGCTTAGTAAACACATCATCTGGCGTTTGGTGACCAGGAAGAACATATTATCTGCCACTTTTTTCCAAGTAGCCCTCACTGGTTAAGAATTGCACACACACTCCAAAACAGCTGTTTGATGGGTACCCTCAGTTCTTTGGAAAACACTGGGCAACTGCAAAGCAAGTAGCTATGCTCTTTGAGACAGCAGTAAATATGGTTTTTTTCACATCTATGCTCTCCAATGTAATTACCTGGGTTTCCATTAGTAAAAAAAAAGGCTGATGGCTCCAAAATTAACAGGCAATTCCACTGGCAAATAAAGGCTTAAGGCCTTTGAAGCTCATTCAAAATCTCTGAAAGTCCAGCAGATGTAAAGTTCTCAGACATTCCCATCTGTTCCCTGCCTAGTTTGTTTTCTCTATTCACAGTGTCAAAACACAGTCACGGTCATGTAGTGAAGACTGTAAAACTACCACAGCCCGGAGAAGAATAAGCTTCGACAAATTTCTTTCTAACCATTACAACCCTTTAACACACTCCTGCTCTCGATACTGTTCATTACAAGATACTGCCCCGTGTGCCATATGGACTGTTCTACTAACCTCTGTGTATTGCTGAATTACGTTTTCCGGAGTGGGTCCAAGGAAGACATAGAAGTCGAGGATCCCTCCAATCGTGCGGAAAGTCAAGGATGGGTCTGGACTCAGAGTAACATCTGAAAGGGAAAAGACAGGTTCTCAGTACAAATCACCTCCGCACTAAGCCTGGGAATGGTTCAAAGCTGCACCAGGGGAGGTTTAGGGTGGACATTAGGAAGCATTTCTTTAGTAAGAGAGTGGTCAAACACTCAAACAGGCTTCCTAGAGAGGTGGCTGACGTTCCAAGCCTGTCTGTTTAAGAGGCATTTGGACGATGCCTTGAATAATCTTCTTTAACTTTTGGTCAGACCTGAAGTGGTCTGGCAGTTGGACTACATGATGGGATTATTGTAGGTCCCTTCAAATGGAACTATTCCATTCTGTTCCATCCTACTCTAGGTGTATGAACACTGGAGTCTTTCATGCATAAACGTAACCCCAGGCAGCGGTGGCTACACATTCAAGTAACTACTCCATGCCTTGTGGGTACGATTGGATGAGCAAACAGGACCTGTACCTAGACTAGCAGTTGCCCAGTGTTTCAGATTGCCATTGTGCAGCAATAAATCACAGAAACCCACACAGAATAGATTGCACGGAACCATTTGTCTCAATTTCATTTATATAAAAAGGAACCACAAGCTTGTGTTTAGGGTTCCTCTATGCTATTTTAATCTTCTTACTGGAAGTCATTGCCTGCCAGGGGAAACTGATTTTATAGACTGAGAGAAGATCCACCTTTTCTGAAATGGTACCACTGGATTAATACAGTAAGGTGACCATGGTAACGCACAAAACTATTCTCCACTGGTGGAATATAGGACTAACCTAAATTGATTTGATTCAGTTATGCCAATCCCAGAGGAAATTTTCTTCCACCTTCTCCTTTCCCTGTATATGCATCTATTTTCAAAAAAAGATTAATCATATATTTTCATTGAAAATAGCTTATCTTGTTAAAAAGTCATTCTAATGAAATCTCTTTGAAAACTTTGTAGTAATTCCTGGAACCTCAGTTTTGAAACAATCATTCATATTTGTACCACATTGAAAAAGCAATCAGTAAACCAGTTTTTTGTATTTACTAATTTACCATCTTTTTATATGCAGTCTATATAAGGAATCCATATATTTTTTTACCTTGTGCATTGGAGTTCAGAAGGAGAACACCGTGAGCATTGAAGTCATCTTCTACACACAGATAGAAAGGGTGAACTCCATAGAGGTTGGCAAATGGCTGAAACATAAACAGTACATTAGGTATGGCTTGACTTTGTTATTTTTTGTAGTTTTTATCAGCTATATGCAAAGACAAGGAAATAAATTCGTTCATAGTTAGAAACTTGTTTTGAAAGGTTGAAGATTTTTTCATCTAAACTAATGTGAATTCAAATTGATAAAAAGAGGGATTTTTTCTGCCTCATCATGATGGTACTTTTTACTCTCTTTCAGTTAAATCTTGCATATTCTGCCAAACCCTCCAAAATGGCATGGATAAGAACTGCTAGTTAAAATAGTCTTATCAATCACTGACCCCAGTTTAGCCAAACATCTAATGAGTCCTGCTGAAGTCTATTTTGTTTGAGTGAACAGGGATTGATTCAAGCAAGAAATTAAATGCTTTCCTGAACCAGGATCTTGGCCCACAAAATACTTTTTTCTGAAAGCCAACTGCACTGTGAGAAAGCTTCTGATGAAAGGTTTCAAAGTCCCTCAAAACGCCTCCTGGTTTTGTCAGCCAGTCAATTAAAACTTACGACACCTGCAAAATCTGTGACATTCTGTGTTTGCCGTTGATTCACGTTAGCAGCATTACTACACAGAGGGAGATGCTCCCTCAGCAAAACTGCACCTCTCCACCTCCTTTTGTTGATACAAGTTAGAACAGAGTGTTGCATAAAGTGAATTACCGTTGGCGACTGATCCCTGCTGAACATGCCGTAGGTAGCGAAATCCATGCTGTGTTTGAAGGACAGGTGCTCATGTTCACCAAACCCGTACACCGAAGTGGATGGCACAGTAGTTGTGATCTGAAGATACTGATTGAAGAAAAACAGATCAGACAGGGGACTGTCCCACCTGCAACAAACAGAGGGAGACATGATTAGTTTGCTTACCTTTGGTATGTCTCATTTTAAGTTCATGTCTAGCTATTTGTAGTTTTTCTGTATTTTGGAGAGTAACAATATTAAAAAACTGTTAAATTCTATGCATGCCTTCAACATGCTTAACCTGACACACATTAAATTAATCTTGCAATGGCTGCAGACATCTCATCTATTTATACAATAAAATGCATCAGTATAATTTTGAAAAGAACAACTGAAATAACAGAAGACACTATCTATAAACCTATTACCAAAATAAGTGGTTGCTTGTGCTATTTCTATGACAACCAACGGGGCAGGCTAAAAATTGTTATTACGCAGTGGGGTTCAGAATCCTTAATGAGAACAACAGACATTTAGTTGTTATCAGTTTTTTACTTTTTAATGCTTTGCTGGATCAGGACCCAAATACTCGGTTAACCTCAACTTTGTGCAGATGCGTAAAGCAGAGGGACAGCTTCCTCCAGACTCTGTTTGAATGAGATGTTTTTATTGTGATAACTCTCTCCTGCTCCTCTCACTAGCTTAATGCCTTTATTTCTATTGAATCATCTGTGGACACAGGCTCACATTTTAATTAGGTGTTACATTCTGTTGCCTATCTCTAGTGCTATAATGAGCTGTAAGCTAGATGGGGGAGAACATAGTCAAGCTGTGGAGAAGTGTTTCGTTAATGGTACTGTGTATGCCATGAGTACCACATTTAGATAGCACCCTCTCGAGCCTTGTTTAACTTTGAATTTGTTACAGCTAATTAAAATAAATGAGCTAAAGCCATAGAGCGTAGAAGTGGCATAACTCTCCTTTTAATGGTCTTTTGTCAATGATTTTGACAAAATTAAATAGTTGATCAAATAGACTGGTGAATCAGAGAAGTGGAAGATGGGCTGTGTCAGTGGGAAGAGGAACACTCCCTGGTGAGCCCTGGCTGCCACCCATGCCGCTGGCACTGCTGCCTGGGGACAAGTCCCTGCTGCTGGGATAACTGGGAGCACTGCCACTCCCACCATAGCAAGCAAGGACAACCACACAGAAGGATGCCTGAAGGAGGATCCAAGGCACACTCCTACCCCTCCATGAGAAAGGCAGGCACCGTCCATCCCTAAAGTGTCCCAGACAAATCCTACGTAAACCATATGTGCTGAAGGGGCTATATATTTTTGAAAAAAGTCTGTTTGGCCTTTCTCACAAGCACAAAAAGTAAGAATTTGTATTTAAGTCTCAATTTGGTTGTTTGCCAGCAGCAACCCTCCCTCCCTTCCATCGTCTCCTCCACCTCCACACAGTACTGAATAAGGTTATTTCCTTATAGGAAGGTTAATGTAGGGAAAATATCCCTGAGAATCAGATGCATCCCTTGGAAAACAGAAGCCTTTCTGCAAGAGGCTGCTGCTGTGTAGGAATGAGGACGGACTCTGGAGTTGTATTTCTGTTCAAAGGAGCACCGTCACGTAGCTCTGCTCTGTGCCAAGGCAGGCATGGTCACTGCTCTGAGCAAACCACAGGGTTATGTAAAAAGCAAAGGATGCTGGAGGGGAAATGCTTTGGGAAGAGCTTAAATATCTGTCCTAACTCATTGAGCACTCTCCATGATGTCTGTTCAGAGGACATGAGACTTTGTACATCCATGGTACCCACATTATGGCACTGACATTTCCCATAGGGAGAGCAATTAGTGTAACCATGGCATTAAAAGCACTCCTCCTGCTCAGCAAGTCCTCTCCTTGGCCAGGAGGGTCACTGGGGTGGTGCAAACCACAACCCTACAAACAACCCTTCTGCCCCACCACAGCTTTAAATGCTCTGAGAAAGTGTTTTATACCCGTGCATTCCTTCGGGTCTCTGTCACATACTGAACTTTTGCATGGCATTGTCAAAACAGTGCCCTGCTCTGCCCCCTCCATCGCTCGGCTCCTCGGGGGCTGCCGCTCCCAACAGCGCAGCTCCCTGTGCCGTGCTGCCCGTCGTCGCTCTCCATCAGCCTCGTCTTTCGGCAGACCTCTGCTTGCCGGAACCGCCATGTGCTAACTATAGCAATAACTATGACATAAAAAGACTAGTAATGACACTCTCTTTTTTCCAGGCACCGTTATGTCTTCTCCATCTGAAGGAAAGCACGGACAAGTTTTCCCCAGGCACCTCTCTCAGCCTCCGCTCCTGAGCGGCTGCCCTCGTGCTCTGCAGCAAGCTGCGGAAAGCTCTTGTGTTACTTTCTGTGTTTGCTTGTGTTGTGTTAGCAAAGAGCAACCATTTAAATAAAAAAAGTTATGTCTGTCATGCCTTAAACACTTGGAGACAATAAAATAAAATGTTGTATTTCTCCCACCTTCCCTCCTGCTGGTTTAAAGTGGATAGAAGGAACAAAACAGGAGGGAGCATAAAATGACACCATGTGCCCAGGAATTTGCGTGGTACTCCTCTGACAGTCCTACAAACCATAACTGTGCTGTGATGGAAAACAGAAGAGATACAGAAATCTAAAAAACCTAAAAATACAGCTCAGCAGTTGTTCACTGTCAAAAATTCAACCTCTACCTGTGGTTAGACATGGCAAAGCCTGTGAAGACGAGAATCCTTTTTCTTTGCACGAGAGGTAATAGCTGCACTCAGGTTCACCGCTGAAAGTCCTAGTCCTTTAGTGCCTCTGTGGTGGGAAGACTCTTGCCTGTGGAAACGCGAACTGAGGTCCCCACACATCTGCCTGGCCCATTGCCAGATAACAGTTGCCTGCTGTCTCTCCTGGAAGTCTGACTGATAAAAGCTAGCATTTTCTTCCAAACACTGTGAACTATACTCAAGAGCAAACCTCTCTATTTTTCAATCTCACATCAGGGAAAAAAAAAAAAAAAAAAAAAGAATGATTCAGGATTGAAAAGATCTGTGTCAAAATTAACATTTCTGGCCAGCAAGTGAACCGGTCCCACATCCAGCAGTCAGCCCTCAGGCCACCAGGATGAAACATAACTCAGCAGACTGGGGAAAGAGTATTAAAGGAAGGTGGGTAAGCAGATAGATCAAACATCCTGTTCATGTTGAAGGTGTAGTTGATGACTAACGTCACGACGTTTGAGGAGGATGACTAAAAGGCAGTATAAAATGGTTTTCATCAGCCCTTTTTTAATGCGAACTGGACATGATGATTTACCTAGTTGAATGTCTTCTCTCTGTTGAAGTTTATTGGAGACCAATAACCACAGTCTGTGCAACAGCTCATAGCATTGACTTGCCTGCTGTGAGCAAGTAGCTGGTGGCACCTATAAAGTTGGTCTTATGAAACCTCCAGAATTAGGAGGCTTGAGACACATATATGACACATGCAATAGGTATTAACTAGACATCGAAAAATCACTTTAGGTTGGAAAAGGGTGGGTTTTTTCTTCTTGTTGCAATGAATCCAAGAGAAATGAGCTCATTACTCTAAGGTATGAACACCTGTCCCACTCAGTTGCTTGGAGAAAATGTCCTCTGTAATATCTGCTTTCTTGGCCTCCAGACCCTTTGGAAACCCTAGCCTTGTGAAAGGGAGCATACAGTATATACTATCTGCATGCAAATACAGGTGGAAACTTCACATGTCTATCAGAAAAGTAGGTCTAAGCCTCCTGGTAGAGCTTTGGCATACCTTTTCAGAGGGCATGGGCTATTGCTGTATGCACAGGCTGCCTATAAAGCAGTGAAGGACCTTAGCGATTGAGGAGCATAGGCCCTGTTTTCAGAGGAACCTCAAATATGCTTGGATCTTGACTCACTCCACTTGAGCTGCTGGGGAACATCATGATCGCAGGTCTACATGATTTTCCATGCTCTGAGACTGCTGAAAAATATTTCCACCATCTCACAACAGCTGCATTCCTTATTAGCTGTAAGTCTTGGGGCAAGCCGAGGCACCACTGGCCAAAATTCCAAGAAGGAATTTTTGTGTGCTTATCTGACTTTTAAGGTAATTTATCAAATAGGAGGAGAAAGTCAGCACCAGCAGCCAACAGATTTTCCACAAACATAACATTTTAAAAGAAAGAATTGCAGGGTGTATTTACAGTTATTGACACAGTTCTGCTCTACTTCTACTGTATTCATCGTCATGGTATCAGGACATCTCCTGTAAGTGGCTGGATACATAATGCTTCATTTTTGTTCTGAAAAACACTTGAATAAGTGATATACCTACAATACTTCTCGCCTACGTAACGTAAATCTTAATGATTAGAAGACTAAAATAATGGCTCTTACAAAAGAGGAGCAAACCCAAGCTACCCATGATGCACACAATTTTCTCCTGTTGCTTTCAGCAAAATTGCAGTTTAAGACAATAACATTATAAATCATTCTAAAAGCTTTGCCTATGTAAAAACGTCTTCATGGTAAGTGGCGTCTGTGCTTACTACCACCATCAATAAAAAAAAGCAGCTGAACTCTGCAGCAGCCTTTTTGGAAATTAAGGAAAATCTTGATTAGATTTCGGTTATTTGTGCTGTATCTTCCCAAGTGTGATAGCAAACGAGGTATTCCAAACTCTTAATAGAGAGATAGGAGCACTTATCTGGCTTGGGAAAAATGCTCTGCCTTCCATTATTTGTATGACATCATGAAGGAAAAGTCAGTTGGGGAACGGATATTAAAGTGGAGAATCAAATCAATAGTCCATCCCTCTGCAGCCTGTCTCCAGCAATGGCCCAGGCCAGATATCGCAGAGGAAGGCGTAAGATGTCACTCAGAGCCAGTCTTGCAATAATCTGCTTATGGAGGAAGTTTCTGGCTGTTTTCATAGAATTAGCTTATGTTGTGAAACATGGAAACAAAAATAGTTTTGGTTTTTTTTCTACAGATTATTTTTTTATTATGCGTGAATGTGTATCCTGCTAAGCTTCCAGTGTCAGCACTGCCCTGGGGCAACGAGTCCCACAGAGCGATCACCCACTGCAAGATGAGGATGTCTTTGTTATTTATCGCTGCCTTAAAGCAAACAGTTCCCGGCCTTTTACTCTCTGTGCTTGAGGAAATCTATGCATTCTTTATGCTCCCACTTGGCACCACCTCCTCCAGTGGTTGCTGCTGTTAGTGGCAGAAGCAGAAAGGAGAATAGTGCTCAACCCAAGAGCATGTGCCACTAAATAATGCAGAGGACCCATTTGCTCCCTCGCCTGCCTTATTACAACCCAATATTTTCTCTCCTGTTTTTATTACTGTAGGACTCTGGCCAACGACAGGACAGTTTCTCAGTAGAGCTGCAAGATCAGCTAGGATAGCATAAGCAAGGATTTATTAAACCAAAGCTTAATTTATTAAACTAAATTTCTTAACAAAACCTTTTGCCACTGATCACACCGATTTGCCAAATACCAAAAAAATACCAAAACAAGTATTTTCCAAACATTCTAGGAGTGGGAAAGGTTCCCCTCAGCCTCCTCTGCCCCATGGAGGAAAAATGGAAAAGACCTGGCATCTGCATGGGAGCGGGGGCTCTGCCTGCCCCTGCTCTCATCTGACCTCATTAACACCTCACCAGCAAAAGCATGTAGGTATATCACTTGTTCCAGTGTTTTTCAGAACAAAAATGGAGCATTATATATCCCCCATGGCTTCAGAGAGCTGCTGGCGTGGGGAAGGACCTTCCCTGGCCACCAACAAAAAAGCAGGAGGATGGGAGAGGGTGAAGAGAGGCAGGAGCAGGCAGGACTGGGTGGAACAGAGAAAAGGACAGCAATGGAGGAGAAGGAGAGAGGTAAGAGGGAGGAAGCCAAGAGGCGTTACCGGGAGGAGGAAGGGAGGCAGACCAAGAGCTCCTGGTCTTGGAGCACCTAGCAGGGCCTGGATCATTTCCCTGCATGACCCCATCTAATTTTCACCCCATGCAGGGGAAGCAGTGGCTGTCGCCTGATTACCTTCGAGCAAGATGAAAACGGAGCGGGACTTGGCCTTTTATTCTTGCTCCTGGCTCTGCATGAGGTTTGCAATCAGCTGTTAATGGCTCTCCCCTCACATAATTCATTCCTCTCCCCATTCCTGTGATTACACGGAGCCCTGAGCTCGTCCTGCCCTCCCTGAGCCAGGGCTTGGGCAGCTCCGGCACGGCAAAGGTTCCTCGCACTCAACAAGGGGGAGAAACACCTGTAAAGCACGTTCAGGAATATCTCAAAGTCTCTGCTGCCTCTTGCCTGCCACGTTCCCAACACGGTGTTAAATCATTCCTCACAAGGAGGCGGCTTTGTGCACACAAGCGGTGGGGCTGGGATGGAGTTTTATCCCAAGCAGCAAGGTGGGGATCCAGCTGTTGGCAACCCCATCGCTGCCCAGCCCGTGGGCAGGGGCTCTGATGGCATGATAGGCTGCACCACGGAGAGGAGGCAAGAGAAACATGAGTGTGAATTTTCAAAGAACAAACCGAACCCATATCACATTTCTACTCGGGACAGGCTGCTCCCTCCCCATGTGGACCAGATCAGCCGTGCCAGAGCTGAGGGATTTTAGGCTTTTTTGTGGAGGTGAGTCATCCAGCAGTGTGAAGCTGCTGGTGAGGGATAAGGAGCATCAAGTAAAACAGATGATTGCTGAGTATTCGAGATTGCTTTACAATAGGAAAACTTTCCTCAGAGATATTAGAAATGTCCAGCAAAGCACCTGGACCTGGTTTGGTGTAGATACCAGTTATTATTGACTCACACCTGAGGAGTGCAATTGCAGCACCTGATGAAGAGGTTTTATTTGCCCTCATCAACTGTTCTAAGCAATATTTGTGTGCATATAAAAATTAAAAATTGATTCAGCTGCTCATTGAGACAGCAAGGCCACGGCCGTTCACATCTTAAAATAGGAGACTGAAGTCCTCCCAGGTGTTATGTGCTTGCCTGTTTCTCAGGGACGCTTGCCCGCCTGCCCTAACCTGGCACAGCCACGGAGGCTGCCGGCTGTGCAGCTCAGCGCCTGGCCCCAGACATGTTGGGTGTCCTGCAGAGCAGCAGCTTCCACCTCTGGAGGTTACCCAGAGGAAAAGATTTGGGCTTTAGCACCTTGTCTGCAGACTGCACCTGGGACAGGGACGAGAGGACAAGGCAATGATGAAGATTGGGGGTAGACAACAAGATCAATATGAGCGGCAAAACAAGCCAACAAGGGCATCACCAGAAGAGATAAAGAAGTCATTACCTCACTCTACTCAGCATTTATCAGGCCACACCTGGAATACTGTGTTCACTTTTGGTCCCCGTTATACGAAAAAGATGTAGACAGGCTGGAGAGGGTCCAGAGAAGGGCCACAAAAATGATCAAAAGGCTGGGAAGGCTGCCATATGAAGAAAAGCTGAGAGAACTGGGTTTGTTCAGCCTTGAGAAAAGAAGGCTTAGGGGAGACCTTATCAGCATGTTTTAGTATTTAAAAGGTGTTACAAAGAAGATGGAGACTCCCTGCTCACAAGGAGTCACACGGAAAAAACAAATGGTAATGGGTACAAGTTATTTCTGGGGAGATTCCAACTGGGCACAAGAGGAAAATTTTTCACAATGAGAACAATCAGCCGTTGGAATAATCTCCCCAGGGAAGTGGTGGATTACCCAACACTGGACACCTTTAAGATTCAGTTGGACAGGGTGCTGAGCCAGCTTGTCTAGACCACGCTTTTGCCAATAAAGGTTGGACCAGATGATCCTCGAGGTCCCTTCCAACCTGATAGTCTAAGATTCTATGAAGATGCTCTGCCGTGGTTCCTGCTGAGCCCTTGCTGCAGCCAGGGAGCACGCTCATACCCACTTCCCATGCATCCAAACCTGCCTTTGGGCAGGTTGAACTAACATGAAAATCTACTTAACATGCCAGATGCCACCAGTGCTCCTCTGGACCCAGGCAGCTGGTGCAGTCACCGGTGGGGATGCTCCTGTAACGCTGCTTGCTGGGGGTTCACCCTCCCCAGTCTAGCAGCCCATGGCCTTTAGCTCAGGATATATAATCTGCTTTCCTGTTTTGAAAGATGATTTTCAGCTGCACAGCTCTTCGGGTGGCTAAGGAGGTTGCGAATCCCTGTAAGCCAGGCTGTCGAGGTATCCCTGAGCATTTATTCACCCACTCTGATGGGACGGACTGGCAAGAAAATGAAAGGGAAGCCTTTTTGCTCCTCATACAGGGAATTTTACTCCGAACACAATTCAGCTGTGAGAGGAACAGCTCCCTGCTGGGATGTGATTCTTCAGTCTGTAAGTACCAGCTGTGCCATTTCACATGAAACAAAAATTCCCAGGAACATATAATTTCCCTTTCTATATGCAAAATCCTGTGTCTCTGCTGATGAGAATCTTTCAGTAGCAGCCCTGCCATTGTTTGCAGGATAAAAATCCATTAACTGTGCATTATATTCACCTGCAATTTCCTCTTTTTAGGGTTGGTTTGGTTTCAAGAGAACTCCTTTACCTGCCTGGAGCCAGCGTATGCTTTTCCAGCAGTGATGCTTGATAGCAGAGCATGGCTGCGAGTGCTGCGCTGATGCTGCTAACCAAGACTGCCCTCTACCTCCCCAGGCTCTGCAGCACATCACTGCTGCACCCCAATGCCTGTGGAGCACACATTTTGGGGGACAAGGGGTGCCCCACTGCCAGGGGTATGGAGGAGGCTTCCTTGGGCCCATGGCAGGATGATGAATGTGCCCTCCTGGAAACCTGCTCAGCAGGGACCAAGTTGCGCTCCTCTGCCTCTCGCTGGAGTTCTGCCTTCAGCAGCTCCACAGATCAATCCCTGCACCTGCTTCATCGCAGACCCCTTCCCTTAATTGGGACATCCTAGGTTTGAGCACGCCCTGACTAACCGAGGCTAAACCCTTAGGATTTAGGTGAAGATGAACAGGGCTGAATGGGAATGGACGATGAGCTGGCTGCTCGCCACGTGTTGTTATGCGTTCACCTCTTATATCACCATTCCAATTAATAAGCCTTTACAAAAGTTTCTCATGACAAAGAGAAGAAAATTGGGCCTTTAACATAAGCCAACTTTTCACAAAGCTGTTAAGTCTAACAAGGAATTAAATTATTTTTGTTATCAGAGTAATACATAATACATTCATTTACAATAGCCTGCAAAAATAAAGCTTTACAGAATTGACTATGACATGTACAAAAAGAGATGCCACAAGATTGTAATTTAAAAGGATGGACAGTTAATTAAAAAGCAGTGCAGTGATTCCATCTGCAGACTCAAACCATTCCAGAGGCAGTATTGTCTACTTGCATCACACACGTTAACCCATCCTTACGTTACTCGCAAAGATAATGCTTGCATTTAGAGTCTGTTTAACAAAGAGTTTCTTGGGAGGGGGAAAATCTGAGCTGAATTTTGATTTCTTGATTTGAGGTTAGATTTTCTAACGCATAAAATAAACCACTTGGGTCTCAATGACCTTCTGGGAATGTGCTTGCACTAGTAGTGGGGTGCAAGACAGGCAGAGCTGGTGCTGAGGACCCAGTGGCCACACACATGTCGGGGGCTTGCTCTGAGACAGCCTGTTGGGCAGCCAGATTGCATTGTGTGTGCTCCCAGAGCACACCTCCCGGTAAGGTCACATGGAAGGCACCTAATCCATGCTCCTCAGGACCACTGCAGGGTCAGCCAGCGCACAAGAAGTGGGTATAATCAAGAGATTTGTGTCAAAAAGCACTGCTGAGCTGAATTAAAATGCTAACATAGACACAACCACAGCCTGATTGGAACAGTACCTGTATTTCTATGTTCTGCGCATCTCCATCGCCTGCCTGAGTCAAGCAGTGATACGCAGTGTGGTCTGTAACACTCTCATTTGTCACCGCAGACAGCCAGAGACTGCTGCTACACTGCGCTGTAGCATCTCCGAGTGCGACTGTCGGGAGCGCACCGTGGTTGGGACTCTCTGGCTAAGTAGCACTACACACTAGAGATGTGTTGGTGGAAGCCAAGAAAATGGGAAATTATGACACCTGCTGATACTTGCTGGGAAGGGGAGCTTTTGCTGAAGTTAAGCTTACAGTGCCAGCTTGAGAACACGACTGGTATTTTTGCAGAATGACAAACTGGACTCACAAATGCTGTTCACTGAAACCAGTGGAAGTTATAAACTTACAGCCTCTGTGGCTTTGAGCTTTAGTTTCCTAGACCTGCCTCTTGGAGAGCGTCAGGAGATTTGTCACTCTGATGTATCAAAACACGCCAGATTTCAGAAATCTTAGTTCAATGCCTTCACAAGTTGAGTCTATCAACATCCCAAGCTGTGAAACTGCAGCCTCAAAAGTTATTTGACTTGCTGAGCAACCTTTCGTACATGCACGTAGATAGTTATCTGTTACGCAGGCACATACTCCTCCTACTACTGAGTGTTTTCCAGAGACAAGACAGAAATCTGTACTTATGCCACATCCAGTTTGTGCTTGAGCCTGTGTCACGCAGACCCAAGGAACAGGGTGTGAGGAAACAGCACTCACCCCATCTCGCTTAATTTCTGTGAAAAGTGACGCGAATGACATCTCATACTCACAGCACAGTGCCGGTGCTTTTCCTCTTGATCTTGAAGTGCAAGGAGTCTTCCTCGAACTCGGCGTCATAGCTGGCTTCATCGGCGGAAACCCCTGGGGAGTCGATCGTCAGTGGGACTTCAAAGCGCTGACTGTTGGGGTCGTAGAGCTAAAGCAAGGCAAGGAGATGGCAGGGTAGCTCATACGTTAGCGCGTGTTGCTTTGGTAAACGATTCCCCTCTCCCCAAATACTCACCCTGAACCGGAGTCTGTCCCTTGTCTGGAACTCCACTTCCAAGACGACCGGGGAAATGTCTTTTCCGAAGAGGGACAAAGTCTGGCGCTTGTTCAGCGTTACTCTGCAGTGGAAACACATGTTGGTATGCACCATGACTGCTTGCTGCCTGCCACCACCTTGGTGCAGGCTGGGATGAACAACTCAGCTGTTCTATGTCAGCTTTTTAAAAATAAATCATTGACTTATTGAGAGAAATAATCTCTGAGGTTTGCTTAGGGTCTCCTTGCCATTAATGGATAAAATAGGTGCTACTGAAGCAAGGAGACCTCATGGTCCCCTGGGACACAGCTCCCAGGGTGGGAGGGACCACTCCGTGTCAGCGCCTGATTTCCTCACTGGCGGCATGGTGTGAGCACAGGACCTTGACTCTATGTGGCTTCTATGCAGGGAAATATGTCCATTATAGTCATAGAATAATGTAATCATAGAATAATCATAGAATATGATATATAAATGAATAGATATAATCATATAAATGAATAGAATATGATATAATCATATAAAACATAATATAATCATAGAATGGTTTGGGTTGGAAGGGACCTTAAAGACCATCTAGTTCCAACCCCTCTGCCATGGGCAGGGACACCTTCCACTAGATCAGGTTGCTCAAAGCCTCATCCAACCCAGCATTGAACACCTCCAGGCATGGGGCACCCACAACTCCTCTGGGCAAACTGTACCTGTGCTTCACCACCCTCATTGTGTCCTCCTCGTTGCAAGCCGAGCACGCGGCAGCGAAGCAGCTTGGGGAAGGTCTCTGGCCAGCTGCCCCGGGGTGGCAGTGGTGGTGGCCTCGCAGCCCGGACTGCAGCACCGAAGGAGTCGCACACACTCACCTCCAGCCTTTGGCTGTCTTCTCATTGTTCCCACCCAGGGAGTAGCCGTAGGGACTGTCCTCGGAGAAGAAGCACGAGGGAGCGTTGGCCACGCGGGTGGCGCACCAGGTGCAGCCCCGCGCCTCGCAGGCCTCCCGGGTCGCACCCGGCTGGGGGTGGCAGTTGATGCGCTTCTGCACGGCCACAGCCCCGGCGCACTGCCCGTCCTGCGAGCCCAGGCACCCACCGAGCGCTGGAGACAGGGAAAACGCAGTCAGAGCAGCAGAGAATTGTATTAAAAAAAAAAAAAACAAAACCACAAGCTTCTTTAGTTATTCTTTTTTGTTGTGTTTTTTCCCCATTTTAGGACTAATACACATGATTTTTTTGACTAAGCCGGCAGCAGAGCAGCAGGCCTGCTCGTGACCGAGACAAGAGTAACCAGTTTCTTTTATGAGCCAAGGCATCAGGTCTGTGGTGTGCAGTGCTCAGAGCTGCTGGTGCTCAGCTGAAGCACAACTTGCTTGAAGTACTGCTGGGAAGTTCAACAGGAGGGTAATGGAACTGCTGGAGAGGCACGAGAGCGACGCTCCAGGCTGGCTGAGCAGGAGGTGTCCTTCAGTAAGGACCAAAACTGTCACTGATATCAAACCACTACATTATGCTTATTCTCTCTCATGTTATAAAAAGAGATTATCTATCTATCTATCTATATATACACAAATATGTGAACCAGCATGCACCTGTACGATATATATAAATATAAAAATATTAATTATATATATGTTTGTACTGGGTGTAACTTCTATATTGTACGTCTACTACATACACATAGTAGTAGCAGTTTGTGTTAATACAGGTATGGTTCTGAGTGATGGGAAGATGCCAGCAGTAAAAGAAAAGGCACAGATTAGTCATTTGCAGAATCATCCTGGCAAAAGCCTCTTAGTAAGGTGCTAATTTTTTTCCTTTTTGTAGCTGCGGGTCGAGCCCAGTGGTTCCCCTGCGTAGAGCAAGCCTCCCGAGGGCAGGGGCACCACAAGACCAGCTCCCTACCGTACTGACAAAACACTCTGTTATCAAATATTCTTCAAGAGAGCAGGCGTATGGCAGGCATCATGCTTATTTTGAAGTTAACTTATGTCATTTTAGTCATTACAGCAATATTCAAATATTACATCTACTTGAGAGATAATTGCTCTCTTCCATAAAATGACTAACACCTCTGCTTTAATTTTTTTTTTTTTTTTTATGTGGACTGTTGTGTGCTTGAAAGCTTAAATGTGATTGCTGATGCAGTCTGGCCTTCTCCAAATTAAGAAATTTATAAGCAGATGTGCACAAGCAATAATTATATATACTGGGAAAATTTACAGAATAAAGCTGTCGATTCACTAGAAAATGCCATCATGCTGCAGTGCCAGAGTTGATTTCCAAGTAGGCAATGGGAATGCAGAAAAGCAGGAGCTGAGTGCTGTCTACATTTGTCTTTTGAGAAAACTCTCATCCCTTCTTTGATGCAGGAGCATCTGACGCTCAGGTCTGACACGGAGCAGAGCTCGCTTCTCCCTGCCACAAAGCCTTGGATCACCTTCTAGAGGCAGGAATTAATGGGTGAAATCCAGTTAACCTTCGCCAGCTGCCAGACAAGCAGGCTTGGCTTCCACCTTTGTTTTCCAGGGTGAGCAGTCATGTCCCACAGGCTGGCTGCTTTCTGACCAGCACTCACCTCCCACGATCTGCCACATAGGAAAGCCCTAAATTCTGATCCCCCTTTTCATCCAAAGCATGATAGGAACATGAAAGTCCATTTGCAATCCCTAAATTATTTCTTCTTGGAGCAGAAATCAGGGAAGATTCATCAATGGTCTAATGAAACACTGAAGACTCTGGGCCTTGCCTTTTCATACACTGTCCCTGATGAAGATGTGGGAAAGACACACAGGCTGCAAGTCCCACGGAATCAACTGCCAAGCCTTTGTACCACTATGCACCAAACACACCTGCGTATTGAGGGAGAGGGGACAGGATTGCAAAGGCTTCCCGCAGCCCTCTGGATCCTCAGGCCCTTAAACCTGTGCAACCACAGAGGCTAAAAAAATGATGCACCAAGCATCACCTCTGCAGTCAAAGTGTGGCTTCTGCGTCCAGCAGCTTTGCGCTGTCGTGCCTTGCGCATTTGAATTAACACCTCGGCAGATGAAGCACGAAATAGAGTAAAACCATCACATTTCATTTAGCTTGGGATTTTTTCACTAATGGAATCAAATGTAGCATCAGTGTTTTCATTGCTGAAATCGAAGAATATGACCAAACATACTACAGCATATTATTAACTTGGCATCATTTTACATAGCATAGGTTCACGGGAGCCTTTTATCAACTCGTTTGTATAATAAAATACTTTTAAAGTACTTCATATGAAGGATATTGTGAATAAAAAAGCTAGTTCAAGGGAGAAAAATTTGCCCCAGCAGGAGCCAAGAGATTTTTAATTCCCCCCTATCAATATGAAGCTTAAATCTTCCAACAAATTTTGAACACAAGCACTTGCAGGTATTAGCAGCTGAACAAGGCTGCAACCTCATTCATCCCTTGTTCCTGGGTTTATTTCTATCACAGTACAAATGCGATAGTAGCAAGTGGGAAGATGTAATTTTCCTTCCCTACTTTTTAAAAACATTTTTCTTATAAAATCTCCACATAATTTTCACTGCGTTTATGGTCCATGTCTGTAAATATACATGGAAGATGAAATGCAAACGAGCAGTTGAATTCAGCAATAGCTATTTGCTGCTTTTCCACAATAATCTCCATGGAAACAAAGCTAAAGCAAGGTAGTTTGAAAGACATACGTGAAAAATTATCCTCAGTGATTTTTTAAAAACTTTTACTCCAATTTTATGAAGTTATGTTAGAAAATGCTGCAATAAGGCATAAGCAAGGAAATAAAGTATTAACATACACCTTTTAATTTGATAGTATTAGTCTTTACATTTTGAGTTCATCCACACATTTCAAAGGCATTTGCTGCAGAGGTTCCCTCTTCCTTTATCTAGCAAATAGTAAGATGTATTCTCCCTTTATTAGGCTGTGGGCCGAATAAACCTCTGGTATACTGGGGTAAAAACCACAGCAAACTAACCAGCAAAGCATAGGGCAACTTTCAGCAGCTGGATGGTCCCATTGACTCCAGCATGTCCATGCTGGTGCTCAAGAGCTCACTGGGATATATTTCTGTACAGCCCAGCCCTATTGTCTACCACAAAGAGTCACCTCAGGTGGAGTTAAAGCCATGCCTGTTCTCCCCGTTTACATGTAAAAGGATCCCCTCCCCTAATAGCTCTTTTGTGTTACCACATTTATATATTGCTTTTGAAGCCCATGGAAAACACAAGCGCCATACATTTACCTGCCAGCACAGCAGCCAAGAAACAGAGTCTCCTGATCCTCTCCATGGTCAAACGCCAAATTCTGCGGGCAGCATGGAGTCTTTTATATAAGGCAGGGGCATGACAAGCACTTGTGGCAATACGTACTAAGAAACACTGCAAATATTTTCTCATCATTCGTATCTTACATGAGATTAATGACCTTGTCTGTATTTAAGAACATATCTAAGCAGATAAGATAGGATGCAGTTACTAATTTGTCCACAAACTTTGCCCAACTTCTGAATTCCAACTTTGAGACAGAACATGATTTTCCCATGGCTTCTTAGAATTCTTAGAAAACTTGTTTTTCAGATACTATCTTAATTTTTTTCTTAAACAAACCTCTTCAGACAAGAGTCCAGTGCTTACCTTTTTCTGATTTCATGTTACCTTGTGTCACAAGTGTAGTTTTATAGTACAACTGAAAAGTTTGGAGTAAAACGGACAGTTGAAGAATTCTCCGTTAAAACAAGACACTGATACTGCGACCTTTACATAATGACAATTTTCTTCCAGCTACTTGATGGCAAGAACTTTCAGAGTAAAGCTGCGTTCTATGGTAAGATCTGGTTTAGGTGGAACGTCTTCTTGAGGGGAGCGTGCCTGTGTCTTTCTAGACACACATTATCTAAGTTACACTGGTGCCTATCAGAAGATAGTTTCGTAAAACAAAACGTCCATGTTGTCAAGCATCACCAGAGAGAAGCATGGGCAATCCAGACTGCCGCCACACAGCTCCTCACCATATGCCTGCTAAAGCCAAGGAGCCTGACAGCAGGTAGTAATTTCTTAAATTTGTAAGGACTTTTGTCCTGCAGCGGAAAACCACAATATCCATATGGATCTTACACATACACTAACACACATATACAAACAAAACACAACAACAACCGCCATCTACCCAGGGTTCTCAGATGACAGCTGTGAGTGTTCAACTCCAAAACCAGGGGTCACCGAGCTGTTGGCATCATTCATGCAGCTTGGCAGGGTGGGTGGCCGGTACCCACTGGGCCAGGCAGAACAGGGACCCTCCCCCCCACACACAAAGCCTCTCACACAAGTCTCACATGTAAATCCACTCTCCACTGGGAGTTTTGCTCAAAGTTGTGAAAGGGTCTCAAATCTTTTGTGCGTGTACACTCCTTGAGCAGTCAGAAAGCATGACAGAGAAACACTAACTGGTGTTGCTGCTGTTTACTTTAACTAACCTATACGTTATTTCTTAACAATATCTATCATTACTCACTTCTGCCAAAACTTGGAAAAAGTCAGTAACCTCAAATTGCAAGCAGTATGCATTTTCATCTTCTTTCAAGCTCAGAGGGAAATAATTCCTCTAAGATGAGTAAGAGGCATCAGAACTTTTCTTTGTTTGACAGACCACATGTAATAAGGTAAGAACTGTCATCTCTTAGGAACAGGAGCCATCTGCTTCAATTTAAATCTGTACTGTACTTAGTATGAGGGAATCCTTCTAGGCTTCTTAAGTACTATCAAAATACAAATAATGGCCAACGAGAACTCAGGCATGGGATACCAGAACAACCTATGGGCTTGTCCTGGTCACTCAGCAAGCTATTCTCTTGTATTCCATAAAATTGTGCATTTTATATTCAGGGTCTTCGCAAAGAAAGTGATTTTTTTTTAAGGAAGTACGATGAAAAAGGCAAAGAGAAGTAGTTCACATTCACATCTTTATTTAAGTGTTAACTACATAAGCTATAATTTACAGACTGATATTTTCTGGGGAGAAAAAAAAACAACCAAAAAAACCTCAATATCCAAAACACTGTATGTGAATCTACATAAATTTTTAAAATTAGCAGAATTTACAAATTAATATTCAGAGCAGTTGGGTAAATTATACATCCTTCCTCAATATCCACACTCTAAGAGCTTTAAAAGTCATACAGGCACAAGATAAGGTATTTTCTTTGTACAACCATCTATTTACATAGCTTTTTCCAGTACACGTGGTTCAGTTCTCAAAGTAACTGCCTAGGTTTGCAAAACAGTGTATTTAAAATACATTTAGCAGCATATAAAATTAGATAAAAAGGAAAGACATTTTGCTTTAAAAAAGAAAATGTGAGATGATAGAAACAAATCCATAAGAAAAATAGATTAAGATATATTTCTGTTATGACATTAAGAACACCTAGTCATTACAGAATATAGGCAAAACACTAATAAAACATACCAATTTCTGAGCATTTGAGTTCTAGTCCTGAGCACAGAGTATACATAGCTGCACAACTTTGGTCAACAAGGATTATACGCTAACATTAACACAAATCATGTGGCATTCACTGTTAGCAGGATACAGCCATGTCAGATACATGTGTCATTAACGGCTTCTTCCCATCTTTTATTCACTCCACTTTCCTAACAGCAGTGTAAGTGACCTTTAGAATCTTGACACAACGTCTGTTGTAATCAAAGGCTTATTACTGGGACATCATCATTCCCCTGCTACCCTAAAATGCAAAACAGCTGATCATACTTGTGAGTGAAGTACAGCAGAGCACTTGTTATATGGTCCAGGTTATAATTTTGCGATGGTCATTAGAGAAGACCGATTTCCAGTTAATTTTAACTGCAAGTGTTACATACTCACACAAATTCAGCCATAATATATAGACATATATATGTGACCATTGAGACACAAGCATGTTACCAAGAGGTTATTTCTTTTCTTAAATACAGTACATATTTTAAGGACAGCAGGTCTAAGTAGAAGAGTTCACTCTATTTTTCTGTTCATTCCAGTCATCAGTGTTTACCTAATAAGCGTGCAGCAAACTGCATAGAGTGCACCTCAAACTCATCAATATATTCACTTATCCCCATCATTTCAATTACTGGCAAGATCTTCACTTGCATCTCCTGTATCTGAGCTCTGTCCATCTATTGCATTTCGAGCTTTCCAGATCCTCACAGTCCGGTCACTGAAAAACAAAATAAAGCAGTATTAGAGCTAGGTAATTAAATTGGGGAGGAGGAGAGACAGGAGAGGAAGGAAAAAAAAAAAAAATAAAAAAAAGGGCTTTCTTAAAAGCTCGGGTGTCTTATTCAGAAAGGCATTGTTGGTGAAACAAGATTTCCTTAATGGACTTCCAAGGGTCATTCCACCTCCAGGAGACTTTGAAATCAAGGATTTACAACATTTAAGATTCCCTAACCTTATCACAGCACTGGCTACTACCTTTAAACGTTTAGGCAAATACAATGGAAAAAAGTAGGAAAAGTAGCAAAGTAAAAATCCTGCTCTAATATGACTTCATTTTTTAAGATACAGCTAACAGTAACAGGCTGAAGTAGACTGACATCAGAGAAGAGCTTCCAACATGTAACTGTTTGGAAATCAGCAGACCACAGACAAACAGCCAGTGGACTACAGAATTTGAGAGACAGACTCACTAGGACAAGACATTGTCCTAAAAAAAAGGTCTGAAAAATTGCAGTAAGTTAAATCAAAGATTTTAAAATCTTTTGAAATTTAAAAAAAAAAATCAAAACATGAACCCAACAAACAAACAAAAATCCACTCAAAATCCCAAAACCCTTCCCCTCAATGAGCTGGTGTTCACAAGCCCAGGAAAAGCAAATTGTAATTCTGTACTTCTGGCAACAATCACTATTTACACAATTTTAAAGTATGTGTAAGTAAAAAGTATCACATGGAATGTGTTACAAAGCTCTATTTTACTTTTTAATTATGATAGTAAACAATTAGTCTTGTTAAATAGCAATTTATCCTGTGAAAGAGAAGAAGTTATGAATTTCTCAAAAACATTGAGTCATGTGACCAGCAAACATTGACTCCGGTGTTCCTTATATCCTCCTCAAAAAAAGCCAGGAGGCAGCAGTCATGACAGACTTTATCACAGTACGGAGGTTTTCTGACCTGAGCCTTCACTTCACTTGTCAGAAATAGCCCAAGTTCTATAGACCTTGACCTTTGCCACAATAGCAAGTGCCAAAAGGATGGGATTTTCTTTTGCTAGTAATAAAGAACAAGTTTCATGTGAATGTATGTTCTAAAAATATTAATAATCTTTAGGCAGAGACATAATCTTTGATGATTCTACCCCTATCCGTGAATGCTTAACCATAAAAATTGGTCACCAAACATGGAAACTTAGTAACTCCCAAATGTGAAGTAGTCCTGCTTCATGGTCAAAAGGTCCTGCTTTCATTCAGGAAGCTTCTGTGATTGGCACCAGAAGACAACATGACAGCACTCACAGCTGCTGTGCTCAGACTACTCCACTCAGTGAGCTCTGTTGCTGACTCCTGCACTTTTTCCAGAAGGAGACATTTTTCTTGGTCAAGTCCCCTGAGGTACTAAAGTTGCTCACTTTTACTGAGGAAGCAAATATTCAAATCAAGGTTTTTAAAGGAGAGTAGGACAGCTTGCAAAGTTTCTGCTATAGGTCAGTGCTTAAAAAAAAACAAACAAAAAAAACAACCCCAAAACAAAAAAAACACCACACCACACCCCAAACCAAACAACACACAAACAGAAAACCCACACACCACAGCTTTTAGGAAAATTCCCACAGGTCTGGAGTCAGCCCCAGCAGTAACTAGCCCAACTATAGAGACGAGCTGGTAAAATTCTCACTGTTGCCAAATTGTCCCTGACATGCTGTAGATTGGTGGTCTCCAAACATTTTTGACACGTACCCTTATCACTAAAAAAAATTTTGAGTATTCAGCCTCAGTGTATGCGTATTTATTAATTTATAGGTTACATACACGTACTACTGAAGTTCTAATATGTTCTTCCCACATCCCAATAGATCATTTTGTGCCTCCCCTGGGGTGCCTGCACCCCACTTTGGAGACCACTGTAATAGATTATGAGCATTTAGGGTCATGGACTCGCTGTCCCCATGCTTGCTCTGAATTGCCTTACACAGCTGAAGATCTCAAAGGAATTTGCATGGGCAGAATTCTAGCAGGAGCTAGAGAAAATGAAGATTCATGGAGAAGAAAAACTCACTCTGCTGCTGTGAAAATCTGGCTGGAGTTGATGCAGATTGCGTTTATAGGGCTGTCGTGTCCCTTCATCTCCCCAATGGGTGCGAAGGTATCCACATTCCAGAGCTTGAGGTTGCCTCCCCTGCAGCCGCTGAGCAGAACCGGAGCACCAGGTACCAGGCCAAGAGCACACACCCAGTCTTTATGAGCATTAGGAACTTGCTGAAAAAGAGAAGGCAAGCAAGTCTCACTGCGCTGCAAAAACTTCTAAAGGAATGAGCGCAGAAATGGAAAAATCCCAAGTTCTAAGCCAGATTCCTGACCTAAAGTAGATTTGGTACATGACTCTGGGTATATCCCAGCCCTGTGGCTTCTCCTCCTTTACAACAAGGAGGCTGCCACCTTCTATGAGGCTACTTCTATACCATAAGTTTGTTTCTCTTTGTGAAATAGTACTGCAAAACAAGAAGAAAATCCAATATGCACAACTGACCTGACGTGGAATAGAAATTAATTTAGGATAATGCTAAATCTGCTTATGTTCAAATACATATTTGAACATATGGTCTCTGTATATGTTTCAAGTCTATCTGTAAAACAGCTATAAAGCACATAAAAAGAAAATCCCAAATAGTGCTCAAAAAAATACACCAGGGAGACAGAAATGGTTTTTATATTTGCCTTCCTCCTTTCTTCTTTTCCCACTACACATTATAAATTGATTTTGGGATGAAGCACTTAAGAAAATACATTAATTCTTTATTGAGGAAGGGCATTAGCATTTACTGGTAATTCAGAAAGCAAAACGCCGCACATGCCAGCTGAGAACAACATCCATTTGGTACCAACACCAGGGAAATAATAGCCCAGGTTTGCTGTCTTTCGAGGGGACCAAGAGTGGTGGTTCTCCCAGAAGAGGAGAGCTCCCTGTCCCCAAAGAGGGAATGCTTTGGTTTGCTGCCTTTCTCACATTATGGAGCACATTCAGCTTTCTAGAATCATCTTGGTGTTTTATCTATAATATACACTGCTGTCACAACACTGGTGGTCTGGTCCTGCAGCACTTCATTAAACTGACAGGGGGAGTGGTTCTTATAAATCTAAATTTTGCCACAGAATTGGTTTTGGGATGTATAGCACCAAGTAGACGATCTCCAAATTCTTTCAATAGCATATTTGTTAAGTGATTTTCTTCAATTCTAGAGGATTAGACTTGTTTAACACCTGTATGCTAAACCCAGACCTCTGTTGAAATGTTAGCATTTATACTTTCAGCAGTTCAGCTCTGTTTCAGGTTTATTCGTTTTTTTTCCTTCATCTAAAACAGTCAAGCATACACACCAAAGGAAGTTGCAACAACAGAAATTCTGACTGGATATGAGTGGGAGGGGAAATTCATACACGAGTAGTTTAAAGAGTGCAATGGGTCACCCAGAGCAGCTGTGCAATCTGTGACCTTGGAGATTTTGAAAACTCAGCTGGGCAAGGCCTTGAGTAACCAGATCTAACCACACAGTTGGCCTTGCTTGGATCAGAAGGCCAGCTCTGCACTGTGTGGCTTCCAGTGGGCCCTTTCACCCTGAATTACTCCATGATTAGCAAAAGTAACAGCACTTTTCTTCATTCCCTAAAAAGACAGTGAATAAAAATTATTTCTATTGTTTTGTCAAATGCTTTATTCTCACCTCCTTGAAAAACACACAACATTTTACATAAATACAAAGAAAAGTGTGAGATCATTTTTATTCTATTCTACTTTTAAAACCAACAAACAAGGGAACGTGAAGTATAGAAGTTATGAAATGCACATATATGAAAAGGAATACAACTAAGAGTCCACTGTTACATACTACTTCACCCCTGCCCCTGTATTCTTTCTGATGTTAAGTTAATTGCAACAGCAAAAATGCACCTTGCATAATATTTTAATGAGTGTAAAATGCGAGAGTGGAGATGCTTCTTAGAACTTCGAAGTCACCCTGAGAATACAAAAATGTTTCCTGTTCCTGTGGTCCTGTTTTTGCTCACAAGCTGCTTAGTACATTTCCCTAGACAGACAGATATGAGGGTAAACGTCCCAATATGGTCAAGCGAAGATTTTCAGTAAGAAGTTGAATTTCTGAATCCCTATTTTAACTGTGAAGTCTTAACAGTATTCTGAGAAAGAACTGGCACCCAATTGGACAATTTTGAAAGAAGGTCAAGAAAGTTTGTATATTTATAGAATGCTAAGTGTGCCCATATAGAAGTTTTCTTCTTAAGGTGACCAGTCCATTGTTCTCTCATGTCCCAAAACTAATATTCTGTTTGTTTTCTTGCTATCAGTCTGCACATTAAATGTACATAAAAGACGTGCTCCTCCATCCCTCCAAAAGCTATTAAATGATTGGTGTCTAATGCTGGCGTTTGTTTTTCTATCTTCAATTTCTTACACATTTTCAACTTAAATAATTGTATCTCTACCACAACAAGCTCTCATAAGACCTAAAAGAAAAGACTGGCTTACAGCAAGCACCCACAAAACAAACAAACAAACAAAAAAATCAAAGCTTTCCATGTCAAATGAATTACATTGAACTTTGAAGTTGCCCTGGATTTGAGGTGCTTTTTGCCCCTCTTCTTTTTTTTTTTTAACAATAAAAACTTACAGCAAATATGTTCTAATAGGAAACATTGTTATGTGTGTGTTGTATACATTATATAATGTATGCACTGTGTAACAAGATGAATGGAGATCTAAGTCCTTTTAGAAAAAGGACTGTGTGAAGTGAGGTACATTGTAAACCTTCTTCACAGGAAAATATTCCATAGCCTGATCTAAAGCACTGTTTGTCATTTATGAGTTCCCAGTCCAAAATTTATGAACCTGTCAATGACAAGGATGACATCTAATGGTTCCAATCATAGAGGAGGCAAGTGCTGCTTTCATTCCAAAACAAAAAAAATCAAACCCCACATACTCAGAGTTAAATCAGAAGGCTAACCACTTCATCAGAATTTCCTGACACTACATACATGGAAAAGAAAAGCAAGTGCATTCCTAGTATAAAGATCAAGCACATGATCGATTTCTTAGTCAGTGCTCTGTGCCTTCCCTATTAGAAACATGAGTATCTCAGTGCATAGTCATTGTATGAGCCTTGAACTTTTACGCAGCCTGAAAATGGTTTTACAGCGTGACTGTCACATCAGCCACACATTTTTTTTCCATTACCTGAAGTAGGTCTTTTTGAGTCAAATCCCATTTCTTAATTCCATTATCTCTGGATCCACTAAAAAGGTTGTCTCCCATAATAGCAAGTGCTTCAATGCCATCGTAATGAGGAGGTTCAAAATTGTGTGTAGGACTTACACTTCCAAGAGCCCCTTCAGTCACATCAAACATCTAAAATAAACAAATAAATGATGAAATACGTTAAGCAAAATTATCTGCCATCTAACCAGCTTGGAAGACACGCAGTGAATAACTTCAGAGGAAAAACTTGGAAAATCTTACTACAGGCCACTGTATCAGGATGTATATTTGACAGAATTTGTCTACCAGAATAACTCCTTTCTCCTACCTCTTGCCTGAAGCAGGAATGCTTCACTGACTTCAGAGAAGACTCCTCTGGGAAGAAGTGCTACTACTTGGTTATGAAACACATGGTATCCTCACAAGGAAGAGCCTATATATACACTTTGTGGTGGGCTAGAGAAAAAAAGCTCATGAGTGAGTATGGGAAACATGACTCACACTAGGAGAACTGTACAGGCAGCTGCAGGAAGAGGCATTAATATATTTTTCTAGACAAGGTGTTTTGGCAAGGGTTACATGCCATTACATGCTGATGCTTTCCATGGACTGGATACACCTCTCTCCTTGCCTGTGCTCCAAGAACGGGGTCTTAAAACAGATTCTTGAAGTGAGGTCATTTTAACAATTTGAGGCATAATCAACCCCATTGATTTTTCGAGCTCTTTGTCCATAGAGGAGCAGTGTAAGCAACCCTGTTTCATTTTGCATTGTGGTGAGCCAGAACTCACCCAGTTAGACTGAGCTGAGGAGGAATAGATGAGCCACAAGTTTTTAAACCACTACCTCTGTTTCACAAGCAAATGTCAGACTTCATCCCCTATTATTTGCTCTTCATTGACCTTTTAAAATGAACAAGCTTGGCAGTAAAAAAGGGACAGCTTGGTAGCATAAAAGAATACCCTAACTGAGTTAAAGGTGTTTGAAAAGTTACCGCATTCAATTAACATGCATCGGTTCCAGTTGTAACACAAGTTCAGCGATACACCAGAAGAGTTAGGCATTTAGACAGAAGTGACTAATATTCCTGGCTCAGTAGACAAGACAGTAGTTTCCTGTGGCAGGAGAAAGCAGTGCCTGTGACCAGACCTACTACCCCAGTGGCCCTACCCATATGGGTGGGTAGGAGAATTCCCAAACTGCTACATTGACCATGCACATACAGATCATTTGTGCTATCCAAAGGAGCTTGACAATTGTGGAAGCATTCACCTTGTGGAACACCTACTACTTTGCAGCACATACACATGGTTAAAATATCCCTGGATATTCTAGCGCTGTAACTCAAGAAGCAGGTGGCCTCACAAGGATTTATGTACCCTGACCACGATAAGGGAGCACACAAGAATGGCAGTTAAACTTCTCTGACTGCTGCAAGCTATGGTTTCCAAGTCTTTCCACCTCCTTGCTTGTCACATAAGTTGGTAGCACGACAAACTTGCATTACATGATCACATCCTGTTGTCCCCGCTGAAGACCTACACTCACTACAGTGCCAGGATGGCAGCTCTTAACTAACCCAATATTCCGAACTGTGCAGAGAAGTAACTATTTGAGCGCCTCTCTCTGTCACCCTACTACCGAAGAATCCTCTGGCCTCTAACCATATGGACTGCTGACAAGATTCAAATTCACAGTCCAAACCATCAAGGTACGCACCCAGCTCCCAGGCAGTCATCTGAGGCTGGCCCAGCGCACAGTCAAGCATCCAAGAATTTCAGGATAATGTCAAAAAGAGAAAGCCCAGCTCAGTGAGAAAGCTCACTCGGGTTCTGGCTCCTGCTCCACTCCCAGATGTGTTTATACAGCTTTTTCCAGTGTGTGAGGAGTACAAAGACAAGAACAAAAGGCACCCCCTCAAAACACGCTAGAGTATCTTGCTCATTCTTTCGCTGGCCTCATGAATCACACGTTCTTTGCAGTGTGAGAGTCAGATGATGTACAGTTTCCATAACCTGGTGTTCTGGGCATACCCCTGAGAAACAGGAGCTTGTGGGTTCAAATACCCCCTGGCTGAGGTGGTCTCAAAAAAAGAAAAAAAAAAGAGAAAAGAAAAGAACCCACCAGAGCCCCCCCTCCCCCAAAAGACAGATTCTCTGTGCTTGAGTGGATTCATCACAATGCCAAAAAGCAGGAAAGTATTGTTAACACCACTGGCTATGCTTTGAACACAACTCAGAACAACCTGCCTGCTAACGAATACACCAAATAGACTGGGCACCTTGGCTGAGGTGTGCTGACCTCTTCTTCCTCGCTCCAGAACTTAGGTAACACTTAAGCAAGAGTCTGAGCTAGACCCCAGACTCTTTTCTGTGGGGAGCACACAGAGTGTCTCTGCTGAGGGAATCAGGTCTGCACTCCAAAACAGAGGCACTGACATAAGATACTTTCCCCAGCTAAATGTTACTTAAGAGTAGGTGTTATGAGTGTTTCTTCAAAACTTCATACACCTGATGTCCACGTTACTCAGGATTAAGAAAGAATTTAACTACAGACAGCCATCCAAATTAAAATTGCACTGAAGTGATAAACATTTATTAAGATTGAACATTATTATAAACATAAACCCAGCACAATAATCTATAACTAACGAAAGAATTTCCATCTTGGCTATCATGTTTCAGATATGGAGCTGAGAGTCACTTCTGCTGAAGAGTACATCCCATGCTGATTTGAACAGTTAAAATAAATAAGCAAATACTAACAGTTTACCTTTATATAATGATCCTTTGAACCAGTGACAATAAGATCTTGTCCATTGGAAATTCGATCTACAGTAAGGCACATAACAGGACCCTGGTGACCAGTTAGCTTTCCTGTAGACTGAAATCTTCAAGAATAATAAGAGCAGAAATGAGGATTTGTTATTTTTTCATGTATCCAATACAAACTATAGCACAGCTTCTGCCAGCATGGATCTTTATTTTCCCCATGTCTTCACTATTCATCCCTTGGTTACATATACTCTATTGCTCGCATCCATGAGACCAATCTGGCCCCTCAAAGTACTCTCTGTATTTTGAACACACTATTTGGTTGCAGGTTCTGTTTGGAAAAGTGCTATTATAGTGTGGTCATCATAGCCCCATATTATATTATATTACATCAATTGGCTTTCATCATCTCATCAACAATTTCTAGTCAGGATTCATGCATCTGTCATCTTACAAAAGTCTGGTTTTTAGTGCCTGTCTTAAACAAAACCTTGTGGCCTTCCTGTCAATGTGTTTTGTCCTTTTTCCTTTCCTGTGTTTGTCCTTTCAATACGTAAAGGGGGCTTACAAGAAAGATGGGGACAGGCTTTTGAGTAGGGCCTGTTGTGATATGACAAGAGGTTTTAAACTAAAAGAGGGAAGATTTAGACTAGATATATGGAAGATATTTTTTACAATGAGTGTGGTGAAACACTGGAACAGGTTGCCCAGAGAGATGGTAGATGTCCCATCCCTGGAAACATTCATGGTCAGGTTGGACGAGGCTCTGAGCAACCTTAGCTAGCTGAATATGCCACTGCTCATTGCAGAGGGGTTGGACTAGATGACTTCTAAAAGTCTCTTCTAACTCAAACTATTCTATGATTCTATGATTTTTCCAATCATTTTTACTGAAACAATTCACCATAACCTTAACACATGAGATCATGAGCACCTTCATTATCTCAGTAACCTCCATGGCATGGATTAGTAACCACCTAAAGAATGTTTTCTTCTGCTACTGTTCAGTACCTTTTCAGATCCCACATCCTCACTGAGTTTCCAGCAGCTGCATAGAGGAATGTGCCAGTTGGATTTAGTGCAATCTGATTGATCTGGTTCTCTCCAGCTGGGATAGTGACTGTTCTGTTAGTACTTCCTGAACACACATCACCAGGCATTGCCTGACCAGAAGACCTGAGTACAAGGAGGAAGGAGAAAAAAAAAAAAGAAAAAAAGTCTCCCTTATTATGTATTCATAATAAGCCAATTATGAATACTGAACACTAAAGGCATGAACGCAAATTGTTTTGTGTTTCCATATACTACCAATACGCTACACTGACTTAGCCTGAACATGTAAAGGAAGTTTCCAGCCCCAAACAGTGTTCTTAAATTACACTGTGCTGCACTACTGAATTAAATCTTTTTTTTTTTTTTTAAATCTAAAAGTAAGATTCATTTAAACTCTGGGCATTTGAGGTTTGGTATACTTACGTCAATGTCCGAATACACTTAGCAGAATCTCTGATGTCCCACACCTTGATATAGGAGGTTGAGACTGTGAAGACCAGGCTAGTGTAGTTGCAATATTTTATAGAAACAACATTATTTGGATGACCCCCCAGAGACATAATTTCTTGTCCAGTTACCAGATTCCAGACTTTACAGGTACGATCTAAATAAAGACAAGGAAAGAGGAAAAAAAAAAACCAAAACCAAAAATTTAAAACAAACAAATAAAAAAACCCAAAGAAACACCACAGAAAACATGTTTTTCCAAAATTCAATTAATTAAAAAAAGTCCATGTATTTATTTGCATTTATACATAACCTTCCATTTTGGTACACACTCTTAAAGACCTATTTAATTAATCTGTTTTTGTAGAGTACTTATGGGCATCATCTGCCATCATCAAAACTAAGCAAGGTTAATCATTAAACATCGTGCTGAAGATGTGCATATTAGCTCCCACAGCTTTTTAAAAGGATAAAATCCCATGTCAACTCCAAACTGTCAAACAGACAGTTTGAAAGCTGTAAAGCTTAGACGATGACAGATCAAGATAACAACTCAATTTTTAATTCACGAATTCTTCATCAAGAACATAGTTCAGGAGGGGCGTTGAGCATCATCAGCATGACAAGCGGACTGACTGCCACAACAAAATTACAAAGCCAAAAAGTGATCTGAACTATTTGGTGCTTTGGGAGCCTCTGAAAACCCCAGTGTAAGTGCTTTAGTCACAGTTTTCATTCACGGGCAAAGGATTTAAATATTGCAACCTTTTGTGTACTAAAGACCCAGAAGTTTGAGACTTTTGCAACACAAATGGAGTCCACACAGGAAACTCTCCTTGTCGTACCCTGTCTGTATCACCCCATACATTTTAGAAGTACATTTTTACTGGAATAAGTACTGGGAGGATGAAGAGAAAACTTCATGTGTAGACAGTGTTTATAAGAGCACGAAGAAGGTAAGTATACTAAGAACTCGACAGCCACTTAAAAATTCCAACTATCAAGACCGGAGCCCAATATCCGCAGTGCACCTGAAAGCTTATTGGCATTCCTGAATTGGCAGGCACTGTCTGCTAGTGAGCTGAGGCTTTCTGCTTCAGCAACAATTTCCAACGGATTTAACTTCAATTAAACCACTGTCTACACTTTTGTACTCTTAAGTACAAATATACTTTGCAAAGTTTTCCACTTTTAAATATGGGAATCTGACAAGAAAGAGCAAATATTTACAACACCTGCTGCAAGCACCTCTATGTTAAAATAAACGAACTTTTTAAAACATAAATCTAGATGTAAAATGCAAAAAAAAGCGCCTTTATTTTTCCACATAGCCACTAAGTTTGAATTCTCAATACAAATTAACTAGGCAACATTGGCTTAAAACTTATTAGACCAAAAGTTTGCCAATTCACTGTAAGAACGTATCTTGTTATTTTTAACAGCCAGATGGTAGAATAGCCACAGAAACTGTACCTTTCTTCCAAAACACTATTTCTACCATCTTGAAGAGTTCATAGAGTGGCTGCATCATCCAGTAGGGAATTTAGTGACTAGTAGGTGTAGCTCCTCCCAAACAGCTCTTACAGCCACAAGAGACAGGACTGAGGTGCACAGGGGAAGCAGAAAATGGCCCAAGCTCTGCTCAAAGAATCAACAATGGCAGGAAGAATCTATTCAAACTTTGTAGGTAGCACAGCCAAAGATGTGCTAATTTCCACCTCTGCCCCTACCCTGAGGCTATTACTTTGCATTGCGCATCATATGTGCATGTTACCATGATTGGTTCCATCATATCACTCAACAAATGTTAATGTTATTCTTGGAAGTTACTTCTTCCACCGTAAGCAAACAGCCAAATACTACCCATTGGAACTAAAAATCTGTACATAATTACTGTAAATCCTTCTTCAGCTTATGTTGCAAAATGGATCCTCATAATTTTCCAGTGTGTTTACAGCACTAAGCACCAACTGAGAACTTCACAATACTCCAAGTTGTCAAAGCAGCCTCTGTAGGCAGCACTGATGCATGAAGCTTGCCTAACCTTTAGATCCAGTGAAGAGAAGATCATCAGTTGCATCAACACAAAGCACAGCCTTAGTATGTCCTTCAGCTGTATAGATACACTGAAGCGGGGATGATCGGATGCATTTTGAAGCAGGGAATGGGTTAATTATCCCCCTAAAGAAAAAAAGAGAATGTGAATTGGGCATAGTAATAGACACAAGTCAAATTAATTTACTTAGATGTAAGGGAAAAAATAATCTAATTTTCTTACTTGGGCAGAACAGCTGAACGCCTTTCATAAACTATGTAAGGATTTTTACTGTTTAGCTTCAACAAGTGTCAACTCTGGACTATCAGTTAGAGGAAATACATACAAAAACTACACAAACAAAAAAGACAAGATGCTGAGTATTGCATATATGAGAAAGTCTGCATAATGCTGAAAGAACCAGGATGTTTAAAGCTCCTGGATTCATAGGACGAACCTTGAGACCGCAAACTGCATAAAGACACCTTAGTCTAAATAGCAGATTTGAAAAAAAGGAGCAAATACAGAATACACTGCCAATTCCAACCTCAGTAGGCATTTCGCATCAACTGCCTTCTACAGGCAAGCTCGAAGAACTGCTGCTAACTTCTGTGCCTGAGTAAGGTTCCTACTGCACCCTGTACCCAACACCACACTTGTACTCAAATGGCTAAAAGGGAGTATGGTTGGAGTACAGATATCCCACAGGAATTTTCCTGGGGATTTATAGCTAGTTCTGTGGTGATGCCAAAAGACTAACTCAGCCTGAAAAAAACCGAAAACCCACAGTTCATCGCCGAACAAAAATTGTTATTAGCCTAAAATCGCATGCATACAACTCTACACACACACGCACCCCACTGATTTCTGTGAAGTGTGGAAAAGCCTCAAGGTAATGTCCACAAACATGCAACACAACGCTGTGACCTCACTAGTTAAGACTCACTGTCATGCCCATCTGGGGATCACGCACATAACTGAGAAAAACAAAGTAAGCCATAGCACTGTCTCACACACACAAAAAAGTGTCAGATGAATTAGGGAAACGTAAAAATTTCATAATATTGCCCAGAAGCTTGCTACAGTAAGGTAAAAGTCCTTCCTGATACTATCTAACTTTGGTACAGTAAGCTAGTTTATCTAGCTTAGAAGTCTCGGAAATTTCTATTTTATACATTTTTACTGCTCAAGACATCTTTATTCATATAATTCATTACTCCTCCACAATTCTTTTATAGATTTTACCAATATAATATTGCCTTAAATTGTTTGACATTAACTTCCTCATTTTGGAAAGGCATTCACCTTTCAATCTGCACCTTTTTATGTTTTCAAGAATACAGGCACAATTTTCTTCATTATTATTACTAATTTAGGTCTCTATGCTTTTGTTTTCTAACAGCACACAAAACTAATATGGTCTTCTCTATAGTACTCCCTAGTCAATCATGCTGCCTCTAGCCTGAGTTATTCCTGCTACTGTTCTCAATCACTTGCTCCTTGGCAAGCTATGTGTCTCGGAGCTATTTCTCTACCCATGCACAGTGCTCTGAAATCTACAGACAAAATATGCTACGACCGCTACCATGACCAGACTAAGCCACCATCACGTTACTATGAACCCTTTGACTGCCCTTCTCTTGATAAACTAATTTTTCACTGAGTATCAAAATCCTAAGCCACAGCTTAGGAACATGGGTTGAGATATTATTTTCATCTCTTAAGCCACTGTGCATTCTGTCAGAAAGACATAATAAAAAAACTACTCATTTTTATTTATACTGGGATGTAATTTTTAATGACCAAAGCACATTACTAGACAAGAAATATGAAAAGAAAGAGAGAGCATTTAAAACCTAAGAAAACGTCTGCTTTTTTTTAAAGAAGACAAAGGGGAGAAAGAATATGTCTAAGGAAAGGTTTACATCATACTTCATTTAAAAAGAAAAAACCTGACATGCTCAACAACGATAAAGAATATCCTAAAAAAGGAGAAGGAAAGACATGCTTGAACAAAATTTCAGATTTTTAAGCTTCTGGCAAAAGCAAAAAAGATGCAGTGCACAAGTATCAAGAAAATTCATGCAACAAAATGAAATTTCCTAAGAACTGGAATAACTTCAGTGAGAGATGCCAAGAAAAAAGAAAAGAGAAAGAGAGAGTACCTGTGTACCTCCGACAGAGAGGAATCACTTTCATCAGACCTACAATCAACAGTGGTGGAATTGTGAGGAGAAAGAATATAGGTATCAGCAAAGTAAAGCCTCCATACGAGAAGAACAAACAACAGCACGGCCCATTCAGAAAGCAATGCAAATCCACATACAGTATGCAGCATTGCTCAGAGTATAATTTAAACCTGTGATAATATGGAGGGGGGAATAATCATCTTCAAATAGCACTCTCAGCAGTAAGTTACTGGTAGACTGTCTCAGCCCAAGAAGCTGAGTAACACCAGGTGAGCCATTTCTTATTTCCCCAACATTTTCTTACAGAAGTAAAGGCAAAGTAAAAGGGAAGATGGATGCATAATTTAACCTCCATAACATACTGCTTGTTGAAAATATCAAAAGGAAAAAAATTTTCTGAACATCAATGCCTGTTAAGTGTAGAAGAAACATGTAAAATGTTAACCATAAAAATATACATATGAAATGTATTGATAGCCCACTGAAATGAGACCAGCAATTCGCAAACGATCCTAAGTTCAAAATCCTTCACTTCTCATTTTCAAAAATATTTAAAAATAAAAAACAAGAAAACACACAACAAGAAAAACTCCCCCCCCACATGAACATTTGCAGTATGTCCTAAGATGTCCTTCACTTTCAACTCAAATCAAACAGATTCAGTCATTTCAACTTGACTTCAAAGTCAGTCTAGAGAAAACGAAAAGGGTTAGGTAGGAGTTAGCAATAAGATAAAGGCAACATAGCAAAGATAAAGAAGTTACAAGCACAGTTAAACTACTGAAAGCCTTGCAAGCCACTGGTTGGTACGTGGTGACTCTGTAGACCACTGAAAAAGCCCAGAGTTTTATAAAAAAGAATAATGTAAACAGATAAGAGCAATTTCTTGTCTTGCTACGGTCAGAACTAATGGTTTATTGTAAGTTTGAGTTGCAGTCCATAAGCGCTACGTGGCACTAGTATCCGTACTGAAACCTGCAATAAAGATTCTGCTCAAGTCCACCGTAATTTGGAATAAGGCTCCTACAGAAACAGATGCCTAACATGCCCGGAAACTGAGCTCTACTTCTTCTAAACAAGGTGTGAGTATCATCTGCTCCTCCAGATCATGTCCTAAAGTCAATCTGTTCAATAATTTGGATAATCTCTAAGCAACATGTTCTATCCGTTTCAACATCCCGTTCTCCAGGGTGCTGTTGTGACAGCACTTGGAGCAATGATGGAGTAACCAAATAACTATCAAAAGCACTATTTCCATCACCTAAATTGTCACCTAAATCCTACTTTCAAGTTGAAACACGCACGCAAAAACACATATCTAATTCTACTGTTCTCTTCTATTTTAGGTTTCAAACTACAAATACCAGACATAGCCTAGAAAACAGGAAACAAGGTTCAGCAGGAAATTGCTTTTCTTGAATTTTTACAATGGTTCCATGGAAGTTTAAAATATTTTCTTTGAAAACTACATAAAAACATGAGAAATGTTTCCTCCTGTCTTGCAGAAGAAGGGCAAAATATCTAACAGATACTATACTGAGTGCACTTTGCAGTTCCCTGGTTGGGAGCTGAGGCTTCCCTCTGTGACTTACTTATCCTGCTGAACTGATGTGTTTCCCTGAGAAACAGTAAGACGACTAAAAACATTCATTTCATTACGGGGCCGGCTTGGTGGGGAAGTAGGAGGTGACAGACTAGCCTCTGGGGCTCCAGAATCTGAGCTACAAAAAAAAAAGAACATCTTCTTAAACAGGTTACGAATGGTTAGAGAAGTTAAATGCAACATGCCTCAAATGTTAGATGCTCTTCTCTTAAGCGAATAAATAAAATCACAATGCTAGCTTCCGATGCTTCCCAGAGAAGCTAACAAACTTAAGACTAAAAACTGCTGCAGAGTGCAAGGTGGCAAAGTTTACGTGCTAACAGTGAAAGCTCCAGGCAGAAAACACACAAATGTAAAATGAAGAAGTTTTCATAAAACTGCAGTTTCTTAGAGAAATTAAAAAACCAGGTCATTTGCAAATGCTCCAAAGGACATTTCTCAGGGTTCTGCTCCCGAGTTATTTTGTACAGAACAACACAGAACATAAAAAAGTTGAGCAGTGAATAATTTCACTGACAAAAATAAAAACTGTCCTAGAATTTTTAAAAAAATAGAAGAATACGGATTTATTTTTCAAGAATATACAACCAAGGCTTAAATTATTTCAGAGAAAACAAATTTAAAAGAATCTTACAGTTTTTGTTCTTTTGCCTTTGTCTTTTCCATTGTTTTCTCATAGGCTTTTCTCTTTGCTAAAGGAGAAGGCTCAGGTATCTTCTTCTCTGACAGAGATGGCTGTCTAGAACTGAAGCAAGAGGAATCATTATCTTACTTTAAGGCTCTTTATAAACTTTCTTCTCTTTCATTAGCTGTCATTCTCCCACTCAGATTTCAAATCTCAGAACATGCTTCATCTATTATTGTCTCTCTTGAATCTACAGAATAAATTCGTTCTCACATTTTAATATAAAAATACGCCAAGTTTATTTCACAGTTCGTCAACGTATGAAGAGCCAGATACTGAATATGCAAAGGAGATCTACTAATTCAATAATAAAAGAGACTGTCTAAAAGAAATACAGCAGAGTATGCATCTCAAATTAAGACCACAGAGAAGATGGAATGTCTAAGATCTAAAATTTCAGATTCCACAACTTTTCTTTGCAAAAGACCACTTAAAGACATGAAGAACAGAGAAATCATTATGATCTTCACATATGAATTAAACTTAGCATTAACGTATTAATGTTTCAATATTAGATTCAAAATTATGAAGTGAGAAAAAGTATCCCATTGACAGCCTGACTATCGTAATATTGCTTCTCTTTGTCCCTCCTTCCCTGCTTTCCATTTCAGCTTTGTCTCTCTAGTTCTAGCTCTAAAATAATTCCAGTTCACAGTCACTGCGGTCTTTCTCCCAACTTTTTACTACTCATTAAAAACAGCTAAAAGATCAAGAGTGCAATATTAATGCTGACACTGAAATGTCGTCATTTCACCACAGTCAGATAGAAAAAAAAAAAAAGAAAAAGAAAAAAACGGGAAAAAAAAAGAAGATGATAATCTGGATGGTCTCCACTCTTCTGGACTCCCGTTTATCACTAGCTGGGCATACGAAAGGCAACATTTACTCTGGTTTATCCTTTTTTATCATGTGTTTAGAAGTTGTTTCTATGAATATAAGGACTAGAAACACTCACTAAAAGAGAGAAAGCAGATTCTGAAAGTGCTTTTGTGCCACACAACTTTATTAAGCAGACAAAGTTCAGTTGGCAGGCCACCTGCCTGACACAGTTACGAGCATCTGGTCTCAGAGCTCTACAGGCTCTACATAGCTGAAACTTTTCTACATGAGAAAAGCTGCAACAGTTTCCCTTGAGAGGAAGTTTGTGCTATATAAAATCCATCTGGGGACTGGTATGCAGAATAACATGATTTACCAAGGAAAGCATAACCAACCAAGAAGAGCTACTTGACTCAGGTAGCTGAGACTGACTGTCTCAAGCAATCACGTGCACACTGAACACAAGCCCTAATTGAAAGGTGAAGGTCCTACCTGTAGGATCTAGGGCCAAGAGTTGTGTGCAGACCCTAGAGGCCTCCTCTGAATCTTCAATAGACAGGAAATGGAGGACAAGTGATAACCTGTCTAGCTTTGCACAAAAGCCTAGCAGTTAAAAGCACACAAAAAGAAGGGGAAGGTGGGTTCAATCAAGGCCAGAGCACCCATTTCTCTGAAGGGCTCCCTTACCTCTGGGCATACCCTGCAAAGGACATAAAAAGAGGTGGGGCAGGACACGCTCCCTCCCTCTGTTTATGCTGGACCAGTATGCATTTAGGAATGCAAAAGTTGAGGGGTCACAAGGCAAATCCTATGATCAGCCTGATAGCTGGATCTTTCAGCAAAGATGACAAACTTGGGTTATAGTCTCTACTGCCATGGCTGCCTATGTGTCTACCGTGCAGCTACTAGATTAAATGAACCACACCAGAAACTGGAACCCAAGCTCCTCTGACTCACACCAGCATTCTGCATACTCAGACACGGAGCCAGTTCTTTTTTGCTCACTCTCTGTCAGCCCCTTGAGTCTTCCATCCTTGACTCCACAGTGGCACACCCTCAGAAGAAGATGTAAAGAGCGTGATCATATTATGAATTCTTTTTGAAAGCCTGGAAATTCAGATATTATAAAAATGCAGCAGTCTTGATGGAACGAAATTCGCAAGCATAGATGTAAAAAACAGGTGTATGATGTCAGCGACCTGAATGAAAAGGAGCAAGACATACATATACCTAATTACAGGTTTCTAGTGCCCTTTTGGATTTCCCAGGATATCAGACATCTGAAGAGCTGGAACTAGACCTACAGTAGGCCACTCTGCTCTGAAGAAGCTGCTGTAGATGAGTTGAGCATGTCAAAGGATAATGGCACTAACCATCTTTGTAAACCGAACTCTAACCAAACTAGCTGTTGCCCATGTGCATTTAGGTGCCTCTCTGAATCACCATAGAGCTGAGAAAACGTAAAGGTTTCCAGAGTGGAGCAGTTTGTACATATGAAGACATCTAAATTTGCTTCCAAAGAACGCATATTTTGGGTCACTGTTACTGCTTCTACATCCCTGAATGCCACTTAAGTGGCACAAGGGAGATGATATTTATTGCAGATAAGGTCAAATGCTGCTCCAGAAGAACGTATTTTTTTACAAGAGATATGATGGCACTGCAGGCCCACATAGGAAGGCCAGACAGCTCACAAAGACAGCTTGTCTTCAACAATGACCAGTGACCAGCAACAAGAGCAATACTTCATACAAAGTATACCGAACTCTAGTTCTGAAAAAGCATCTCAGTTACACTGAGGAAGTCACTACAGACTGATCGTGGGAATTTTTGATTACTTATCTGCTAAAACACGATCAATAAAAAACAAAATATACGTGAGGCCTACAGCTGACTGAATTGATTTACTGACAGTGCATAACTCTCTAATGCCCACAGAACATAGTTTTGGGAAAATCCTGTTTTGCCTCATTGCTGGCTTACTTTCATAAACGGATACATTCTAGAAGATGGAGTGAGGCAAAAGTTGGTATTACCTGAGTCTTGGATGCCAGGTCATAACACTTGATGTTTTAAATCTTGAAGCTTCAAAAGTCTCTAGTGATCTCACACTAACTGCTGAAACAAGTGGGTTTCTCCACCTATCCTCACCCCCCAGAGCATTCTTTCCAAGCAGATTCTACTTGTAAAACGCACTGAAGCCATCAGCATGGGTTAATAATTGCTGTCAGCAGTGTTTTACTGTTCATGATTGCCACCTCAAGCACATGCTAGAAATACACAGTAAAAATAATACAAGTTGCAAATATGCATTAGATGGAGACTGCTGTAAAAAATATTATGCAAATAGGACAGGCGGATAGCGAAAGACGCATAATTCCAGAATCTGTAACATGAAGATAGCTATGGGACTCAGTTTTTCCAGGCCACTGAATGTGGCAAGCACATTCAGTTTACGTATGAGTTTGTGCAATATAGGAGCTAGTACCTAAAAAGCCAAGAAAAGGGTCTCTAGCAGTGAATGGCTAATAACCAACAGTGATATTGGTGGATACGAAAAGAATAGCAAGAGCAAGTAGAAGAAAAAGAGAGTGCGTGTGAGAGACTTGCTGGCCCCAAAGTAAAAAGACAAAAATAATATTTTTAGTTCTATTTGGCATCAAGTAACACTTTCAATTATTAAAAACTGTTCTGCAGGCAAACGCGACCTGCAAATAGAAAGGATTTTTGAGGATTCATAATACCCAACACGTTTCTTTCAACTTCACGCTTACGTACTCTATTATGGTATAGACTTCTTCATTTTAAGTATGGTCCACACAAGATGACTCACAGAAAGATTTTACCTAATAATTAGGACCATATACAGATACTCTGACTACACAATATAAAGTTCTTGGGTTGAGTTTTGGGGTGGTTCATTGCTTTTTTTAAAAAAAAATCTCTCTGCTGTTCTAAGCAGATTCTCACTACCTCCCTAGAATGTGCACTTCTCATAGCACTATTAAAGCAAGTATCCAAGGTACTAGATGGGTTTTTCCCACTACTTAGAAACAGGGTTACAACAGTTTTACTGTGACAGAGTAACTTAACAGAACTTGTATCTTCAGTAAGAAACATGTTATTTACAACAGTGCATTTAATACTTTCTAGAGTGGTGATGGTAGAAAAGGAGCTTTGTCAGTATGATTTAGTAAGCTTTAAGTATATCAACCTCCTTTGTAAAGTTAAAATAACAGATTACAAGAAATTGGCAACATGCATTTTTTTTAAAGCAAAGGATAGTTAGTACAGCATGGCCAAACTTACATGCTGCCTATCTTAGAAGGTAAGCCTGATGGTGGGGGAATAAACTCTCTGTCCCTAGCAGGAGTATCATTTGTGTCAGCAGCCGTCCCGCTTTCTTGCGCTTCTGCAACTGATGCAAGAGGGCCAGCCAAAGAAGAGTCTGCAGCACTAATGTCAGAGACTAAATCACTGTTGTCTGCGTATAGCAATTCCATCTGGGTAGTGGTCCTCCGGCGCGCCTGGAGACAAATAAAAAACAAGTTGTGGTTTTTAAACGTTTCATGGTATGTGTCAGAAGTGCTACATTTAAACTTATCATTAGCTGGTAATTAGCATCCCCCTCAGTTCACTTGGCAACTACCTTTGGAAACTAAACCAAGCAGCTCACCTCTACTCTTTGGCAAGGAGGAGCCTCAGAGGAGGCAAGTCAACTTTGATAGCATGAAACACTGATTTGACAACTGGTTTCCAAGGATATCCTTTCAACCAACTACAAGTGTCTATCAATACTACAGGAGTACAATATTATTCTCCTAAGGTTTATTCAAATGAAATGGTATAAAGCAGAGAGGAAATAAAGCAAAGTGTGAATTTAAATCGCTACGATTATATTGGCATGACTTCTTACACCGATGCTTCCTTTGATATAAAAATTCTGCTTCTTACTTAGTTTATGTCACTTCAAAAGTAGTTTAAGCCAACACGAATTAAGATTTGCTCAGCATTTCAACAGTTTGAAAACAAGAGAAAACCTCACAAAGGAGCCAAGCTTTGTGCAACAGTCATTCTTTTAAAAAGTGATCATATATGCTATATGTGATGATGTGAATTTAAGATCTGTTCCTCAGGGAAAGGCAGGCCACTGGGGAAGATGAAGGTCCAGTCTGAACACAACCATTACAAAAATGAAATGCTTCTTTTATGCAAACGTTTTCAGACCAAACTCACTCAGTGTACCTGCCCAAAGAGCTGCACACCAGTCAACGCCACCAGTAATGCAACAGCCAACCTACATATATTCCTTCAAAGCCAACTACAGTTAAAAGAGTAGAGGCTAAATGTCTATTTACTTCGCAAACTTGGTTTATAATCCTGTGAGCACAGAAGCAGAATCCTCATCAGTGTGCATGTTTCCAGTTCCCACTGCCATTAATAATAACCTTCAGACAGCCTAGATACATTTCTGCAATGCCAAGTGTAATTAAAAGCCTGAAGGTCAAACTTCTACTTATTTTATAAATTTCCTTTACTTTTCCATGACTGCAGAAGCAAATTGCAAACAACAAGCATGTTCACAGTTCCCACTGGCATTAACATTAAACTGCAGCCTAACTGATACCAAATCAAAAGCCTACTCCAGTTTGGAGTGCTACGAATTGGAAGAAAGTATCTCATTCTGAAACTGTAAAAATTCAACCACAAAATATTGAAAAAGTACGTTTTTATCATTGCCCCTCAGAGAGGAGTATCAGACAAAAGCACATTACATACAAATCACACGAACAGTACGTCAGTTCACCTTTTGCTTGTCTTTAATTCATTAACGTCTCTAGAGCGAAGCAAAAGCATTCCCTAGAAGGTGTCATAGAAGTATGAGTTATTACCATCATCATTGTACAGCCTACCTTGCTTTTGGGTTTGACTTCACCACAAAGCTTCAAAAGATCTGAAGATAATGAACTAAAAGAAAAAATGCATCACAGTTAGAGAGAAGCTAGTTATATTTTTGCAGAACGTGTACTGTTATTTAATTCTTCTTTCTATTGAAACGGTGGACAAAGTAGAATGATATGTGAGAGGTACCTTCTAATAGATACATGATACACTACAAAAAGAGGAAGCAACAGTAATCTTTCTAGAACCAGATCCAGCTACCAGTTAACAAAGATTGCTCACCTTCCTTCTGTCCCAGGACTATGCAAGGGGGCATCCTCATCAGTACTATCTTCCAAGTTTTCTAGAAAATTTCCAAAAGAATAATGTTAATCTGTCCATCTACAACAGGACATGCAGGTTTTAAGTGCTATACAAAACAGCTCAATGTTGAATGTAGATGAACAGCATATGAAAGGCAGGGAGTTTCAAAATTTTCCTAGTATCTCTGATTTTTTTTCATACAACCTAAATAATCATACACCTAGGCATACTGTGCCAGATACAACACTCTATTTATTGTAGCAGAGCAACAGAGACGACAGAAAACTAGAAATAAATTCTAGAAGGAAATCTGGAAGAAAGAAGACAAAGCAAAGGAAATTAACTGCAAGACATTGAAGAGACAGGATGTAAATCAATGGACAGTAAGGATGTCTCTTCCTCCTTTTTTTTTTGGTAACCGTCTTGCTCTGAGTCAGAATCAGCCTGGCTACGATGAAGAAAAAGAAAGTATTTTTAGCTAGTGATCTGAGACTTAGACTCAGCCTCAGCTTATATAGAATGGCATCATCTGGGCTGACAAAAAGCAAGCACTTTATCAGTATAAAAGCATTTATGTTTCAAAACAAGATGATGCCATCATTTAATAGTTCAGAATTGCTTCTTATAAAAGAGATTAATTCTATTGAAGTCAATTGTAAAATGAAACATTTCAGTAGAAATGCTCCTGAAGTAAAATGGGTACACAAACCTGTCCACAAAAGACAAAACCAGCATGCATGTCACACACTAACACTGTCAAACATCAGATTAACATGTCTGCATGCAAACGGTACAAAACATTCAGCTGAGACAACCAGTCCAGGGCATTTGTACAATCAACTCCAAACTGCTGGGAAACCAAATCCCCTAACTTGCCTATTATTCTAATAATACATTTTTAAGCATAGTTTAAGGACATAAGTAATACATTCCTGCAAGCAAGATCCCTTATTTTGAACATGCTCATGAAATTCCATTACGTTTCTTCTTTATTATTAGAGAAGCTTTAAGTTTATTTACTTAATTTCTGCCAGAAAGTTGATACCACCTGTAGTGCATAGAACTAACATATTTGGTACCCGTATTAAAATAGGTTTGTCCATGTATACGTTTTAATTGCAAATTCATGCTTTAGAGAAAGGCAGGAAAGATACACAGTTTCCAGTGAGTTCAGAGAAGGAATGAAGAAAAGCAAAACGCTTCCTTCTTGTGTATGCTACATCTAAAAACGTTTCCTGACAAAGTCAAAACCGTACATCAATCTAGCATCAACGCCAACAATGCACTTCAGACATACTCAACTGCCATATTAGCTTTAACAATGTAACCTTAACTATCAGAAAGACAACATTATAAAGAAAGTAGGGTCACAGGAATAGTATTCTGAACTTTTTGTTGTGTTGCATCCTGGATTTGAGCCCACATTAAACCTTTCCTGTACATGTTATTATTCTATACCTTCTGCAGAAGAGAGGATCTAGATTACTGCTTCTAGCAAGGCACAAAAGCAGCATCAAGAAAATAAATGAATTTAAAAAAAAAATATAAGATTTATATAAAGGTGATGTTACTTCATCTTCTTCTCATAAAGAACTTGCGATCAGCTCTTACGGGTAACCAAAAAAGTGCAAGATGGCCACAAAAGATGGGATTTTACTCATAAGCTCAGATTCATGTGACCTGATATGTACTGATATTCTTCTTCAGTTTGGCTGCAATTCAGCACAGGAAGACTGCAGGAAGCCCCCCGGGTAGAGATCAGCACACAGAATCAACAAAAAGAAATGAGAAGAGGCAGAAGAGCAAGATTCTGCAAGAAGTCCGGAGTGAAAAGAGATGAAAGGAGCAATGAAGTTAGTAAAGGCAGTACTGCTTGCGAGGAGCAGCAGAGACGACTGCTAATAAACCAGTGATTGAAGAACAGTGGAAAGCTTTTCTCATGACTTGTCTTCATCCTCATGCACAGGCAACTGGACAGTACCAGTACAATGCAGCACACCATCACAGTTCATCCAGAGGAAACGATGTTTGACCAGCCTTCTCAAGATCTGCACATACACACCTGTGAGTAACATCCATGAACATGCGGATATTACAGGTGGGAAGAAAAAGCAGCTCTCACAATTCTTCAGAAAGGAGTCATAGAATGGTTTGGGTTGGAACGGACCTTGAAGATCATTTAGTTCCAATCCCCCTGCCACAGGCAGGGACACCTTCCACTAGATCACGTTGCTCAATGCCTCATCCAACCTGGCCTTGAACACTTCCAGGGATGGAGTAGCCACCGCTTCTCTGGGCAACCTGTTCCAGCGCCTCACCACCCTCAGAGGGAAGAATTTCTTTCGTAGATCTAATAGAAATCTCCCCTCTTTCAGTTTAAAGCCATTGCCCCTTGTCCTATCACTACATGCCCTTGTAAAAAGTCCCTCTCCAGCTTTCCTGTAGGCCCCCTTTAAGTACTGGAAGGCTGCGATAAGATCACCCTGGAGTCTTCTCTTCTCCAAGCTGAACAACTCCAACTCTCTCAGCCTGTCTTCATAGGAGAGGTGCTCCAGCCCTCAGATCATCTTTGTGGCCCTCCTCTGGACCCGCTCCAGCAGCTCCATGTCCTTCTTACGTCGGGGACTCCAGAGCTGAATGCAGCATTCCAGGTGGGGTCTCACGAGAGCAGAGTAGAGGGGCAGAATCACCTCCCCTCGACCTGCTGGCCACACTTCGATGTGGCCCAGGATACGGTTGGCTTTCTGGGCTGCCAGCGCATATTGCCAGCTCATGTTGAGCTTCTTGTCAACCAACACCCCCAAGTCCTTTTCCTCAGGGCTGCTCTCAATCCATCCTCCACCCAGCCTGTACTTGTGCTTGGGATTGCCCCGACCCACGTGCAGGACCTTGCACTTGGCCTTGTTGAATGTCCTGAGGTTCACACTGGCCCACCTCAAACCTGTCAAGGTCCCTCTGGATGGCATCCCTTCCCTCTAGTGTGTTGACCACACCACACAGCTTGGTGTCATCTGCAAACTTGCTGAGGGTGCACTCGATCCCACTGTCCATGTTGTCAACAAAGATGTTAAACAGCACTGGTCCCAACACTGATCCCTGAGGAACACCACTCGTCACTGGCCTCCACTTGGACATCGAGCCACTGACCACAACTCTTTGAGTGTGACCATCCAGCCAATTCCTTATCTACCTAGTGTCTCCAATTTAGAGACAATGATGGTGTGTGGGTGTCAAATGCTTTGGACAAGTCCAGGTAGACTCAGCAATACGCAGAACGCAATTTCATGGTCATTTTAAGTCTTCACAAGAGCAGATGGGATAGCAATGGCAGCTAGTTCATCCACACACAAGGCAGGCGTGCATTTAGAACTCATTCTGATGGTCAAAACCTGAGCCTGTGATGTGCTTTGCTGCAGACCGAACCTTTTTCTTATGTCTATGCTTGAATGCAGGTGCACAACTACACTAGAGAATGCCCAAACTTCTTCAAATCAAGTGTATTTAAATGGCTAAGAACTCGTGAAGATATCGGAGTTGAAAGTAGGCATCAAGGGAGTGGTTCACAAGCACATTGGAAGTGCAACCCCTTTGCTAGGGGTGGTGCTGGCTGGGTACTGCCACTGAGCTGTCAGGCGGCCTGGTGAAATTCATTTCAGCATCTGCTGCCACCCACACTTCCACCTCTGGGAACTGTGTCACATTACAAGGGAGCTCTTGCACTAACAGGGTCCCTGCTAGCCAGCTGGCTGTCCCAGCCTTGAAGCCTCACTACAACGGTGTCTGAACTCCACGCAGCTCAAAGGGTTCACACACCAGTGATCTACAAAACATGGACTATCAACAGTTTGGATTTCCATGTAGACTGAAGTTAGTATGGTATATTGAGCCAAGATACACACCCACAGTGAAGTTTCATATCTATAAAATGTTAGCATAGCCCTGAGTGGCTTAGGTGTTTTAAAAGCCTCAGTTCATGCTTGCAAATTGTTAAAAAGCTTCTTTAATGAGATATACTGGACAAAAATTTTCACGATAGAGCTACTGTTCCAACGCAGTTAACAAGTGTCTTTTCACTGCTCCAGATGCTGTTAACAAAAGCTGCAGAAAATGCAATGCTAACTTCCTGACTGGAGAAGCACTGCTCTCCCTCCAACAGGGGTGAACACACACACATGCACACACATTAAGGGTCTATTTTAGATACACTATGATATTAGTAACTACTGAGGTTCCTGGATAAATGCTGGCTGTATGCAGCAAGATGCTCTGACACAGATCTTCAGGTGTCACCTGTCAGGAAGCTGACAAAGTTCTCACCAGCTTACACCCGATGACGATCTCTACACTATCAGGAAGTCTTGTGCTTTTGAAATGTTTCACATGTCTATGCAAAATAGCACAGGATTGCATAATGGGATTAGAAGTAACACAAGACAATACAAAAGGAATTGTTACTGACATCAGGAATATTTTTTTTCAGGTTTCAAACATAGCCAGTTTGGCTAGGAGCAAGGGATGGAAGAAAATAAGCATAATTTATTTGGGAATCATTTAAAAGCAACAACAACAACAAAAGACTCCTCAAAATCAGTGAAGTCAGTAACTAAATTCAATTGAAAAGAGTGAGATATAATCTGCATTCTGTAAAATATTTACATTACAATATAAGCTATCTGCAAATGGCTAAAAATGACCTGCATGTTAAACAATTATTTTTTTCAGACCTAAGAAGATGAGCAGAATTTGTCACAACTACAGCAGTAGTATATCACAAAATAGCTTTATGAAGTCTGAACATACTATAGGTTTGTAAGTAGTAAGTCATAAATTTGAAACACAGTTCTGCTTACTGTGCTCGCTTCTTGTCTGACAAATCTGACTAACATGAGGGCTATGGATGGTTTCAGAGAGGAAGAAATGCTCTGTAAGCTCATGATAATGAGTACATTTACAGAATAGTTCATGCAAACTTCACACACTCACAAACTCTAAGATGCACCAGTTAGTGAACATGAATGAATTAGTAACTCATGCAGCTGTACAGTACACAGAAAGCTAAACATACTCACCCAGTGGTATGCTATCTAGGTCTGTGTAAATAACAGCAACAAGGAAAAAAAAGCAACACTCCAATCAAAACATATCCATTTATAAAAAGAAATAAAACAAAAGTACCCGAATGTATTCTAAATTTTTCTTGATATCATCTCATGAGAAGTAGAATAGATGCCGTAACTGACATACGATGTCACTTTCAAAAATCACTAACATATGATGATTGAATAGGATTGCATATTTAGAATTTCACATTCAGAAGTTAAAATTGTACCGAATTGCAAATGCATAGTGTTTGTGAAACAGATTATTTGAATTTTAAAAGTCTCAATAATAATAAAAAAAATCTTCTTTATTTCCTACATTTCACTGCCAAGGGGATATCCTTAAAAATGACACACAGGCACATCAATTGTGACATTGAGCTTAAGCATAAGATGTTAAAATACAGCATCTATTCAGAAAAGAAATAGCCTAGAATGCCCAGTACAGCATGCATGAAAGGCAAACATGACATGCAGCTGACTATTCACAATACAAGATGACAAAATTACCTTGTAAAGTATGACCCAGCAAAGCATCAAGTTCAGGATTTAACTCAGCTTTTTCTTTTAGCATATGAAACAGCAGTTGGTTCTGAGTAGCACTAGTAATTTCTGTCTGCTTAAGGCGTCCCTCAAGAACTTTAATCTGAGCCTCTTTCTGAGCTGCTTGGAGCCCCTAGGAGAGAAAAAGAAAAAGATGACAAATACTTTATCACAACTTTTTTGTTTTAAAATGAGAATTGCCAAAACTTTTTAAAAACTATGAACACAAGTAATGTGTCTGTTGTAACCTTGCTTTCACATCCTAAAGATCAGGTGTCAATTAAAGGCTGTTTATTTTTCTTTTTTAAGTGACTCATTAAGCATTCATTTAACTTGTGTTCCTCAGACTGCATAGCAAATATGCACCTAGTGTCTAAGTCGGATGTGACTCCCACGTATAATTTATAGACTCTGCATTTAGGAGTAGCAAGCATCTGGAAAAATCAACACCTACATTTTTCATAAATAAGTACCTTTTTTTTATTATACATCCCTCCTCCCTCAAAAAAAAAAAAAACAACCAACCCCAGAACCATAATCTTTCCTACATAATCACTTAGTGAACTTTCAGCTTATGCTGAAAGATCTCATGGCCCAACTTAAGAGAGAATCCATTCTAAGGGAAATTCTCTAGACCTATGGATTAGCGGGAATTTTTTGGTTGCAGAAAATGTAGCCAAGGAATTTAGAGAATGGTTTCCAAATAGAAGAAACAGTAGGGAAAAATGAAGGTACAACACATCTTCTCAAAGGCCTGCAGGATAACAGAGGACATGGAGTGCTAGCACTTGAGAAAGAAGAATAGTACTATTAACTTACACATTAGATTCTGATTTTATCATTAACTAAAACAACATATCAATACACACATTTTGCATGTGGAAACAATAGAATAGACCAGCAGTCATGATTAATTTTGCAAGAAAACCTACCTTCAGCTTTTCTACATGATAATTACTTATCAGAAAGAGGAGAAACACCTTCACATAATGGAGTTTTTTAACATTAGAAGGAGAAATTGTGAGAGTAAGTCAGAGGCACTTCTCTCATATTAACTCTGCTGCAAGGAATCAGGTATCCATTCAACCCACCGAAGGGCTGAAAAAAATTAAAAGATAGAAATTTGCAGAAGCCAATGTGATTGTGGGAATTTTATTTTCTTTTTCTTTTTTTTAAAATTAAAAAAAAACCCACAAATTTTTTGATTACCTGCATAGTGATGAATCAAGAATGCAAAAAAAAGAACAGAGAATTGGTCAGTAAGACTGACCCAAATTCCATTTCAATAGCCTTGAAATCTTTCCTTTGATTCAATGACACCGAGTACGACCTCCAAACAGAAAGAGAAGCGGCAGCAAGAGCATATGATACATGTGTCCACAGGGTTATAAACTGCCAAATACTAATTTTGAAAATATTACTATCCAAGGCTTTCAGAAAAAGCTGCTATTGCTCTACTCAAAAGTAGAAGTCTGACTAAAGTATCCCACGCATCAACAAATTTTTTAAAGGTTCATGTTTTTAAGATAGTGGCTGAGTCAGTCAAAAGATCCTGAGCATTCTTTAGGAGCTTGTTGAAAAACATAGAAAGAGATACATTTGATTCTGAAAAACTAGTGCTTTTATAGGGACAACATAAGGTAATTAGCAGAGTGAAGTAGGTTCTACTAGGGGTTGACAAATAGGCAACAGGTTGAAGGGGACAATGGATCTGAAAGGCCTTCACACTGAGAACCCACGTGACTCAGCAGTGTTGACCAGCTTTGCTTTGCTTAATGCACAGTCTATGTCAGCACAGCTCTGCTCCTGGTACAAGGCATAGTCCTGGCACACACATATTTCACTTAATGCATTACCTTATTGATACCCATCGTGAGGAAGTGATCAAGCAGATATCGAGCTTCTGTCAAAGTGCAAGCATTAATTACTGCTGTTACATCCAAGGTCTCTCCTTCTTCCTACATATGCAACAATAAAAACAGTCAGATTGTAAAAATGCTGCCTTTTTTTTTTTTTAAATCTTTACAGTAATCATAGAAAACAAACAGTGAAAATGTTGCAATATCACCCAGTTCACCCCCTTGGCACCTCTAAACCATGCCTGAAAGATTTTCTTTTCCAAACGATCCCCAAAACATCCTGCAGTACAGACTTGGCAGCCTTCCCAATCTCTTTCGGTGCTTCAGTTTCCTTGCTACTAAAAAGTTCTTATGCAATTTCTGACTCAGACACCTTCTACAAGCTAACCTATTCACAGTGGATGCAGAAATGAGTGCATTTCTTCAGTTTCTGCAGCCTTCATGCATTCAAAGACTTCTCCCCCTAGTCTATTCCTCATTTTTCTTCTAATTCCTCTCGGTCACTATTAAGCACTCTGGTATCCTTAAGAAATACTAAGCCTTTTGTGTTCACTACTACTTTACTGGTAAAGGTCTATAACCTTGCATCATGCTGTCCAAAATTCAAGAAACTCTGATCTGATTAAAATAGTAAAAGCTGCTGGCAATGCAACATGCATTAAAGCAAAGATCAGCCCAAAGCGGCAGAGGGAGAACTCGAGCACTGCCATATAAAAATATCGATAAGTATTACAGTTCGGATTTCATGCTACTGTGTGCAAGAGATCTAGGAGGCTGTATGTGGTGGATTCTTCCTGCTAGATCATGGAAGGTATGATGTGCATTATAAGAGTTTTCATGTTGGATTTCACTGCTTTTGGTAATATTCAAATTTGTACATCAATTGTAATAGACAATTTCCCTTTACTAGATTACTATTCGAAAAGTCAACCCTAAACGAGCAACTTGGTCTGAAAAGGCTCTTTAGTCACACAAAGCCACTCTTCCGTATTTGAAAATATACTAAAATGCAATATAAAGAATTTACATAAGTTCTTACATACAAAAATATTTAAATATATTTAAAATATGCAAAAACAATACAAAGGAGCAGAAACATCAACAGTTGCAGGAAGAAGATACAAGCCATTAGCCTTTAGTCTCGAGAATTACATTAATTTAATGCCAGCAGAATAGAAAGCATCAACTTTGACATTAAATGCTTTGCAATCTTAACAGGCATTATTACACTGTTGACACTAAAACTCGGATCTGAAAGTTCAGTTGTATGAACACTATTCATTTCAAACTTCACCCAAGTTTTCACAAATTTTCACTTCCTGTTTCAATAATTACACAATGAAAACAAAACTCATTTCTAAATGAGAACATCATAGAAACACAGAATGGTTTGGGCTGGAAGAAACCTTTAAAGGTCACCTAGTCCAACCCCCCTGCAATAAACAGGGACATCTCCAGCTAGATCCAACCTGACTTTGAATGTTTCCAGGGATGGGACATCTACCACCTCTCTGGGCAACTTGTTCCAGTGTTTCACCAGCCTTTACTGTAAAAGAATTTCTTCCTTATATCTAGTCTGAATCTACTCTCTTTTAGTTTAACACAATTAGCCCTTGTCCTATTGCTACAGGTCCTACTAAAATATTTTCAAGGCTTACACAGTTGTTTGGCTTTTTCTCCATTTTACCACTTTTGCATTAATATTTGACCTACCTTTGCTTCTTCCATTTGCATAATGTTTGCTTGGCAGTCAGAAATGCTGTCATTAATATAGTCTATATTCGCGGTTAGTGATTCCATCTCTTCATTTATGTTTTGGACATTTCTATCTGCTTCACTGCCACCTCCATCCTTGATTAGTTTCTCTCTTTTCTTCGAAAGCTTTTCTCTTCTTTTTGTAAGTTCTTCACGTTGCTATTTTCCCAAAGACATAATATTACATAAAAAGGAATTAGTAAACACAGAATTTAAGTGTCTTTTTGTTTTATTTTCCTTTCCTTGTTATACTTTAACTAACATATCATGATTTCTACAGGAAGAAATTATTCAGGTGAATATATTAATATATTTGCACATGAGCCAATTAATGCACTTTTTATTTCTTACTAAGCAATCCCATGCTCCAAACGCTTACTGGACTTGTTAAGAGCTTCTTCATTGAATGGATTGCTGCAATGGATTCCAAGTCACTTTGCCTATGCCACCATCACAGCAACTCACTTACAGCAAACGTAAATGCACTGCTCTCTCTCTATTTAATACGACTATACAGCCAACAGTGTTTAGTAGATCACCCACCGTAAGTAACCTGTTCATATCTGCCTCCATATTGGAAATGGTCATCCTCTGCATAATGATATCAGTCACTCTGCGTTCAAGTAACTGCCACTTCATCCTGGCTGCCTTTGAGGAGTAAACTCTGCTTGTCACTGCTTTCCGCTGATATTTCCTTCTGTGATGAATTCAAAAGAAATACACAGCTAAGTCTAAAGTAGTCCAATTATACATTTGAATGTGGAAGTGATCAAGTCAGAATGTGTTTCACAGATAACTTAAACATTTCTTGCAGTTTTTCATTGCACCAGACAGCTACCTGCACCCACCCCTGAACTCCACTGCACTCTAATATATTGCATTTGAAAAACAGTATCAAGCAGTGTGGTATCTTATAGGATGCATCACTGAAATAGAATGCCACTTAGGCATTGTGTGCGGAAGGGAATCTGCTTCAAACCACAGTGGAAGATCACCAATAAACCTAATATATTAAATGGTGTTTCCAACAAGTTTTCCTTTTTACTTAAGAACACTGCAGGCATTGGACCACCAAAGGCATTTCTCTTTAAGAACAGATTAACTGGATTTTGAAATTTTGAAGTTTCTTTGTGTGACTAGTTCTTTGATGTCATTTTGTATGGTTACACACTGTCTTAAACCCACAAAATTCAAATTGCATTTGATAATGGCAAAGTGTCCATTTTACAAGCATTATATGACAACAGTTTGAAAAATAACAACTACTGCAATACGTATCATAACAAGGTTATCTGCTAGAACGTCAATGTAATTTTCAGTTCTCCTAAGAGAGTGCTAAACAGTTTCAATCCTTACCCTGTTCCATTTGTTGCAGTTACAGATAATGCCTGAACCCTTGCAACAGGAATTCTCATCTTCTGCTGTGCTGCTGTTCTCGAACCATCATGCTCGACTGATGAGCTAGAACTCGCTTCCTGTATAGGATGCTCAGGCAGGCTCAGCTTTCGACTTACTTTTCCTGCCACTTTATCAGACAGAGGCCGTACTTGCCGACGAAGGGCCGTAACCTGAAACAGAGTGCAGAGACACCATTATCTCTCCCCAGAACTGCGTTCTAAGTTACAGCAAAACATCATCATTCTGTTTTCAAAGATGCACTGCTGTTTTACCACAATACCTCTTCAGTTTTGCGACGTAAGATAACTTCTTGATTTCTTTTCTGAGCTTCCAGAAGCTTGAGTTGATGCTGAAAAAAAAAAAAAAAAATATATATAAGCAGCATATGATATTGTTTTCATCATCTGCAACAAGGACTGTATTGTATAAAAAAAAGACCTTTACACATTAACACAAGTTTGCAAAATTGTTGTGACATGAAGTTGTCAAGTTACAATTGTTTCTTGCTCTTTCTGGTGCAGAATGAAAGTGATTGCTTGACTCTATCAGTTCTCTAGCAAAAAGAAAACTTGCATGCAAGCAAGGTGGTGACAACAGTGAACATTAACTAATAAAATAATACTGATATACATATTCAATAACCCTTCTACATTCTGTTGCACTTATCACCTGAAGCTAGGAACTGTGCTATTGTAGAAGTTAAACCCAATTATGTGCATTTTGACTGGTGAACATACACAGGTACATGCCTGTCTCAGTGAACACATACACACATGGTGGGTGCCTGCAAGCAGATGCACATCATAATGATAGATGCTTATTCTAAATGAAAATTCTTTATCTGTCAAATCACCTCTCGTTTGCGTTGCTCCTTTTTAAGCTGTGCAATCTCTCTGTTTCTTCTAGATTCAGTCATTCTAGCTTTCTCCTGCTCTTCTTTCATTTGTTTCATCAAACGAACCTGCAAAAAGGTCATCACTTGGAAAGTCTGTTTACACTGAAGTGCTGTCCCCTGCCCCCACTCATACAGAGTTTCTTCTTCCAATTGCCATCTTCCAGTATATTAATGCTTTTAGCAGTTTATCTCCTCTGTCTAGCGCATCTTCTTCACTCAGTGCTGAATAACAGCTAATAAGTAGTGCAAGCCTCTCCATGCTTGGTACTGTTCATTAAATCTAAAAGCTGCCCCTCTACCCCAGGAACAGCCTGGCGTTCATATCTTTTGTGTTTTCACACTCTTGAGCTGGCAGCAAGAAGAGAGCTATCTGGTAGATAAATGCACAGGAGATTTCAACCCATTTTTCAGTAAACACTCATTGTACAACACTTCAATATACTGAAATATACCTTGGTTTTCTTCATCTCTGTCACCTCCTGCTGCAGTTTCTTCAGCTGCTTTTCATATTGAGACTGATTTTTAAGCAATCGTGCATGTTCCTTTTGCGCTGTTTGAAGTCTCTGTAGTTCTTTATTCATGGCTTGGAGTTTCTTTTCATATTCTGACTTGATTTTTTTTTGCCTTTTCTTCTGAATAGGTCTCTACAGAACCTGGAGCAAAAGGGAATTCTTAATCTGCTTTTGTTCATGTCATGGTTTGATGTGGAGGGGGAGGTGGTTCTGGTGGCAGGAGAGGAGTTTTGCTCCCTGCGACCGCCCCGGTTTTGGAACCGGGTTAGGCTTAGTTCTGGCCACCAGATCAGACTGCCATCCCCCTCGGGGTTGAGCCAATAGGGCGCCTCTGCGAATTGCCCTATTTAAGTCAGGACAAAGGAACCGGAAAAGGTGCTTCACCCAGGATCGAGCAGAGAAGGGAGGAGGGCACTGCCCCCGCTCCCTGGCTCCCGGCCGGGCAGCTGCCTGAGTCGGGCCGGTGTCGCCCACGGAGGATGGCGGTGGCAGAGCCAGCTGGGGAACTCAAGGGCACTCCACTCCCAGAGTGCCCACTGGGCTGAGTTCACCTGGAGAGGACTGAGATCTGAGAGAAACAGCCGCATCGACAGCAGGTCAGTGAGGATGGAGCGGGAGGAGGTGTGCCAGAGCCGAGTTTCCCCTGCGGCTGATGGTGAGATAGCAGGCGGCCCCCCTGCAACCAGGACGGCCTCGGTGGAGCAGAGACCCACTCGCAGCCCGTGGGGAGAAGATGCCTGAGCCTGAGGATGGTCGTGTTGGGGTGCACGACAAGGCAGAGAGGCATCTGGAGTCTGCGTGACGACCCACGCCGGAGCGAGTGGCTACAGCTCCCTAAGTACCCGAGACTGTGGTAAAGCCCACACCGGAGCAATCTGTGGGGAGGATTGTTTCCAGTGGGCTGGACTCACGCTGGAGAAGTGTTTGGATTTTTCCTCGTGGGTAGGGGATCCATTGGAGCAGGGGAAAAGGGTGTAAGGACTCCTTCTCCTTTAAGAAAGAAGCAGCAGTAACAGCACGGAATGAACTGACCTGCACTCCCCCAGTCCCTGCCCCCTGTGCTGCTGGGGGGAGGAGGTGGAGCCAGGAGGAAAAGGAAAGGGGGGGGGAAGGTGTCGGTTTTAAGATCTGGTTTTGTTTCTTTCTGTCCTCTCGAGTAATCGGTTTTTATTTCCCTTTGTCCTTCTAAGTAATCATTAATAAACTGTTTTGCTTTGAGAAAAGTCCTGTCTGTTTTGCCCAGGACCATGGTTGGTGGGTGCTCCCTCTGTTCTTGTCTCAATCCTCAATCCCTTTGGTGTTTTTTTTCCTCTCCTCTCTACTTTACTGGAGAAGGAGAGACTGTGTGAGTTTTAGTTGCTGGATCAGCCTAAAACCACGACAGTTCAGGACACTTGCATTTTGCCAGCCACAGCAGATGACTGCTTCCTCTGCTTTTAGCATTACCTGCAATATCTTTGAAAAAATTAATTTTTTTCTAGCTCCTGTCACCTCCACTGCTTTGAACTCTCCACCTTGTATATGTTCTTGGATAAGAGATCAAGTATTAACACTTTACATCTGATTTCTTTGCAGTAGACAACAAATACCTGAGCACCTGAAGACACAGATACACATATAGGTGTTCACACATATGTGCATAAGATCATAACAACAGTTCAAGAGCCATCAAGCCTAGTATCCCTTTTCTGGCACTAATCAAAAGGAAAGGTCTAAGGAAGGATAAGGGAACAGCAAAAGCATATAAAGTATATAACTATAAAGCATATATAGTATATTTTTAAAAAGAAAGAAAGAAACAAAACACTTTCCCCAATACTCTCCCAAAGTTCAACTATTTGTGGCTTAAGACTTCCTGAGTCAGAGTTAGTTTTTCATCTCAACACTATTACATATTCAAAAAAGTTTGGTCAGTAAAACATCTCTGAAAGGCCACTGATTCTAGTTCTTACTTTTATGCAAATCAAAAGAAAGTGGAGAGGGAGGAGTGAGAAAGAACTTTTAATTCAGGAACTATCTCAAGGACTACGTTAAAATGAGAGTTCCTAGAAAACTGAAAATGCTTATTTAACCAAATCGAATACAAATCGAATACTTGTCAGTAGCACTATCTTTTTAAAAAAATCTCTCTCAATTCTGGCAGAAACTAGAACAAGTAAAGCATGATTCACTGTCATTATAGGTACAAACCTATCACGGTTTTCTGCAATTTCTTATCACATCTGAAAAAGGAAGTGAAAGAAGTAGCAAACAATTCAACATAAATACCTTACAGAACATCTAATGATGGTAAATGATTTTGTTCTACTTACCCAAGTTTTGAAGAACTTGATCTCTTTCAAGCTGAGTGTCTCGAATTTTATGTTGTAGCATCATTAGCTTCTCTTCATATTGTTTTTTGAGTGTTTGCAGTCTTCGCTGGCTGTTCTCTAGCTCGTCTATCAGTTTCTGCTTAATGGCTATTTCACAGGTGATATTTGCCAAGTCAGCTTGATAATTTTCTAAAATAAAAAGATTTGATTAATTAAAAATTAAGACTTCTGTGTTCAAGTGACAGCGCGGATTACATAAATACACTCTCTGCAATGGTAGGGTCATTTTCTGACATGTAAACTGTGCATAGGAGAATTTTACACAAAGCACCATGCAGCAAGCAAAACTTATCTTCAACTCAAGATAAAGACTCTGTCTTAAACACTCTCCATCCTAGAACTGGGAAACAGACAGGGAAAGATATCTCTCATTGCATCAGAGTTGTCTGTATGGTGTAATTACATTTAAATTTCATCATCAGTAATCTGCCCTTCCCCATACAAAAGGTTGAGAGACTTCAGTCACACCTCGGAGCTGGAGAACAACTATCATTCATAAACCCAGCAGGTTATAAAAGGAAAATTTGACTGCTGGCAGACTCCGAAGGGAAACTTTCCCTTCTCTAGCTCTTGAAAGGATACAGCCAAAATTCTGAGAAGAGAGGAGCCACCTCTATCATGGAAGTGGAATGGCAAAGGGAACGAGAAAAGTAGGAGGAAAAAGTAAGAAAAAAGGACTAACCCACATGCTGAGTTTTTAAAAGTTTAATTAATTTCTTTAGTCAATTAGGTCTTTTTTTGTCTTAAGATTATGTGCTCCAGAATAAAGATGTCAGTTGAGGATTTTTTTTTTTCAGGTTCTGCAACTCCTGCTAGTATTTTGTGTGACTCTCAAAAGAGAAGGAACCAACAGACTTGGTTTGCCCATTTGGCCAGACTCACATGAGACAATTGCTGCTGATGCTGTCTCTGACTCCAGTAGTCCTAATTTGCATGCCACAGGAAAATGAGGAAGGCTGATAGGCTTCCAGTCTTTAAATTTAAATTCTACTCATTTCCAAATTAGCTGGATGAGAGCTATCACCTTAGTGATTAGTCCTGAGACATAAGAATAACCCAGTACTTAAACCTTACACTTTGGATATTCTAACTAAGGAAGAAATGTGTTATCAAACACCTGATGGTCTCTGGTCAATTTTCAAGCCAGTTTGGGAAAACTTGACATGGTGTCTATTGCATGTTTTAGCACCATAACCAAAAAAATAATTCACTGGACATACAATTCACAGAGAATTATATACAGTGGGTTGACAACATTCTATCTTGCCTACCAAAACCCAAGGAATGACAGACAGTATTTGTAAAATTCTACAGAATATTGCACTGACTTCACCTTTTTCATCGGAGTCAGAATCTGATTCATCTGAGCTTTCGACAACTTCCATGTCATCTTCATCCTCATCATCTTCCTCCTCTTCATCCTCATGATCACTTACTTCCTGAATTTCCTCCTATAAAATGTACAAAATAGAAAGATGTTGAAGTACACCCACACTTTTCCATCCCCCAATCACTTTCGACTACCACTGTGAACCCACAAGATTCACCTGACCTGTTCCTAATTTCCTTTCTATAAACTTGTAAATCTTTAAGCAGACAATGACAAATAAACCAAACACTTCTAAATACTTACCACTTCCAATTCATTATTCTCTCTCTCGGAAGTGCCTTTTTCATCCCTCTTCTCCTGCTCGTTATCTGTGTTATCCTCTTTAACACTAGCAGAAGAGGCACAGAGACAAAACATTCATAAACCGAAATGACATGTTCCTCCCATCCCCCAAACCAATAAATTGTATTCCACATAAAGACAAAAACCAAAGTGTAGTTAGACAAAGGTACAGGTGTTGGGCATGGGTAAAACACAACTTCCGAACTCCTGCAGATAATAAAATAACACTTAATTACTCTTAATCTTAGCTTGCAAAATAACATTAATGATTAGCATCTTATTTTAGGGTATATTGCACAACTGGGACAATCAGAATACACATCCTCATATACTACAGCAGCACTCATTTTGCATGGAAGTTGCGGTGTACCCAGAATAGCTTTTACGAAAAAGAAAGAACATTGTGTGCAGGTGCAACATACATTACAGGTATTGCTATACTCTCAAGCTATAACAGAGCTTACTGTGCTTACAATCATCTAAAAATGTATGTATAAGCCTTAAGCAATATCTTAATTTATCATACTATAACTACTCTTTTAGTCAAAGGAATGCTCGAAATAGGCATCGATACAACAACAAAAAGAGTTGAGAAATACTGAATTTTTGCAATAGGTCTGTCCATCTCATAAAGAAACTTTTCCCAACCATTAAGATTACATTTTAGTATATTTCCATGCCTTTGTTTTTCAGACTATCATTCCAAACTTATTTAAAATACAGGTATCTCTATATTCTTTCCTCTCATAGAATCATAGAATCGTCTGGTTGGAAGAGAACTTCAAGATCATTGAGTCCAACCTTGGCAACCTGAACTGTAATGATTGCTTATGAAAATTATAGCAGGGTTTTTTTCGGTTTTGTTTTAAAGGTGTGATCTATTAGTCATTAGGACCAGTTTTTACATTTTTAAGTACAGATTTGAGACACCACATGCAAATGTAAAATTCAAAAATCAATGGCACTCTGCAAATTGTCACGGACCAAACGTCAGTCCCTCTAGCGCTACGTGTGCAAAACCCACCATGCCCAACAGATGGGAAATGGTGATAGAACTGGGCTAGACATCATAGCAGGTAATAAAGAAAAACGTGGTTAGGACTGCATAACATGGAATCCACCTCATCTAACTTCAGCTGCATAAAGGTTTGGGAAGTTATGTGCTGTCAGTCACCGATCAGGCACTGATAACTGGAAATGCTGCTCTTCCTCTACTGACACCAAAATAAGCTCAGGCTCGAGGTCTAACTCTTAGACAAATCCAGTACTCAGTGCAGTGACAAGAAATGTTCAGTAGATTTGAGACATTATAATTTGACAAGCGACACCTAAAACCCACCTTTAAGACAGCTCTACTCTGCAATGGGTAGGAAAGTGACACAGTGCTTCTGTGCACACGCACGTTTTTGTTATACTATTTTTTAACCTGTTCAGTGCTAACTTGTTCCTTCTGCCTCGCTCATCACCAGTGAGACTGACTCCAGCTACAGCTAATGATGCGCAAGGCAGAAAGCTTTTGCTTGGACTGTCTGAATCCACTCAGCAGCCAGGGAAGCGGGAAGTAAAATGTCTAACCAGATTTGTACAGAAAACAAATGCCAAACAGGGAACGCTGAGCCACACAATCTCATTTCCACAGATTCGCACCTCACTCAGTCCACAACACATTCTCTTTTACGTTAGTTAATAAGTCTAAACGATAACGATCTTAGCTGCAATCTTCATGCATATGGAGGCAAATCCCCAGTTTCTCTTCCACCTGCACACAGCAGGGAGCTCACTGCTGCAGAGAATTTGTGTTCTGCCTAATAATGGGAAGAGGCAGGAGGAAGGAGAGCCAACAGCTCTCCCAGGCAGAAATGTACTGCTTAATTTGTGTACTACTGATCTGTAGATTTGCATCATCTGCATGAATTCAGTGGGGGCTTTTTGGATCAAAGTAGACAATTGAAAAATAAAAGCTCCTTTACTTTCATTTTTAGTGACAGCATATTTCTCTTTTTAGACCTCTCAGCTGCCCTCTATAACTTACTACTTTATCTACTGCTTTAGCTGAAACTGAACAGAAAGAACAGTCAAGGCTTCAGTCACATACTTTCAAAAACAAAAGAAGCAGACTTAACTGAGGTGTGAAGGTCCAAGACCTTCTTGATCTCACGTCAGAATTGTTATCGCCGTATACTGTCTGTTATACATTTCATAACATGAGCTACTGCGCTTTTCTCTTGCCTTTCATTCCATACAGGCCATGCAAGAAGGAACTTAATTCTATAGCAATTCCCAAAAGCACCACCGCCCCACAAACGCTCAACACTGTGCAATCCCAGAGTCAACCTCAATTCCACAACAGAGGTTTCTTCCTTTTAAAACACTTGTTGAAAGTCAAAACACAGGAAAGAAATTTGAAAAGTCAAATGAACTACTCTTGAAGTACTTATGAATCTGCCCAACTTCTTTTCATGTATGACAACCAGTTAAGTGAAATGACAGGTAATTAAAAACCTGGGAAATATTCCAACCTTCTTTCTTCTTGACTGCTTTCCTCAAGTTTCTGTAGCCTTCAAAAGCACGAGGTACAGTATTGGAAGGCCAAGCCAATGAAGGACAAACCAGACAGTGAAAAGCAAAAGTGATAAGAAGGTAAAAAATGATATATGAGCTTGTGGAGTTTAAAATGAAATTTTAAAAGATATCATCAAGAGACAACAAGTAGTAAAAAGGCAATACATTTTGCACAGTTGGAAAGTAAATAGAAAACAAAGAAGCAGCATTTGTAGGTTAACTAATCTGTCACTGTCAACAATTGTAAATTCAAGTTACACTAAGGAAGACATTTTAGATATAGACAAAATATTTCATTTTGACAATTATTCTAACATGGATTCAAAAAACATCTTAGTTCTAGAAAAAGCTCTCTCCTCTTTTGCCACTTAAAATTGGCAGACAAAAATATCAAAAATTGCAACAAGTACTGCCATTGAAACAGTTATATATCCTCAAGATTATATCAGAAAAAAACCACATTGCACTAGTTTTATATACGCTGATAACATATTGTAATATAAAACAGTAATGGAATTTTTTAGTAATAATATTCCAAATCATATATTCTGAATATAATTCATATAAAGTCTTCAAACTGCATTTAGTTTTTTGTTTGGGGTTTTGTTGTTTGTTTTTAAATAAAAACCAGAAAATTGCAGTTTATTTTTCTGGGATTCAAAAAGTACATGCCAATGATTGCTTGTTATTTTTTAATAAATTAACAAAAAAAATGCATCAGAAGCAATGAGATGGACAAAGTGTTAGTATTTTTACTTGTACTTTTTCCTCTTGAACAAATGTGGATGAATCAGTAAAAAAATGTCTGCATGATATATAAGTGTAGAGATAGCTTAAATTTCAACAGCTATCAAAATTCCTCATGTTCCCATTAAGAGCAATTTTTGAACAAGAGCTGTTGTTGCCTTTTCACCTTACACTGCCTGCCATCTTCCTTCAGTATCAGCTAGGAGCTAACACACTGAACTCCATGTAATTTTATCACTAATTTAGTCTAAAAAAGGTTAGGAAAGTCAAAAGACAACAGTCAAAAAAGGTTACCAGGTATGTAAGGCTGACTAATGATTGACAGGGACATGGGAGGTTTGCTCTGGGGCTTCTAGTGAGTAGGTCACACTGTGGGACACTCTAATCAAGCATGACAGTATTTTGGTAGCCAAAACAGGTAAACTGTTTCCAATAAACTTTATGACAGGTGCTTATTAAAGGCTACAGATATATAGCAGTACATACCTGTTGCTCACTCAGAAACTGGCTCTTAGATCTTCAGGCTAGCTTACCACAACTTAGATAAGTAGCATGTATTTAAAATTATACACCTTTCATCATACTGACCCATAACCAGGAAACGAAGACATCAAGAAAGGTAGCAGATGAGGCAGAACCAGTAACTAGGTTTAGCGATTCCATTTTAATAGGAAAACGCTAGACAACTTTAAAAGAAATAGTACAGTAAAAGCAGCTAAATGCCTGTAGAAGACAGAAGTAGAGCAAAGAATCCCTACCAAACTGCAATTTAAATTGTCCCTTTGCAACACATTAGTATTTCCATTGCCAATTCCTGAACAAAAATCCACAGTGATATATCCTGAACAAAGGCTTTGTATTTCATTAATTAGATAGAAGCACTCTGCAGATAACAAGTCTGACAGGCTATATGTCTGATCCCTCAAATTCTAACATTTCTTAGCTTCTACAGAATTTTTCTCCTAACAAATGCACCTCAGAAATTTCTAAACATTTATTACAAAGCAGTGTGCAGATGAGCCAGTAGATAGACTCAAACCTCACCAGCACTTTGAAGAGCATGACACCATTCTATAGAGCACATGACTCACTTTAAGATGGAGGCTGGACCATGAAGAGGTCTCTTCCAACTTAAATTTTTCTACAGTTCTCTAATTCTATAATAGCAGGATAGAAAACTGATCTCAAAAATAGTTTATGGTAAGTAGTGCCTACTTCTGGATCAGACCACTTGACTATCTGATTCACAAGATTGTTGTTCTAGTGTGAGCAAGTGTGACTGGACATAGAAGCTTCTTTGAGGGAAAAAAAAAGACTAAAATGAACAACATGTGTTTTGCTTACTACTGTACATAGGGTAAAACTTCCAAATGTTTTTTTAAAGGGATCTTCTACAACAACAAGAGATATTATTCAGTATATCTAGTAACCTTTACCTGTTTTCTGGTCACAATCCTATCTGCTACCTAATACTCACATTCCAACCTAAGAACTAAGGCTCTATTTAAGCATGTATTTAAATGCATGCTTGATTTTAAAATGTGTTGAAACATACGAAATCAAATCTCTTTTGTTCTTGCGTTTACAGTTAAAGATCATATTGGAGTGTCTGGCTGAAGAGAGGCCAGAACATTCTGTTGATTTCGCTTATTACTTCCATCCTCCCCTCAAGTTCCTACAAATACAAGACAAAATCTATCAAAATCCCCAGAAAAGATTAAGAGCTTCCTGAAAAATGATACACAAATGAAGAATTCAGTTGTTATTAAAATAAGTGATCTCTACAAGTATCAGACATTTGTGTGGTGAATGGATTTATAGATACAGGACTTTGAATTGCAGATATCCCTAACTCAAATCTACTTTATACTTCAGCTGCATTTCAGGCTTATACTGTTTTCGTTTTACTCTGAACTTGTAGAAGTCTGAAGGACCATTAGTAGAAAGACCAACATATTAGAAGCATGGAAAATTTAAAGGAAAAGGGAAGGATCTCTAATGGAATGAAAGTCTCGGAGCACACAAACAGATCCTTGCTTTACTAACTGCTGTCTGAACAGGCATTTATATCAATGTCTACGAGCATTTTAGTAGATGAGAAGTTTGACAGCAAAAAACAGCAAAGCATGATGTTGCAGAGAATTAGGAAACCTCAAATTAAAAACATTCATAAAAGCAGAAAGACAAAGCAAAAGAAGCCATTCCGAGAGCTACCAAAGAATTCCCAGCTATTCAGAATATCTTTTCTTCAGAAAGCTGTTTCAGTTTTGACATACAGTAGAAAAAAGTTTATAATTTTTGTTTTTGAAAACATCTGTTGAATTTCAGATGCATTTAAAAAAAAAATTTAAATTATCAAAATTTATGGAGAGCACCTGTTACTAATTATCTAGATAAACTCATTACAGAGACATTCATTCTACAAATACTGCATACTTCACTGGAAGAAAAGATGCAAAAGAAAAACACCTATAACTTCAATGTGTAAAAGGGTTTGAAGGAACAGCAATTTAGGATCCAAACCCACACAGCAACAACAAATGAATTTTAAAGTTTCAGTGGTTAAAAACATACACCTCTCTACTAATAAAGAGAAAACAAACAGAATTATAATTCATAAACCACCTCTTTTTCTTTTTCCTTTCTTTTTTTTTCAGCTTCTCTAGATCTTTCTTGGCTATATCTAGAATTTCCATTGTCTCTTTCTCTGAAGAAAGCATAGAAGCAGAAAACACTGATGGTCCACCAAAGTACGTGGATCTTGTTGAAGCTCTTGACAAGTTGCGTCGAAGATTTTCATTCACTGCTTCACTTTCTAATAATTTTGCTCTTAAAAGAAAAAGAATTGTAGACCATGAATCACAAGTATTGCTAATGCATGAGATGTATATTCTTTAGCATCTGTAACTGCAATGCATTACCTTCAGTTTAAAAAGAAACTACAAACCAAGGTGAAGTCTCACAAAATATAAGCGTAGGAAATCCCTTGATGAGACCATTTTACACAAGTTATGTATATTGTATGTATATCATATACCTTAGAATACAAATATAATATTAGAATATTTATAATATAAATATTTAGAATATAAATGTCTATATAAATATACACACAGATATATGTACAGATATATATCTGTATATATACATACATTACACAAAAGCTACAGTATTATATGGCTCTAACACTAACTGGGAAAAGGCCACATAATTTTTTTTGCATGATGCACCTCCAAGAAATAGAGAAATAAAATACCTAAAATATTTTAGATTTTAAGTAGCATTAAAGGAAAACAGATTTTTTTTAAACACTAAATAGTAACAAGTAATTTCTCAGTACTATCGTTTCTATATGAGGTTATAAAGTTATCATAAAACAATTTTTTCAAGTTTTGTTTTCCTTTGTGCAACTATATCAACTTATCATAATTATTTATGCAACATCTTACTTCAATTTCTATTGTCAGCTTCAACTTCAGCATTGTCATTTTCTGTGGCCAAGAGCAACACCAGATGGCCTTAGAAGGTGAAGAACCACTGTCCTAAAGTAATGCCCACACAGGAAAGCAGCTAAAGTATTTACTTGTTAACACTTCTAGTTCTTGTGAGGTTTTTTAATAAAAATTGTTCAAATACATATCATGCAAATACCTGAGATCTTCTATTTCCTTGATATAATTATGAATCATGTTGCTAATTTCTTCATTTCCTTCTCCTTTGAAGGACAGAAAGAGAGGGTGGGGGAAAGAGAAAGATTGAGAAAGGACAATAACAGTATAAATATCTGAATATAGTTACTAGGCACAAGGTACCAAAATGAAACAGTCATACGGGCTACACACTGAGATCTTATCTGATCTGTAAAATATATTTCCTCCTTAAGCTGCATTAAGTTTTTGGTTCCTCTGTGTCACATGATCAGAATTATTACAAGTACCTTTTCCCATTTCATTTGTTTTCCATATTGGCACCTTTTAACAATGCATGTACCATAAGCCTAAAGCAACCTGACAAACTGTGCACCAGAACAATGCAGTCATGGTAAGTCAATTGGTTGATTATTCTAGAAGGTGAAGTGAGCCAACATTCACCCGTCTGTGTCCAGGTTCTCACTCAAAGCAAAATATTTAAGTCCATGTATAGCTAAGCATACAAGTAATTGCTATCCAAAGGTATTATTCCACATAGAGAAAGCCAAGCAGGATCTCCACCCTTTATTGGATGCAGGGGAGAACATTGTCACCAAGGACAAGGAAAAGGCTGAGGTACTTAATGCCTTCTTTGCCTCAGCCTTTAATGGTCAGACCTTTTACCCTCAGAGTATTCAGCCTGAGCTGGAAGACAGGGACGGAGAGCAGAACAAAGCCCCCATAATCCAGGAGGAAGCAGTCAAGGACCTGCTACACCACCCGGACACTCACAAGTCCAGGGGGCTGAGTGGGATCCACCCAAGAGTACAGAGGGAGCTGGCAGAGGACCCTGCCAAGCCACCTTCTGTCATTTATCAGCAGTCCTGGCTAACAGGGGAGGTCCCAGACAACTGGAGGCTTGCCAATGTGACACTCATCTACAAGAAGGGCCAGAGGAAAGATCTGGGGAACTACAGGCCTGTCAACCTGACCTCAGTACCATGGAAGATCATGGAGCAGCTCATCTGGAGTGCGCTCACAGGGTATGTGCAGGACAATCAGGAGACTGGGCCCAGCCAGCATGGGTTCATAAAGGGCAGGTCCTGCTTGACCAGCCTGATCTCCTTCTATGACCAGGTGACTCACCTAGCGGATGAGGGAAAGGCTGTGGATGTTGTCTACCAGGACTTCAGTAAGGCCTTTGACACCGTCTCCCACAGCATCTCCTTGAGAAGCTGGTGGCTCATAGCTTACACAGGTGTACTCTTCACTGGGTAAAAAACTGGCTGGATGGCCGAGCCCAGAGATTTGTGATGAATAGAGGTACATCCAGTTGGCAGCTGGTCACAAGTGGTGTACCCCAGGGCTCACTATTGAGGCCAGTCTTGTTCAATATCTTTATCAATGAGCTGGATGAGGGGAGTGAGTGCTCCCTAAGTAGTCTGCAGATGACACCAAGCAGGGCAAGAGTGTTGATCTGCTTGAGAGTAGGAAGGCTCTGCAGAAGGTTCTGGACAGGCTGCATCTATGGGCCCAGGCCAACTGTATGAGGTTCAACAAGGCCATGTGTCAGGTCCTGCACTTGGGTCACAACCACCCCATGCAATACCACAGGCTTGGGGAAAAGTGGCTGGAAAGCTGCCCAGCAGAAAAAGATCTGGGGGTGCTGGCTGACAGCTGGCTGAACATGAGCCAGTAGTGTGCCCAGGTGGCCAAGAGCAGCATCAGCATCCTGGCCTGTATCAGAAACAGTGTGGCCAGCAGGACTAGGGAAGTGATCAGCACTGGTGAGGCCACACCTCATATACTGTGTTCAGTTTTGGGCCCCTCATTACAAGGAGGACATGGAGGTGCTGGAGTGTGTCCAGAGAAGGGCAACAAAGCTGGTGAAGGGTCTGGAGCATAAGTCTTACAAGGAGCAGCTGAGGGAAATGGAGTTGTTCAGCCAGAGAAAAGAAGGCTCAGGGGAGACATTATTGCTCTCTACAACTACCTAAAAGGAGGTTGTAGCAAGGTCAGTGTTGGTCTCTTCTCCCAGCTAGCTACTGATAGGACGAGAGTAAACAGCCTTAAGTTGTGCCAGGGGAGGTTTAGATTAGATATTAGGAAAAATTTCTTTACATTGGCACAGGTTGGTTTAGTAGGCATGGTGGTATTGGGTTGAAGGTTGGACTTGATGCTCTTAAAGGTCCTTTCCAACATTAATGATTCTATGATTTCATGTTGCTCATAGTCCTAAATGAATGGTCAAGTTGGGGTATCAAACTATTTCTATTAATAGAAGTCTGCAGAAACAGAGGAAAGAATTAGATGGGGGCCCACCCCTGCCAAAGCAGGTCCTACATCACTGTTACAAAGGCATCACTTCATTCCAAGGGACCCATGAAGCAAGAACGTATAACTGATAAGGTCATGAACTTATTAAGCAATTTACCCCCACACACAACGCACACACGGCATACCTGCTCTGGCTAGCACTTGGTTGGCCTGATCACTCATAAGCTGTGTTATTCTGGCTCTCAGTGCATCAATAGTCTCTTGCATTGCTTTAATTCTAACACGTAGGTTGTTGTTCTCTGTTTGCAGCATCGCATTTTCATGAAACATGTCATTGATGCTTTCAACACCTTCTTCATCTATAATCCTTTTACCCTTAAGAAAATAAATGTATTTTGTTACTAGTAAAGGTTGCCCTACATATGAAAAATTTTTAACTTGGCAAAGGCAATCCACAGATTACTTGAAATTCCAAATAGATAGCAAAATATAATCTTCTCTCAAAAAGTTTAAAACAATGGATAAATAGATAGTTTTCCAAACATTGATGTCTGGCCAACCCCTTAGCATTTGGGTCCTGCGTAATTCCATCATAGTGTGACATACAAGTTCTTGAAGAGGTTAAGAAACAAGAAGACAATTCTTTATCAAATCAGAATACTATCTCAAAGATAACAAAGGAGGAGGACACTGTTTGGTAACCACATTTATTGCTGGAAAACATTATTTGTTTAAAATTTCAGGAAGAAATGGGCATTGTGTAGTATGACTATTCACGTTACATAATTTAAAATGTATTTTTAAAAACATAAATTGTTTTAGCTGTCTGCTAAGTTTTTAAAAGCAACACACGATAACTGTTCACATTAATTTATGTGCCAATCTAAATTGTGGTCATTTTTGCTTTGGAAGTGACTATTTCTTATTGCTGAGCATGACAAGGTCAATATTTGCCTTTTGAAAAGCAAACAGTATGCAGCATCTGTTGATATCATTGGCATTCACCGATTTATCTTTTCTCTGGGGATGCAATCTAAGTTTCGTAAAAACATTTGGTAATCACTGGAATCAGAAGTGTTGTTTAAGTCAGGGTTGCCATTCAAACATTTTTAGTGTATGAAGTGGAAGTAGCCAACAGAAAAAGAAGCTGTAGAACTGCAAGCATTTTAAAGCAGAAGTAGTCCTAAGAGGATAAACTTACTGTTTTGTATTCCATGAGTTCCATCTGTAGCCTTGCAATCTCACTGCGCAAAGCATTTATTTGTTGACTAGCCCTATCCTGATTAACCACCACCTTGTTCTTGATGTTCCGTGCCCGATTGGCATACTTTAATGTGTTCAAGGTTTCCATGAAGTCTCGATCTGAAGGGCTCACACATGCTATCATGAGAGTCTGACTGTAAGTTACAAACATAGAGGTCAGCGTTACACATTAAGAACAAAAAGAGTAGAGAGAACCTAACAGGTCTTCAGGTAGGTGGTGAAACAAGAATAGTGACTTCATAACTTTTGTGGAAATATTCCTCTACCTAACTCACAGTAGAAGACTGTCAACCACAAAGTTCACCACTGTTACAACTTGTATCACCCTAGCAGACCATAAGAGATGCTAGATCATTAATTGTTCTACATGTAAAATTATAAGAGCAATTAATTGGTATTCCTACAAATGTTTTTCAAATTATATTCAGTTTGCCTAATCACACCTAAACTGAAATTTAAGTCCTTAAGATCAACCTTAAGTCCTAGACAGTGATCTGGATAACGTAGTAGTCAAGACCGCCTACTCTCATTGGTTCCTGAGGTTCCTACCTACTTAACCTGAAAGTTGCCTGAATGCTCAACATAGCTGTCCACGCATGTGCACAACTGCCTAAGGTACCTATTGTCTACCTCGGGTTCTACCAAGATCCAAACTGTCTGAATTCTCCACTGCAAACTATCTCCTGTTATCCAACAGAAGCCCAAAAGCTAGTACTTACTCTTACTACATCTGGCTATAACTATTTACTCCATGTTTCATACCATCACTGCTTAGAGCACTTCCATAAAAAGCAGCAGGACCTGAGCTCTAAGTCTCAGAGGACTATGAACAACCATTTTCCTTTCGGGTTCCCACAACACCCTCTAGCCATCCCATCATGGGATATGCAGAGTGAGAGCACACTCCCTGCTCCAAATGAAAGATCAAGCAGACAGACCAGCAAGACAAAAGCAAAAAAAGGCAAAAAAAGTTGTGCATTCCAACTAAGTGGTTTCATCATTCAACAGGCAAATGGAGGAATTAGAGTCCCTTCCCTCACTCTCTGGAACATACTCTCATTTCACATCAGATGAGAACTGTATAAAGGGGTCAGAACCAGAGCTCCAGCTGTAGGTCATACTCTGAAGGTGCCTACATCGCCTAAATTCTCAACAGATAATGGAAAACACCTACATTTGATGGGCTGAGTCCTCTCCACCAGGCTTTAGAGTAATTTACTTCCCTTTTGTATGGGAAAGCTTAGGTGGTTGCGTTAGGAAGACTGCACTGTCTCCAGAGCAATGGCGCAACATCTGCATTAGGCAGACCGGATTCAGATCTTCACCTTTCGTAATTTCAGATCGAGACAAACTAATTAATCCCTGAAATCCTTTGTGAGGCAATTACCTTCACCATACACACCTGGAAACTAAACTGGAAAAAGTAACTAGCCTAAGGATATAGAAAGGATTCTGTAGTATGGATACTACAGAAGTAGCCTGAGGATACAAAAAAGATTCTGTTTCAGCAATTCTTCTTCAGACTTTCTGCATACCTTTGTGTCAGGTTTGCAACTAAGTTTAGTCCTCAAAATAAGAATATGCGAGAAGAACAACAAATTTTTAATTCTGACACCAGGACTTACTTGTGCTTTCAGTTCAGAGTGTGATTACTTTTCTAAAACTCAGATGACTGGTTCTGTCTGAAGACTGAATGACTTGAACTCTACTTTCCTAACTGAATTGTATAATGATTTAGTTGTTAAAATAACTGTTCTACTCCTTTTATTTTACCACTTCGTTAAACTACCCCCCAAAGTTATGAAAGTTTTCAATTTTTATATTATACATTATAAAAATCATTTCCAAAACCACAAATACTCCAGTCTTACTTTAATAATTCAAGAAACATTAATATTTAAATGCTGCTTCAGAACTATTACAGTACTATATTTAAAGTCAAGATTACTGTGAGAATAGTGTACCAGTAATCTTTTTAGAATAGTTTACCAGAAAATATTTTTTATGTATTTCCAAAAGAGAATCAATAATGCGGACTGTAACACCTAGAGTAGAATTTGGAATTTTCTCATTTCCCAGAAGGAAAACAATATATTTATTAAAATTTCTAAAATTCTCTCACTTTTTGGTTGCCAAATCATAGATAAGAAAATATTTGAATCATGTCAATATGTATAAATCTTCCTTAACATCAAACTGCTAATTTGACATGTCTTAACATGTATATCACTAAAATAAAGACAGGTGGTGGTAGTGTGGGGTACCCACAAACTTAACATCAGTCAGAAACAGACAAAATATATCTGAATATCCGCGTAAATGCTCTGGAATAGCAGCTGTTATCTGTACATTGCATACTAAACTGTGATTTCTCCTAAAGAGCAGGAGGGGGAGTAGCAGAGCTATAAGATAGGAAAACATTTTCGAGTCAAAATATTTCAACAAAACTGCAGTTTTAGAAGTGGCTTGAAAAAAATGTTCATTAGCTAGTGTATTTGATATAAAATTTAGTCAAGAAATGCTATTTGTAGTTATTTCCAGAAAGAGCTTAGAAAAGCTACGTTATTTCTGCTGATTTTTTCATAATTCTTGAGTTTCTTCCTCCCTTAAGCATTTCTGAAAATTCTAGTAGCCTTTACTTTACTTGTTCTGTCTGGCTCTTTGCTTTTCCTCACATTGTAGTGCTGCCAGGTGCTGCTGAAGTTATCTCTCTGAAAAGCAGAGCAACGATTTAAGAATTCTCTTCCACCTTTCCCTATTCCTTTGTGAAATGTCCAGAAAACTTCCTGCCCTCCTAAAAACAGCAGTCAGCCATATCGGATTAAATAGAGGAATAAGAGTACTACCTTGCTAAAGCATACTCAACTACATCCTCTTTCATATGTGTACATGTTAATGTTACAAATATAAAATTTGTTTTAATAAATTTATGTTTGCTTAGACAAAACTTCCAGAGGTCAAAGCCTCTCTCCCAAGTCTGCGCAGGAACTATACAGAATAGTTTCCTACAAACAATTCTGGTGATACAGTAGTTTGCTTTTATTAGGCTTTAATCCATGAGATAACTCAACATATGCACCACACCCCGAGATACACAACCTTTACAAAAACATGCCAGCATCTGTCATAAGCTGACTCCAAGCTCCTGCGTATGGCAATCACAGCAAACGATTAAGCACCATTAAAAACCAAAAAAACCCCAAAACACCACCACACACAAAAAAAACACAACACAACACCAAAAAAATCTCTGCAGGAGAAACTCATCACAGGTTTAAACTATGCTGCAATTAATAAGGCTGTAACACAACAACATTTACCATTTACGCTGTCTATAATCTAAAGACATCTTCATGGAAAGGACTTGTCCTGGAAATGGTAACTCCCAAGTAACTCAAAGCCTCGTGACTAGTAAAGCTACAATAGCACTGAAAAGAACGATGCGAAAAGCCTCTTTTTTAAAAGTCTTTTCCCTACATTGCCAGCGTTTTCTATCATGATAGTAATTTATCTTTGGAACCTCCCTCCGACAAAAAGAGTGGCTATTTTTATCATTGCTTAATGTTCATTTTACTTTCTGAAGATTATGAACTCATTCATGCTTATTCACAATTAAATTCATAAAACGTTCTCATTTTCATACCTGTTTCCCCCAAGAGAGTCTTGAAGTAGCCTTGTAAGCTTTGAATCTCTGTATGGTACATGAGTTGCCTTCTTACTTTTATCTCCCAGTGCACTTATTACATTGCCAAGTGCCAGCTATAAAACACCAAATCATTTAATACACAAGTTAGAATCAGTTCCTGAGTAGTTTTATTTTACAAACAGCTATAAACTGAGGTCTGCACATTGTTAAAAAAATGAATATACTCATGAAAGTTAACCTAATAAGAAAAATTCCAAAGATTTTTACATTTTACAGTAGACAACTATAAACTTTCATGATATCAACAGTGAATCAGATGACTTGCAGTTTGGTATCTGCAAGTGCAAAGTGCTTAGCACAATTTGTGTGCACTGTCTATTGACATCTGTCAATCACAAACTAAAGTCAGAACTACTACAAAAGTAAACATTTAATCTCTATTTCTAGCAGTAGCTATATTCTTTTTAAAATTAATTTTATCAATGCGCTTTAAGCTAGATTCAGAATAAGATATGGAGCATTAATTTAAAAAAAACCCCCACACAACTCAGGATTTACTGCTTCTACAGATATGAAATAAGGAATGTCTGATGAAGATTTAAGCATTTAAAGCGTGAAATTACATAGTCCATAGCTATCCTATTTCATTTCTAAGAAAGAGTCTAATTCATGTTTATAAACAACCTAACTTTGGCTGTAAAATTATTTTTAATGTGCAATCACATGTATTTCCATCAGATTATTCATTTGCCAAATCAAAGAACATTCCTCTAGATGGCACCCTGTACAGCCAGTTCGTAGTCTTGAAAATGGCCTTACTGCATCCAGCAGTCGAAGAACTGTGTATACACTATAATGTGAGACTGCTTTGAAGTGTTTAAATCACTTCCAATATGTTTCCCAAAGCTGAAGGCTGGAATTCACTGTAAATGAAAGTTTTATGACCACATAAAATTTTACTTTTTTCACACCGATTTTCACCTTCATGCATTCTGTACCGTATTTGTTAAGGATGCATCTGTGTCATCTAAACCTCCAAATTTCTGTTAGCTCTATGCTTATATCAATTATGAAATTCAACTAAATTCTCTTTCTCATCCATATAACATAACCAGAATAACTACAAAATATAATTGCTGTCATGATGGCAAGAGAATCACTAAGAAAGTTCTAGTTGCAGAATCCCTCTCTGGTACTGCACACTAGACCAATAAAAAAGGCATGTTTTCACATTTAAAATAACCATGTATTTTAAAGTCTTTAATAGAGAATTGCACAGAGCCTCTGCACAGTCAAGTAGCTCAAAGACATAAAAATACAATCTTCACTAATAATCACTAGACCCACTTTTCAGTGTAGTCATAATTAAACGTTTAATATAGTTAACTAGAAAAACTGCATAGAGAGCCAGTACACGGGGGGAAAAAAAAATAATGAAGAGAAGCTATATGTTTAAGATTTTATTTCTACTTAGAAGCATTTTGCCTAGGATTGTTTTACATTAAGTTTCATAACTATAACAAAGAACCAGCATTTACTGATCAATTAAGCTTATTCATTGTCCACGTTTCACATGCCTGTACTCCTTGCAAACTGCTCGTAACATTCTCCAATTGTTTGGGTCTTTCCAGAAAAAAAAATAAAAAAATAAAAAAGTGAAAGGAATAGCTTTTAAAAGATATCGTAGAGATAGAGTAACTAACTGTATGTCACAACAGTTATAAGTACTATAATTTGCTGGTTAGGGACTAGCACAATAGAGAAAACATTAGCAAGCCAGAACTCGGTGAGAATCAATATACACTGTTAGTCTCATGCTACAGTCCTTGTTCTGCACATGGTGCATTTCTACTTTAGGGATTACTAAAAACAAGTGATCCAAAAAGAAAGAGAAGATGGTACCAACAGCCCATGGAAACAAATTGTATAGTCTTACTAGACCACAATTGATGGAAATGCCTTCTTTTGCCCTTTCTCCTGTAGCTCCTGTTCGCTTTAACCTTTCAGATCCCGCTAGATCAACAAAATGGAACTTGGCAGTAAGAGTTTCAAATTCATTCATCTCAGAAGATTCAGATATTATCCTGTTATCGGTGGCATTATCCTGAAATAAATAAGAACCCATAAAGCTTGATAAGATCTTTCACATTAACATTCATCTGCTGCAAAGTTCAGATCAGAACTATTTACAAGGCTACTTATTTGTCACGTCCATCTCCTTCCTTATTTACCCACTCTCTTATAACAACATCAGTATCTCAAAAAAATGTCTCCACTTTAGTCATATCTACTAACATACCATTCTTGAAGACCCAGCTCTAGATGCACACAAATACCAAACCACCGATTACTTTTAAGCATGGGCTGCAATTGTTTCAGGGCAGGGGAGAATGCATATATTGAAAAATACAAAATTCATCAGCAAGTTAGGCAACAAAATTTATACCTCTCCTGGAATGCAAGTCTTAAATCAGTAGTCAAAGGAAATTGATTTTTTTTTTTTTTAAAGTAACAATAATATTATCCTCCTAAATTACCAGTTCATAAGCCTACCAAATAACTGAAAGATATTTTGGTTTTACACCTCTCTAATCTCCATCATCATATTCCCTGTGGTATAATTCTTCAACTTCATTGTAGGAATTATTTTTTAAGTCAGTTTTCCCAGTAGTCAGTATTCCACCAGCACTTCTGACTTGACCCAGAAATAAGGACAGCAGAGGGAACAAGGGAGAAAAGGTTCCTTTCTTTTTTTGCCCCCAAGTAAGCTGCAATGACTGTTGTCTGACACACACACACTTCCATCAGTTCCTGCCCAGGAACACACTGTGTTATGGGCAGGTACTGTAGTCTCAGCCTCTTTCCACTTCACATCTCAAAGCACAGCAGTATAATTACCCTTTTTCATTAGATAATCCTAAGCTTTCTTCTGCCAATTAGTGTAGCTGTACCATATACTGTGGAGATTTATTTTACTGTAATTGTAGTTGGAACTGTTGCCATGAAAGGAACACTGAATGAGAAAAAAACTTTGAATCACTCAGTTCCTGACCTTCCTGCTAAGATACCCATTGCAGGGCAGTTTCTACCTACTTGCCAAGGCAGCACGTAATAGGCATATATTGAGTGTACAATGGACTTATATTCACACAGGCTTTATTAGGAGTATTTTATCACAGTAAACATGGATTGTTCTGGTTTTTCTTTTAAAAAAGAAAAGGTAAAAAGAAACAGGTATTTTGTGGCAATAATCTTTATGTCCTTAGCTAGCCCACAGGTCCCTCTGCTATTGCAAGGGGTAGTTCGTGTGGCTGCAGAACAAACTGTTCTCACAGCAGTTAAACACTTCACGCTTCTTAAGTGATCTCCTTTTGTAGCAGTTTCAGAAGAGAACGGGAATTGTGTTATTTCCATGAGACTGGACTATTACATCTTTCTGGCTATACTGGCATTTACACTGCTGGTGGATCTCTCTTTCTCAGCCCTCAAAGAGCATTTCTTCTCTCTCACTTAGTAAATCAAATGTACATCCAGAAACTTCTGAGAAGCACAGGCAGCGTGAACGATGAGCAAGGAGCAGCGTGTCTGTGCACTGCAGCCTTGGCTGCCTGCCCACCCAGGACACCAAGACCATGCACGGAGAGACAGGCATAGAGCAGACACCGTCATCCCAGGAACTGTGTTGCCCTAGTAACAAAGGTCTCCCACAACCGTTGTCTACAGACAGCAGCAACAACAGAAACTTGAACTGCATCTATCCTGGCCACTCAATACGGGCTCATATCAATTTATATTCCAGTAGCGTTCAGAGGCCAATGTCAGGTCTAATCTCTACTCTCCTAAATACTGCAGGGAAAGAAGAGGGTGCTGTCTTCAGATTCAGGATCTAGCAACGTCCTGCTCCAGACAGTCAAATTATCTTCTTCATATCTCCCAAAAAAGAAGGAACAAAACACATTTTGACACAAGGCAGAAGGTGGCTGCCTATTCCCCGAATACAAGCTTCTGTTAAAAACCAGGCAGGGCCAGGCAAGGGTCCTGCAGGTGGCTCAGCTGGTGGGAAAGGCTGCAACTCCACCAGTATGGAGGGGTTGCTGTGCTGACAGCCTGAAGGAAATGAGGCTGCCAGATGAGTTCTCTCACTCCCCAGCAACATGGACAGTTTTCAGCAAAACCTCTGAGTGGACAACATCACCATGAAGTGACTGAGGTGCCCTGCCTGGTCTCCAAGTGTGATGCCAGTCCCTCCCGAGTGAGAAGACAGACAGCTGGCCACACCACCAGGTCCACACAGTTTCACCACAGAAAGTGGGAAGAAGTATTTTTAACAGGTGTTTAACAGGTGTATAAAGCAGGTCTACATACCGCAAAGAACCAGGGAGTGACCCTCACTTTGCCTGCAAATGATTATTTGTAGTGTTAAAAAAAAAAAAAAAACACACCAGAAAAAGCAACTCCCCAGAAAAAGCACTACAAATCCAACTCACTGTTCCACAGGCTTAAAAATGTGGTATCTATATGTAAAATGCTAGCCAGGTACACTTCAGCGTTCACTGAAATATTTAAAAATTTGATACCTTTAGAATAATCAAATTAAGTTGCCCTGATGCTACTGTAGTTTTCAGTAGTATGGATTTATTCAGAGCTCTCCTCTTTACAAGATACACCAATAGCAACTAACAAGTGAACATTCATATGAAAAAAATCTTCTGTAGAACAGCTCTGTGTACACTCACAGATCAAATCTGAGGTTAAGTGCATAGACTTAACAACACATCTAAACCTCAAATATATACCTACTTAAAATAAATATGCTAAGCTTCAGAATCTAATGCTTTCCTACCTGCTCCCTGTTGGGCATCAGCACTTAATCTGGAATATCCAAGCATTTTCAGTTAGCTGACTGCAAGCTTAAACCCGCTAACCACTAAGACACTTAAAAACACTTTCCCAATTAAAGACAAATTACATTTTAACTTTCTTACTTGTGTATGTTGCAATAAAACACTGAAGTAAAACACTAGAGGAGAATGGGCAGGTTCATGTGAGAGGCTGCAGTTTATTGTTGCCTCTGGCTAGAGAGAGGATGGTTACATATGCACAGATTACATCAAATTATTATAACGCTTAGCAAATTCATCGAGCACAATGATGACTGTAGCACCTTTACTAAGTGCAATTCAAATAGCAGTGATTGCCAAACAATAATTCACATTTTGAAAAATGGTTCCTAAAATGAAGTTTAACAATAGTAAAGATACGTACAGTGTTAAACGCAGGACAGACTCTGGTTTGACATAGGTGTATGGTAAAGATCGCATGTGACCGTGAGCTCTGAACGTTCATCTGAGTGCTGGCAGTGGTTCGAGACAAAGCCCCCAGCTTCAAGCACTGCATCATCTAGAAAACAGAAAACAAGTACGCTGCATTGCTTGCAGTTTAAACAAAAAGTGTTCCTACAACACTTACTGTTTTGGATATAAATAAGCTTTTTCTCTTTGCTATGATGTCAGTTCCTATATGCCAAAAGCAAAAAGATTCTTAAATAAGCAAACTAAAAGGTTGAGGGTTTTTTGTCATTTCTGAAAGAGAATACTTGTATCTGTTTAAGTGCTCTTTTTATTGTCCCCTGGTAGTAACACAGCAATCTTCCTTTCATTAACCCGCAGCAAAAGCGGACAATTTTTTTTACTTTGTTCAAAAAAGTACAGTACATTAATGTTTGTATTCAGATTTGCAATGCACAGATACTTATGAATGGCAATTTACATCACCTCTGTCATCACGCAAACCTTTCCTGTCACAGAAAAAATAACATACATAAGATTTGGGAGATTAGATTTACACACATGCTAAAATTTTGCTAATAGTACAGTTCTGCTGGGAGAGAAAAGTCCATTTCTAGCATGAAGTGAAAGTGGTACGCATATAACACCAGACATTTATCACATTTCAGTCTACAGAAACTAAAGAAAACAGAAATTTCAGCTAAACTTTTCACCAAAATTGTCTGAGATGCAGATGTTAGCAAGCATAACCTCTATTTTTCACTGCTTATCAAAACAGACAGACAACATTTTTAGAAAGCACTTGGTACGCTACATAGGAATGTATTTCCAATGATCACCTCTGATTCTCCATTCACAGTTCGGGTTGTAACACCCACTGTATAAATTCCTCCTGCTGAATCTTCATGTATTTTAATATTTGATTTTTTATTCTTTGCATCAATATCACGTGTGGTATCAAACAGATCAAGAATTTCTTCATTGTAAAGCTGAGGAGAAAAAAAAAAAACAAAAACAAACACACACATACATTACTTTAGGAATTCCTCCAAAGACTAACAAATCTGTGCATGGCACATACGAAAGGTTCTAAAAATCCAAATGTCAAGGCTCTCGAAAGAGGATGCTGTGAAGAATCCAGACTTAAAAGGACAATGGAACGTTAGACAGAGCAGCTGCAAATTAAGTCACCCGCCCACCTTACTATTATGTCACCAGAAGAAGCAGTAGCTTCCTCCACATCATCAGATATGGGAGAAAATTCTTTGGTGGAACCAGGCAAGGAGACGCACTGGATGCCAGCAGAAACAAGGGTGGCAGTGGTTTCTGTGGCAGGCACCTGCTGTCTTCAGGTCTGACCTTGGGCTTTTGTTTTGTTTTGTTGATTCACTTGGCTGCACCCTCCTCCAAACACTTCAAACTCACTCCACTTGCTCTCCCTGCCATCACACCTTTTCTCATCTCCTCTCTCACACCTTAATAATTCTATATGTCTCTTTCATTTAGATAAACTGTTCCTGCCCTGGAAGGAATTTAACGTATAATAGGTTTTGTGCAAGCTGCTTATTAAAGACACCAACTAGCAGGCCAAAAATACTATGGCATGGTTTCCTGAGCAGGTGTTTTGTTTTTTCCCCCCATACAACACCTATACTTTGGTGCTCCAGATTTAGTTACAACTTTCAGGCACAATCATATGAGCCACAGCAACTATTTACTACACGTTTCAGGAAGTTTAATGTTTACTGCCTGTTTCACTGGGTCTCCTGAAGGTAAGTACATGTACATTTAATGATCCTTCAACTCAGTATCATTAAACACATCAGACTTTTAGATCAGTAAATGATATCAGAACCAGGAAAGATATCGGAAACTACTATGCAGTTATTGGTGTTAGAGGAGATGGATTATAATTTCATAAGAATCTTCTGAGTTTTAGGAAAGGTATTTAGATCCAATTGAAGACATCCGGGTAAACACACACAAAAAAAAACACAAAACAAAACACCACACCCAAACAAAACACAAAAAACAAACAGAAAAAGCAGCATCCCACTGGAGTCTCATGACTCAGGTCTCCACTGATGTACACTAGAACAGCTCCAGTGTCTTTAATTTGTTATATCAATTCACTTCAGCAGAGCTTAGGTCACACTGATTAGATCCCTGATCAAAGTCCCTAGGCAAAAGCCAAAGAACCACTGCAATAGATCTCTATTCACTCGATGTACTCTCTCATGCACTGAAAGCAAGAGGCTTTCTCCTCTCACAAGGGAAAATGATGCATCCCTGAGAAGAAAAGGCTCAGCATTTGTGAATGTGATGCTTTTAATTCTTTGCATATTAAAAAGGAATTATATTTAATTATTAGGCATAAATATTCTAAGTAAGCGCCTTCTTGCTAATGTTTTACCTTGCTAAGTGCAAACTGATGCCACGATTTAGAGAGGAACCTGATAATGTACCTACAATTGCACGGGATTGCATATGCGTATCTTTTTCAAAAGTCAGCAGGAAAGCAAGGAGTTGAGAGGTAGACTGCAGCAAACTAAAGAAAAGAAAGAAAGTAGCAAACAGAACTCATTGTTCCCAATTGTTATCCAGCTGTCAGACTTCAAAGTTGTTCCAAAATAAAACGTTCCTTCAACTTGTTCAATGACTAAATAATTGTTTCTGTAATCCAGCTCTAATGGTAGTTAGGATGGGAGGAAGAGGATATTGTACTGTAGCCTCAGTACAATAAAGATATTTATGGGGAAAAAAGTGACATTTTATTAAGGGAAAAACTGTTTTATAGTTTTAATCTTTCTCTAAATTAGATAAAGAAGACAGGTTTTAGTATGTACATTTCATCTGAAATATGTTGTAATGGCTGCAATTCCGCACATCATTATCACTATAATATTCAATTACTGTTCTATATTTTGGGACTCACAGTCATATTCGTAATGTTATTTCAAAAAACACAAAGAATTCAGAAACTACACTGGTTACTAGTCCTTACACTACTACTGTGACAGCTGCCTTAACAGAAGTGAAGCTGCAGCTCCTCAATGCTCGAGCAGAGAGAACAGGAGAGTACAGCATTCCCACAGCCCACGCTCATGCCTAGACTCTCTCTAGGCAAACATCAGGCGACAAAAAGCTCTGCTTAAGGTTAGCAGTGACAAACCTACACTAGTGCAAAACTAATGTCAGCTTAATCTTTAAAACAGTCATAGGAACATATGACTAAAGGACCTAGTTTACTTCAGCAGTAATAAAACCAACAGCTTTTCTCTTGAGTAATAAAGTGGGGTTTTTTTCCCCCTTGAAGTAGATAAAGCAAAGTTGCAAATACTGAACTAAGTAACACATATTTACACCTGCTCTTCCTTAGAGTGATTCTTCCCCTCCGTGTACTTAAAGTATCAGATTTTGTAGCTTGGTAGTGAATGTAAATATGTAATGCCCAAATCAATCAAAAAAATAGTTCCAGGGGCAGGAGACAGCATAAAAGCTGCAAGACAAACCAACAGCTGCTGCAAGTCAGAGAGATCACAGACGTTATGGACTCTTACCAGTAGCTGGGTCTACAAGAAAACACAAATGGAACAGTTCTTCCACAGCACTGACCCAGGTTTTCTCTGGGTCTAATGAAAGAGGGAACAGTTACACAGAAGCCCAACCCTAAAGCGTTGGGCATCACAGAAAGAAGTATTTTCATGCTAGGTTGTTACTTTGGTGAAAGGAATAGAACAAGTCTCCTGAACGGATTTTGAAAGCTGAAGAAATTCAAGGCAAACTGACAAAAGCAGAAGCACAGTCACTATTCAAAGGCACAAAATACAATCAATTTTTTTTTTTTATAGTTTCTTGCTTTAAGGTTTGGTAGAGAATTACAAATAGGCAAGAGGAACAGGCTCCACAAACAAATGTGTGCTGCAGAAAAGGATAAATAACTACTAATATAACTATTTCTACACTTCAAAACAAAGCTGTAAAGGTAGCTATTAAAATAATTGGAATAAGATTAAAAGGCCCTTTTTCATAAACTGAAGAGCTGAAGAAAACTGCATAAAATTCCCTTTTGAAATCTTGAAGATTAATTCAAACATCTTGTGGGAAAAGAATGTAAAAGTAGCAACCAGAAAAAAAGTTTAATTGGTTTCCCAAAAAAAAAAAATACATGAAGATATACACACAAACACAGACCATATTTACCTCTAAGAACTGTGCATTCACTTTAAAATCTGGAGGTGGAAGTCCTTGTTTAATAGCAGCTTGTTTTTTTTCTTCAATACATCTGAAAAGATGCTTAACAGCACGTGATATAATGCCTTGTTCCTCTTCTGTTATGTTCACATCAAATCCAGTGCCCATGGTGTATGTTTTGCCAGCACCTGTCTAAATTGAAAAAGGAGTAGTCACTAGAACACGTCAATAGCACCAAATCATCATAGAGAAATATAGTTTGCGAACACTAGTGCTACAGAGTGACTAGTAAGTCAGTCCATCATCTTCACAATATTAACATGCACAACAACAGGCCATTTTGAAAAACGGATAAACAGTAGAGGCTGGACAAACTCTACTGCTTATTCACAGGTCACATACAAGAAGGCATGAACCAGTTCAATCTTTCAGGACCTTTACCCCACAAGCTTCCTCTAAGCTGCTTACATCAGCCTTGAGCTGTCATCTCTGAGGTCAAAAGAACAGTTAATGTTTTCAACAAAAACTGCTAATTAAAGAATATATTTTGGAGGTAGCAGCAGCATTTGCAATTCTTTACTGAAGTAGATCAAATGACTTCCTTAATTACGATGTCTGAATATCTCAGGTAGAATATTAACATTGTTCTCACCTTATAGACAGTACTGAAGAACACAAGTTGTACCTTCACTTGGAAAATAGCTTAATTAAATGTGAAGTCCTATGGAATACAAGGTAGTGTAGTGTTTTCACTTAATTAGTAGGTCAAGTCAAAGACAAAGATAGTATCACACAGCTGAGCATAATCTACTAAACTGGATCTGCAAACTGCTTTGTTTCACTATAACTACACTTCATCTAGCTAACTTGAGATATGACATGAAACAGTGGTGAAATTCAGCATTCAAGACTAAATTTTATAGAATCAAATCCTAAAGAAATATTCAGAAGACAAGAATGCATCCATAGCACATTTAGTACTCTGTGCTAAATGATATTTCAGCTTTGAGAAGTTAAACGCCTGCCCAGTGTACTGAGAGGGTGTGTTCTCTATGAAAAGTTCTCCAACTTTGGAATCTCTACATTTTGCACACAAACAAATAATGTGGCCTGGTTCCCTAGGATCTATTTTGAAAAAGGTCCTCTTCCCAAAAGTGTCTGAAAATGCAGACTGATGAAAACTGCTCAGAAAAGAATATCAGTATAACCTATCTCTATATATCAACTATACATGGCCTTTTACGATGGGGTGACAGCATCGGTGGACAAGGGTCGACCAATGGATGTCATCTACCTGGACTTGTGCAAAGCTTTTGACACTGTCCCGCATGACATTCTTCTCTCTAAATTAGAGAGTCATGGGTTTGATGGATGGACCACTCGGTGGATAAGGAATTGGCTCAATGGCCGCACTCAGAGAGTAGTGGTCAACGGCTCAATGTCCAAAGAGACCGGTCACAAGTGGCGTCCCTCAGGGGTCCGTGTTGGGCCCGGCCCTCTTCAACATCTTTGTCGGTGACGTGGACAGTGGCATGGAGTGCACCCTCAGCAAGTTCGCCGATGACACCAAGCTGTGTGGTGCCGTCGACACGCTGGAAGGGAGGGATGCCATCCAGAGGGACCTTGACAGGCTGGAGAGGTGGGCCCGTACCAACCTCATGAAGTTTAACCAGGCCAAATGCAAGGTCCTACATCTGGGTCGTGGCAATCCCAGGCATAAATACAGACTGGGTGGTGATTGGATCGAGAGCAGCCCTGAGGAGAAGGACTTGGGAGTGCTGGTGGACGAGAGGTTCAATATGAGCGGGCAATGTGCTCTTGCGGCCCAGAAGGCCAACCGCGTCCTGGGCTGCATCAAGAGGAGCGTGGTCAGCAGGTCAAGGGAGGTGATTCTCCCCCTCTACTCTGCCCTCGTGAGACCTCACTTGGAGTACTGCGTCCAGTTCTGGAGTCCCCAACATAAGAAGGACATGGACCAGTTGGAGAGGGTCCAGAGGAGGGCCACGAAGATGATAAGAGGGCTGGAGCACCTTTCCTATGAGGACAGGCTGAAAGAGTTGGGACTGTTCAGCCTGGAGAAGAGGAGGCTCCGGGGTGACCTTATAGCGGTCTTCCAGTGCCTCAAGGGGGCCTACAGGAAAGATGGGGAGAGGCTGTTCAGGAGGGCCAGTTATGATAGGACAAGGGGTAATGGTTTTAAAATAGAGGGAGGTAGGTTCAGGTTGGATATTAGGAAAAAATTTTTTACTATGAGAGTGGTAGAACACTGGAACAGGTTGCCCAGAGAGATGGTGGATGCTCCATCCCTGGAGACGTTCAAGGCCAGGTTGGACAAGGCCCTGAGCAACCTGATCTAGTTGGAGATATCCCTGTTCCTTGCGGGGGGGTTGGACTAGATGACCTTTGAAGGTCCCTTCCAGCCCTAACCATTCTATGATTCTATGATTCTATGAACTGATTAAGTAACTAATTTGTATTGCTGCATTGGGGTGAATTCAGGAATTATATGGACTCATGCCATTTTCAGCATTACTATTATTTCAGACCTACTGCCTATATATGTCTTCTGTGTTTCAACTGCAATTCTGTACAGAATCTATGTCTCCTAAATAGTCTCTTCCAGGATATCTTGCTTTAAATAAATAGAAGACACTAAAAAACAGGTTCATGCACTCCAAAATGTAAGGGAAAAATCAGTTACAAGAAACTGTTGTTTCTTGTAACAAAATAAATGCTTTAAAATAAAATTTTAACACTTACTTGGCCATAAGCAAAGACAGTGGCATTATAGCCTTCAAAGCAACCTTCAATCAGTTTTTCTATGCATTGTATATAGATCTCTTCTTGCTGTGAGTCAATGTTAAAGACGTAATCAAAAGTGAAGGCCTTATCTTTTCCCAAGAACACTTGAGGTTCACCAGGTGTGACAGATGTACAAATATGGCATCCTTCAATCTTCTCTTTGGCTAGCTGTGGTCTAATTCTGTTTTGGAAGAGACAAAAAGAACTATTAGAAATTCTCATCATCAGAACGAGGAGTATACAAACAATGTAAATAAGATCTGAAAAGAATTCCTTACTGATCGAAAAATGAGAATTTCTCACGAAGCCAGGAAGCTTCCAGCTGTCTGAGCCACAGTACTGACTGTATCAGAGCCCCACTCATGCAACTGTTCATGCAAATGGTGTTATCTTCTCTGAAGGTTCACCTACCAACTTCAAGTTGATGACCTGCCTAGAACTCTGAATGTTTCTGTACATATACCATACATTACTAAAGAGTAACTTGCACGATCTGTTTCAGACTTTGAAAACAAGCTTTCCAGTCTTATTAGGTTTCTTTATGCTTTAATTGTAGCAACAGATTCATTTATTTTTTTTTAATAGCAACAGAAATATGAAATCAATGCAGGATAGTTTAAGTAGTGATTTAGGAGCACGGAACCCCAAAGCCTACATATCATCTTAAATAAAAGCCTCCTTGCTAAAAAAGCAAGGAGAAGGCTCACATTTCTCCTTTTCCTTTGACAGGAAAGGAGCTTTGTCACAGCCAGAACACTTCTGTAAAATGTTTGGTTTCAGTGAAGCAGCATACCTTCAGAGGGAAGGAAAAAAAAAAAAAAAAGGAACAATTTCTAACAAGTTCTAAAGGTCAGAGTGTCTCATTCCTCATTATTTCCCCACTGAAACAAGTTCCAGCTTTTATTTCAGTTTGTTCCATTTCTGACAAACTACTTCATAGAACACAGAATATAAAAAGTCTGAGATGACTATCATTTTATTAATTACTCTGCATTTTTAACATTCTTGCACTCTGGTCAAAATTGAATTAATATACTAGCTCCATGACTAAAAAAGATTGTGGAAGTTTGTGATTCAATTGGTTTAATGATTAACTATCAGGAAGAAAAAACTCTGGCCAACATATTATTCTAGCTGCAATTAACCAATTATTTCTTTACAAAATTACCTTCTTTTTTTTTTAAAGTGATTCCAAGTTCTTAAAGCAGCACCAAATTTAAAAAAAAAAAGTGTGCAGCTTAAAAGTCAGGAACAAACAAGGCTATATATAAGGGTGATAAAACACCATCAGTACAGTCACATACAGACAAAAATCATGAAATATTTTATATAGCTTCTCCATATATACCAAACTTCAAGTACCTATATTTATCTCGGTGTGGCTACTTTTAGTTACACAATATCAAAGCTGAATGTCTGTATACACCGAGGATACTTCAAAGGCACACATTGATTCCATATTCCGTTCTTTAAGGGCCATGTCTACGTTAGTGTGTGGCTTGGAGTAGCTGTGCCGTCTTGAAGCAAGTTTCCCCGACATCTTCACTTACTACGTGCTGGTTTGGATCACAGAGCAGTTTCAGTGTGCACAAATGATATCCTTTTCAGAGCAAACTAAGCCAAAATGCTCCACTCCAGACACATGAAACTTGTTCCAAAAATCTAATGGAAACATAAGGATCCAAAGCTACCTGCTGATCTACTGCGACTGTGCCAATGCTTGCTGATGCAGAGAGAGCTAGTCTCCAACAACTCTGAGGGGACTGCTGCAGACTAATTCAAATTATATCAGTATACTATAGTTCAAGTTAGAAATACCCTGTAAAAAAAAAATTAAAAATATAACGGTCACACAGAGCATGATGCATAAGTTTTTCACCCAGGGATGTGCATTGCCATCAGGAATAGCTTTCAGAATTTTTATTCTAAAGGTTTCATTATATTCCACTGTGTGACACTAGAGAATAACTATAATTTATTTCTCATGTTTTCTGCATGCAAATTCCCTTATGGAACGTTCACTAGTGATCAGGAGGTACCTCCCTTATTAGCATACCCTCTAGTGTGGAGTGGAAATTAACGAAACCTTTGAAAAATATCATTAAAAGGAATTATTATATGATGTGTAAAATAGGCACAAATATTCTACAAACAGTATTTGCATTTAATGATATGGAGTGTGTAATATGGGTCAGATTTTCTCTCTAATAACATAATGATTATCATAAGGTTTTTTCTCTTAAATGAAATAAAAATGTTAAAAATAATTCAGGAGTTGCATAGCTCCTTCACTAACAACTTGATCAATGATCAACTAGCACCTGTGTCCACTAAACACAAATCCTGACCAACACATACCTAAACTGGTAATAAATTTAGTTTGTTCTAGACTAGTGAACATTTTATAACAAAATAACTGTTATTTCTAGGTAGAGAGAGAAAGTCTACAAAAATAAATCAATCATATGCATCTCCTGAAAGCACTCTACACAACAGGAAGAGCTGAGCAAATAAAATATTGTAGCATGCTGCCTATAACAATATTTAGAAAATGTCGACATGGTAGGTTATTCTACTGCCTTATTTTAATGTTTCATAGATTCATAGATTTCTAGGTTGGAAAAGACCTTAGAGATCATCGAGTCCAACCATCCCTAATCCCCATTAAACCATATCCCCAAGTAGATCATCCACCCTATTCTTAAACACATCCAGGGATGGGGACTCAACCACCTCCCTGGCCAGCCTATTCCAGTGGCTGACAACCCTTTCCGAGAAGAAATACTTCCTAACATCCAACCTGAATCTCCCCTGACTAAGCTTTTCTCCCCACCATCTTTTCTCAAGTATTTGTAGGCCGTAATCAGGTCTCCCCTCAACCTCCTCTTCTCCAGGCTAAACAGCCCCAACTCCCTCAGCCGTTCCTCATAAGTTTTGTTTTCCAGCCCCTTGACCAGTTTAGTCGCCCTTCTTTGGACTCGCTCCAGGAGCTCAATATCTCTCTTAAAGCGAGGGGCCCAAAACTGGACACAATATTCCAGGTGCGGCCTCACCAGTGCCGAGTACAGGGGCAGGATCACTTCCCTGTTCCTGCTGGTCACACTATTCTTGATACACGCCAGTATCCCATTGGCCTTTTTGGCCACCTGGGCACACTGCTGGCTCATATCAAGCCGGTAGTCAACCAACACCCCCAGGTCCTTCTCCGCCAGCAGCTCTCCAGCCACTCTTCCCCGAGCCTGTAGCGATGCTTGGGGTTTTTATACCCCAAGTGAAGGACTCTGCACTTGGCCTTATTAAAGCTCATGCCATTGGCCTCAGCCCAACAATCCAGCCTGTTCAAATCCCTCTGAAGGGCCTCCCTACCCTCGAGCAGATCGACACAGCCTCCCAGCTTGGTGTCGTCCGCAAATTTACTGAGGGTACATTCAATCGCCTCATCCAGGTCATTGATAAAGATGTTAAACAGAACTGGACCCAGCACTGAGCCCTGGGGAAGCCCACTGGTGACCGGCCTCCAGCCGGATTTAGCCCCATTTACCACCACTCTTTGGGCCCGGCCATCCAGCCAGTTTTTAACCCAAAGGAGGGTGTGCCTATCCAGGCCAGCAGTTACCAGTTTCTCAACCAGAACACTATGAGAAACTGTATCAAAGGCTTGTTGTGAAGCCAGACAGAGGGCAAGCTTCTTTTTAAGACTAAGCACTCTTATTCTTTCACTAATCCCGTGCAGACAGCACAAAGGCAATCAATTGTTCTTACAAGCATGAACTCTGAGGGCTTCTAAAGCTCCTTTCTGCATTGTTTTCTAGTACAAGAAAGCCTAGAAAGATCTTTTCTAAAAAATCAAGATGGAAAACACGTTTTCAAAACGAAGTAACCTTTTGTGTATCCCAAAAACACAGCTCTCCCTCAGTTCTGAAAGGCTTTTAGTACTGACTTGGAGAATGCAGATCAACAACTAAAAAAATAAACGAGTTTTTCTTCATATATTTCCATTCTGTCTTTCTGAAAGAAAAAAAAAGTAGTTCCAAACGAATTTTCTATGCTGAGAAATTGATGTGATTATGATAGAAGTCAAAAAATTTTCTTCTTTCTACTACTAAGTAAAGGCTCAGAGTGACCACAAAGAGGAACAGCATACCTAAAATATCAATCATTTGCATGACAATTATTACAGTGGCTGTCAGGCAAGCAGTTTTGATGTTGGCCTGTGGAGACCTCCCATGAGAATCCTCCCAGCTAGCTCACTGCCTTGCAGCCAGGCAGCAGCGCCGAGCACTCAGCTGCTATAAAACCCAGGACAACAACAAGCTGCAAGTTCATGATGTATGACCATAATCAAGACATAGCAAGATACCATTCCACAGACCAGCAGAGCTGGTGGAAATCTGTGTCACTACTTGCAGCTTGTTACCAGCTCAATCACTTCCCCTAGATTGTGACACAACATCCAGAGACCCAGCAGCGATCGATGACTGTGTCCTTCTTCCCTGACTCACCACTAAATCAGAAAGCAGCGTTGCATCAGCACATACGCAGCACAACAAAAAAAAACAAAGCAAGACTCGCTGCATCAGGAAAGCTTCACCCCAAAGGACAGGCTCTCTCCTTGTTTCGTAATTGCTCTTATACAATGTTCCATTCTGCCACGGAGTAGGCAGGTACCACCCAGAGCGAGATTCCAGATGTGTCACGTTTGAAAGACATCTTCCTCAAAAATGATGTGCAGACAAGAGATGTTCATCACCCAGTCTCAGGTCTGCTCAAGGGATATTTCATGCTCTGAAATCCATACTGCTCTCTTGGTAAGTTTAGCACCAAGCTAATGGGATGACCTTAATAAGTAAGCAACCAGTGCCTCACCTTCAACCTGATTTCTGGCCACTTATGAAGAGTGTGAGTGGATTGTTTGAACTCCATGGCTCTCAAAGCATTACCGTTCACACTGAACATAAGGTCCGGCAAGCTGTAGTCCTCATGCAAGTCAGCTTCTGCTCCAGCACTGGCTATTGGAACACTTCCTCCTCCACTCCACACATCAAATGGGAATGACTGTTTTCTTCTGCTTACAGCCAAACCTCTTCCACTCTCATGTCTTAATGCGGCCACATTTGCCAGTAAAGCAGTCAGCACCCATGCTTTAAAATGTGAGAGAGTTCATTTTGGTTATCTCTTCTTGCCCAGTTCCCAGCCTGGCAGTCTGCCACTGGGATTTTTCTCCAGAACCAATTTGACTTCACCCATTTTGTCTTCTACATGACCCTATCTCATCTGTTTTTCAGGCAACTCTCTTAATTGTATACTGTCAGGTATTTTCTACCTGTTTCCAATCACATCTCCTTAGGCATGGCAACACCCCAAACAACGTTTTGCCTTGCATCCTTCCCTCTTGTTCTCTCCAAACGATGAACACACTCAACTCCTCTTTACATGTACCTTGCAGAGCCTCCAGGCCACACACATGAAACTTAATCCCCTACTCAGCATACTGGGACAAGCTGTCTAATTAGGAAGGGCTAAAATAGCCAGTGGTGGCACAGTAATGCACTGTATTGTACTGGAACTAATCTCTCACTAGAACAGGTGCACAGTGTCTCTACTAAAAATACTGTCACCTAGAACAGACTCCGATAATGCAGTTCAGGGACTGCAGCAGTCATCAGGTCAATACCCTGTTATGCAAGACACCAGACTTCCCAGAATTTATTCCTGTTTAAACTAGATAATATCATAATATCCCTTTGAAAAACATCCTTAGTTTATTTCTAGGGATGGAAAATTGTCCGTTACATATATAAAATATATATATTTAAATCAGTGATTTAAATATATATTATAGAGAGACATAAGGATATAAGTAGAGGTAGATACATATACATACACACACACACCCTTTCAGCTAGTGAACAGTTTTATTGCTGTGCATGTTCATTTAAGAACCTCCCTTTTATCTAATTTTTCCCCAGGAATCTCCACACATCTTTGATCAAACCATCCCTTAACCTCATTTAATAGTCTAAACAAAATGAAACCAATAAATTTTTTATTTTGCATCTCCATGTGAAGTATTGCAAATATTACTCTAACAAAAGTACATTATCACAGTGTTTACCATACACCTTCTCAGCACCTGTACGGAATAACAATAAGCAAACAAGAACTTCTAAGAGTGACCTATAAAGGGCATCGGATTTTACAGAAAGAAGTGGGGGGTGGGGAACAACAAAGCCAGAACACAGATTAATCTTTCAGATAGCAACAACTAGCCAGAAGTCGCATGTCGGAAAGAAGAAAAGATGACGATGAAGTCCCATGTAAAGTTCTTTTTCATTAAAAATTCTGCTGCGAGGAAAGGACTGAGGGTTGAAGAGCAGGCTCCAGGGAGACTTTATAGCAGCCTTCCAGTACCTAAAGGGGACCTACAAGAAAGCTAGAGGGAGACTTTTTACAAGGGCAAGTATTGACAGAACAAGGGGCAATGGCTTTAAACTGAAAGAGGGGAGGTTTAGATTAGTTATAAGGAGGAAATTCTTCCCTCTGAGGGAGGTGAGGCAGTGGACCAGGTTGCCCAGAGAAGTTGTGGCTGAACCATCCCTGGAAGTGTTCCACGCCAGGCAGGATGAGGCTTTGAGAAATCTGATCTAGTGGAAGGTATCCCATCCCTGCCCATGGCAGGGAGTTTGGAACTAGATGATTTTACGGTCCCTTCCAAACCAAACCATTCTATGACTGTTTTCAGCTTTCTCAGAAAAGCATAAATTCAAACATCACTCAAACCACATGCTGCACTGAGTAGGAAATAAGTTAACCTGTAAACCCAAGACTCTCCCATACTCCTCTCTTACTACACAAAGCCTATTAAACTTCAAAAAATTAAGTTTCAAATGTGGGTATATAAACTATTAAATCAAAGAGCACCCAATAAAGCATTTAATTTAAGTGTAGCAGGCAATATAAACTGGAAAAACAAATAAAAGCTCTCCAAAAGCAGAAAAAAAAAAATCACACTTCCTTCCCTTACTTCAGCATCACAATTTGGTGACACGTGGTGTCCCTCAAGGGTCCGTACTGTGACCTGTACTGTTTAATATCTTCATCGATGACAATGGACAGGGGGAACGAGTGCACCCTCAGCAAGTTTGCAGAAAACACCAAGCTATGTGGTGCAATTGACATGTCCAAGGCATGAGATGCCATCCAGAGATATCCTGACAGGCTTTAAAGGTGGGCCTGTGCAAATCTCGTGAAGTTCAACAAGGCCAAACGCACGGTCCTGCACATGGGTCGGGGCAATCCCCAGTATCAACACAGGCTGCGGGATGAAGGGATTGGGAGCGGTCCTGCTGAGAAGGAGTTGGAGGTACTGGTGGATGAAAAGCTGGACCTGAATCAGCAATGAGTGCTTGCAGCCCAGAAAGCCAACCATATCCTGGGCTGTGTCCAAAGAAGCGTGGCCAGCATGTCGAGGGAGGTGATTCTGCCCCTCTACTCTGCTCTCGTGAGACCCCACCTGGAATACTGTGTTCAGCTCTGGAGTCTCCAACACAAGGAAATGGAGTTGCTGGAGCGAGTCCAGAGGAGGGCCACAAAGATGATCCGAGGGCTGGAACACCTCTGCTATGAAGACAGGCTGAGAGAGTTGGGGCTGTTCAGCCTGGAAAAGAGAAGGCTTCAGGATGAACTTATAGCAGCCTTCCAGTACTTAAAGGGGGCCTACAGGAAAGATGGGGACAAGCTTTTTAGTACAGTCTGTTGCAATACTACAAGAGGTAATGGTTTTAAGCCAAAAGAGGGCAGATTCAGACTAGATCTAAGGAAGAAACTCTTCACTCAGAGGGTGGTGAAACACTAGAACAGGTTGCCCAGAGAGGTTGTGGCTGCCTCATCCCTGGAAGTGTTCAAGGCCAGGCTGGATGAGGCTATGACTCCCTCTCTATTCCATTAGATTTTACACTCATCACACCACTCCCATTAAACATACTCCCTCGCAACAAGTAAAGAATCACAGAATAGTTTGAGTTGGAATGGACCTTAAAGATCATCTAGTTCCAAACCCCCTGCCATGGGCCGGGACACCTTCCACTAGATCAGGTTGCTCAAAGCCTCATCCAAGAGAAACACACACGCACCCCTATAGTTTATAAAAACGCAAAAGTACAAGTCAATATCTCACCTTCCAGCCCAATTCCTTTTGAATAAATATCACAATGACTTTTGAGTAGGTTTTTTTGGTTTTGTCATTTGTTTTGGGGTTTTTTGTTTGTTTGGGGTTTTTTTGTTGATTTTAAAAGCTCCACTTCAGAATACCACAAAATACAAACTAAATTCAAACCTAATGCCTACAAATAATACCATACAGCACTCTTTCACAAGCTCAGCATCAAAATAACTCCCTACACTGTTATGGCAAACTACAGGTAAAGTCGATGTCATTTGTCCTCTGCTTTTCTTTTTAAGTGCCAGCTAGGCAGTCGTCCCTGAGCAAGCCATAAATATACTGTACTATCAGTAGCCCTTGACAGCCTTCAGGGTGGAATCCGCTTGTTTTGGGTGCCTACAACGGAGGGAAAAAAAACAAGCCTTCATAAAGTACTTTAACAATTGAATGAATAATGGAATAAAAGTTGTCTTTATAAACAAAAGCAAACAAAGAGTAAGACAAATTCAAGATACGTTTGTAACAATGCCACTTCTGCAGAAAGACTACCTGAGTTTCCGGATGCACACTAGTATTTAGTGGTATCAGTTAACGGCACAATTTCATGTTAATGGTACCAGTCACGCGTATTATACATACTAAGACATAAAAAGGACACGCAATTACAGACATGCAAGTTACCGCAATTACACGAGACACTGCTCAGCAGCCAAGCTGCGGCTATTGGACACTCAACACATTGCCAAGTTTTTCCCCCCCACCAGGGGTCAGCTCCCACCCTGTGAACCTGCTTTGCCTGCAAGAGGCATGGGCACACACCAGCCACCCAGCCAGGGCAACGAGCATGAGCTTGCTGTGACCGTAACTCAATCGCTCTTACACAAGATTTGGGCATCGCTCCCATCAATGTTTCTCTGAAGTTGCCATGGTCTAGACTGAGCTCAGTGCTGGCAGCGGTGTCGTGTGTGCCCAGGGCCCACAGGAACTAGGCAGAGTCCAGGTGTTACTCAGCCTAAACTTACACCAGCTCCCTGTGCAAGCACAAGCGAGGCAGATGTTCTGCAGGTGTACCAGTGCTTGCCTTTAGATACCAGGAAACTTTCAAGCACATCACGTAGGTATCTGGACGCAAGTTAGGCAACACTAGAGAATAAAACTTCCCAGACAGCTCTTGGACATAAGAAATGTATTAAGGACTGTGGCAGAAGCTAGAGCAGGATCTACGTGGTCCAGATTTTACTCCAAAGTCCTATTAATATGCCAATAAAAAGGTATCAGCATCTCTTCAATGCATGTGTGTCCATTGAACATGACCATTAAGCCCCTTGCTTAAAACATCCAGCAAAATCAGCCACTAATTTATCAACTGGGCTCTGAGATAATACATTTTCAATAGCTAACTTATTTTACTGCAAACAAAAAAAAACCCTCCTATTCAAAAATACACATGCAGAGTATTTTGTTTCAGTGCTGCAGTCTGTCACTTCCAGCTTGGACATAATGAGAAGTCAGCAAACGGAAAACTGGAATTAAATTAAGTTGAAGAAATATACCACTGCTGTAAGTAGATTTGTCCAGTTCTCCTCCTCTACGCTCAATCTCTGCCTCTTCAGGTACTTTTTTTTTAATTTAATTTTTAAACACAAATTTAATTTCATAAACGAATTACCCAGCTTGCATCTGATCAGCTCATCTACCCATTAACTGTTCATGCTGGGGATGACGTTCCCAGTGCCAGGCTGAGGCGGTTTCACAGGCTGCTGCTTTCGTTTGGTTCCTGAAGTCCCGTACAATAGCTGCATCTCCGGGCAGCTGCTACAGTTCACCAGAAAACAGTTTAACAGTATGATTTCAGAGTTAATTCTTGTGCAATTGTGTAACAGTCTAGCAGGCTGCACAACACAGATGGCATCTTCACACTGACAGGCACAGTCCTTTGCTTTTGCCAAGAAAAGAAAACAAAGGGAGGGGAAAGGACCAAGTCTGACATCACATAGACCTCCTACTGCTCTGCACACTCCCTTCTCCATCCCCACCTTCCACAGAAGGGCAAAAAGACCCTCCAGTAGATCTAGATTAACTCCAGCATCTTTCTTTATAACATAGAATGGTTTGGGTTGGAAGGGACCTTAAAGATCATTGAATTCCAAACCCCCTGCCATGGGCAGGGACACCTTCCACTACACCAGGTTGCTCAAAGCCTCATCCAACCTGGCCTTGAACACTTCCAGGGATGGGGCAGCCACAACTTCTCTGGGTAGCCTATTTCAGTGCCTCTCCACCCTCCAAGTGAAAAATTTCTTCCTTAGATCTGATCAAAATCTACCTTCTTTCAGTTTAATACCATTGCTTCTTGTCCTATCACTCCATGCCCTTGTAAAAAGCCCCTCTCCAGCTTTCTTGTAGGCCCCCTTTAGGTACTGGATGGCTGCTATAAGGTCTCCCTGGACTCTTCTCTTCTCCATGAACGAATGCTTTCATCTAAACCTCCTTCTTATGACTTCTCCTGGACTAATTTACTTTCTAGTGAGCAAATAAATCCATAGCTTTTGAGAACAATTAGTCTTTTGAGAGAGAGAAGGGAGGACCATGTTGCAGGATTTGTACAGGCCTTGATTATTTCTAGTTCAAGACAAGGTCAGCTGCAACAGAAAAGCAGCACTACCTAAGTTTCTACGTGGCTGCCAAGCACAGGACTGGATCACCTCCAAATTCAAGTGCAATTTGATTAGAACTAAACTAATACTGGAAGTGACATTTCTAAGGCAAACAGATTTTTTTTAAATTGTTCTACTGTGCTACTTGCCTTGTTCTTTTTATGAACATTGTGTTATATGTCTCACCACTCAGAAAGCTAGAAGATAAATAACAACACAATATCTTAGAGAAAATGAGATCTAAACAAATGCAGCAAAGTTTAATTTATTAATTAAGACTTGAAGTATTTATGGTTTATTACCAAGAAATAAAACAAGGAGTCAGGCCTTCCTAAAAAATAAAGTCCAAAATTAATTTCATACCATATAAGAATGCAGGCACATCTGTATCATGCAATAAAGTCACAGAATAGAGACTTTGGTCCCAGCAATCATCAGTCATACTCCAGTGCTGAAAGAGACTACAGACACCTGATGTCCACATAGCTAACTAGCCTGGAGAGGCTGCCTCCCCTTATCAGAGAGCATGGACAAGTAATGTTGGAGACTAAAAAGCATGGGTAAGTAGCTCTGTGGTTATAGCACAGTGGAACACAGTGTTCAGCTGTACTAGTAACATGGTCAGCATTAGCTCAAGGTCTGGACACTATGTTGTACCAAAAATGTGGCCATACCCTGAAATATTTAAGTCACTCACAGGCTCCTCCTCCTGTAAGGATTAATCCTGAAAATATAATCCCTAGGAATCTTTTGTACCTTTTAAAAAAAGGAGCAGAAATGAACTCCAGAAGGTGTTAGTTCATTTCCATTTCTATTTTAAGAAGTAGCTTCTAGTCTTTTAGAAAACCCTATGTATGCTTTCAGCTTGTCAGCCTGCTTACGCTGTACTTCCACACATCATCCCACAGTCAGTAGAACAGCAGAGACATCCCAAATAGCTGGTTCAGGCATGAAGGGCAGGTCCCTTCCCCAGGTGCTCTGGGAAACCCAACATCTCTAAAAGGCCTGTCAAAAATCAAAGAAATGCCTTCAGAGCCAACAAAGGAAATTCAGGCACAAAGGAAATACATAACCCAAAAATTTAACACAAGGAAGCAGAGCCATCTGTGACTCTGAGTTTGGATGACTGCTCCATGTCACCAAACCTGTAGTTTCCCAGAGGGTTCAACCAGCTAGAAGCCTGCAATTTGCTGGCTGTGCTCTGGATATATTTGTGTACCAAGCCCAATAACCAAAAAATCAAATCAAGGACAGAAGGACTGCCTTAAAGTGCACATTAAACCTGTCACTCCCATGAGTGCACTTACTTCTTGTAAGTTCAAGGCTTCTATCAAAAAGTAGGGTTTAGCTTTTATAATTGATGAACTTACGCATAGAAGTACGAAACACCATCTTCATTTCATTGGTGTTGTTTCACATCAATCACTAGCACTGACAACACTGAAGATCAGTAAAGATTACCATTATGAAAAATTTATGGTAACAGCACCTGGCAGTCACACTGCTTAAAGAACATAGATATCACAAATTCAAAAGGAAAGCAAGGTCTTCTGGTGTGTCCTCAGACCACTGTCTACAACTACCATGCTCATGGATACAAAGAGGCCAATTGGGCAATCCAGTGTATCCTTCTGTGGATAAGGATTCATGAAAAAGCAATTCTATATACAAAAGAGAGCATGGTACCCTACGTTTCTTTTGAAATGATCTCTTTTTTTCTTCTAAAATTTAGCTTTAACACAAGTTACCGGCTCTCATCATTCCTGCTCTGGAGTGTGTAGCTGTAAGGAGTGGCTGAGTCACACCACAGGTAAAGCTTGCCAGAGCCGGGTGTAAATGATGTAATTAGGGCAGTATCAGGAAAAGGAATACACTTTCTGTAGCGTCTTTCTGCTCTATGACTGAGCGCTTAGCAGAGATTAAATCTGCTAAATAAATGTCATTATAGGTAAGGTAATATTAAAAAAAAAATATTCAAAAGACAGTTTAAGGAAAGCTTGTTGCATAGTGCACAGCCCAGCAGCCTAGCAACGAGTCATGATGACAAGTGCTGTCAACATTTTAGAGACACTTTGCTTCCAGAAATTTTAGAGTGTATGAATTCAGCTGAGATAAAACAATACTGTCAAAACTAATGTGGTAAATACAGGCTATTCAAGCCCCCCAAAACACTGTAGTCATTACCAAGTTACAGAATAATATTTATGTAAGGGGGAAAAAAAAGAGAAGGAATTAAAAAAAATTACCACACCACGAAACCATAGTCTGACAATCTGCAAACCTAAACTCAGTCACATCTACAGTTCAGGGATTTGGGGGTAATTCAGGTACCTCTTGTAAGCCAAGGTCCGATCAGCCTAACACATCCAAACACACCAAGCCCATAAAAAGTACACCACTCAACACAAATGTGGATGGTGTCAGCTCTACAAAGCATGCTTACAACTACTGTATAATTACCAGAGTCAAACTTCACTAAAACCACAGTTTTGTGAGACACTTGGTTTCAAAAACATTGCCCACAGCATCACAGTACACTGATGAATGAAATAATGCTGCCCACACATTATTTTCAATTAAAGACATGTCATTGACAGTGGCTTTCTGGTTCAAAAGCTAAACACTCCCACTTAAAGAGCAATGACACTATTTCTCCACAAAAATGTACATCTCCACAAAAAAATAAAAGTCTTACCTGTGAAGTCAAAGGACTAACTTTAAAAGAAAATTACTTCATGCAATTAAGAGAAATATTTTAAGAAAAAGTACATATATCCAGCAACTTCCTCACATTCCAAGTTACCAACACCTTTAGGGAAATCAAGAATGAGGGCCACAAACATATTCAGTAATAACCAAACAAAATAGTGTTTATTCACAAGAAAATATTTGTCTTCTCTCATATAAAAAAAAATAACAAAACTGATGTAATGCAAGATTTCCTGTGTCTGCAGGAACAGAGAACTCTTAATTCTTGTCTCCTTTACCCAGATTTCCCTTTCCTTTTCACAAAAACCCACACGCTCACCTACCCACACACATACACTTACTCTTCCAGTCCTTAAAGCTATAGTCCAGAAATCGCTACACATTCATGGCAAAACTACTGTAGCTCTGAAAACTGTTTTCGTGTCTTTCACCTCCATACAGAGGATTTATCTTCCCAGTTACATATTCTCAAGTCTAGGACAGTTGCTTGCTTCACACTTCAAAGACACAGGTCCAAGAATTACATTTCACCAACTTCATTTAACTCAAAACAAACACGAAGTTACCGACATACTACTTATAGCTAAAGCTACAAGCCACTTCCCAAGTAATTACAGTTAAATAACACAATAAAAGAAAAGGAGGATCGGGTCAGTTAAAATTACAAGCTGTCATTAATCATTACTGAAACAACTGCTTAGCAAACACTACGGAAATAATAACCAGACACTCCACCATGAGACAAGACAGCTAAAAACAGTTTCTATAATCTGCTTTGAATAGTGCCTTCACTCTGTTAATTTTCAGTGCAACATTCTTGGAACAAAAACCACTGTATGACTTTTCAGCCACTCCTTGTAAAAAAAACCCCAAAACATTGTATCCATAACACTCGATTCACCAAGTTCCAAAGCAAACTACAGAAAACTTCTTCATATTTGTTGTTGACTGTTTCTAATGAACAGAAGTTGCTCTGTTTCAAAACAGAAGGTAGACTGTTCAAGCAGTGACTGAAAGCTCTGAGCTGGTAAATCCTAACTGCAGTAAGGGAAAATAATCCACTTGCTTTATTTAGTACTATCTGTTTCCAAACAGAAAGGAACAATATCATCTAACTTCTTCAGTCCTTCTGGTTCAGCTACACATTTTTATATATTTGAATGCCAATCTCTGATTTTAATTCTTTCCTTCACGTCTATTCATCCTCTTTCCAAGGCTGCAAAAACATCCACATTAGCAGCAACAGCGTCAAAAATTAAAGATTAATTTTTCCATCCCTCCGTTCCTACGCGCTGACGCTGTACTCAGCTGCCCTGTGAAGACTTGACCACCTCGCTGCTCTTTGTTGGCTTCAGATGATGCTTTAAAAAAAGACCTCTAAAAAGTTAGTTTAAAGTCAGGGTAATTTAGGAAACTATGCTAGAAATTCAGTAGGTAGCATTTTTCCCACACTGAGTCATGCTCCGAATTGATGGCTCAGTAAGATGTCGGATGCTCTTTTGTTCTAAGTCAGCATTTAAGGCAAATATAAACTGACAATCCCCAAACTTCCCCCTCCTCCCCCTTCCTCCATTCTCCAATCCCCCCCAGCAGTGGAGATGCTGGCAAGTCTCTTGGTACTGATTCGAACAACACTCCCTATGAAGTTTCAACCAGGTGCAATGCTTGGATTATCTACAGGTCATAACCTTCTGTTCTGCTAATTGCAAGCTGATTTTCAGACATAGTGGAAAGGGGATAGGAAAAAAAAAATTGTTGATGAGAGAATTTCAGCATTTATATGGAAAAAAACAGTAGAAAGCTGAAATAATTGGAGCTTAAATAACAAGAGAAATCAAAAGAAAGGGACTGGTCACAGCTGACTAGTGAAACAAATTTGCAGTTGGTACTGCTATGAAGACTGTCAGGGTCTTTTTCAACATCATCTGTGCAAAAATCCACTGGAATTTGAAACTTCACAAGAAAATCCATTTCCACACACAAACTCACATCCCAAGGCTTGCAGGAAGAGAGCTCTCTGCTGCAGCAACATCTGCAACAAGGGCTGAGCTGCCACCATTTCACATCCTCAGCTTTTTATACAGTCAGAGAAGTAACACAGAAGGACTTACAAGATAATATATACATGGGACTATAAAAGTGCAGGGTAGTAGCTTCTCATAGACAAATCCAGTTCTTTTCATTTATACATCTTCAGTTCTCACAGAAGAAAACACCTGAAGCACAGACTCAGATGTACTACCCTGAAGAAAAGCAAGAAACCAGCATGATCAAAAGTTTTTTTAAGAAAACAGTTCTGGTAGAAAATTGGGAATTTGATTAAAATGAAGACCTGTGTCAAAATGTAGATACTGCATGGAAAATAACTTTGATAAACTAGAAACTGTTTCTAAACATTTCTGTATTTTACTAAATATATGGATAACTGGAATATTTCAACTTCTTATTCATTTGATTTGGGTAAACATATCTACATTAGGAAAAAAGCTGCAGTCGCTATGGCTTCTTCTACATTGCCTAGGGTATTTGATCTCCCCACATCCTCCACATAGAAATGGAGAAACATACTAGAGGATGGCTTAAGTCACAGAAAACATTTAAAAACTGACTGATGCTTATCATTTGATTAAAATTAAAGATGTGATGCTTCAATATGATTCCTACTAGTTCCCCATCAAAACTATCCAAATAACTTACTGACTATAATATCCAACATATCACTGGAGATTTTAAAGTACGAGAAAGTGAAAAACGTGTGTTATGCTACCTCATAAGGAAAGTAAGGGCTAATTTCATATTCTTGACTTTTGATAACTTACAAAATAGAAACAGTTGCTTGATTTTCTAACAGTTGAGCTTCCACTCCAAGGAGGTAGAAAGTCCCTGATGGCTACACTGAACAAATTGGGTGTGGAAATCATGGCAGAAATACAGTCATTCTCCTAATTTAATTGCTACTAGCATGCAGACCTCACTGTACTAGGAAGCCTTCAGTCTGGAATTACCACTAATAAAAATAATACTGGTAATACCATTTCAGATTTTAGCTCCAGGACAGAGCACGTCTATGAAATAAGCACCCTGGTCATGCACCATGATGTAAACTAACAGGTTCACAAGTCAACTACATAGTTAACTCATGACCTACACACTGGGAATAGAATCTAGAAAGAACTTGCTACCTCCTTGCTACTTGTAAATGCCTTAAACTAGTATCTCTGCTGGCATAACAGCGAGACTAAGTACTCTCTGCTTCATGTTCTAGCTGCAAGCTTAATTTTTCATTAGGGCTCAGGTTCCCCTATTAGATTACAAATCCAACCAGAACTCCAAAACTATTAATGCAAACTCACTGAAAAAAAAAAAGAAAAAAAGAATCATGCAGCAAGGTAGCTCACACAAACTAAAAGCAGTTCTCCCAATTTTACATCACACACAGGAGGCTCTGCATCCCTTTCTGGAACAATGCTCCTCCCTGCGCACAGCTGCTGGCCTGGGCCCTGCTCTGCCAGCCTCCCTCAGCCCCAGCACACAAAGCAGCAACACCTGATCCTGGGATCACTTCTGTCTGCTGAACGCTCCACTGCAGCTCCTTGGGGACAGAAAGAAAAGTCTGTCCTGACAAGGTTCTTCAGGATCAAAACCCATCTCTTTGTCTTGACTGAATTCAATCAGCTCTTCTTGGCACATAATACTTTCAAATCGTGCGTTTCCCAGCTACTCTCAGAAATCATCAATGCCAATCACGGTGTCTCTGCATAAGAGCTCATAGTCCCTCACGCACTGGAGGTACCAGAGATAAATTTAAAACAAGTATTCTTATACAAAATACACTGTTTTAAATCATCTTAGAAAATTAAGCTTACAGTAACTGTTTACATATCAGGATGGCAGTAAAACCAGCTGAGGAGGCTGTGGTCCCTGCCACAAATCTTGTAACTGGGTACCTCATTCCTCTGAGCACGTAACACAGGACAAGGAAAGAGCTCCTTTGGCTTAAATAGGACAAGGCACGAACAGAGGTGCACACAAAGTCTTCCAGGACCAATACCTAAGCTAAAAGAAACTTTTACCAGGAAATGGAAATCTATGAGTTTGCACCAAATAATGCAGTAACAGCAGTACAGTACTGCTAGTGCCTAACAGCCAGGGAGGGTCTTCTGCTAAAGCCTATATGAAGCTTTCATAAAGGGTCATACATTTATTAAAAGCTACAGACAAATATGTTTACATATTAACCCATAACTTTAAAGCCGTTTCAGACTGTTTCCTTACCAGCACCAAGGAATCAGAAAACTGGATGTTAACATAAGCTACAAACTCTACATCAACAACTGCTATGAATCAGGCAGCTGCCTCCCACACCTGTACACGCACATGACTCCATGGCTGCACTCAGCTTCAACCAAAAAAAAAGTTAAAAAAGTCACACAGAAATAACAAATCTGTAGTGTTTTGGTCAGTATTGTTTTCATTTAAAATCATAGAAAGGTTTGAGTTGGAAGAGACCTCAACGATCATCTAGTTCCAAAACCCCTGACATGAGCAGGGACACCTTTGACTACACCAGGTTGCTCAATGCCTCATCCAATTTGGCCTTGAACACTTCCAGGGATGGGGCATCTACAACTTCTCTGGGCAACCTGTTCCACTGCCTCACCACTCTGATCATGAAAAACTTCTTCCTTCGATCTAATTGAAATCTATCCTCTTTCAGTTTTAAACCCTTTTGTAAAAAGTCCATCTCCAGCTTTCCTGTAGGCCCCCTTTTGATACTGGAAGGCTGCAATAAGATCACCCCGAAGCCTTCTCTTCTCCAGGCTGAACAGCCCCAACTCTCTCAACCTGTCTTCATAGCAGAGGTGCTCCAGCCCTCAGATCATCTTCGTGGCCCTCCTCTGGACTCGCTCCAGCAGCTCCATGTCCTTCTTGTGTTGGGGACTCCAGAGCTGAACACAGTATTCCAGGTGGGGTCTCACGAGAGCAGAGTAGAGGGGCAGAATCACTTCCCTTGACGTGCTGGCCACACTTCTTTTGCTGCAGCCGAGGACATGGTTGGCTTTCTGGTCTGCGAGCACATATTGCCGGCTCATGTTGAGCTTCTCATCCACCAGCACTCCCAAGTCCTTTTCCTCAGGGCTGCTCTCAATCCATTCTCCACCCAGCCTGTACTTGTGCTTGGGATTGCCACAACTCATGTGCAGGACCTTGCACTTGGCATTGTTGAACTTCATGAGGTTCTC